>NW_028232752.1:31222651-32472651 GCF_057557595.1 Rhyacophila brunnea
AGAATACTTAATTATATTATATAAGATAATATTAATCGACATTTGTGATTTTATGCAAACAACAAAGGTATGTATACTTCATCCACCTACGCAATTAATTTATAATAACATAATTTCAAAGGAAAAGTAAAATCACTGTGAAAAGATTCTTTGTGTATGTTTAATGCGGCTTTGTCTTTTTCCATTTTCCATCAGGAGAAAAAGCTATACGATGTATAAAAAAATAATTTTGAAATAAGCATCTATTATCAAATAACAGTAAATAAAATTTACAAAAGCTTGTTTATTCAATGTATCATAATTTGCATTTATTTAAATAAGGTAAAGTCATGCTATTAACAAGAAAGTTATTTTTAACCATGTTTAATTCTATGAAGATTAAAATTATAGACCTCCACAGAATGGAGGTTGTATTAACAGATTTGTTTACGATAAATTAACGTTAGCTACTTGCTCAACCTATTAGGTTCCTAACAACTAACACACATTGTAAAATAGTATGTGTTTTTTCCAGACCCAGGATTCAAATCTAAGACCCACGACATTAATAACTAACGCTTTAGCCACTCATTGTAGATTACCGCTATGTTGAAACACCTGATAATAACTTTATTCTGTTTTTACGAACAATGTATATTCATAAGTGAGTAATAGATAATGGAACAGTTTTTTATTTACCATAAGTACTTGCACAATATGGTAGTTGATAATGGCAAAAGTTTGGAAACCAGGTCATAAAAAAACATTTAAAATGACAATTAGCCGACAAATTGGGTAATGTTGAGTCATCTAGAATTCCAGAAGAAGAAGATAAAAATTACTGACGAGCTACCCCTGACAACTATTTCAAAAATCACGAGCAACAGTAATTAGTTGTTTATTCTCCTGTGTTGTACTAACCTGGCATTGGTAATGCTAATTGTGAGGACATGTGTTCAATTAAATCACTCCTGATCTTGTTATAATATTCTACTTGCCTAAGGATGAGTTTTGGTGAACATTGCTTCACTATTTTTTTACGGTCTACTAAGCTCATTCGTTGTAGGTACTTCCGTGTACTATATTGTTGTTCTTATAATCGTGTAATTTCTCTTTAAACATTATTCACAAATGGTTTCTTTGTTTTTATGATATGAAGGTGTAAACACGTACAATTTGTAAAATATCATGTTTACCATTTATTTTTTAAAATAAATAAATAAATTTGATTTAGGATTCCGTATAGGAAAATGGTCATTCTGTATATGGATTGCTGAAACATATAGTTTGGGGAAAACATTTTTTCCCCAAGATTATCGTATTCTTGTATTACGATTATATGTAAGTAGAAAACAATAAATTATATAACTTTTAATTACTTAACTATTCTATTCATTAAACGAATAATTCACAAGATTTAAGAATGTAATATTCTAATTAATGAACATACATAATTTTGAAAACACTTCTGAGAAAATATATTATAATCAATAGAAAAAATCTTTTTGAAAAAAGTAAGACACCCGGCAGAAATCGAACCTGCATCTCTCAGGTTTCGCGCCCATTCACATAGACCACTATGCTAAAGGCGCCATACTTTATTGTGACAAATTTTATCTAATGGCTCTTAATATTCTCTGAAACGCTTTCCAAATTGAGCTACTATTGGCGATCGGTTTAAGTATTTTAAATCAAAGTAGGTATTACTTTAATTACTAACCGACGTCACGGATCACTCCAAGATTTTTTGTTGTAACTTACTTAAGCTTGTTAATAATTTTTCATTCTTCTTTCGACCATGTCCGATCCTAACATGATCATAATTATTATGGGCCTCCACAGAGTGGCAGTTTGTATTAACAGATTTTGGTTTTACTAGAAATGGATGTCAGCCACTTCCTCAAACTATTAGGTCCATACTCTGACTCATACACAAATTGAAAAACAATATGTGTACTTGCCAGACCCAGGATTCAATTCTGGGACCCACAACGTTATAGGCTGACGCTTAAGCCGCTGCGCGGCCATCGTGGGTGTTTTTTTAATTAACTATTTTTTATATCCAACGAATAATTCACAAGATTTAAGAATGTAACATTATAATTCTTGTCTTTTTCAAAAAAGATTTTTTCTATTGGTTATAATATATACGTTTTCAAAATTATATAACTATTTATAAAATAGGTACGCAATATATATCTGTGTTTTCAATTCTATGCAATATGATGAAAGTGTGATATCTGCTAACTGAGATTTAAATGTGCTTTATATTATCTTGAGTGAAATAAGATCGTGATTAATGCGATTTTCTTAAACTTTGTTCATTCCACATTGTTAAACTGTCTTAGATATCTTTCTCCACAGGAAAACTGTGACATAAGAGTGAAGCAGGCAAGGATAATGTTACTAAGGTCTGTTTTAAATTGTGTTACTGAGAAAATAATTTATAATAACATTAATAATTTATTATACTTTAAAATGTTTGAATACATTATAAATTATCTATATAATATTATAATCTTATATGGACTCATTTTTAACATAAAAAATAAGTATGACTGATTTACAATATTAGAGTACAGACCAACAAACTTATTTGAAGAATGGGATGGGGGAGCCACTATCGAAAACTACCCAATCAAGACTCGTAACTGGACAAAATTTGACATCCTAATGACATTTTAAAAATGGCGTCGTATGGTAGTTCGTACTTCCATTTTTGGTCATTCTTTAGATAAGTTTGTAGGTCGGTACCTATATAAATTGAAGGCGTCCCCCGAAAAGGGGTCTATATGCAAAAACAAAATTGTTCAGGAGAGGAAAAAAACGTTTTATTCGATCATGCGGATTTTGGATTATATCTGTGATAATAATTAATTATGTTCATGAAAAAACTCTTTATCATCGACAATTGTTTTTATTATTATTTTGGATAATAAAAATAATCATATAGACCCCTCTTCTACGGTAAGTATTTTAGTGTTGCTAATATCTCAAAAAGTGTGGCAGTTAAAATAATAAAACTTTCCAATATCGTGAGCAATGATAGTATATAGAACCGTTTTAGTCAATAAAATCACTTTTTGACATGATGTATTATAAAAACCCTTTTCAGGGGACGCTTTATTTAAATTCTTTTCAAATGACGACGTATAAAGTTCTAAAAAAACAATAGAGTATCAATCCATGAAATAATCATATAAGAGGGGACATGCTCGTCGTAGGTCAAAATTGAGTTTTTATTGTATTTTCAAACCATGATCCTGGACACTCCTTAAACGTTGTAGATGATCTATTTATATAATTTTGGAGCCTTATTATCCCTCATATTTATTGTAAACATTTGATGACTGCATAAAGTATTTTTGTTACATAAAATAGTATTCTTTTAAACCTCTTGCTCTAATGTTTTAGAATATAGTCATATTTCGGTATATAACTGTGCAGTGGTGTTAAAATTTTTTACATTTATAATTTTTAAACGCATTTGTAAAACCATTACTATAATTTATGACGAGATAATTTTTGTAAAATATTCACGATAAAAAATTATATTGATAATCTCTGTGATCCCAAATTTGACAAGAATTAGGCATTTTATTATTCAAAATTCGGCAAGATTAACACATTTGAAGATAATTCTAAAGATACTTCTTATAAGCTATATTTTTGACCATTCAAGTATGATAAACATCCTACGAATAATGATTGCTTTATAATAATTATTGACCTAAGAGTGTAGGTAAGGTAAGGTAGTGTTTTTTTAAAATACGCCATTTCTTTTGGCATTCCCCAGTGGTGAAGCTACAACATACGGCCGTAGCCATAAATTCACAAACTATAATTAAAGAAGGAAGTAAAATTATGTTAACACGCGTGTTTGAACATGTACCTAACCGAATTTTTTTTAAACGGTACATGTTCAAACACGCGCGTCAATATCATTTTACTCCCTACTTCAATTATAGTTTGTCAATTTATGGCTACGGCCGTATGTTGTAGCTTAACCACTGGGGAATGACAAAAGAAATGGCGTATTTCAAAAAAACACTACCTTATTCTTAGGTCAATAATTTTTATAAAGCAATCATTATTCATAAGATGTTTATCACACTTGAATGATCAAAAACATAGCTTATAATAAGTATCTTTAGAATCATCTTCAAATGTGTTCATCTTGCCGATTTTTTGAATAATAAAATGCCTAATTCTTGTCAAATTTGGGATCACAGAGATTATCAATATAATTTTTTATCGTGAATATTTTACAAAAAATATCTCGTTATAAATTATAGTAATGGTTTTATAAATGCGTTTAAAAATTAATAAATGTAAAAAATCTTAACACCACTGCACAGTTATGTACCGAAATATGACTATATTCTAAAACATTAGAGCAAGAGGTTTAAAAGAAAAGTAAAATATAGTAAATTATATAAATAGATTATGTAGAACGTTTAAGGAGTGTCCAGGATCATGGTTTGAAAATACAATAAAAACTCAATTTTGACCTACGACGAGCATGTGGGCCGTTTTATATTATTGACCCTTATACAAATTGTAGACAATTAAGAAATCACTAAAAGACGAGCAATGATACCCACAATGGCCGCGCGGCTTAAGCGTCGGCCTATAGCGTCGTGGGTCCTAGGTTCGATTCATAGGTCTGGAAAATACACATATTGTTTTTCGATTTGTGTATGAGTCAGAGTATGGACCTAATAGGTTGAGCAATTGGCTGAGATCCATTTCTCGTAAAAACAAAATCTGTTAATACAAAGCCTCCGCTATGTGGAGGCCCATATGATCTTATTAGGATCGCACATGGTCGGGTCAAACATAAAATTTTGGGCATATAAATTACCTAATTTTAAGTTTTAATATTTACCTGACTATACAAAAATAAAATAATAATTAGATATTTACTTCAATCTCTTAGGAACAATGAAATATATCTCAACTTTTAGCGATTTTAGTTACGCATAGTACTGGACATAAAACTAAAAATTACGTGTAAAATTTTACAAATAAAAGATGGTTGAATCAAATATCATGAAAATACTTTTTTGTTTCAGTGTAATATAAATTTACTTGCGTTTGGTGTCTTCCATGAAGTAGAGAACATGAGATACCTATTATAATTCATCGGTTCTAAGGCACCGCTTTATATTATAATACTAAAGTTTGTAAGAAATATTGGTATTACTATCTTTTACGCAATATCAATATTAGAAATATTTGACCCTGGGTGCCGGTGCGGAAGTGAGACTGAAGATGTTAACCACGTAGCTTGGCAATTTTATCTGTATGACACCCAGAGATAGCGACTTTTTAAAGATTTAAGTAAACAAAAGTACCAATTGCCACTGGATCTCATGATATTTTTGGCTCGGCCGAATGTCAATGCGTTCCAGTGTATCCAAATGTTTCTGAGTGAGTGTGGCATACAAGCTTAAACTGTTTTTGTTCTTTTTCTCGTTTTTTTTCCTCTCCTGTAAATTTGTGTTGTAATAACTGTATGAGTAATTATTGTAATAATCTCCTATATATTATTATCCTAAGAGATTTTGGAAAATACGTCAACTTTTTTATTTAAATACCACTTTGTTGATTATTAAAGGAATTCACTTCAATTTTTGGAGTCCCGAATCTACTTCCATTTGAATCGGGCACAATCTGATAAAACTCGACACAATCACAGATACTATCGTTTTTAAATCGCGTTTTACATCCGTCACCATACATTTTCGCATCTTGCCTTTCGTCTACCGCAAATCGATTATAATGTCGCTTAATTCTTTCTATATAATCAATATTGCAAAATATCTAAATTAATATTCCACAAAATTATTCAAATCTGTAAGTAGCACATTGGCGTACGAACAAGAAATAAATACATATTTCCTCACTAATTACTACGAAAATATAATCTAAAACCACGTCACTGCTATTTATCTGTCAAACTGAAATAATAGATGATTGATTTTCAATTGTTTTCTTTTGTGATATAAACAAGTTCATTTGACGTGTCAAAATTCAAATTTAGAATTTGCAGAAATAATCGAAAAATGTGACATTTCTATTAGCATATTAAATAATCAATTTCAATCAAGACATTTATTGTTAATGTTTACGTTAATTGCATAATAAATATAATATTTTAATGTCTCTATAAACGAGCATAAAAAAACAATAGTCAATCACTTTCAGAAATACGTTTCCTATACAGTTGTTCCGTGTGATCGACGAACGTCGGACGTCTACACAAACGAGTTAGCGAGTGTTTATAAATAATATTCGGTCAAGCGTGCGGACGTAATAATAAATTATTGTTACAAAGTTGTTTACATTTAAGTGTCTCTGACTACAGGGGCGCTTATTAAAAATCAAAAAATACAACGTTGCCAGCAATGGATCACCAAAAAGAAACCCAACAAACAATGTCTTATGCATCAGTTGCTCAAAAAATGCAATTTCCGAAGAAGGAGCAAGCCATCGTTTTAGATGCTATCGAGGGCATCTCTATACGAGAATATACACTGTCAATCGGGAATAAGGTAGGTCCATGTCATATAAGATATGTATCTAGGATTTCCCAGGGAAGAATATGTATATACTTGAGTAGTGAAGAACAAGCAGATAAATTAACAGTAAACCAAGAAACAGTTAAAATTGGAAACCACGTACTAGAAATCAGGCCGCTGATCACCAAATCAAAGAGGATAATAATATCAAACGTGTGTCCTATAATCCCACACAGCGTTCTGGAATCAAAACTCAACGAATTAAACATAAAAACTACTTCACGTATTACAAGCATCAGAGCTGGTATTAACGAACCGGGCTATGCACATATTTTAAGTTTCCGGAGACAGGTTTATGTAAACCCAGAAGACACAATTAAACTGCCAGAGTCAATGCAAATAAATTTTGATAATACCCTGTACTGGATTTACTTCTCCACCAAAAAATTGACATGCTTTATATGCAAAGAAGAGGGCCATCTGGCCAAATATTGTAAAACAACTGAAAATAATGACCCTCACACTGTACAATTGCCTGACTCTCTCAATGTACCAAAAGTGTTAACCTCTCTTTCGTTAGAGAGAGAAAATACACTCCAGGAGGATGAACTAGCCGCAGATATAGAGTCGGACAACTCTATTATCAACAAGGATACGCCAATCGGTTCAAAAAGGCCGTTGACCAGTCCAACTGATATCAGCAGCGTAAAATTTGAATTTGAAGATACAGTGAAAAATAATGCAATCTCACGCATTCCTGCACTCCAACAGACACCAAAAAAATCAAAAAAAGAAAGAAAAAAAGTATCCACTGAGGATACAAATGAACTTTTGTTACCTGCCAAGGAACATGTTGAAAGTAATCGTCATAGATTTCCAATCGATTATGAAACATTACTCAGTTTCCTTGTGAAAACACATGGAAATCCCAATACCGAAATGATTGCTAATGAATTTACTACTGATATAGAAGCTCTTAATAACATGCTAACAGAAATCTATAGTCATTTAAAAGAACGCAGCATTAAAAGTCGCATAACAAAGATCAAGAAAAGACTCAGTAATCCACAATTAAAAGTTTCCAGTGAAGATATTGGTTCGTTGGAAGGACAAGAGGAACAATAACATAATGCATAATTCCAGCAACAAAGTTAACCAATTTATTTAATCTGATATACGTATTGTTTTCTGGAATACAAGAAGCATTCTTAATAGACTAGAGGAGCTTAGAGTGATGCTAGATGAAATTGATATTTTTATAGGCGTGGAAACATGGTTAAACGACACCATTTCTCACATAGTTATTAGCTTCCCAGGTTTTATGGTGCTTCGGCGAGACAGGACGTACGCCAGAGGAAGAGGTATAATTTTCATTATTAGAAATACTATAGCTTACAAAGCTATTAACAACCTCATCATTCCGAACATATCCACTGAAGTTTTGGGCATTACACTGACTAACCTTAAAGATAAAATTAATATCATTGCAGTTTATAGGCCCCCGAGCAATAGCGGAAATAATACAAATCTGTCGCTTCAGGAATGGGATCAAGTTTTTAGTAATACTCTATTAGATGATAAAACCATATTGGTGGGAGACTTCAATGCCCACAATGTTGCGTGGAATTGCAATAGAAATGATATAAATGGTTCTAGAATCATCTATACTTTAGCTGATTACGACTTAATTTTAATAAACAATAATACTAAAACCCGTATTGATCTGCGACGAGGTACAAAATCAAATATTGATTTAGTTTTTTCTTCTCCTAATCTTCTACAACAGATTGTATTAAATATAGACGAAGACCCCCGGGGATCGGATCACTATCCAGTGCGTATTAATTTATCTGTACAAAAAGCAATTTATTTCAAAAAGACTTTCAAGTTGCAGACCAAAAAAACCAATTGGGTTAGATTTAAAAATACAATGGCTGAAAATATTAATGAACTCAAAACAGATTCTTTTCTCAGTTTAAGTTCAGTCTCGCAGTATAAATTCCTCATTAAAAAAATCACACAAGCAATCATAGACTGCACCCCAAAAAAAGGGAATAATCCCCAATTTCGCCATAGCAATCCAGTAGAATGGTGGGATTCAGAGTGTGATAAGGTAAGGAGAAAAAGAAAAGCTGCCTTAAAAAAATGGGAATTTACCTTAGATTTTAAAGACTTAATTGAATACAAAAAGAATGCTGCTATAGCTAAAAAAACTTTCAAAAAGAAAAAGAGTGACTGCTTTCGAAAATTTGCAGAGACCATCAATTTTAGCACAGACCTTAAGTATACATGGGAAAAAGCAAAAATTTTTAAAAACAAATGGATAAAAATTAGACCCGATAGTATTGAAAAAAATATCCAAAATAAAGAGAAAATTGGAGCTGCTCTTGAAAAACTATGCCCACCGTGGGTTCCAAGTAACCCTAACATTTTCCCTGTTACCAAAAATAACACGCTATTCGACACTCACTTTAGTTTCATAGAATTCAGCATAGCATTAAATTCTCGTCAACATAATTCCGCACCTGGAACGGACGAGATAACGTATGAAGTCATTAATATGCTCCCCACTCCAATAAAACATATATTCCTTGACATTTTTAACCTCATGTTTCATAGCATGGAATTCCCTGACGAATGGAAAAGCATATTTATACATTTTATTAATAAACCTAATTCGGATAGCTTAAGACCTATTGCACTGACCTCATGTGTCTGCAAAATCTTAGAAATCATGGTCGCAAATAGATTTCGCTGGTGGCTGGAAAGAGAAAAAATTATCCCAGATACACAAACCGGATTCAGGAAAGGTTTTTCCTGTGCGGATAACCTAACAAATGTTGCAATGTATATTGAAGAATCTTTTAATGAAAAAAAACATACGCTAGGTATTTTTTTGGACGTGATTGGAGCCTTCAATAACGTTCAATCAGATATTCTCGTTGAAATATTGGCACAAATAGGGTGCCCCTTTAAACTCGTTAAATTCTGTTTTTTTCTTGTCTACGAGAGATTAATCTATACTAATTCAAACATAGATCTCCCGAGGACACTGTATAAAGGCGTTCCTCAAGGATGAATTTTAAGTCCGCTGTTTTACATTATATACGTTAGCCACATTGTTCGCAATATACCAAAAGCTATAACAGTCTCCCAATTTGCAGACGATATATCTTTGTTCCTTAAAACTAAAGACCCCAATCAGGATAAAAATATAATGGAATGTGCACTAGAAACAATTAGAAATAATCTATTCAAACTGGGTTTGGATCTATCTCCGGAGAAAACGGTATTCGTACATTTCAACAAAAACAAAATACTGCCGGGAGAATTTCAAATTAAATTGAATGATATGATGATTAAATCAACTGACTCAGCCAAATTTCTAGGTATTTATTTTGACTTCAAGCTTTCTTTTGATAAACATGTCAATTACATTGCCCAGAAAGTCAATAGAGCCACCAACATTATAAAGTTCCTCAGAGGTACTTGGTGGGGATCACACCCTTTCACTCTAATAACTTTCTATAAAAGCTACATCAGATCCATAATGGACTATGGAAGCTATATTTACTTCCCAAAAAATAAAGGAGCAAAGCTACAGTTAGAACGACTACAGAACCAAGCTATCAGATTGGCTCTTGGCCTAAGAAAAAGTACACCTACTAACATACTACTTGCCGAAGCCAAGATAACATTACTAGAAGAAAGATCTAAATTTCTATGTAAAAACTTCTTGGTAAAATGTATGTCAAACCGTACTTCTAATACGAGATACAATGTCAACAGATTTCTACAAACAACTATAACGCGAGATCGTACTCCGAAGAGATTTCAAATTTTAAAAGAAAGTATCCAAGCTGTAAATTGTATTGATCATCTGATTTTAAAAAGAGACTTCTACAACTTTTTTAATTATACATATGAGGATATTATATATAACATTTTAACTAATACAAAAATAGGAATGGAGCTATCGTACTCCGACTCTCCCGACTTATTATTCAAGTCCAAATTTAGCAATCAAAATGTAGTCCAAATTTTTACGGATGGAAGCAAAATTCCCGATTCACCTTCAGTAGGTGTAGCAGTGTTCTTCCCCCAATCCAACACGTCGGTTGCCAAAAGTGTCCACAGATTCACTTCCATCTATACAGCAGAGTGCTTAGCCTTATGCGAAGCCACTAAAATTGCACTTAATTACAAAAATAAAAATATCAACATTTTCACTGACTCCTTAAGTCTGATTCACTCGCTCGAAAATCCAAATTTCAGCATCAAAACTAATGACTACATTCTTAATATTAGAACCAACATTTCCAAATTTAGCAATAGTAACGAACACGGTACAAATATACAGATATACTGGATTCCAGCACATAAAGGAATTAATGGCAATGAAATTGCTGATCAATTGGCAAAAAAATCTGTAAAATACCCATCAGAAAATATAAGAATTCCATACACAGATTTTAAAGCCCAGTTTAAACAAACAATGAGCGAAAATAACGGTTAATATTTAGAAAATCTTGGGAAAGAAAAGGGAACACACTACTATCAAAACTTTTATAGTAGATCTCCTAAAACTTGGTTTAGTAAACATTGTAAAATAAAGCGAGATGTAATAGTGACAATAGCTAGAAGCAGGTCAGGGCATTACAGTCTCAACGAATCATTGTACAAAATTAAAGTAGTAGATAGCCCTCAGTGTCAGTGTGGACATCCCACTCAAGATCTTAACCACATTGTCTGGCAATGTGATGCCTATGAACAAGAGAGAGAAGTGTTATTGAATAAGTTGGGGAAATGCAGGTTATACCCTCCTTTTACGATTAATTCGTTCCTGGCAAAACCAAATATTTCAGTTATGAAAATTGTACATGAATTTCTCCAAAAATGTAACGTAAATGTCTAGTGTATAGTGTAACAAAAATGTAATTCTGTATCATTAATAATGTAACTATTTATGCCTGTCGTTAAAAAAAAAATGTATGTATACTTTTGTAAACCATTGTAAAGCAGAATAGCCTTCCATTCAGAGAAGAGCTCAATTGCTTCCAAATAAAGAAAAAAAAAAAAAAAAAAAAAAAACGTTTCCTATAGATATATTTTTGCCCATATTTAATCTGAAAATTCCTGGCTGTCACAAATCACACAACAATGTATTAATAGGTACGTCATTGCCTTGCCTCTTCACAATATTCGATGAGTTTATTTAAATTTAATAATAAGGCCACATTTCAACGATTATCATCATGATCAAAGATTAAAACTAAATATAAAACTACGTTGATTAATCAAATTATCCTAAAAAAATATTGACGGAGCATCATTTACGCATGCATTTTTATTTATTTTGAACCATAGACAAAATACTTTTATTTTAGCTGTCATATTCATAGACAACGTAGGTAGGTAAATTAAAAATGACGTTTACTATACGTAATAAATACACAAGGTTTTTACAATTTTATTAATATATAGTATTTATATAATGTTGAATTAAACGTTTTATTACACAATATAAGAAAAATTCATGCTTTATAGACAACTAAAAAAGTCAATTATGATCATTTCATCCCATAATCGCACTATGAAGTACCTACGTCATATTATTATCCACTATTTGCATCCATGTGGTTACTATATAGAAGAATCAATGTGTGTCACTATGCTTATTAAGATTCCATGCTGGGTGAAGGTTATTCCAATAATCCTCTTGGTCATATGAATTGCTATATCTATCAAAATTGATGTACCTACCCATTTATATCCTCATTATCACCATGAACCAGGATCGATCCACTACTCGATATAGCCGTCTCAGAACTAATTCCATTCCTCTTATATACATTGCTGCATTTATCAAACATTTTTAAATAATAATAATATATTCATTTCATCGTTATCATAATTACACCGGATCAATACACTGCTCGATGAAGGCCTCTCTAAGCTGAGTCCACTATTTTTTGTTCTATGAATTGAACTGAACCGAATTTGTGAAATTGCGTATTACATGAAATCGGCAAAATTTTGTCAAATTCATGAAAAATGCAAGCCCGTTGCCTTATTCATGAATTAGGCAAATTATCTGCCAAGTACGTGAATTCGGCAGGGTATAGAATTCTTAAACTGTCAACATGACAGTAGAAAAAGTAAATTTAATACGGATGGTTTTATTAGTTATAATTGGACATAATATTATAATATTATTATTAGGTTCGGTTAGGTTTTGTAATTCTGAATTCAACTGAATATCCATTTTAAGGTTACCTAACACCTGTTAACAAACTATCAAATTTAATCATACTATCACAAACAAACAATCGACTATTGCCTGATACCAAAGCTCAAATCAAATCGCGAAAATACCTTTTAATAAAATTCTCCGTTATCATATTATAGTTCTAGATTTTTTTGGGCATAGTAATTGGAAATGAACGTCATTGTAGTTATTAATAGGCATATTTTTATATAATCAATAACATTTGACATCTGGTTAGTTTGATTATTTGCAAAAAACTCCACCGGAGCGCCACTATCTATATTGACCAATGCATGAGCATTTCACAAATTTGATTTACTTGGAAAAAACACCACCGGAGTGGAGCGCCAATATCTAATTTGCCCTATGCATGAACATTCAGAAAAATTACTGCCAAATTCACGCACTCGACAGATGTTTTGCCTATTTCATGAATAAGGCAATGGGTTTGCATTTTTATGAAATATGCAAAATTTAGCCGATTTCATGTAGGTAATACGCAATTTCACACGTAGGCGTAACATATACATACATATATCTACCTAAATATTTATAATGCCATTATCATAATCAGTTTGGATCAATACATATATAGACGAAGTCCTTTCTAACCCAATTACTTCCTCTCAGATCTACGAGTTCCTTCTTTTATCAACATTTGTTTCGATATAAACGTCCCGCACCGGGAAACATTATATAAAATGTTAATTCAAAATTTGTTTTTTTAAATATTATTCTATAGCTGCAAGCATTTTTTTAGACAATTAAACAAAATAATTTAACAGTTATATGGCTAATCTTCATCTATTACCTCAAGGGGATACGCGTGAGATTAATATAAACGTTATATTATTGAATCGCAATCAAATTACCTGCTATTCTGCTAGGTCTAGCAGCCTGGGATGGTGAATCCAGAATAGACTCTGCATATGACGCCAAATTTATATCGAAAGTAACGACTTGCAAATTGTAAAAGTGAAAAATCAGCGAAATGTCAAACGGCGCCGTCTCTGCATACCTCACAATTTTATTAAAATTCAATACCATACATTAGGACGCTAAGCTGTCTGCAAGACCTAGCGAGACAGACTGGCGAGAGCCAGCTGGCTCAGCTAGTCTCCTATATATTATTATCCTAAGAGATTTTGGAAAATTCACTAACGGCTCATTTAAGCGACATTTTATTGTTATTTTTACATCTTCACTTCGAAATGTGCGCTACCGATTCATCTACCGATTGAATTGAACACATTTCAGAAATTTTCCATGATTTTACAGGTACGTGACGTTTATAACTGATATTTTCTCATACAGCGTATACAATTCGCCATACTTCTTTTAACATACAGCAGAATGACGTCTTCGTCGCTTAAGACCTTCTAATCCTTTATTTGACAAACAAATTCGATTATTTTTATTCAAATATCGTAATGTAGGCATTGGCGTAGTTTTTTCCGGTGAAAAACCCATAATCTTGCTACAATTCAGTACGTAAATAAAAATCTGACAGGTGTGTCCGCCACTGGCCGTCATATCATAGATAACGTGATATTCCAAATTTGATTTTTTTAAATACTTCTTTGTGGCTGTGCACCCACTATTTTTGTTATTGAATAATTACCTAGGCTACTAATTTCCATACTAAAAAAGTTGCCATTGCAAACAATGAAAGAAATTAATACGAATTGTTATAGTTATCAAAATGTGTGATATTGTATAAGGCGTGCATTTTTGAAGCAAGTATTAATAGACAATTTTGAAAAGTTTTTATATAACAACTGTCAGAATTTTAAATGAATGGTAAGTATTTATTTCAAAGTATCGGTATAAGCCCGCCAGTTTTAATGTTGAATGTAAAATATTGGTA
This sequence comes from Rhyacophila brunnea, assembly GCF_057557595.1. Taxonomy (NCBI): domain Eukaryota; kingdom Metazoa; phylum Arthropoda; class Insecta; order Trichoptera; family Rhyacophilidae; genus Rhyacophila; species Rhyacophila brunnea. The sequence continues at coordinate 31,237,290 of NW_028232752.1, forward strand.
CAGCAAGAAATAATATTCAAAAATCAGTAGTAAAAATAAATAATCATTATTTAAATGACATGGGCCAATAGATAAAATCAATATCCATTATTATTTTGATAGTATGAAAAGTAAAAAACATTCAATGGGGCGCACGGCATTTTAGGGTTACCATTATCGCATATAAAGTATATTAGTCTATGCATTCATGAATATCGGTAAGAACAAACTATTTATGATTATATTATTATTATTAAAAAAGATCAAATAAGAAGTCGCAGAGTTGCAGAGAAAAGAGCTAGATGGACATTTCACAAAATAAATGCGAATAACCTCAAAGATTAAATTAATAATTGATCAAAAATATAGGTTCTCTAGGTAGGTACTACAAATATTACAGAAATCATTTTTTTAAACTAAGTACATTTTTATTACCTATTATTGTCTAATTTTATAAAAAAAAATGAATCTCAGTTTGGGTACAACAATAATTAATAGTATGATATTAAATTTATCTCAATTAAAATTGTATGCTAAATAATTAGTTAGGGTTCGTGGATTTTTTATGTTTTACATGTTTTTTACTCATCACTACAAAAAGGTTTTTTTCAACGTCTTTTAAAATTACTCATTTAAGTAAGTATCTTAATTATTTATATAATATCTATATTATTATTTTTACTATTAGTGTATATGTCGAATCAGATAATAATTTAATATTGTTAATTTATTACAGTATGTAATGTAAACAAGACCGTGAAACGTATTGCCATTGGCGAGCCAAAAGTCCGAGGACAATTAATAAGTTGTCAGATTTGTCTATGCTCTGATACTGATCAACGAACGAATAAAAAAATCGAGCTGTCAAAAGTTGCGATTATCGGAATGTTTTCCGATAATCCTAAAATGTTGTGTTATTTATATGCAGACTTGCATAAAATAATATAACAGTAAAAACAACACAAATTTTATGTTTTCTTTTATGAATTTCATTAACGTTTTTAGTAATAGGTTGTACGTAATTGAAGGAAAAGATTTTTATGTTATCGTTTGACTGGGTGTGTATTCTAGATTATCATTTTCAATCATTTACATTGATCGACATTGGTCGTCTTTAGTAATAGGTTGTATGTAATTGATATATCATTGAAGGAAACGTCTTATTCTGTCATATGTTTGTTACCATTGATTATTATTGTGAATTTTTGAACACAAGAAATACATTTATTGTAAACAACTGAAGTCTGTCTTATTATTTAATTCTGATACTGAAAATAATATGTACTAAGCTCTATACAAGTCTGAAGTATGTCTTGTTGTTATTGCAAAGTTGAAAATGTATATAATAGACACTACAATTTATTAAACTCCGCAATGAAGTAGGTAGAGATTAAGGGTTTGAATCTCATAAGGTAAGGTTACATATATCTTTGAAGTGCGCTTAGATCAAGAGTGTATGCCTAACAGCTACCTACAACGGATGGTTCGGAAGGTGCAGTTAAGTTAAGTTACAGCTGATAGTTAAAATTAAATAGTATCTTAAAGGCACTAGAAGCTTGCTCAGGAGACTCGCATTGCATCATTGAGCCATTTTATAGATACACAAATGCTGCTACACTAAATGGGCGTAAGGGATGAAATAATAGAGAAATACCATTCTAATAGTACAATCTGTTCTGGAGAGCCAGATAGAAAGAACAATACTATCCTACTAAATTTAACATAATAAGGAAGCTACTAAATAAGTTATTTCTGTAAAAGAAAAAATCTGTCCAAAATAGAATTTATACTGACAAATTGATATTTATACTAACCATTAATTATTTAAATAATTCCCGGAAATTGTTTAAATAATTCCCTATCATAATTTAAATACTTCCATTGTTATATTTTAATACTTACCAATAATCATTTTTTACTTGCTGTTCATATTAAATAGTTCCCACCTTTTTAATAAAATACTTGCTTGATTTTTTATTAAAATACTTGCTGTTAATGCATATATATACTTACCCAATAATTTGAAGCCATTGTATAATATCTACCTATTTTTTTCGTCCCTATCATCATCAATCTTGACCTATACACTGCTGGATGAAGGCCTCCTCAGCCTTATTCTACTCCTTACTTACACATGAATTGTTATATTTATCAAAATCAGTGATATAATATTATTATCTACCTATCTATATATAATGCCATTATTATCACGAGCCTCAATAAATCCACTGCTGGATGAAGGCCTCTCTACGTTGATTGTATTCTTGACAGTATTGAATTTCTAATGTTATTTATCTACATATTCATATCGTCATCATAATCATCATCATCAACTAGGATCAATCCACTACTGGATGAAGGGTTCCGCAACCTGATTCTACTACTATCGGTTTAACGAATTTGTGATATTATACCTATTTCTATCATTTTTATATCATCGACCTGAACCAATCCACTGCTAGATAATGGCCTCCCTAGCCCGGTTCTACTCCTTTCTGTCATATGAATTGCTGTATTTATCAAAATCGGTGATATTATATTTAAAAACATATTCATATCGTCATCATCATCATCAACCAGGATCCATCCACTGCTTAATAAAGACCTCCCTAGCCTGATTCTACTCCTTTTGTGATATGAATGTATGTATTTATCAAAATCTGTGATATTATATGTATCTACCAAGGCCTGAACAAAAACGATGCATGAGTGCGAGCGAGAAAGTATTCGGCACCCTTACGATCTCTGAGACACGCGCTAGAGTAAGATAAAAGGTCTACACGTGTGTTGGTTAGTTTCCAACAATGTCGCTGGCAAATCGTGGTGAAACGCTTCAGAAAGCATCCATAACCGCGAGCTCGTGTTGCAACAATTGCTGTTTTTTGTGGTAAACATAAAGTCAGTGGTAAATATTTTTAGTTAATTAAGTAGAAAAGATGGTTCTGTGTGTTGTGTTAAAATGTGGTAGCCGTACTGATAAGCAAGAAGATGGTATTACGTTTCATAGGTAAGTTGATACATGTTCGTGATAACTTATTTGTATATTATTATATATTTTAATATCAAGTGACCTAGTTTTTTTTTCGAAATAACTTTAATTATGCATATCTTTATCTAATGGATGCATTTTCACCGCTTAACAATACTATATAATGTAAAAAAATAGAAAATTATATTTTAATGCTGAACGTCTAGTGCGAGCACTTTGGGCGAGCACTAGCGAAATGATTATTCATAGGCGTCCGCAAAAAGTGGGTATGTGGTTAAAATTGAAGTAACAAAAAACTGAAAAAAAATATTAGTAAAGATTACCTATAGTAGGCAATCATTTTATTGTTTTGAAGAAATGGAATTTAGTATACATGTTGAAAAACTCCCGAGGAATAATCGATTTAGTGCCCTGTTTGTTAACATTTTTGCTTCGTGATTTCCTAAATGTAATTGGTTTATGAATGTTATTGTAATGTTGCTCCCTAATGGATTACAGATTCCCAAAATATGAACCAAAAAGGCAGAATTGGATAAATCAAATACATCGTGTCAATCCTTCCAGCTGGGCTCCGACTTCCAGTAGTTGTATTTGTTCCAAACATTTCGAAGCGGCATATCTTAAAAGAACGAAAAAAAGGGTATGCTTAACGTATGACGCATTGCCCACGCAATTTGAAGGATTGAAACATTTTTTGAGGGTAAGTAATTTGAACAAAGAGGTTCCATAATATATAATTTAAACGAATTACAATAAAATACCAGTTAAATGTGGCAACCGCTTGAACGAAAATACAAAAATAGATAAAACATACCTACTGGCATGATTCATTCTTCTATTTTCTATTATTATTATTATTATTATCAATATCATTGACAATATTTTGTAGTTAGTGAAATTTATAATATGCGGAAAAAATATCTAAGATTTTTTCTACCTGGACTATAGTAGTAATGGTAATTTAGATAATGGGCTATACAATGATTTAAACCTATTGTATAATTAGGGAAAGTAGGTAGGTATTGAGTGAATTTCTGAGAAGGATATCATTGCCATTATTATTGGCTGAGCGGTTACTATATAAGCATTTAATGTGGAGGTTCCCGGATTCGACTCTAGGGTCTGGAAAATTTTACATGTTATGTACCAGGGGTTTGAACAGTTATTTTTTCGTTCCGGTTCAAGTAAAAAAATATAATATATCGGCTCTATTTCGGTTTTCGTTCCGACAACAATTACGGGCTTAATTTACAAAGCCATGTTATATGAGTATGGACCTGATACGTTACAAGAGGCTAACATCGATTTCTCATAAAAAAACCTGTTGATATAACATCCACTCTGTGATCTTTTAGGATCGAACATGGTATAAAATATAATTATATAAAGTATACCTACATATGTATTTAATTTCAGGTCTCGAAGCCACGTCCGATACAAGCATCCGAAAATACCCCAAGGAAAAAAAAAATGCGAAAGCTCATCAAAAATATGGAGGAGATTATCAAAAGACAAAACATGTCGGAAAACCGTGTAAAAGCATTAGCATCGGCAAGGCTGCGTAGACTAAAAAATATTCAAGCTGTTAAAAGACGACTTTTAAAAAAAGTCGTCACATTTAAAACAATAATTAATTCGTTAAGGTTAAAACAATTGGTTTTAGAAGAAAATTTAGAACTTTTAACTTCACTCGAGGGGAATAAAGATTTTTTGATCGCGAGCACGGGCCATACGTCTAAAAAACAATACAGTCCCGAGTTACGTAAATTTGCATTAACCCTGCACTTTTATTCACCTAGAGCTTATTCGTATGTTCGAAGTCAATTCTCCACACGCTTACCTCATCCAAAAACATTATCACGCTGGTATACTGCTCTTGATTGCCAACCGGGGTTTACAAAAGAAGCTTTTGATGCCATACGCTTAAAATCGTCAGCATCGAAAAAAAGGTTGAAAGGAGTGTTAATTTTTGATGAAATGGCGATTAGGAAGCATCTGGAATGGGATGGAAAATTATACCATGGTCATGTAAATGTAGGGAATAATTTAGAGGGAGACTGCGTGCCCATGGCAAAGGAATGTCTTACGTTTCTAGTGAGTTGCCTTAATGACTCATGGAAGATTCCTGTAGGGTATTTTTTAATTGATGGCATAACCGGCTTACAAAAAAGTGCGTTGGTAAGAAATTGCCTTGATCTTCTAAAAGATTGCGACATAGATATTGTAGCATTAACTTTCGATGGCGCACCAACAAACACAGCAATGCTTAAAGATTTAGGATGTAATTTTTCTGACGAAAATAACTTTAAGACCACCTTTCGGCATAGGGAACAAGATATAGCAGTATTTTTTGATCCATGCCATAATATAAAACTGATAAGGAATGCACTTGGCGAAAAAAAAGTTATAATTGATAAAGACGGGGGTATTGTAGATTGGAAATACATCGAAAAGCTCCATGATCTACAAGAAAAAGAAGGATTACACATTGCGAATAAATTACGTGCATCGCACATATCGTTTTTCCGCCAAAAAATGAAAGTTAAATTAGCTACGCAGTTATTAAGCAACTCGGTTGCTGACGCTATTGATTTTTGTAGAAATACACTGAAGTTGCCAGATTTTGAAAATAGCCAGTCAACTTCCACTTTTATAAGATATTTTAATAATTTATTTGATATTCTTAATTCTCGCAATTTACATGCAATGGGGTGGAAAAAACCTCTCAATTCCAAAAATTATGATGAGAATTTAAAATACTTTGCAGAAATAATAACATACATAGATGGTTTGAGATGGCCGAATGGGTCTCAAGTGATAGCATCGGCAAAAAAAACAGGGTTTCTGGGGTTTAAAATATGTATAAAATCGTTAATTCACCTTTACCAAATGATAATTGTTCCTAACCCGAATATATCATTTATATGCACGTATAAAATCAGTCAAGACCATATTGAATTGTTTTTTGGTGCTGTCCGATCCCAGGGCGGTTTTAATAATAATCCAACCGCTAGACAATTCCGAAGCGCATATAGGAAACTCTTAGTACATGCAGAAATAAATCATCTAGGTAATGGAAACTGTGTCGCATTAGACCAAATAAATATTTTAAATGGTCTGAATCTTTCTAGTGAGAATGTGATTAATTATTCTTGTCCAAAAAGATCGCTAGTAGACCCACCTGATGATGATTGTGAGCAACCGTCTTTTGATGAAAGTACAATGCTTGATTTAAGTACGCTCACGCAATATTCCGAAGACATTGTTGGATACATTGCTGGATTTGTCGTCAGAAAAGTTAGCAGAATAATAGTATGCGAGAGATGCTTGCAAGTTTTGGATGCTAGTGATCGTAAAAATGCTCTAAATTCTTACTTAATAGCTAAAAAAGACGTAGGCGGCTTACGGTATCCTTCTCAGGATGTTGTCTATATTTGTAAATATAGTGAACTAGTTTTTAAGAAATATGTAAAGCTGTATTCTGCAAATACTATTGGGAAATATTTTGAAAAAATGACGATTGAAGTTTTAAGCCACTTTGTACACACAGATATTTTTAAAGAATTAAAAGATCACATGACAGATCAATCGCCGCTAGAAAACCACGTGGTATTCCTAATAAAACTAATAATCCAAAAGTACTTAACTGTAAGAACACACTACATAACAAGTAAACTTAATGAACCGACTGAAAAAATAAGAAATTTCTACAATAAAATAGTATTATTTAAAGGTCAATAGTTATTACGTAGTTAGGCAGTTTTCATTAAAAGATGATCCGAGTTCTAGGTGGTGTATTTCTCGTGTATTTCTTGCCATCCCATATCTTTCGATGTCGAATGGCCATTTAGTTAGGTAGGCGATTTGCTACGTGTGATACGGGCTGTTCCCTTCGTAGTCGCTTCTGTGCTGGCCGAAAACAGCCGACCCCAACCGAACATCAAAAAGTTAACGTTTATGTTGTCGGACTATAGTGTAGAGGAGTGTGGCACGTACGTGTCAAATATGCATCGAATATATTTGTAGGCCGACAGTGAATACAAAATAATGTTTAATGCAAATTTATGTAAGGCTGTTTGGTACTTTTTGAAAGGTCTTTTCCGATTTTTTATTTATTTTAAAGGCACTGAAAAGTTCTGCAGTTTCTGCATTGCTAGACAATTATTTTGAAACTAGATCTTCTCTCAAATAACACTTTTTTGTCATGTCTATAATTATATTATATTATATCGGACATAATAAAGAAGGTCTATCGTATCGCTTGCCAAAATGGAAAGAGTTCTAGGATAATAATATAATATGTATTTTGTTATTTGTTGTTCTATTTCAGGTATGTGCAAACTTTTTGGATTAAGGGCTAAGTTAGGAATATAAAATGAACGGCGGGCCGCAAGTAAAATATTATTTTCTGGACACACGTTATTCGTTATCATGAAAAAAGAATTTCAACATAAAAAAATAAATAATTCTTTAATAGCCAACAATTTAAGGAGAAGAATGAATAAGAACTGTTTTACATTCTTCAACATCCTTTTAATTTCAGATGTTAATTTTTAAGATTCTTAAAACTGCTTGTAAATGTTCATCAGTGATGTTTGATTGTAAAGAGTTTGTATTGATAATCATCCTAATTGAAATTGTTTGTTCACATAATTATATAAGTTGATCTAGAAATGACCAACATTTTTCGATCAGAATCTTTATTTAAGTTGTTCTAATTTGTCCGAATTAAGAGTGTTGTAAAATTTGCAGATATCTTCTTGACGGTGCAATTTATGTATTTATAAAATTTTATTTTTAACGAAGCGTTAAATGTAGAAAAAAGTATTTTTTTTCAAAAATACGATTAAAACTCGCGGGTCCCGCAGAAAAACTTGGCGGGCCGCTTGCCCAGACCTGTTCTATATAATCCAAATATTATAATTTGTATAGGTTTTTTTTGCACGTCCTTCAACTTGTGTTTTAATAATCTGAATTTTTCAAAGTGATTTTCTTTGATCCATATTTTGTATTCGATTCGCTATTGTGCATGTCTATTTATATACTCTGTAGGTATATATTTTTAGATGATGTGATTTCATACCTTTGAATTATTGATACTTGTAAATTAATATGATAATTTGTCAATTTAATATTGATTATACTCATGTACCTACTTAGTTATTTACTTTGTTAATTTTAATGTAGGTACCATATTATTATGATAATTAAATAATAATACATTTTGAAGTTTCTGTATTTATTATATTGAAGATATCCACCAATGAACATCAATGAATATTAATAATATTCCGTTTCTCCCGCACGCCTATGGTCTCGAACGTTTGTATACGCATATGTCCACTCACTCACACAACCAAACACACGGCACGCAGCTTCACGTACCAAGGCAATGTGAAGTGTCTATCTGTATCTATTGTCTAAGGTATCTACACATTCATATCGTCATCATCATCATCATCATCATTATCATATACCTGAACCAATCCACTGCTTAATAAAGACCCCCTTAGCCTAATTCTCCTCCTTTCTGTCATATGAATTTCTGTATTTATCAAAATCGGTGATATTATATTTATCTACATATTCATATCGTCATCATCATCATCATCATCGACGTGAACCAATCCACTGCTTAATAAAGACCTCCCTAGCCAGATTCTACTCTTTTCTGTCATATGAATTTCTGTATTTATCAAAATCGGTGACATTATATTTATTTAAATATTCATATCGTCATCATCATCATCAACCAGGATCCATCCACTGCTTAATAAAGACCTCCCTAGCCAGATTCTACTCCTTTCTGTCATATGAATTTCTGTATTTATCAAAATCGGTGATATTATATTTATTTACATATTCATATCGTCATCATCATCATCATTGACCTGAACCAATCCACTACTTAAAGACCTCCTTAGCCTGATTCTACTCCTTTCTGTCATATGCATTGCTGTATTTATCAAAATCGGTGATATTATATTTATCTACATATTCATATGGTCATTATCATCATCATCATCATTGACCTGAACCAATCCACTGCTTAATAAAGACCTCCCTAGCCAGATTCTACTTCTTTTTGTCATATGAATTGCTGTATTTATCAAAATCGGTGATATTATATTTATCTACATATTCATATCGTCATCATCATCATCATCGACCTAAACTAATCCACTGCTTAATAAAGACCTCCCTAGCTTGATTCTACTCCTTTCTGTCATATGAATTGCTGTATTTATCAAAATCGGTGATATTATATTTATTTACATATTCATATCGTCATTATCATCATTATCATCATTATAATCATCGACCTGAAACAATCCACTGCTTAATAAAGACCTCCCTAGCCAGATTCTACTCCTTTCTGTCATATGAATTTCTGTATTTATCAAAATCGGTGATATTATATTTATTTACATATTCATATCGTCATCATCATCATCATTGACCTGAACCAATCCACTACTTAAAGACCTCCTTAGCCTGATTCTACTCCTTTCTGTCATATGCATTGCTGTATTTATCAAAATCGGTGATATTATATTTATCTACATATTCATATGGTCATTATCATCATCATCATCATTGACCTGAACCAATCCACTGCTTAATAAAGACCTCCCTAGCCAGATTCTACTTCTTTCTGTCATATGAATTGCTGTATTTATCAAAATCGGTGATATTATATTTATCTACATATTCATATCGTCATCATCATCATCATCGACCTAAACCAATCCACTGCTTAATAAAGACCTCTCTAGTTTGATTCTACTCCTTTCTGTCATATGAATTGCTGTATTTATCAAAATCGGTGATATTATATTTATTTACATATTCATATCTTCATTATCATCATTATCATCATCATCATCATCGACCTGAAACAATCCACTGCTTAATAAAGACCTCGCTAGCCTGATTCTACTCTTTTCTGTCATATGAATTTCTGTATTTATCAAAATCGGTGATATTATATTTATTTACATATTCATATCGTCATCATCATCATCATCAACCAGAATCAATCCACTGCTGGATGGAGGGTTCCGCAACCTGATTCTACTACTATATTATACCTATTTCTATCTTCCTTATCATCATTGACCTGAACCCATCTACTGCTGGATAAAGGCCTCCCATGCCTGGATTCTACTCCTTTCTGTCATTTGAATTGCTGTATTTATCAAAATCGGTGATATTATATTAGATCTATTTATATTTCCATTATCATTATGAGCCTGAATCAATCCACCGGTGGATGAAGGCCTCTCTTAAGTTGTTTAAATTTCTGTCGGTCATATGAATTGATATATTTATCAAAATTGCTGATATTATATTTACCCATTCATAATATCGTCATTATCATCATCAACCGAGATTAATCCACTGCTGGATGAAGGTTATCCCAACCTAATTCTACTTTTATTGGTCATATAAACTGCAATATTTTTTTAAATTTGTGATTTTATATACCTACCCATTTATATCGTCATTATCGTCATCAACCTGTATCAATCCACTGCTGGATGAAGGCCTCTTTAAGCTGATTCCACATCTTTAGGTCTTATAAATTCCTATTCTTATCAGATATAATATGTATTGCTTCATTATTTATCAACATTTGTGTCGATATGAATGTCCCGCACCGGGAAACTATATTGTTTAAGGTTAATTTTTAAATCAAAATATGATTTTTAAAATATTATTCTATGACTCCAAGCATTTATTTTTTATAGACAATGAAACAAAATAATGTTTAAATTTATTTTTTATGCTGCTAACTTTTTCTATTATGTACATGGGACCCGTAAGAGATTAATATTCGCGTTATATTGGATCGCTATTTATGATAATCACAATTGAGATGTATAATTACTTATCATATTTAAATGCACATACCTACACATATATTGTATTAAAATTAAAATAACAGTGGCAGCAATCGGCGATTGCCAGCTGTTCTGCTAAACCTAGCAGCCTGAAATGGTGTCAGACGATATTGAGAAGGACAGACTCCAGAATAGAACACGCACATGACTCCAAATTTGTATTTGCAGTGACGACATGCATATCGTAAAACTGACAAATCAGATAAATTTTCAATTGTCTGACGTGAATGAAAATCCATCCCAAAGGGAAAACTATGGCGCCGTCTATACACACTTTACAATTAATATATTAAAATCCAACACCAAGTCACTATGATAAAAAGCTGTCTGCAAGACCTAGCGAGACAGACTGGCGAGAGCCAGCTGGCTCATCTAGTGTGTATTAATAGCGTATGTTAAAAAGTAAAGCTAAATAAGACTCAATTGAGACTTCGGAGCTAAATAAAAAAAAATATTAGAAATACAGTTTTAGGATAAAAAGATACGTATCGTAAATACGTCATTATCGTAGATGAGCAATTTTTTTAGTGTTCTCGTGCCGATTAAATGTGGGATTTATATTCAATCCTGAATTAATTACATAAAGTAAATTATTAAAAATAACTACTTAAATAATATATTAAGATAATATATAATATATTGTATATTTTTTGTAGATGATAACATTTTAATTTGCAATTAGTACTTTTAACATAGTATTAATATTAGCATTTGTACATTTTTTATGATATTTTATATTAAGTACATAACTGCGTATTAATTTATTTTCTGAATAATTCATAATGCAAGGTCATATTAATATTGTTATATTCATATTATGGTTTGTTTAATTTAGTTTTAAAGAAACCTTAATAAAATTTTGTTTAATATTGTACTATATAAACAGTAAAATGAAGTGATTAATGAATGCGTTTATCGTAAATAGACGTGAATATGACTACATACAGTAAACTAGCTAGGTATATAATATTTTATAAATGAATTTTCTCCATCATACATAGTTTTTTGATTGGATAATAGTAATACCATTATGAAGTACAGCAAAAAATGAAGTTTTAGTTTATAAAGTTGCTAAAATTGTGGGAGGGTGATAAGAGCGAGTAATGTGCGAAAAAGACATTGGCAAATTTCCAAATTATGGGTTTAATGGATGGGGTAAGAATTTGTAATGGATATAATACTATTGTGAGTAAAGTTGTTGCTCACTCTTTTCATACTTTATCTGTTGTACCTACCCACTACGGAAAGATCTATTATAAAAATAAGCTAAATTTTCCAACATTTTTTTTTATTAAGTTTATCGGTCAGCGTCAATTTTCGCCTAATTCCTGAATTGAATGACTTGAAATTCGGTTCATAGTTGATAATTTATTCTGGAGCAGTTCAATATTCTCTGTATAACGTTTTTTGTTAATAGTCCTATCGATCTGAAACTTAAAGATTTCTTATAGATGGTTTCCAGATAGAAATGTGAAAAAAAATATTATGTCGTTGATTTATTTTTCTAGATTATAATACTAACATATCGGATTAGTGCATTTCGTTATCTAATGCACTACATGCATAAAATAACACTCACTTCTCTAAGTGAGTGTAAGAAGTTCTGGCGGGGGCTGAAGGGTATCTTGATGGAGGGAGACAGAGACCATGTAGTCTATTAAAAAAAATCGAATTCCAATTTTTTTTCTTACGTTTGACAATGCGTACTCATTAAAAGGAAAACGTATTATAATATCATTACTATTGATAGATACAATCAACCGAGGGTATTTGAAGAAATTTAAATTCTAATGGATGGACAAACAGATTTTGAATACGGTTTAAAAACCCGTAGCTAATGGATGAGTAGACACCTAATCACTATATTAATTGTCATTAGTTGGAAACAATGGAACTAGGTAACGTGTTGATTATGTTAAAATAAATTAAACCTTTTTTTGGTACTTACGCGTATTTAAAAATATTAATAATGCATTTGAATGCTAAGTAAGTAGCTAAAATATATAAACACGCTTTAAAATTAATAAAATGTATTATGAAGATTAAGGTGCAATATTTTAATACAAATTTATTATAAATATGTCATCGTCATATATGGCAGTATTTTTGGCATATTATTGTGTCAGTGTCGACATACAATAATAATAATTAATAAGGTTATGACAGTTTTACTGAAATCATAATTTACCAAAAATGCATCATGCTTGGACCATTTTTAATATCAAATCATTTTAGAAACAGAAACTAGGTAAAAAACAGTTGACGTCATAAACTTAGATATTACTGTATAAAGAGAAAAATTAAAATTTATATAAAATTAGTAAAAATACTACTGACTGAGTATAAAGCTTTCTTTTAACTTTTGTAAAAGCTCTGTAATGTAGGTATAGTAAAATAAACTTTTTCATCTAGTGCTGTCGCAGCAAAAAGTAAGAAGAGTTGCAAGTCACGGGGCAGTATTATTAGGATGACAGTTTTTAAGTGAACTTGTCTTTCACTCAACGTTACTTGTATGCTTCTTACAGTTGGTGCATTATGATAATGTTTTACGTACTTTTATATCACTTATATTCACATTAAATGGGTAGTAAGGAAAGGTCACTTTACATTTTAACATTTTTTTCATTCAATCTTGGATAAACGAAGTGGTATCCATGTTCTGACAAAATGAAAAAGAATAGAGATTAGGAAAAAAAGAATAGTGCAGAGTAGATGGTAGTGGGATTTCATTATTTCGGCCCAGGACATGGTACAAAAGATTGGTTGAATGACAATCAGAATAAGTATGTTTTTATAAAATAGAAATCTAAGAAAAACTTTTATAGTATATAATATTATTATTATGTCCATGACGTGGGGTAATACAAAAATTCGGTAAGTTTCAAAATCATGTTATAGATTAATTGCAATTGGAAGTTTGACATGCTCTTTAAAAACAGACATAATGCTAATTTCTTTGTGCTTTATATGCATGTTATATAATTATATCGAATGACATTGATTTTTTTCTACGAGTAGCTTGTTAATTTATATGGACACATAACCCGTTGTTAACTTTAAATTACTAAATTATCGACATACTAACTTTTGGCAGCAACCCCACAATGTGTTCTAATTTTGATTGCACACTTTGATTGCGTTAGTAAAACAGTAAATCTATAAGTTACGGACGGTTTTAAGTGCACGTATTTATTTGTAATTCTATTCATAATTTTATATAATAAATTATTTATCTGTACAATAGAAATATTATATACCCGCTATGATGAATTGGGCAAAATAATGCCATTGTCATAAATGGAAAAAAATCTAAATAACATCATTTTAATCAGAACAATATTATAAATTATTATATACTTACACAATGTCATATTTCATCTTATTTTTTTATAGAATACCTATACATAACAACAATTTCGTCACTGTTCTGGCAGAAAACACTAATTCGAAAAAATGAAATATTGAGTTAGTACCAAAATGTTCCTTATTTCAAACTTTACCGCCTGGAAACCTTCTAAATAAATAAACAGTCTTTATATTAAAGTCATCCTTTTTACAATTACTTAATAAACTCACATGATAGACTATTATTTCAAACATTTTAACAACTTCAAAGTCAAATTACTCAAAACTAGTATTCTCCAGTTAGTGTGTTCTGCCAGAACAGAGACGATTTTCACATTAATTCATATTTATTCATGATATTTTTGACAAGTAATTTTTGGCAGTCCTAAAGTTTAGTCTGCCAGATCCATTCCATTAAAATAATTGTAATCTTACGTAATAAAAAAGAGATAAAAATAGCTGACAGTGACGGGTTATTGAATTTTTATAAGGGCCAATTTCTAAACTGCTATAATTTATATGCGTCAATTATTTTATTATTACTTTAATTTAAAATAAAATAAATACATAATTAAATTTTGGTAAATATTTTGGAAAATAATTGTTTTAAATAAATACATATTGTAAGTGCTTAAAACTGAATTCTACCTACATTGCAATAAGGGGGATTACTACAAATTTTTCTTAGATATCAATAAATTTTCTATAAAAAGAACTCATTTTCTGTTAGATATTGTATGGAATGGTGTATCCTATAGATATATCAAATCTGTCATTTTTTTATAAAACATATTGTAATACAAATAAATGACATATAATATGTAGCTACATAAGGATTTAATATTGGGTGTAGAATATTATTTAAAAATACGTATTTATTTACAATATGATCAGATGATATCAGATGCTTATTTTATTCATCGTTCATCGTTCATTTCATTAATTTGTCGTAATGAGACTGTCAAGGCCAGAGGAGAAATACAATAATTAGGTCTGCTAATTAATATCAATTATTAAAACTACATATATTATGTTACAAAAGTCTTTGTATGAAGATAGGTGAATCTCAGGTAAAATAATAAGAGATCATACAGACCTATGGAAGTTGGCAATGTGGCAAGGACGGGAAAAATACGAATTTTGGAATACACGTCATGTACATCATGATGCACAATATAAGAGTCAGTCCTGACTGATTCATAACGATAATGCATTCAAATCACATATATAATACTTATAAACAAGAGTTATGTTTAATGTTTATATGAAGTATATATAAACACAATTATATACCACGTCGTTAGATAAATAATAAAATTAACAATGGATAAAATAAATAATAATCTTATATTAATTATTTTGAAATATTAATTTTAAACACCCAATTTAAATCTCAATAGGCATTGGAAATAAATTATCTCATTCCAGACAAATTATTTGATCAATATTATATTTTAAATAAGTGTGAATCCTTTGAAGTATGTTATTAAATTTAATCAATCGGTTATGAAATGTTATGAATTTAAACAATAATATACAATTCTAATAATATAACAATTTATATATTCCAACGTAAAGAGAGTATTTCGATTTAGGTTTTTTTTTCTCAGACGTGCAATTTTTGTATACATATTATTCTATTTGCATACAGCTAGCAAGCAATAGAAACTTAAAAATAACATGTTTTTGCATAGGTATATATAACGTGGGTGGATGTGGGAGCTTTATTTCAATATTTCATAGATGCGTACTCAGGAAATGCAATAAAATTGACATTCTGATATTTATTTTCGTAATGTTAGATGAAAATTTCATACAATTTGTTGTGGAAACAACGTACTTAAAGTATATGGAATATTTAAAATACAGGTTATATACGCATTGTATATAATTGTAATTATAGTAAAAAGTAGCTCAGAAATAACTTACTATTAAAAACTAATGGCAAAACTAATCTTTTATTAAATGTCTTAAAATTCAAATCATCGTGTATTACGCAATGTGGTATTAATAATGTTTCGCTTATAACTTATACCATACAGTTTTTTTATATTGTAACTAGTAAAACAGAATTAATTAAAACATTATTTTATTAACACTATTAGTGTGTGATAATACGTTAAAACTATCTGAATATTTGAACCATTCATGGTAGCCTTTTTATACATAACTTCTGTCAATACAAACGAAAGACGAAACGATAATCACATATCACAGGTCTAAAAATCTTTTTGGTGCTGTTATTAGATATGCATTTTTAATTATTTTATGTGACATATTATTTCTTTACTAAGTTAAATCAAGTAATGTAGATTATTTTTTTCAGAACTTATGAAATAAAAGTTGTTTGTTGGAAACGTACCAGGATTAGATAAATTATTTAACAAAAGGGATCTTTAAAGGTTTCTATCATTAACCTTTTAATTTATTACCAATAAAACAAGGTTAATTTCTTATTATAATCATTATTGTATCTACAATTCGATGTGATCTTGCCCATCACTCAAAGAGGTTTTTAATAGATTTTTTATTTTGGTTTCGAATACTTTTCTAAGTTATGTCTTTTAAATAAATAGTATTAAATTATTAAATTTTCTGTTTTACATTGTTTCGAATAAAAATCATTTAATAGCAGTATGAACCAGTAAGCAAATATGAAAGATCGTACGTCAAAACTTTAATCGAGCTATAATATTCTTCTGAATTTAAAATAAGTAAACTTAAAAAAACCGGCAAAACTTTTATAATAAACTGGTACGTGCAGGTAAGTACCTGAATAATAAAATTTTATGTATTACATAATATATGGTTTTTATGGTAAAAAATCTACTTCTAAACATTAACATAACAGATTTCGTTGGCAAGTTATGATAATTTGGATCATCATTATCATCGTCGGTCGGGTCGATATACTGCTAAATAAATACATCCCTTAGATCCTTCCACTACTAATCTACCAAAAGATTTTTGCTACAACGAAAATGTATAAAATTAATTCGGAAAAACGGTCAAAAAAGACCATACAGAAAGGCCGAAAAGAACACACAACCTTTATTCATTTCATGATTTCTTCAAAATTTAACTATTATGTATATATTACACACAACAAGGTTTTATATTTTTCTTTAAAAAAATATATATTTTTTATTTATAATTATAAAACAACACCTAAACCTTATATTTTCAATGCTAGTAAGGTAAGAATATTAGTAGCTTCTAATTATATAATATTATGTTTAAAATGCCGAATTTTCTCCATAAACGTTAACACATATTTTTAATTAACTATTTATTTTATTTACGAATAATTCACGAGATTTTAAGAATGTTCTATTCTAATTATTGAACATATATCATTCTGAAAACACTCATAAAAAAATATTGCTAATAGAAAAAATCTTTTTAAAAAAAGTAAGACACCATAAGTTCGATTTCTGCCGGATGTCTTACTTTTTTCTTTTTCTATTATCTCATGCATGTTTTCAGAATTATGTAGGTATGTTCTTTAACACATAATATTATGCCATAATGGGATATTATTGTCAGTGAAAACTTCATCTTACTCAATAAATAGTAAAATATCATATAGAAAAGTCTTAAAACCTACAAATTATAAGATAACATCGTCAGTTATATGGGTATCAGAAATTTTACGCAAGAACGATAAAGCATCGATGATTCAGTGGTTGGATCACTCGACTAGTAAGCGAAATACATTTATTAATATTATTGTATTCTAATCCTATTCGCTCCAAAAAATCTATATTTTTTTTCAAATTTTTAAGTTTTCAAGTTTTATAAATTTTCGAATACCCGAAAAACATAAAAAAGGTTAGATGGACTAGAATTTTATTAGAACTCATATTATTCGCTGACTAGGTAAGGACACTAATTGTCTTATTGTTAATGTTTTTGAACTGTTTGTTATACGAATTAGCTCTGATGATTACGGTGTATTTCATATTCTACCTATGGTACAGGATACCTATGGTATGATACAGTTTTATAAAAAAACTATTGTTATAAAAACTAACATGATTATTAATTACATCTGATTTTCAACATTTAAAATTTAATACTGTGTATTCAATGAAAAATAATTCGAATCAAAAATTCGTAGAATTTTTGTTCATAAAGAAAATATAAGAAAGATCGCACGTCAAAACTTCAAATATGAGCTATTTTTATTTCTAACTATAAAATATGAAAGGTTACAAAAAATATCGTGAAACTTTTATAATAAACTGATAAAGGTACGTGAAGGTAAGTACGTGGGTACTAAGTACCTGAATAAATGAATAATAAACCTTAATGGTAACAAATCTACAAGCAAATACTAACATAGTAGATTATATTTTCATAATATATAATATTATATTTGGTTTATCTTCACTATCAGCTGGGTCGATATTATATTCTGAAATGAATGCGTGTCCTACCTCATACACAACATTTTTTTCTGCGATAAAGGTTTTCCAGAAAAGTATTGAATTTAGGTACTATATTTTTATATAACCTAATATAAAACTACTTTAATTTCGGACGGAGTGTTTAGGATCACAGAGGACTAACGATAAAAATGCATGTTTTGAGTTAATCTCGGTTTCGATAATATTGTAATGTCGTAATTAAGTAAAATAACGGAGCTTACTTCGAAAAATATACTGGTACGAATCCAGCGATTACAAGAGTCAAGTCCCGACGGGTATCGTATTATTTTCAAAAAAAAAAAATGTTTCTAGTGCATATAATTATGATACATGAGATGTTTTCAAAATATGTATGTTAAAACAACTACTTTAAGTTTAAGCATCTTACACAAACGGGATAATTCTGTCAAAACACCGATGCAAATGTCCACTTTACAATTAAAATTATTAAGCTGACATAATTTGGGGTTTTGGTGCCTCTAATGCGTATTATCCCAGGGGCCCTTCAAAAGAAAATAGGGTACTGATTGCACAACCTGGGAATATACAAGAACACTAGTGAGTAAAACAGATTGTTAAAGGCATCGCGTTGTCCATATACCCCAACTAATGAGCGGTCACGAACCAAGTGAGTTGGTAAGGAACTAATTAATAGAAAATTGTAGCGAAATTCCAGACATAATAAAATATTTAAATCTTTTTATATCTGAATGATGAAATAAAAATGTAACCGAGTGTAAATCTGTCTCAAATAATATTTGTTACTTTATGTAGGCATTTACAAAAATCTTTTGCTGAGAATTTAATCACATCAAAAGATGTTGTTTACATTGAAAGATACTGCATTGCAAGAAGAAACTTTTGTCATTTTGAGAAAGCTTATTTGTCTATACATTTTTTATGGTAAAAGCTCGCATGATATTGCGAAGGATTTTTATTGGTAATAACATGCTAGAGTCAGTTTAGTGAAAGAGGTTATGACTTACTCCCGGCGACTATATGTCATTCCATACTTGGGAAAGTTTTCATTTTGAGAGCGTTTTATGGAATTTTAGAATGGATATTTTGTAACGGATTTACGACTATTCATTTATCATTTCGGTTAAACGTCTTGCCGCATTTGAAAAATGTTCGAGAAATGGTTGAAAATAAATAAGCTGTGCTTTATTATGGTGTCAATAATGTACCTACATTTTATTTTTTAAAGATTTCACAGTAGTGTGAAAACTGATATATTTAGATTTGAGGAAATATAATTTAAAGAGACTAATTATATTTTCATTTCTTGTAAAATGGAATTCTACCAAGTAAATGCTAACTCAATTAATAATTTAAAGAATATATAGAATTCTGAGAAGTATATTTAAGCACATTTAAATCATCTACTTAGACTTATAAAATTAATTAAAAATATTGTCACATAGATTAGAAGAATGCAACATACATATTTTTTTAGTACGTTACCGGATTACCTTTCAAGTGTGGTGTTGCAAACGCGAAAAACAATTTAAAGTCAGTAGTTAAGTAGCGAAGAGAATATTTTTAATCCTATTCTATCCGAAATAAATCGGTTAAGCTGGCCACCAGTTGTGAAGGTTCCATACTATGCAATTAATTAAGGCCTACTAGGTATCTTAAGAAAAAATAACTGCTTTTTGACGTATTTAAATAATAGCTTAATTATTTTATATTCTACGTTACCGTATAGCGTACATAATAAAAATTTAAAATTTAAATCTCCAAAGAATATTTTCATATTCGCAATTAATTGTTTTTAATATTAAAACATAAGTAAGTGATCTTGAATATACATAAATTGAAAACACCTCAGATATATATATATATATATACCTACTAGAAAAAAACCATATTTGAAAAAAATAAGACGCCCGACGAGATTTTAACCCGTAAATAAACTGGTATCGCGCCAATATGCTTTAACCAATTAAGCTACAGGCCCCTACTTAATTACGATAATGTTAACTAGTATGTCCTATATGCAATCGAATTGCGTTATTTTTGACTATATTTTTTTGTATTTAAAATTAAGGAATCATTAATTGCCTTCGAATGTTACATTCTAAAATCTGAATTATTCGCTGAATAAAAGAAATGAGTTTGAAATGAAAAGTTTTATTATTAATAGTTATTATGAAGATTGTGTAATATATTTGCAGTGTGTTATATTATTATATTAAGGAAATTATTGCTGTACTGATCTGAGTTGTTAAGTTTTCCATTTTCATTTTGATATATGATTATATCTCTCTGACAACTTTAATGCTTTAAGTTTGATCATTAATAAAATCAACGTTGCGACAATAAAGCGAAATTAACATAATTAATGTAAAATACCGCTTTACGATTTCGTTTAATAAACTGAAGAATTCCAACACGCACTATTAAAATGATTATAATATAATATATAGCTAATAAATTATCATTTGAGATTTTAGTAACGGAATCAAGTAAATTGGTCTAGATCAGATATTAAATATTTCTATACATATGAATTTTTTCATTATATTGCTTCAATAATGATGTAAATCGGTGCCGAAGGGTAGATGTAGGCTGTTAATATTCGTCATAAATAGTGCATACTAAACTTTGTCAGTCAAGCGTATTTGTTTTCATTGCACAAAGACTACAATATTGTGTAGATAGCGTTTGTTACTTTTTTTAAATTCAATTAAACCCTGCCTCATCTAAGCTCAAGTAGAAAATAGTCCAAAATATTTGTTTATCTATAACATATCTATAATTATGCCTAATTGTACATAATTTTAGATATTTTATTGATGAAGAATATTTTTTATCGATTATGTTTTGGTACAATAATATATCATAATATATTGTATTCTTAATTCAATGAAAACAAAATAAATATGTATGACTGAAATTGTGTGTTTTATTTTGTTTACCTATATCACACCCAAATTATTATAGTTTGATTTAGACAGGCTTTAATTGAATTAACAAACTAACAAACACTGTCTTCATATTGTAGTCTTAGTTCAATGAATATAAATAAGTATGACTGTGAAAGACTCATGTGAACTATTTAATTCGAATCTTCATAGCCTACCTCCACTCCTCACCACTATTATAAATAATTATATTATAATGTGAATGCTTTCGTTTATATAAAAGTTTTAGTAGTCATCTTGGCAATATCTATACAATATCAATCGAGTCAGCATTTACTTGATGAAATTCCAATTTAAAAAAATGATAATAATTATATTAAATTCTACGGAACATTTTTTACATAAACCATTAAATATATATAAACTATAAAATATTAATATAAATTTTATTATATTAAGTTCTACCCACAGGATATTTTAAGTCAATAGATAATTTGGTTGTAACTATCAAGACTACAAAAATATTCTACGCTTACGTTTCACAGTATGAGATAGTATGATCTCTTTCCTTCACTTTGGGAATATTCAAGAATAATACTTAGTTACATCGAAAGTATATTAATTTCTATAATTTTTTATATATATATTATTTCCATAATTGTTTCTATCTATATAAATTGTAATCTGCAGGAAAGTAAATTAATACGGTTTTATATTTTCGTAGTCTTGATAATGGTGTTACGACTGAAAAAGCTATCGACTTAAAAATATCTTGTAAAACATATAATTCATATTATCATTGTGCAATATTTACACATTTAATGGTTTATGGGTATTAATAGTAGGATTTTTTTTAAATAAATCTATAAATAAAAAAAATACTAATAAATCGCTAATCTAATCATTGCTCAAGTTACATTTCATTTCAATCTCACTTTCATATTATATTTAGATTCCACATATTATATAGATACTGTTTTTTTTTCGACGTCAATCATCAAGCAGATGGTTGAATTGGGTCTCAGACGATTTCGCACATCTGGACAACTCAAAAACTTAGCAAATGCATTCTGGACGTCAGAACTGGACAATGTGTAATAAAATTGGTCGTCAGAAAATATAGTTAAATGTATGAAAAATAAATACGCTTAAGTACAAAGCAACTAACAAAAGTCTAATAATATATATTTATAGTATCTACATATAATAGAGAATAATATTTTTTTAGTGTTTCCAATAAAGTAGCTTATATTATACCCGACTGTGAATAAATGCGATAAAAACAAATCATATGTAGTACATATTTCAAACTAATAACACTGATTTGCATTCTTAGTGACACGTGGTCAAAATTACTATTGTCGTAAAATAAATTCTATTTTTTGGCACGTGCAAGTATATCATAGTACGTTTTGATTGATCGAATGTTTCAGTACAAGCCCTTTGGGTACTTTGCGTGTTGCCATATATAAGCCTATGAAAAGGTTCCGATGCCTGGATGGGCGATAAGAAAACTAAATCATGTGAAATCTGGGCCACGGAAAAGCGGTTACCAAATTATTGAACCACTTTACTGGGTATGAAAATAAAACCAACGCTTTTTTGTACGGATTGAAGGTTACGCGAAGGGATTTTTCACGCTATTTTGGTTAATATTTCGTCCGTGGAAACATTGTTTTATTAAGGCGCCTCTGGTCACGCGAGAATTAAAATATATATTTTAAAAATCATTTCAAACATTTTGAAAGTAAACGTTATACTTTTTTTTAAATATTACTGTGAGAAAATTATTATTAAGTTTTATTTGAAAAAGCTTTTGAAATTTATAGTATATCATTTTAAACTCACGCAATTCGAGTAGATTTAAAAAGAGAATATTTAAGTATATTTGACAGTTTTGTGTAATAACGTAATTTGTGTCATGTAATGAGAATTAACAACGTACTATCATTTAAATAATCATTAAATAAAATAGTACACCAATTTTATTTAAATATTGATACTTGATTTGAATGGTCATAAAATAATAATATATTCTTAGAAGTTTAGGTTAACATAAGGATAAAAAAAATTACATGGTTGTAAATTTAGTGGATTATATTTAAGGGGTAGAAATGGCAAAAATGTGGAATCCCAGGCATTGATGTATAAATTTTGTGCATTATGCATATATAAAATTACTATATGCACTAGATTGAAGAAGAATTATATTTATATTTTAATAATTACATAATGATATTGAATATGCCAATGATGGGCTTACATGAAGTCAACGAGAACCACATTCTGGATTTTCATATATATAAAGACCCACACCATAGTCACGTTCTCACGTAGTATTAAATACACAAATTCAAATTTAATACGCGCATTTTGTCAGTTACAACATTTAGAAACGAAAACTCGAGGAAATAAAAGTATAACGTGGAAAGAAAATACCTATATTTTTATCAAGAGATATCGGGAGCCGCACTTCATCCAACGAAGAGCCGCATTTGCCCATGTCTGGTATATGCGGACTGTATTTATATCGTGCGCCATCAATGGCAGATTACACACTAGTAATTTTCTATTTGAATCAGTGTCACTTGCAAGTGTAATTGTTGTACAACAATGTAGGTAAGAATTAAAGTTTGTATATGGAAATCAGATCCAGTGAAAATCCAAGAAAAGTACATACATTGATTTTTACAATCACAGTTAGCAAGGCAAAATAGAGGAATATGGTTGGTACGCTGTAGTAACCAAGTGAAGGAGCTTATAGCAGCAGCTTTCATTCCGGAGTAGAATGTTTTAGTCGCTGAGAAAATGACCACATTTCAGGATGGTCACGATCGTCAGTCACGAGAGAATGATAGAGAAAAAAACTTAACATTTACCAAAACTTGTAAAAAATAAATTAGACGTAAAAATGTAGTACACTAATTACAGGATAATGCAACGAATAGTGGAAAATTCTTCACTATGTAAGAAATAATTTTATCGTGAAAAACTAGTGACCTCGTTGGATATTATAAAGATATTGGTTTGTAAATGTAAGTAACATTTTATCAACGCATGCCAAATTAATTAATAAGTAAATTTCAGAAGTTATGGTAAAAAATAATATTATATTTTTTCGGATTATTCTCATTTTTGCCTAGGTCGTTTTTGCCGGAACAAAATACCGCATATTTGACGTTACTATCTACTGTACCTAAGTATTTCAAAATAGATTGATAACTGAAAATCCAGGATTGGTGCCGATCATAATTTCTAGATATATCCTGTAATTCCGTTGAAAATAAAAAGGTTCTCATGTAGTTCTAACCGGATCAGTCGGTCTTAACGAGAGAAAATTTCTCATTTTTCAAACAAATATCATCGCGCAAAAAGTCACTTCATAACTTCAAATAATACTAAAATATAAAATAATATAATAAATAGAATATAAAATACTAAAAATACCAATCAAAAAATCATAATACTACATAACAAGCTAATCTAAATACATATTTGAAGGTCATTACCGTTTTTAATGCCACAGTATATGCCTGCAAAATGATTGGAGAGGTATTGGGAGGTAGTGCAAGGTGAAGAGGAAATCAAGTTTCAGTGTGGATTGTTATCCTTTCACAATTTTTCTATAATCCATTACCTTAATAATGCAATAAGCAGTCTAATCCACTAGTAAACAAAGATCATAATTATTTATTATTTATTATATTCTATATTATTTATGATAGAATGCCACAAGTTTGACTTTATGCTTAGCAAAGGCGATCGTGTTGTTATCGAATCGAAATATCATGAGAGTATTTCTAGGATTGGAAAATATTATTCCCGTTTCCTTGATAAAAACATAAATATAGAAAAATACTATGATATACGGATTTTTTTTCTCATCGATATTTTCAGTTAGGTATATTATACATTGAAATGTCAGCTGAATTGTCTTGTCCATTGCCACGATTACTTCATCAACATTGTTTCTAGGCCGAATAAGCTCTTTTTGTCGTTTTTCTCCTTCGCAGTATGACTTATAATCTTCCTATCATCACTTTTCAAAACTATTTTGTCATCAATACATATAAATGACTTACGGCATATACAAATAAAAATATGTCAAATGCTTTTACGGTAAAGGGAACGAATAGGAAAGAGCGAGAAGGGATTTTAGTACACTAAGCTGCCGCACATCAATCTAAACTTTTCGCATTCTAAATCGCTTCGCACATACAAAATTGTCTCGACAACTATACAGCCGTAAATCAAAAGTCGTAGGAATGTTGCAACTTTCACCTGCGCACATAGCCCCGGCGCGTCATATAGAGTTATAGACTATAAAAGACGGAATACTTCCGATCCCTTCTTAAATTCATCACTTTGAACTCCTGACTCTTCGATAGTGTTTCAGTACACGGATACAAAGGACATTTCATATCATTAAATATAAATGACGGCTGAGCAAGTCCAGATACTTTTTTTAGTTTCTAAACTCATTCTCTAAGCACCAAGGTGCATGGTTGCTACATCAGTCCCGTGCAGCTTCATTTCGGGACAAGGAAGGATGTCATTGAAGGCAGACATGCAGACATCACGGTATATGCATACATGGCGGGTTGAGATGGGGTAACTCAAATCATAGCCCCCGGGAGTAATACTATGCGAACTCCTCTCAAAGTGGATAAACGTCATTGTAAATTAGGGTGAAAGATAATTTTATAATTATTGAGTTTAGATAGCTATTTCTATATATTCCAAATGATTCTCCTCGATTTGCCGCCCCTCGAGAAACTGTCGCTCTCAAGCGACGCTCAACCTGTATACCCCCACGAGACGTCACCGCATTTAGTTATATTAAAATTCCATTTTCTGTTGCATTAGTTATGAGTTCATATGTGCTACCCAGCGAAGATGTCGTTCGTCTTAAGTGTATTTTTTTTAATTAAAAAAAAGATGTTTAAATAAATGAAATTACAACATATAATTTACAATACCTACGCGCTTTAGTTTGAAAAAAATATTGGCAGATCTTAAAGTAAATTCTAGACTATTGTACGTCAACATCTTCTTGGCTACGCGAAGGAAGGCGCTGTTGTCTACTAAATGGGAGGAGCTTATTAGTTTATAATGGAAGTGCGGTTAAAAATGGGAGGAACATGTTAGTTCATAGTTTTAACACGTAGCCAAGAAGATGTTGTCATAGAGTAGACCTTATTATTAATTAACAGTGAGATATGTTCCACTGAATAATGAATACACACCATTTCCCATTAATATTTATTTTTATTTTTCTTGTTTCATATTTGCATACTATTTTTGCGAGACAACGAAGTTTGAATCTGAATGTCTGGAGAATAATTATTTTTCACATCGACCGTATAGCCGGCGGGAAGTGTGCTATCATTAATCATTAATATAAATCGTAGTCTGGCTTTATATTAGAATAATTATATTTGTATTGGAATGAATTATGTTTGTTAATGTATTTTCCCTCTACAAAGATAGGTACATACTATAGAGATATTATGTGATTATATTCCATATTATGACCAGCTCGCATGGAAAATTTGTTTACTCTTAAGTAAGCTTATTCGTAATATTTTTGTTAATGTATTTATTTTTTACATAAATAGAAAATTATTTTACATATAAGAACATCTCATTTGTATTATAAAATATTTCCATCACATTATATTGTGTTTAGAGAAATATTTAATAAAAAAATATCTTCATGGAATATATATTAAATAATATTATTATATATATTTATGTACTTGGTAAATAACATAAAATATCTTTAATACTATTATAGCAATACTTATATTATAGACGATAAATCATAAAGGTTGTTAAAAGTTCAGAAATGAAAATTATATAATATCAGGTATATAACATTCATTTTATTTGTATATAAAATTGTAAATAAAAAACGTGTATTAAAAGACAATATTTTTATTATCAAATGCAGGCTTACTCACTTATTATTTTCGGATGTTGCAGTTTTTGCCTTTCCTGAAACAAATAAAATATTTATATCAATATTATTCATAATAATAACAATAAAAAAAAATAATCAAAGACTGAAAATTTACTAGTTAATTTCTTCGTAATTAAATGGGACGCATATAACTTATTTGCTACTGCATGTAGGCGCGAATTCAGTAAATACGTAGTATTTTTTTAAACATATATTTCTAGTTCTAAGGTATTATTCTAGGGATATATTTTTAATTATTAATGTTTAATCAAATTTAATTAAAATTTTACCCTACATACTATATCAAAGAATCCGTCACGATGCAAGAATAACAAAATACGATGGACAAACTTGGTGGTTTTTATATTATTGATTATAATATAATTGAATATAGGTACCTTAGTACGAAACGGTTACAATTTGTAGGTATAATATTTTTATCAGTTATCGGTGATTACATTGCTTGTGTACCGGATTGTCTCAATCGGCTCACCAAAGGCGATTTCTTTAAATTCGCCCAATTTATTCGACATTGCTAATAAGCACAACGTATTCAATTAAATTTATATTACGTTTAGTTGTATTCTTTATGAATTAAGAATGATATATTCAGCCACAACTTTATATTATATTACGTAGATACTTTTTTCCCTGACATGCAAACAAAAGGTTTCATCTTTAACGTATTTACGATATTTTTATCATTGTTTTACATTAATCGTGGGGTAAGGGTTGGCGTGCCAAAAGTGGTCAGTGTATGATAGCTAGATGGGTAGAGCTCCACTAGTTCTCTATAAATACATACTTATAATATCCATAAACCTTATAAGTATGTGACAAAATTGAAATTTTACAAAATATACAACACTGTATGAGAAGCAGAAACATGAAGGTGGGATATTTCAATGTGTATTTTTTGTAAGTCTTTGAGGGGAGCTCATCATTTTTGAAGTGTTTATTATTGGTCCCATGTGACTACATGCATTGGTGGTCAAGGCTGAGTATATTATAAAGGCCGTAGCACTTAATTGAGAATTACGATGGTAGTGGTGGTTCGGTGACGTGTTCGCAATAAATGAAAATTTTCGATTCTATACTTCGTTAAAATTATTTCAATACTCCCTCCAAGCCCTATCATTCCCTACAAACAGTTAACCATATTATTATTCCATTCGAAGTATGAGTAATAATTAGCAATACCATCGGAAGTTTACAGTTTTCTGTCGTGGCCTAACTATATAATGGGGTTTGATTGGAGGTACTACGGTCTTATTTATGTACATGTGGTATATTATAAAAAATTTGAGGTTTTACCAACTATGCGGTATAATATAAATAAACAGACAAAATAAAATTTACATTGGAGGTTTCAACAGCTTAATAGCTAAGTATAATTTTATTTTGATATACATTATGTCATTAATAGACGAATCAAGCAAAAAATAATATGGCTTTATTTTTACTTAGATATTTCGAGTTGTTAAATTATTCAACCTAATAATTTAATGCTTTGATGTATTTTATTGCGTTTAGTATTATATTTTGCGTCAAATGGCACATAGAAACGTAATAATTCATGACTTAAGAGGAGTTATTACTGTGTAATTTTGTGATAATAATTTTATTTTCGTAGTCGCCGAAATTTGCTTTTGCTCAGAAGGCAGAACTATTTTCGTACATTTTGAATGAATAATAAAGTTTAGGTATTCAAATACAAAATTTTGCCAATTTAGCAAAATTAGCATTTAATTACGCATACTTAAAAGTTCAACGTCAAACGACCTGTAATAATAATTATTATATAATAGTTAGTTGGTACAAGGTATGGAAATGAGATTATCTAATAACTAGTTAACGCATAAAATTACAATTATTCCAATAACCGAATTTTTTAACAGTTAGAGTGATAATACAAATTAAAATAATATTTTTCTGTGCGATATTTAAATATGCCAATAATGTTATGAATATGCCTACCTAATTAACATAAATAATAATGGGTATCTATTTCGGTTGTTCATTCAGTTAAATGATATAATATTATTATTATTATTTGATGCAGCGAATGCATTATTTCATCAACTACTACCCCATTGATATTCTTTTTCGCCTTGGTAATAATAATTGATGGCGGTATCTGGTGACCATCCCTTCTAAGGCAAACTGACACAACCGTAAGGATGTTATGTCATACATTTCTTAATGATCGATTATTTTATACAATTAAATGTTAACTGCATGTTATATACACAAAACTATGACTAAATTGTATTCAAAAAGATTTATTCCTTTGAAGCGATCAATTACCCTTTAAAATGCCTAAACGACTAGCAAAATAACATAAATATTTTGTGACCTAATCGGGGTTCAAACCCAAAGCCCCCCGATGAAAAAGCGAGCAACTTTCGCAAATTTGAAGCATAGAGTCGAAGAATTCATTTCAAATTTATATATTTTGGTTCAGTTTTTTCATTCAAATGCTGCACATACCTACCCTAAAACTGAGGTTAGGATTCTTGTCTCTACTTCAATAGGCCGTATATTATAATTATTATAAGTACTGAATTTAAATGAATGTAATTATTATTTTTATATATATTCGGTCTCCATTCATAGAATTGATATACTATAAATAAATCGCCATTTCCGCTCCGACACGGAGTATATAAACCTCCACAACACTCGTTAGACCAATTGACAGACCGAGTTCGTAAATATACATAATATATTACTATTTTTATAAGTCCGTATGAGTGAAATGTTTATTCGATATGGGTGACCAAATTTAGTGAGTGGTAGAAAAATCGTAAAAATTCAATGGTTAGTAACAGCCATAAAGATAATATCCTCTCAGTGATCCACTTTCCAAAAATAAAATTACAGCTAAATAATAACACATAAAATGTAAAACTTTGTATAGCAGATTCGTAATTAATATTAAATTTATTAATAATTTAACATAAAAAAATATATAGTCATCTCAACTAAACTAATTTACCCCACAATAAGTTATAATACCTATCCTTATTTTAGTATTTACATATTATGTACATAATACTTCACAATGCCATTTTTGTGATACTTTTCTTTTAGTTGCAGGGTTTTCTGCAGATAGAATAATTGTGTCGCTACATTTCAAAATCAGCCAAATCCACCTTTAGGTATTTTTTTACTTTTTTGTGAATATCTGAAGAACTACTGCTTTCTGACATTTCTGCATTATCAACATATAGACTTTATTAATTTTAAATATTCCATACTCGAAATAATATAAACTTTCACCCTTGTGACTGTGTATTTGAGAAAACAAAAAGCTGTTTATCTCCTATTCATCTATTATGGACTTGGCTGATTTTGAAATCTAGCGACACAATTTAAAAAAAAAATGTGTATATATTATCTAATTCTTTGCTGAATGCAAAATTTTTCAATTGCATGTATTTTTTTAACGATTGAACTTTGTGTGATTTTGTGTCAAGGTGACTATTTGTCTCTAGGGGTAAGCCTTTTAATTTACCTTCAAAGGAAATAGCAATATTATATTTTACCAATGAATATAATAATAGAATAATAATATATATGTATGCATACTTTATATTATACACAATAATAAAGTGAATGTTATTAAAAAATACGAACATCTGAAAAATAGCCAGCCTTTCCTTGGTGTGTTAGTGTAAATGAAAGATTTCACGGCACGGGTACAGAGTTGGGGTATAAAAAGTCCCCTTAAAACGGGATTAAGCAATTGCCTAATTTAATTAGTTCACGGCATTATTCGCTACAAAATATATTTCAAAGCAAAAAGTGAAAGCGGACAATGGGTAAAAAATGGAGCGCATGAAAAAAAGAAAATTATGCCTAATTAAGGGCAGTTTTTACCTGTTCTAATCCTGAAGCTTTAAAACTGCGATAAAGGACGTTCGAAACGCGCTAGCTTTTTTCATCTTTTTAAAACGCTGTAAAGTTTTTTCAATGACTAATACGTTGTATTTAAATTTATTACGAACGAAAGATTGAAAATTATTTTAGTTTAACCCATGCCATGCAATATACAACATACTAATTCTAATTCTTCTTCATCGGTGGTAAAATTTTATTTTGTTTTTAGCTGTTTTTATACTTGTCTTGTACAACAGTAAGAGATATGTTCTACTAATATTTATTTCTTATAAAAATAATATTAATACAAGGCTTGTAATATTAACTTAGCGAGTCTGTAGGCATATTGTACCTAGTGTTAATATATATATATATCAACTGTAGAAAGGATAAAGGGCGTAACCCTCAGTTTTCTTCGAAATAGGTTTTATTCCATAATAACGTTGTACACGACTAAATACACATTGTGTTTAAATGATGCAAGCTGCAAATGCCGATTTATTATCTAAATTTAGCTTATAATTATTAAAGATGTTGGAGGAAGGAAAGAAGGAAGTGACGTTGGAAAAACGACCTAACTATCATTTTTATTGGTTCTTTTTTAATTAACCCAATAATTAATATCAGGTCAGATTAGGGCTATAAAAACCAAATTATTAGTTATCATGCCCTTCAAGGTTATGTCTATTTTGTATTTTAACTTTGAACGAAAACCATAATAAAAACGTTTTTGTGCCTCCTGTAAAATTTTATTTGTGTGAATTACGCCCTATTTTATTTTCACGGTCGATATGTATGTATTATATTAATTTATTCTATAAAAAAACTCGATTTTGGATTAATATGATAAATATGAAATAAATGATACATCTGTATAGGATATGTATTCAATTGACGCTCATTTAATTAACTTCAAAACTATTCACTTTTTTGATACTACCGAGACCGTACTCATGTCGAATGCATAGCGGAGGCACAGTATATAAAAAAATGGTCCACGTTCATTACTCATCTGGAAGAATATCAGTCGGTCGGCCACCGTTGTGAAATGAACAAGGGGTGAAGAGTGATTCAAGAGCACTTAAAACGTGTTACCGTGTTACTAGTTGGAATACCCTGTTGATCCGCATCACAAAGAGGTTTCGTGTGTAATAGATTTTTTACGATAAATGCACGTTAGTCAATAATTGTTCAACCAATAAAGTCCATACACTGGGTCCAAACAAGGCGTGATTTCGCTAGACACGTGAATCGAATCCTGGTCTAATGATATTATAAGGATTTACGTTTCATAAAACGTTATAGGTATATAAACAAGTACATGAGAAAATACTTACTACTATTTTTTTGTAACTTTATTCCCTAGATTAGATACAATAATACAGATGTTTTGTATAAACGCTTTGTAGTTTAAACGTTAACATATGAATAAATAATAATACTAATTATACGAATTTTTCAAATATTAAAATTCGTTATAGGGATATGTATAATCCATATATATATCATATGTGGAAGAATGTGATAAAAATAATAAAATACGATCGCATTTCGTTCTATGTTATAATATATTCAAATAAAATGAAACTGGAGCCTCCATTGTGTCATAGCTTTTTTGCAATTTAATTTGGATTTTTTTCCAACGAATGCGTAACCAATAAGCAATCTTGACAATACGACGCGCCAAAAGCGGTTTGTTCAACCGAACACAATACATTTTATATTGCAAATTTATTTTATATAACTATAGATATTTTGGAGACAAGTCATAACCGTTTATATTTAATCTGAAATTATACATGAATATTATTATTATTTTAACGCAATTCGCTCGTTTTATTTCCTTTTTTGACTAAAACATGTACCTTCTAGGTATTAGGTACCTATAGTAAAATCAATTAACTATTTTTTATTCTTTATTATTAATACCTACTCATTTTATCAATAAAAATAAAGAATTCATTGAATAATTCCAACTACATGGTCACATCTGTTTTTTAGATTTCGTCAAAAATTAATAACCTTTTTATTTTATCCAAGTAATATTTTAAAAACATAAGAGTGATTTCACAGATAAATTTTCGTATGTGATAAATTAAATGCATGCAATAATTATTTCTTCAAACCAATATTTTTCAATTTTTTTGAGTTATCGACACACTTTATTATATTTAATTAAATAACGTCCACGATAATCGAGAGGTTTATAATGTCGTGGGTCCCAAGTTCGTATCATGTTTCTGGCAAATACACACAATGTGTTTGGAGTAAGAGTATGGACCTAATTAGTTGAGCAAGTGGGTAACATCCGTTTATCATAAAAACAAAAATCTGTTAATAAAAACATCCACTCTGTGGAGGCCCATATTATTATGATCCTCTTAGAATCAGACATGGTAAAAAAAATCTAATTAGGATTTCGCAAAATACCTAAATTATTTATTTAAAAATTGTTGCTTGAAGTAATAACATATTAGCCGTTGTTAAAAATTTAGTGACACACTTGAGTTATTGTGTTTATGTTTGTATGAAACTGTGTTTGCAATATTGGGAAAGATAAATATTGATAACAAGTTATGACAATTTACTGCGCTAACTGAATATATTATTGGAGAGTAATTTGAAATTTATGGATTAAGACTTCAAATATTCAAAATATTTTTTTATTCTTGACCCTTTACTTAGTAAGTAATAAAGTTTATACTTTCTTTTATTGATTACATTTATTATATGGACGAGAATTAACCCTAATCGTTGTCAGTGTGCATTTACATTAATTGGTGCCAAAAGGCTAAACCCGAATCGCAAAAAAACTACTCAAATGGAATAGAGCAAAACTTAAATTAATTGGAATTTAATATGTTTCAGTTTATTTTAAGTAGGTACCTTTCATTAACTATTTCTTTTATTCAACTTATAATTCATAAGATTTTAGAAATGTACCATTCTAATTATTGAACATACATAATTTGTAAACACTCATGAGGAAAAATATAGCCAATAGAAAAAATCTTTGGTACTGTTCGGTTATACGGAATACAGCGGAAAACGCATTTTGAAAATAGCCGATAAACTGGATTATTTGTTAGGTTAATCTAACCAAACCTAACCTAACCTAACCTAACCTAACCTAACCCAACCTAACCTAACCTAACCTAAACTAACCCAAACTAACAAATAATCAAGTTTATCGGCTATTTTCAAAATGCGTTTTCCGCTGTATTCCGTATAACCGAACAGTACCAAATCTTTTTTGGAAAAAAGTAAGACTCCCGGCAGGATCGAACCTGCGTCTCTTAGGTATTGCGCCCTGTGCATTACTACTATGCTACGACTGCCATGCTTAATTACGACAAAATTTTTACTATTGGCCTTTTTAATTTAAATTTGGGTATTTTTTCTTATGAGCAGGTATTAAAAAGGCCAATAGTTAAAATTTGTCACAATTTAACATGGCAGTCATAGCATAGTAGTAGTGTACAGGGCGCGATACCTAAGAGACGCAGGTTCGATTCCTGTCGGGTGTCTTACTTTTTTCAAAAAAGATTTTTTCTATTGGCTATATTTTCTCATGAGTGTTTTCAAAATTATATATCTTCATTAAATACCTTTGCTTGAAATGTATATATACGTATTCACTAAGAAAGTAATTTCTCCAAACTCTCAAATAAAAATAACAATTATTTCCCATAACAAAAACAATAAGAGTGAATAATATTCTATTACATATATGTATAGCCTTTGTGTACCATACTGTGGCGTTATTATATTATTTTTAGACGCTGAACAAACCATCGTTGTATTAGGAATAACGGTGAAAATATCCAGGCTGTATTTTTCCGACAGCGCCTGTTGTGTCATTTATCACTTTCAATGTTGCAAGTCTCAGGTTGTCGGGGAAAGTTGCTTCCGAGATTTTCCGCCACAAAATTGAACTTTCGGTTGACACAAGATTATTTTTTTAAATAAAAAGTTTTCACTATGCTCGCGAACCGACAAAGCGACTGATATTAAATATAAATTGTTCATTTGAACTTTTAAAAGTATTTCTTGCACAAAAATAGTTACCTAAGTATATAATAACCGTATACAATATAATATCTAGCTAGATCCATTACATCTCCATAATATCAGTACTTCTGATACTAAATAAATTTTAATGCACATCTAAACTTTCTTTTTTATGATTGAACATGGGGCTTGAAGATATTTACTGACAATTTAATATTTTTTTTATTGTAATTTGAATGTAACATTTTTAATTAAAAATATGTTCAATAAATTATTGACAACAATTTAGAGGTTCTGACAATGGTTTGTTATTAAGAAAACTATTAAAAATGATTTAACATACAAACGCCGGCTGCCAACAATAACGAAATTGAAAAATTACTTCTATGAGAATTGTCAACACTCTAGTTAACTTCGTCACAAATAAATAGGATACATAAAGCTTAGTAGTTAGGCATATGGGCGCGTATCCCGAGGGGGCGGGTTTGATTCCCGATGGATGTCGTAGATTTTCTAAAAAGATCTTCTCTATAACCACTAGAGAAAAAGATCTTTTCTAGTGGTTATATATTTTTCTGAGGTGTTTTCAAATTATGTATGACAATTTAATAACAGCTAGATGATTGATTTATCAAAAGTAGTTATCAAACTTGGTGTACCTATGTAATACTACTAATTAATGAGATGGGTGAGCCTATTGATTACCGCATAATTTGGCGAAACTTGACATAAATTATATAGATACCCTCGTTTCATGATATTTGTCGAGTTTTTAGAGATATTTGTTTTCTTTATTATAGTTGCCATAAAAAAACCCAGCATTTGCATGAATAAAACTATCGTAAATAAAACCACCAAGCTAAAAATATATACCTTTCACTGCCACTCAAAACTCAACTATTTTTATATAGAAATAGCCAAAAACCATACAAATCTATCACTGTGACCGTACATTGGATTGAGGTGAAAAAAGGGGGGGGCTTCGACGCTCACTTTGAAATTCTCATTATTCAACTCAATAATCAAATAATGGAACATTTCCAGAAGTCATTTAAAATGTTTGAAACACGAATATGTTAGCATAACGGTACACTTAATTCGATACTTGTATAAAATGATAAATAATTATTATCTTGCATTTAAATAATTGAGATTCCTGTTTTATAGACATAATATTTTACTATTTTCTTAATATTAATAAGCTCATATTATATGAGTCATAAAACTATATAGTGCCAAAATAATAACAGGCGAAAGAAAATTGATTCTTATTCAATAAATTCACACTGACATCTAAAAAAATGTTGTTAGTTTTAATTATATTTAATGATTCTTTATTTAAAGATTTTTAATGGCATTTTGGTAATAACATGTATGTAACAAACATAATATACTCTTATTATTTGATTATAATATTATCATGGTCAAATTCCATGGTCTTTATTAGTCCATGATAAGTCTTAAATTTAAATATTTTTTTGAATGACAATGACAATGCTTAAAATATTATAATATAATCAAAAACTTAATAAATAAAGAGGAAAAATATTCTATGAAGGATTTCTCAAATCCGTTTACTAAAATAATATAAGAGGTCGAGAGAAGAATTACCTTTAATTAAGTGGAAGGACCAAAAATTGTTCCGACAGCGCCAGTCATTTTCAGCCAACTAATCTACCAATTTTCTGGACGGAATAATATTTCCGATCGGGCCACAAGCGTTTGATATTTTATTAATAATAAAATTACAGGGCCGAGCAGAGTCAAATCGTTAAATATTTATTAAAACATAAACGGCCCTTATTAGTTTGTTGTAGCGTGCGTTTAATAAATTACTTTTTGAAGTAGACCTGAATGACGTCAAAGGAAATTAATTATTAATAACTAACGGAAAATTAATGGAAAATATATCCATTGTAATAATTTTATTTCTCACTACTTACTACGCATTAAAAATATAACATAATATTAAATTCAAAACGTGATCGATATACACATGCTTTAAAACGATGTCAATATTTTAGTATGAAACCGTAAAATTTTCATTTTTTTTATTCGATTAAGAAACACATTAGTAGCTTAAAATGCGAGACTCATTATCAAATATAATATCGTCGCCCCAAAAGCAAAAGGTCACTTTTGCAAAAGTAGAGTTTTGAGAAAAACATATTTTAAGTTTTTTTGAGTGAAAAAAAATCGTGTGGAGGTTATTTCTTAATATTTTGAAATTAAATTCAGAGTACAGGTGACTTATTATTCAAAGATTGAAATGTTATTTGTTTTATTTTTCATATCTTGTGAGGATTCTCATCACAAGGGCCCCTTTTCTGCTACTAATTTTCTACTAAATAATTTCAAATATTATCTTTTTCTAATTTTATTTGTGAAACCACCGCACATAGACTAGCAAAATCTTGTAAACGTTATGTTTTTGTTATACGTTAAATGAAGATTATTTTACAAATACACAAACTACATTCATCTCAAAATCGTAAAAATGTCACAAGTTCCCTTTTGCTTTTGGAGCTTTATACAACCATACAATAATTATTACATTATTGGATCTGGCGATATGCTAGTACTGCACTGTTTATAAGCATCTATCACACAATTATGTGAGTAGTTTTTTTCACAAACCGATTAAAATATACGATTTGCGTATTCGTTTATTTTACAAAATAATAATTTGCCTAAATGTGTATGCTTTCATGTTTCTTTTAATACGTCTTTTTCTTGTCTCGCTCTCACTTATTTTTATTTCCTTAGTCAGCTTTACGCGAAAGTTGTTTTCAAATAAACAATGAGGAAACCCACGTGGCCTCGTCGTATTACTTAAATCGTATTTATTGTAACTCACGGTCTGCCGCATAAGTGAAAGAAAGAAAAGATGTGAATCACCGCGATTTAAACTTAGGCGTAGTTTCCTTTTACCATCGCGAAGTAGGCGCTTTATACAGTAGAATAATAGTTTGACGATGGGTGTAATGAGAGTCCACGAACAAAAGGCTAAACTTATAATTTTAACGGTGAATGGGAAGTAGAGTATTTGTTTGTGATGGGGAAAGATATTACTGCAGTGGCAAAAGGTGGAGGTAGTCTGTTAAGATCCAATATAAATAGTGCACAATAAACTTTGTAGTCAAACGTATTTGTTTTAATTGACCTAAGACTACAATGTATGGATACTATTTCTTAGCTTTTAAAATTGAATTGAACCTTGCCTAATCCAAGCCATAGTAGACAATAGTAAAAAAAATATTTGTATAAGTTTATAGTGAAAAAATATGTGTTTATGTATAAAGATATAAAATTATGCCATTAAACCATACATAATTTTTATAGGTAGAATAATATTTTTTAACGATTGTGGGTTAGTTAAGGCAGAGCTTAATAAATTTAAAAAAAAACTAACCAACACAATCCATAATTATATCGTTTTATTATTCAACGAAAACAATTAAGTATGACTGAAAAAGTGGACACTATTTTTGTTGGATCGCCTATTATAGTTATAGATAACTATTATGGTTTGGTTTGGGCAAGGCTTAATTGAATTTTGAAAACTAAACAACACCATCTGTAATTATTTGTATTCTTAGTTCAACGAAAACAAATAAATATCACTGACAAATTTTAGTGTGCATTATTTATGTCGAATATTAACGGCCTACCAGTGTTCTTGGTCAAACATACTATGTAAGTCAAAGATGAAAAATAGAAACGAAAGAGTGTGATAGATTACTCCCAGGTGTGATACTGACCAGTAATCACAGTCTACTTGAAGTTGGACATGCCTGGTTTATATGTACTGTAAACCAAAAATCTATATTTGAGTGTATAATATACATTACAGTTATTATACTATAATGCTAAGAAAGCGAAAGGACGCCACATAATATTTATAACAAACGTGAGAAAGAAGCAGCTGGTACATTTATAAATATTATATTATTACACCGTAGGAGACGAATGTTTTTAATAGAGATTATTGTGTTATTGATGTTAATAATATTATTAAATAAATAATTATTTTTAGGAACTATATACCTAGCTATATTTTTGTTATAATATTATACGTCTCTATTTTAATGAAGTGACCAAGTGGGATGCGACACTAGACCGAAAGATATGACGCTGGAGGGCGACATGGTGAAATAATTAACTAAAAATAATAATTGACCAAGTAAAAAAAGATAAACAAAACAGAAATATCTTGTAAAGCAAAATATTTTTTTTTCTGATAAATAATAAATTGACATAATTATTTTTTTGCTTTGGCTTGTCAACTGAAAATATGATGCATACTCTAAACCAGTGCTTTCCAACGAACTTTCCTGCTGGTGCCTAAAAAGTTAACAGTTGTCATCCATTTTAAAAAGTACAAGATTCTTTGAATTATAAACCCACGACATTATCGTCCGCACTTTTCGTCTACCCATTTGGATTTCGAGAAGACTTATTCAGCCATGTTAGTAATAAAAACGAAGCAGAGAAACCAAGAACCGAAACAACACCGAAGCTACGATTATCAACTACTATTCTAGCAAAAAATATGTAGTAACAGATTTCGCACTTTTAAAAAAATATTATATATTCTCAAAATTCATTTAAAAAAATCTGATTATTTATATTAACAATAGAATTTGAATATTTTCTTTTTTTTATATTTGCCATCATACTGTTAGTTCTGTAATGAATTATGAAATAAAAACAAATAAAAAAAAATCGGTGTGTGTACTTATGTACGCCGCGTACTTCATGGGCGTAATAAAACAAAAACAAAACTTGTGATAACCTAGATTCTTTAACTAGCTCTTAATTATTTTGTTAAATTACACACTCAAGAAAAAGGACTCCGCTTATTGGAGCGCCGTTGGTTTATTTCTATACACTTTAAGTTATTTTACTAAATTATATAATTATTTCTCGTTGTTTTTATGTTTAAAGTAACAACTGTTACTCTGACGTTTAATCGTTCGTTTACGTTAGGAATTACAAATGGCCGACAAAAATTAATTCGTTGCCTAGGCAATGGACAATTCTACAATCAAACTTGCATTTGTATACAGCTGACTGATTCGCAGCCAACTTCATACTGCCGCGCACTTTTGTAACGGTGTGCGCGCGCAGCTCTCAATTTCACTCTCTACCAATCGCCCCAAAAGAAGTATAACTTCAAAAATACTGTACAAATAATAGTTTTTATTCTGTTTTGGGGGTTTGCGTAAAATTTATTTTATTTCAGCAAGTATAAAAATGTTGGTGAACAATTATCTAAACTATAATATAGTTTTGTTAATTTTATTGTAATATAACCGAAGTCACATCGATGAAAATACCAAATATATTTAATGTAATTATTATTTTTTTTATTGTAAAGAGAAACTCTACTAAGTAAATGGTATTTTTATCAGTAGTAAAATATATTATTAGTTCTTTTGGGTAAATAGCTACCTAATTTATTATATTTTTTGTTCAATATTTTATCGAAGTAGAAAGTAATAATTTTTATAAATATTATTTAGAGTGAATTTATTTATTTATAAATTTATGTAAAACAATTAAAATTTTAATTTCTTGGGTTTCTTTGAAAAATTATGCCTAAAACAGTTTATTATGAAAATTGGTTTTAAATTTATTATAATATATCGTACTCTATTTGTTGCATACAAAAGTAATTCATTACATACTAAGAGTTTATTATATTATGTAAACTTAACATAAAAATACCTGTAAACGACTACAGGTGTTGTGATGTACGATGTGTAATTTTATGAATAATCAATTGATTGTTAATATATAATTTTAATGATGTAGGTACATGTTACATAATATTTCCTTAGTATTTAGCATAAAACAGACACGTTAAAGTGCCCACCACCACCCGTCATATACGCACAGCCGTGGATATTCACGGCCGCTTTCTATGACGCTTTAAATGTGTCTAAAAGAAGTGATTTTAAGTGCTCATTCCGTCCAGAGACGGAGCCGCACGGGACTGATGCTGCAACAATGCACCGTAGTGCTTAAAGAAGAAAGTTAAGAAAGAAAATTTTTGTTTTTTGGACTGGCTTTGCTGTCCGCTGACGTTAAGCGCTTTGTGTACTCGCATACTGAGTGTCACGAATTGAAATAGATGAGTCTACAGAAGAGTCGGGACTA
The DNA here is from genome assembly GCF_057557595.1 of Rhyacophila brunnea. Lineage (NCBI taxonomy): Eukaryota > Metazoa > Arthropoda > Insecta > Trichoptera > Rhyacophilidae > Rhyacophila > Rhyacophila brunnea. Next base: position 31,278,821 of record NW_028232752.1, read on the forward strand.
TCCCGCTTCCCATACGGTGCTGCAAATTTCTCGAATGCCGCAAAGTTGGCCTCGGTTGCTATCAGATCTCCATGACCAATTGGGCCCGTGTGAGGACGGACCCTGGCAAACAGCTCCGCTCGTTCGAGTTCCATAAGTGGGCAATCCCAGAGGATGTGTTCAACATCTTGGTGGTCATGCCCGCAGGTACAATCCGGCCCATCTACTATCAAGCCAAACTCGTGGAGTCTGGCGGCGATGTTGTCATGGCCGGTGAGGAACTTGCTAATCCAGTGCGAAGGTTGGAGTCTTCTAGTTTTGTGTCTGCAGAATACGTCTGGAAAAACGGTAAGTGTGCCGCCCCTTGGGGGAGGCGGTCCACCTCGCCTGCCATGCCGCAAATGAGGTCTACACAATGTCACTCACAGTCTTCCTGTAGGGAACGTCCTCGGATCTCTGCGGTGGTGTCAGATGGACACCGGCGAGTGTTGTGCTGATCCCCCTCAAGAATAGGGTGATCGATCCTCTGACTTGGACGTGCAGATCGAGGGGTAGCACCCCCGCGAGTACGGCAAGCGCGTCAGTAGAAGTTGTGCGGTAGGCTTTGGTAAGCGAGATCAGCGCTGTCGCTGCCTGCTTAGTAGTGTTGTCTCACGAGAGTTAAGGAGTTTACTCGGGAATGCCAAATGCTGGAGGCGTAGCCGGCAATTCCCATGAAAATTGCGCCATATGTAACCTTAAGGGCTCTAGGCTTAAGTCCCCAATTGCTGCCCGCCATTCGGGCCATTCTCTTAGAGACGGCCGTCTTGGCGTGGTGAATGAAAGACAGCTTGTCATCAAGAATTATTACTCCCAGATACGTAACTCTTTCGGTGAAACCCACCTGAGGTCTGGCCAAAACGAACCGTGAGCGGCCGTCGAGTTATATTGACCCGAGAACTACCCCTGAAGAGGACAGCTTTCGTCTTGCTCAGGGGAAAGGTCAGCTTGTTCAGTAACCCCCAATTAAGGATTCTGCCCAAGGCGTCCGTGGCTGCACGCTCAAGTGCCGGTCGGCTCGTCGCCCCAACAAGCAGGAGCAAGTCGTCGGCGTACGCAACGAGCGTGCAGCCCGGAGGCAGTGGCAGGAACAGAACGTCGTCAAACAGTATGACACCCCATGGTGACACCCCATGGTGGTCCTCCTATGAATCAGGCGGGGGCCGGAGTCATAGGTTATCTCCCTATTGCTGAAGTAACTTTGAACCAAGGCAAAGAGGTCCCCGGGGATCTGTCTCAGCCGAAGCTTTGCCAGAACCAAGGACCACCACGCAGTATCAAACGCGCCTGCGATGTCGAGAAAAATTCCGGCAACGAGGTCCTTGCCAGAGCTCTCCACAGAATTGATCACGAAGTGAATCGCATCCTCGGTGGACTTTCCGGGTCTAAGCCCAAATTGTCTTTGCGAGATTGGACAGTTTTCCGACAGGTGGGACTCAATCCTGCTGTTCAATCTTTCCAATATCTTCCCGAAGACGGGAAGGAGCGTAATCGGTCTATACGCTTTCGGGTCACAAGGAGGGCGACTGCCGGCTTTGGGGATCACCGTGAGGTGGCCTTTCTTCCAGCAGTCAGGGAATATGCCACTACGCATGCATTCTTTGTAGAGTTGCGTGATATCGTGTGAGGCAAGAGACCACGCCCTTCTTGCTAGCGCGTTATCTATGCAGTCAAGCCCCGGGGCTTTGCCGGCCGGGAAGCTGGCAAACAGGATCCCTAGTTCGGACATGGTAGTTGATTTTGAATTAATAATGTTTTAACTGAAATTCAGACAATCTACTAGTCACAAACATTATTATGATTCATAATACCATGCCCGCACTATCGACGCGAATGCGCAACATGTAAGATTAAACAATGGTTGTAATGTTGAAAATAAATATTTTCTTTATACTTTATCTATCTATCAGTTTTAATGTCACATTTTAGTTAATACTGACTTATTTTTCCAAGCATAGATTTTTTGTAATTATTTTTGACTTTTACTTTTAAAGTACTCAATCAAACGAATGAAAAAAAATACGCAGAATAGTGGGTTGCGACTTTAGTAGGCTTGTATTAACTATGTAAATACGTAAGTCATCTTTTAGTGAAATTTAATAAAAAAAAAATCTTATTATTTTCTCTGAAATTAAATAAAATATCTATTTTTAACACATTAATTTACATCACATAAGCCGGTTTCTAATATAATTATATTAACAAAATCTGATAAAACTTCAGTCACAAAGCTATTAGTTAAAGTCTTCGTGATTATAAATTTTCGTCAGCTGAATGCAGAACTATTCTAACTCACATTTGAAATATTTTGCAGAAGAGTTTTTTGAAACAACCTACTTCAGTTATTTATTATTTATATGGACAAGTGAATAAACCATTTTTTTCATCAATAATTCTACTAAAATATGATGCATTCATTTATCCATAAAGATAATGAACAATTTCAGTAAGTTGTTTCAAAAAACCTCTCTTCTCAAAAATTTCAAATGTAAGTCAGAATAGTTTTGCATTCAGTGGTACAGGTGGTTCAAATGTTAGTAAACTATTTTCCTATTTAATTTAGGAAAAAATTACTTAAACATCATTTTTAACTGACTTAAAACATAAATTGTGTACCTAGGCATAAACAATTCAAATAAGGAATGTTATATTGGGTAACTAATGCGCCGGCTACATGGCAGCGACTTGCCTGCGCGGTATAGTTTGTGCAAAAAATATGGAACACTTTAGCCGGGCTTTTCGGTTTGCGTGAACTAAAGTTTTCCCGTACACATACACGGGCTTCCCAGTAGAAACCAGTTTGCGCAAGTAATGTTGTGGTAAAGCATGAGCGTGTAGCCGTTGCTTAAGGGTTTCTTATCCATTCGATCTGCGGCCAAATCAACCTATTTTTTAATAATAGTTTAAAAATATCTGAGGTAACTAGTAAATGACTATGTATTTTGTTAAATAAAGAAGTAACAATGGAGAATATGGCCAATCACAAAAGTCGTCACACGCCACTGAAAATTATATTATATATTACGGAAGTGTGAAGTTTGATAAAATTGTTATTAGGAAAGTATTAAAGAACAGATGAAATTTAATAGGAAGACGTTTAAATACTGCCATAAATCAGTGCTTGAAATGTAGGCTTGACACTAAGAAACTAGTAAACTTGTCGCTGTGGGCACATATAACTTTGTGAAGTCCTCTTGAATAATTATGTGACGCTTTCGTGTTATTCAGCATTTGTAGCCGGGAGGGCGTCACTTGTTTGCGGCGGAAAGTTGCCTCGTTATGCCAACTTTTGTACTAAGTAGTTCAATTCCAAAACATTTCTACTGAGAGTAACATTCCTTGATTTGGAGAGTTTGCCAACCGGTTAGTTTTACGCAGCAAAAATTGACTTATCAAGCAAGTTTGTTTAATTGTATATTTTGCATTGACAAGTTTCCAGACTTGTTAAACATTGAGGTATTATGACATAATTTGCAATACGCTATAATGAAAATACCAAAACACTACAGATATTTTCTATTAAATAGGTTTTTTTTATTATTAGATATTTCTTTTCAAAACACTACAGATATTAAAATGTCTATTAAATTGAACCCACATCCACTGGATTCCCGCCAATTTGCGTTTTTAATTAAACCACGAGCATCCTATCTTATAACCATAAAATTAATTTATAATTTTGCTTTCAAATTACGTGAATTTAGGCTAACGGTTTTTGTGTTTTAAATTGAGATACGTTTTGTTTTTCTAGAGGTTAGTATTATAAATTACCATTTAGTTTGATCCATAGTCTTGATGCGAGACAAATGATGACGTTGTGACTTACGAGTAGGTCTTTCAAGTATCGACGGGGCAATAAAAATATCTGCTCAATTATTGGGATTTTGTATATTACGAAAAACTAATATTACACAGAAGCCAATTTCGTTATTTATTTAATACTAAATAAATGTTAATTTAAAAGTTTGAAAATATCTTATATAATATATACCAACTTCAGTATATTAATCTTGACCTTGTCCGATGCTAAGAATATCATATAGGCCTCCAAAGAGGGTTTGTATTAACAGATTTAAATTTTTACGAGAAATGAATGTTAGCCACTTGCTCAACACATTAGGTCCATACTCTGACTTCAAACACACATTGAAAAACAATATGTGTATTGACCAGACACAGGATTCGATCTTAGGACCAAAACAGTATAAGTCGACGCGTTAGCCGTTCGACCATCGTATTATTTAGTGTGATACAATTAAAAAATGAATTTAAAAAAATCAAAAGGATGGTAAATACTGCTCTAATGAAAGTAATATTTTTGTAGGATGTTTTAACTGTTTTATTACTTCATTATGTAGGGTAATTATAATTGATTTTTAGCTTCACGTATTTATTAGAATCTACTAAGTCTTCCAGGAAAAACGTCATCTATATAATCACCATCGTGTCTTCTTGAGAAATAGACGAATTAGTTTTTAAGCCTGGTTCCAATATCAAATAACGAAAAAAGGTTTCCCGCCTAAGCGCTTAGTTCATCTTCCCGGCACGATTTTCTTAATGTTCTTGCGGCACACGTTTGCTTCTTGCAAATATCAGTTTAAACGTTGCAGTAGAGCAAAAAAGCCAAGATTTTTGCAAAGAAAAAAAACAAATAAAACAAGCAAAATGGAAGACAGTGTTACACATCAGCCTTTTAAAGAGGCTTAAGATACGGCGGGGTAATAAAATAAGCTACGTTTCTCTTAACTTAGCAATGGCAATATTTACATTTTAATTTTCTTCCCATTTTATACAGTATTAAAATAATACCATGCTGCATTTGGCTAATCTTTAGAATAGTTTTTAAAATAATGTGTTTCATACATTGAGTGGAAAAATACCGTAGAAAAAATTGCACAGTGTATAATATAATCATTATATACGTTGTCACCATCATAATTAAAATTAAAATTTATTTAATTACATAATATGGTAGTGAAACATAAGTATTATGATGATAACTTGATATGAAAAAACAAAGAAACAGTATAAAAAAACACAAAAAAATATTTTAAGAAGAAATTTAAATTGATCTAATGCCATGTTAATTTATGAATTTGTATTTATCTGTCCAACGACGATGGTTACGTACCGGCTTATAGTGTCGTGGATCCCTTGTTAGAATCCCGGGATAGATTGAGCAAGTGGCTAACACCTACTCTTAAAAACGTTTTATGACTAACCACTCCTTCTTTTGTAAAGAAATATTACCTCTGAGTATCTGTTATTCTTTCATAAAAATGCCCTTAAGGCTTGAGGTATAAATATATAATCATAAAAAAGAATACGGACTTTAATAACAATATAATTTACAATAAATAAAAGATGACATAGGTCAATAAAAGCCATCGTTTAAAAAAATTAAGAGAAAAATAAAATGTACATAATGTACAACAAATAACTAGACAAATACTAAATTTTATTTACTACTGTAATTCTTGAATGCCTAAAAGGAGGTATTGAATATATCAATAGATTATTACAAATAAAATAAATCCTTGATACTGAAGAAATTATTAAAAAAATATGTTAAAATTCATTGTATACAACTTAAACACCTACATAAATATGGTTTTATGAATATTTTTTTGAAAAGCTAGATATATTATTATTGGTCATATCTTAAATAAAATATAATCTTTCCTTTAAAAATAATAGATTTAAATAGTTGTAATATAATGTATTTTTTTACCAGTTAACTAATGTCCAATTGAAAAGGAATATTGATGGTTTTCACTATTATTAAGCTTTGTGAAATAAGAACTACATAATTGTGTTATATTTTAATTAATATTTGAAGAGTGCATTAAAAATTTTGATTTACAAAAATCAACAAGAAAGTTTCCGGTTACGAGTCGTTTACCTCCGTACAAAAAGCAGTCATCACCACTACTGTATACCTACTACCTATGCCATATACATAAGCGAAAGAAACCCCTTTAAAAACTTAACTGCTAATTTGAGCATTGTCTTATATGGGCTATCAGATTTTTCGCAAACGTGCACATCCGCGCAGAATAATTTCTTTTCATATTAGATTGGGATCCTCCTTAAAGAAGCAGTTAGTACGTTTCTTGGCTGGCGCAGGCGAAATGCCGGAATGGTATTTTCTGTACGAATGTCTGTACAGACAATAAACTTAATCCCGGTGGAGCGATCTAATGTGTTTCCATTAAAAGGGAAAACAAGAAAACTGCTGAAAGAGGCATGTTGCTTCATCAGGCTTACACATATCACTGACGAATCGTCGTCGCAAAGAAAATGCATTCCACAATTGAATATTATAAAAACTAAACAACAATAAATAATAGTCTATACTCTATACTATTATATAATTCAAGTTTCTCTCAGTTATTTTGATATATTTACCTAAATTGGGCAGCCTAATGGTCAGCGTTATTACGAATCCCATGATACATACTTAATAAGTAAACAATATAGTTTTTTGAATAAGCTGTTTATCTCATTATAACTCAATATATACAAAACAAATATAATTAAAACTATCACAGCTTATAGACTACATAATAATATTTACCAATTAAATAGAGTTTGATAAATATACTTATTGTCATGCTCCAAGCACGGGGCCAATATACAACCTTCTTCCAAAAAAACACGTTTATATTAATAACTCTTTGTTAATGATGCTATCAATCTAAAACATTTCAATGATTCTATTCTTTTCATTCCACTTCAGTGGCGGAATAGCGGTCGGTTCTATCTTAGCTGTTTAGCTGGATCCTTTTTACATCTGAATCCGCTTTACCACACTCTTGTCCATGTGACAAAAACTTAAAAAAAAAATAACCCCGAAATTTATCGATGTTTTTTTAAGCTAAGAGAGATGTGTAGCTACCCTTAATAGCTAACCTAACGTAATTAATTAATTTGTGTTGTACATAATGCTAAATTACTAAATTAAATTAAAACTCTTTAATTCTATTTTATAATTAACCTCCCAAATTCCCTGTTAGGTAATCCCATCACTGGTTTTTGCCGTCCATTCAATAGTAATCGCTTAATTCAGAGGTATTAATATATTATATTGTATAATAATTTATGTTGTTTTGATTGTGAATCAATAAAGAATGAAGATTATTTCTCTAAATCACCCATCAGTTGAAGATGATCCACTGAAAATGAGTGACACATATTGGGCACAGTAAAAATAATTGGAGGGTAATGAAGTAGATCACTATAAATGTTTTGATGCGCTAAAAACACTGAAATATTAAAAAATAGATAGTGCTAACAGGTATTGAAAACTGCCTTACATTAAAACAAAAAACATGCCAGACGTAATAATTGTTTGTCATCTAGTGACTTACATGAATTAAATAAAGATAGAAAAAGAAAATTGAAAATTTAGTTGATATAAACAGGAAAAAAAATATCCTGGAAAATATATATTTACAAGCGGGGAGCCTCGGTTTTAGGGAAATAAAATCTAAATTAAATGAGTAGAACAATGATAAATAATGGCAAATATCCACCTGATTTTTATTAAAAATTGAAGTGATTGAAACTGTTTTGGGTCAATGAAGCTTGCTGTATTTTTGAAGTCGAATTGTTAGCGAGCTAATATTCCCACATCCTAGCTTTGCTTAACCGCCTAGGGGAGCGAAGGGATTTGGTGGCTTAATGTTGAAACACTGCTTTATTGTGTGTATGATAAATACAATAATTACAAAACAAATAGCAAATAATGAATTTTACACGGATAAAGTTTCAGAGAAACGTCAATGTAAGAAGTGACACAGAATTGAAGTAATATAATATTATTATCAACATAATAATGTAGCAATGGATACAAACTAATTATTGTTTATGGTAACGTCATCTAAATGTAAGGGGATGGTGATGGAAAATAATTGAATACAATTTTTTAAAAATGAACTTCTGTGGACTTGAAATCAAGGTTTCCCGTTCCGGGTCCAGCTTAAAAAAATATTGAAGGCTTTTTAAGGTTTCAGTGGTAGGATATACTTATATTTTTTCAAGGTTGGATTAGATTATTATATTGTATTGCAATCAGGCAGTTAAAGGAGTACTTTTAAACTCTTAAACTAATTTTAAAACTTACCCAGATAAAACCAAAGTATACTCAATATAACCTGTTTTCTACGGTGGTACTAGGGTTTATGGTACTTTGCGGGGATTGGCAGGAAACTGGACACAATCATGAAACTGACAACTGACACTTTATTTTCAAATGAACACATTTATTTCGATACTAATTAATTATTACACAATAAAATAATACTAATTATACAATATACGCGATTATATAATTTATTTTTGTACTTATTAGCCGAGAGCGCCAAATCCTCTTTCAGCCTGAAAAAAACATTGCCTTAGAAAATTACATTTGGATTGGAATGCCCATTTGGCGGTATGGTGATTTGGATGAAATAATGTCGTTGGAGCTTGGATGTTTTGAAAGGGAAGTTATATACTGAATACAATAATAAGGATGATGACGTGAGATTATAATCGCAGGTAATAATGTATTGGTGAGATCGATGTGATCGAGAGATTGATTATATTAATGAACTGAGAGACTTGATTTGAGTGCAATGACGTTGACTATGTCGAGCGAAGGACTCGTGACAATAGTAGTGCGTCTCGTGGCGGACTCAATGAATAAAGTATGGATTCCTGCACCGTCCTTCCAATTTATACAAATACAGTACATTATATTACAAGAAATATTGTCGCAATTACCAATCATAACAGACCCTACTGATCTAGTTATGATTAAGGGAATGCTGACTAATATTATCGCTATATTATTTTGTTTAGACAAAAAAACATACGTTTTAAAGTGTGTCATTCATTTTATGCTGAGTGGTATGATTGAAACACCTATTTCTGTTCTGAAGAGTGAACTTTTAACAGGTGTCTATTTATTTTCAATTTCGGAAATCGAAGACTGGGTTATTTGTTTTCGCCACAAGAGTCTTGGTAAAAAACGCAGCATTTTCATATAAAATCTAACCAATTCGGCTTTGGCCAATCGTTAATAAGTATTATTATAATATTTACATAGATTCATACGTGTCATAAATTTATTATTATGCCGGTAAAAATACTACAATGAAAAAAGTGTTTTGAAGATAAAATAATAATGTTAAATGCTGTAATTTTTTTCTACTCTCCATAATTACTATTATCTACCAAATTATTATTATTGGTAGGCATCCACCATTTAGAAGAATATAACATTATTTGACGTAAATCGATTACACGGTATAATAATATGTTGTTACTAAAACTAAAACGCATTTACTCATTGAACATTCAGTAACTAATTTATATTCAAATACATCGAATCGAGCCTAGTAATGAGTGAAATTATCCAGCAAAAGCCCTAATAATATGGCGGTAGAGTGACTACCATACAGTAAGCCAAATTATTTAATGCTATTATTCGTGTATATTACGCATGCCAGATGGAAAATCTAGAGCTCAAGGGTAAAGTGTCTATCCTATAACATTCAAAATTTTCAGTAGATATAAAAAACTAAAAACTGCAGTTGTTTCCTGATATCTTTTCTTGATACTTAATAGTAAATTAATACTTATGACTAGGGAATCCAATCCCGAGCCAAAATTCTGATCCCGGGATTTCAGGATTACAATTTGACAATTCCGGGATTTGCATTTTTTTCCATTGTTAGTATAAAATTTTTATATTTACAAATAACATTGATAAAATCGGTCAAAAATAAATCTATTATAATTTATACTATTTAAGATATTTATTGTTAATATCGTATACGTTCAATCTTGGAAATACATAAGTTAAATGAAGTAAATAATATTGTAATATAAATAATAATGTGAATTAAGATTGCTGATAGTACAGACTTGATGAATGGGTTAGCGAGATTTAAAATAGTAAAGCAAATCATCGTGAACTTATGGCCTTTCCGCTTCATAAATCTAATTAGTTAGCCAAATATGAAACTGCCGTAAAACGTATGAGATCATGGTGGAATTACTTTGTTAATAGTGCGAAGCATTGTTTTTTCCAATATTTCTCATTTTTATTAATTTATGTGAAAAAATAAAATGAATCGGCAACTTACACATGGGTATAATAATCAAACTTCATTCAAACTCAGTTTATTTCTAATGTAGTTATTTGTTATTAAAAGTATTTTGTCTGCTATATTTTCGTTTTTATTTTATTTTCCATAAAAATTGATAAAAATATCAATCCTGAAAGATTCGGGACTATTTTTATCAATCCCGGGATTCAAAGGTATCGAAAATAGACTGGGATCCCTACTTATGACTTTTTTAGTACTGTATTATGACAGTCTAATAATAATTGTAAATAGTAATGGCGCTAAAAGGTTACTGCGATGTACTGAGTTCTGATAAGTAGGGTTTGGAGGTATAGTCTCTATTTCATCAAAAGCTACATCGATGTAAGGATGATTGTCATGCTTTTTGGTAAGTCAGGTTTGGAAAAACGTACTTGTTTAATTTGATCTTCCACTATTTTTTGTCCTGGAAATATAGATAGTTTGGAGGTCCTTTTCTATTCCTTAAAGATACTAGCTAGAATCGAGGTATCTCGTCGTCATCTTTCAAGCTTTTTCGACGTTAAACGCTTCGAAACCAATGTATCATTCAATTTTTCTCTCGTCGGTCTGCCACCCAACGAAATAATAGCGTTTATAATAAATTTGGGATTTTTTTTATCTTGATATTATTTCTTTTTCACTTAAAATAATATGACTTCTCATGTTTTCTTCTGATGTTTTTGCCATATCTGCTATTGGATGTCGGCGATGAGTTCGGCCATTTTCTCCTTGTCCATCGCTACTCTAAATAATGAGAAAGTGCTGAACTCAAGCCAATTCTCAGGTTATTCATTCAGATTTCATTCAAAGCGTCGCTTACCGGAAATCTTCCTTTGAGTTATAATATGGTTGAGAAGTTGAAATCTGTCAGGATTATTATTTTATTAGGCGGCAATGCTATATATTTTAATTAATATTTTGTTAGTTTTTCTTTTTTTCTTGCAATATAATATTTCCTATTTTTTAATTATTTAAAAAACATTTTAAAATTAAGCATGTATGGTAGTTTGAAAATAGTTGGTATAATCATCTAATCAATCGTTAGAAGGTATATATGTATGTGAAAAACTATATCTAATAAGTATTATCAATAACACAATTTAACTTTTAACTCCGGTAATTAAAAACAGTAGTAAATGCATGTATTCCAGTTACTCATACATTTCTGATTGTATTATACCATTCAGTAGAAATAGTAATAGTAAAATAAATTCATCAGGAAGTACATTTTACCTCTGAGGTCCGTAATTGCCTAAGGATGCACTACTATGCAACTCAGCGCTTAATACTATTAGAACACAAAGCTTTATTAATTACAGATTCATTGGCATTAAACGGATGAATGCGTTCAAATATAACATGATGATTATGTATGGGTGATCAATAAATTGGTTAACATTAATAACCATTTACGTCTTTGCCTATTAAACTACACTTTCAATAAACGGATAATTATTTAAATTTCATATCAAAATTATTAGTATAATATTCCAAATAAGATTATTTTGGTACCAAAACAAATATCTTATTGTGCACTATAATACAATTATAACATAAATATTATCAGTATAATAAAATAAATAGTAATGTTGCTGGGTAGATGACGGGTATTTTATTATTGTGAATGTGTAGACTGTAGAGTATACGCTTTATAACTTTGCAGTTTTTACTACACTGATACGCCTATTTGCCTCACATAAAATAACATTAAATGATATTCACCTGTAATAATATATTATTATTATGTAGTAGTCAATTATTGCTGCACTCTGCATATTTTTCCCGTGAACTGTTTCTATTCACCATGTCACTCCTATTCACCCCATTTTACGGTAACTAAGTTGTTCTATATAATATTATCTATAATTTGATCCATAGTTTCCTAGGGAGTTTCCTATCGAATGAGCAATTAATTGCGTAAACCACTTTAACTGGTACATAATCTATCGTGAATTTCGAGTTTAATTGTGAATTAGTTAGTAATTAGCTAATCATGAGCTAGTTCGTATAGGCCAGGCATTGAGTGCAAGTGGCAGTAGATTTAATTTAAATGCACTAATCACACTGGATTAACGTTACATATGTAAGATGATTTATCTTTCATAAAATGCGAAATAAACAATTTATAAATATTTATTTACACTAACTTGACGATTTTTAGAGAGCTTAATGGAGAAAAGACGTGTTATTCAATCGTGTAGTATAACTATTTAAATCGATGAACTATTAAAATTAAATGCATTAATTTGGCAATATTTTTTGCTACAATATTATTTTTACCCTGTTCACTTATAGTAATTTCATATTAATTATTATGTACATAACATGTTCATGTTTTTTCTTACTTATTGATTTTTTTATTTCATTAGCCCACAAATATTATACAATTATATTTATATGAATACAAAATAAGTACTCAACTGATTATCTAATTGTGTTTTGAAACTGCATATAAAACTATCGATGTCACAGTTTTGTCAAACCACGATTTTTTCTACTCTTTATTTTAGAGTTGGTTTAGTTAAATAAAATCCACTGATTTAACCATATTAATCATATAGAAATTTATACAGATACCTATTCGATAATCACGATCATTTTATTACCTATTATATTTTAGTAAATTAATTATTCATGGACTTAAATGAATACCTTCATATTTATATTTAATAGCGATTCTGTCTCTACTATGAATTTTTAATTGAAGCAAATCGGAGGTTTAAATACCTCAACGACGATGTTGGGCTGTTAGTTTCAAAGTCGGTAACCTCCATATTTTGCTATTTTGAGATAATCGCAAAAAACTGTTAAGCAAATTTATAATCTAAAATAGAATGTTATAATATAGATAAATATTTATAAAAAGCGAACAGTGAAATAAAATATCGTTGATGTCATTAAAATAATAAAAAAACACGTTTAAAGTAAGTCATACAAATAATTATATTTAATTAACAATATGAGTCAGTTTTAATATTGTATGAATACACGTAGACAATGGATAAGAAAAAAATAAGAAAAACATCTAAAAAGTAAAGAAAGAGGTTACCATTTTAAAACTAATAGCCTCATATAGTAATATGCTTTAGATAATTTTATTTTGTGATTAACTTTATCCTTATTTTAACAAAATATACAAGTATGTAGTTGTATTTTCATTTTGAATATAAATAGCGGGTAATTTTGAATATATTGAATTATGAAGAGAAGTTGTTATTGACTGTACAACTAGTTTCCACGTGTACATTAAATAATCATATATTTTAATACAACAAAGCTTTCGAGTGGGATAAAGTAGTCGAATAAATCATCAATAATAATATTATGTAATGTGTACATAACGTTCAACATTTATTCAAGATAAAAAGATGAAAGAAACATAATATGTTTAGAAAGCGTAAAATAAATACTTATTTCAAATTCCACAATGATACGGACGTAGTTATTCTATTCGTATATCAAAAAAATAAATTGGATTTTCTTATATTTTTGTTGTACGCGATTATATTCCTTCTGGGATGATTTTTATTACTATTCAATACAAGGATAGGCGAATAATCGAAATAACATACGTATATAGTTTCGAACCTAATTTAAAGGTGTCTTAAAATAATACACGTGGATATAAGAGCCGTAAATACGGATTTGAATCTCGTGTTTATAAAATAAAAATCTACACGTTTGATTTAAAGCATGAATCCAATAAATGTGAAAATGATATGGCAACTTTGTGAAAATTATGTAAATTTATAACAATTCCATAATAATATCTACTATTCCGCCTAGAGGCCTACGACAAACTGTCAACAACATAGTCACAATTAGTTATCCTGTATGTATTGCGAACGTCCATAAATTAACATAATATTATAAATAATAAATTCCAATAAACTGATAATGTAAGTCCCCTCACATGATTTACTGATCATCCCACCCACAATGGTAACCCGGACGTGACTTTGTAATATGTCTACCGAGATATGGATTGAGTTCAAACGGGGCGCAACACATATATCTGGATTTACATTAAATTTAATATCATTGATTAGTATGTTATGCTACCTTAATATCAGTATATTGTTTAAATAATGTTATACTTACTCCATTTTTTAATAAAGGCGATACCGATTTGGTAAATAATGAGGCTCAGGTAAATAATAAAGTTATTATTTATATAATTATAGTGTATATCAGTCGATAGAAGTAAATAGTGCCCATCCGCGATGACGTAAAACTGTATAAACTGAATTAACTAACCGTTACATAGTGTTTTGTGTAATTAATACAAAATTAATTAACTCATCCAAGTGTTTCATTGAAACATTCTACCGCTGACTGCTACCCTGTAAGCCACCGCAGCAGCCTTATAAACTTCATACTGCCTATACAACATCTTGAGGAGTGGTTGGTTCAGACGTAAAGTCACCACCAGCACCTTTTCAAATAGTGAACCAGTAAAAGAAGCAAAATTAAAATGTCATGTTGTGATACAGGTATATCGATATTTTATTATATTAACATGTAGGTAAAAGTATGTTACCATTGATTAACTATCCTGCGACAGCCATACAAAATTATGAGACTCCATAGTACAGAAGACTCTGAAAAACTAATATTTTTAAAAATATGTCTTGTTTACCACTCGCTAAACCATGACCACATTTTGTGTCCTCTTCATCCACTCGCAGTTTTGAATCTGCAATCCACGAATATAAAATAGCACGTTCTATCCACTACTTCACTATGGCTTTATTATTTAAATTATAGATTTAACTAAATTTTTATTGTTTAATCAACTGCCGTTCAAATTGTAGAACTCCGTCATAATAGTTTTGAATTAGAGATTTGGTTAATCTCCAGACTTTTCAAAACGATTTTTCTGTAAATGAGTTCAGTACAGATCGTTGAACCTATATTGTCATATCTTTTACAGACAATTTACCTTTTAAGTGTACCTATTTATAACAGAAATCTTTAATTTATAAAGTCATAAAGCCGGAAGACCAGTAACAGTGGGTCTAAAAATATTGCATTTTTCTGAAAGTGTTCATTTTGGATATAAAATAATCTGGCTCTTAGATTCCGATATATATTGTAGAATATTGTAGTTTTAAGAGAAACTTTGTTTTTAAAACTAATAGTTTTGAAAAATAGAGGGGGGGACATATGCCTTTAATGGATCCCAAAGCACATGGGTATTGAGGGCAATGAAAGGGCGGATGATCTGGCAAAGAAAGCTGATCAGGGATGCCATAACAGTGGATACCAGAAAACCTGGACTGGAATAAGACCATAAAAATGTACCAAAACATGTGGATAGATTTTCACCACAGGGCATTGCTAGAAAAGGGAAAATGGAGTAAGTCCATTCTACCATCCCCACGTTTGGTGCCCTGGTTTGAAATGAGCTTAAGTTGATACTGACGCTAAGAACAGGTCACACAATGGGTAAAAGATTAATTGATATCTCAAGGGAAGAAGCGATTCGCAGCTCTGCGATGAATGTGATGTTTTGGAGGACATTGTACTTAAAGCAGTACAATTCTCTAAATATGAAGGATACAGAGTACAGCTGCGAATTGCAGATGTATTTGGGAATGTAGACGAATTGAAAGGTGCCCTGGCGGTTGGTAAGATGGAAGAGCTTGTCAAAATTGTAAAGTTCTTATACAGAACTGGAGTGTGGACCTGATCGGTGGATCCTATTCTAGATGAGAAGAAGCGATATGACAGCGAGTCGCAGTCAAAACCTAGGTAAAATCATAAAAAAACTAATATTTTTAGCTGTTGATGCTAACTTTACTGATTAATTTACTGACACTGAAAAAGTGTCACTGAGGAAGCGGACAATACGTAAAACGACGCTGGATGCGGCGTCGAAGACCTGTTGCTTTATTAAGAATCTTTTGTTTACCGTGATACTCTCTCCCATGAGCAGTTATTATTAGAAAGTCTATGTTAAATCAAACAAATCATACTCGATTATTTGGCGTCCTCTTGGGTATGTAGGTACTCCTCAAATATTTATTCATGCGTCAAACCTAAATGTAGAGTCTCGCGATACGCTAGTGTGATGAGGTGTTGGATGGTTTATTTATATGGGTCTATGTTTGTGTTGATATAGTAAAATTTTAAGTCAAATAAATTCCAGAATTGTCTCATAAATATATTTTAAAAACAGATGCATATTTTGAAGTTTGAATAATTTATCATATTCACAACAAAAATGGAATTTTGATTACAGTGATTCATATAAATGTATCAAGAGGTAATTACACAATTAATGTCTTCTAAGCTTGGCATCCAAATATATTATATAAAATTCCTTGTTTTATTGCTGTTTAAAACATATTTGTTGAACCTTTATAATGTCACATATAAAAATGTTTATCAATGGTCCGTTGAAAACTCTAAATTGTCATCTTATATGAGATAACTCAGAGAGAGTGTCTTGTTTACAAATATTTCGTTTCCATAATCATCTCTCCTCGGTAGGATCTTCATCTATTTTCGTATATACGATGCACACGTGTTTCCTCTCTGTAAATAAATAAATATATATGATTATATTTCTGTCAGCCAACTGTAGTTTTTATTTTATTTGGAAGTAAAACTCGCATAGGTACTACAATATATAACCTGATGTAGCATTTCGGAAAACGGTGTCACATTGAAACATTTCTTGAAGATACGACGATTATTTACTGCAAACATAATAAATGACAAATTAATTATGTAATATTAAATATTGTATAATATACTTGAGTCAAAATACTTTTATAACCTGCCTAATATACTTTTATTTTTTAAAATACTAGCATCTCTTGGACTTTATTTTATGCACACCAGTATCAGTGGCTTGCGGTCCATAATATATGCTTTAGATACGGACCATCTCCAGAAATATTCTTACGCAACTGTATGGTAGTTTTTAGTAAACTTGTTACATGTAAACTGTACGTAAAATATTTAACCGTGACACAGTCTTCCGTGGGCTTTCTTATCGGAAAGAAATGACCATATACTATACGGTCTCCAATTTTATTAGATTCAATATAAACATTAATTTAATTTTCATGGCTGATTTTGGTAAAATTCATGAATGCAAGAATGAAAATCTAACCTAACAAATAATCCACTATATCGGCTATTTTAAAAATCTGTTTGCTGCTAACTTCCTGTAAAGTGTACAGTGTTAAGAACCGTGTTTTATTTAAACATGAATTTTATATCAGTAGGACTATACGACCCAAAGAGGTTGGACAGTCTGTAATTTAATATACGGCCATATATTTCCGATACAACATTTCATGATGAAGTGTGATACGGCGACTTGCAGTCATACAAGTTTACTAAACTATAATTAGGAATGGATTAGAAAAGTCTTATTTTATATTGCTCGTGACATTCATAATTGTTATATAATTAAGTAAGTATAATATAATTTATTATAAACAATTAACCAGAAAAATTGACCAGAATTACAAGTTTTCTGTAGTATTCTCAAGTCATTTTGTTGTTTTGTATTTTTTTTAAGGTCATTTTTGTTGTTGTGTTACCTGCATAGAGCTCCGACAGCCCATCGTTCTTTTGCTAGTATTAGGCAGCCGTTAATGACATGCAATGGTATTTGGAAAGCGTTGCAATCACAATTTGGACAGCAGTCGTCATCATTTTATATGTTCTGTATTGTATATGCTCTAAAAGTCCTTTCATTAAATAGTTACGAGTACTTTGACGTCTGGTGATAGAGGAAATAATATCGTTATAAAAGATAAATGCAGGGAAATGCCAAAAAACTTCCCCGATTAATGCGGTAGTAAAAATTAATATTTTATGATTTTTTACAATTGGGTAAAAAAACATGTTTTTATTTTTCAAAAAGAGTTTTGAGACATCGTTTTTTATTAGATCTACGCTCCTATGTAGATTTTGGCCGCCAAACAAAAATTTTTTTACGAGAAAAGAATTCAACACTACTATAGCCACTGGTTCAAACACACATTGGAAAACGACATGTGATTTTTTAAAACTCAGGTATTTGAATTTGAAACCCATGACTGCATAATCAAATACGATACTACTTGGCTATCGCAGGCGCATGTCATATAATCTACTTAAATCAAAAAGAACTTATAATAATTAATTTAATACGAGTACCATCACTGTATTTTCCAATAATTCAGATACGGGAATTCAGGGATGTTTAATAACTTCAATTTCGCTTCGATAAATATTATACTTTACCTGGATAGTTTAATCTTACAACATCCATGAAAATTTGGTCCGCAAAGTCTCATCAGTTTTAATGATAGTAGTTCAGAATAATTAATATTTCTCATCTGTTGGCAATGTCTCGAGAGCAAAGATCAAATTTTAGCCATTGAATTTAAATTGGATTCGTTGCTGTAGTTATGGTAACTGTTAACTGCTATTATTAAAATATCTTGCCAAAGTCTATCGTGAGTGTGACCTCAGTTAGCTGAATATAGCCAATGTAGTATTATATGCCAAATTATTAATGCAAATTTTAGTTTGTTTAACTAGGAAATGGAAGGTTATAATATCAACAATGAACTTAATCGATCACTTTATAATGATATATTTGATTAGAAACCATCTATAAGAATATGTATGTATTTAGCTCAATAAATAATAATTATTGATATTATCTACCAAAGGAAATTTATGGAAATTGAATTTCATTTGTAATTATGGTAAGAAGTGTTTAAATGAATATCTTTATTTAAATATGAATAAATTCATACTGTAAAAAAACAATAATTTATTTATTTATTAAAAAAAGAACGGTACAAGTCTGTTTACTGGAAACCAGGCGGGAATATCGGTAATTTTCATAGCCGATTTTAGCATAATTCATGAATTCAAGAATGATAACCAAACCTAATCCAACCTAACAAATAATTCAGTATATCGTGTATTTTAAAAACTTGTTTGTCACTGACTTTCACTAAACAGACAAGAACAAAAAAACATATTGAGTATATACTAAATTATTAATTCAAGACGTTTACAAAATGACATTTATAATGAAAAGAACAGGTAAATCAAACTAGTAAAGAAAAAGAAACAATAATTCAATAATAATTACAAGATAAAAAGAACTTTTCATATACTTACAACGTTTTTAATTTTTTTGTTGAATCATAATATAAACTTGACTTGACTTGACTAGTTTAAACGATCAAAAAAATGTATTTGACATGTCATATTGATTTCCATAGTAACGCACGTATATATTCATAATTTAGTTGCTAGAACCCCAGACCCCTAGCAACCAAATATGGTGTCGAAATAACTTTTCATACAAAACAGAATTAACTGAAAATGAATTCAATTCTACTTAAAAAAATGCATTGGCATTGTGTTCTGATATATTATAAAAGTTTCAAATGTCTAGCTAGTCAGGAAGTTAGTTAAAAATCGATTGCAAGATTTGTACCGGACAAATACCGGCTAAGAATTACGTTTTAAAAAAAATACAAATTAAACAATAACA
Organism: Rhyacophila brunnea; assembly: GCF_057557595.1. Taxonomy (NCBI): domain Eukaryota; kingdom Metazoa; phylum Arthropoda; class Insecta; order Trichoptera; family Rhyacophilidae; genus Rhyacophila; species Rhyacophila brunnea. Next base: position 31,298,495 of record NW_028232752.1, read on the forward strand.
CTTATGTTTATAACGAAAAATTTTAAAGGATAAAGGAAAACGGAGTTATACCACAGTTGTGAATAAATGTGAATATGTAAGAAAACGTAGATATATAACTATGTAACTTTATATTATATAATGTATTATTATGAAAAATTCTTAGAGAGCTTCTGTAACTAATGTATTCAAAAAAATTACGAATTTTTTCTTAAGAAAAATTCTTTCTTGGTTCAGTAAGAGTAGAAACACTGAATCCGTTATAATAAAACATGTGTGTGCTTCTATGATGTATTTTTCCGCTGTGAAATCTTCAGGGCGGCCGTAAATTTTGTATGAGAATAATGATGTTTAGATGAATTGGCCCCTAAAAATGCTATAAAATGTTAAACATTCGGCTGGGAAGAGGCCGCCTAGATGCGATGGAATACTTTTATGGCACACGACGATTGCTACAAAAGATTGCGATGAAAATTAACATTGTAAGGCACTCGGGCAAGGGTGTGGGCGATAGAGCATAGGCTGCTTACAAAATAAAACAAAATAAACAGTATAAGATTTTTTTACATAATATTATGAAAGTGGCTGAAAAAAAATCTTTTTTTATATTATTCACGGTGGCAAACTGGTTGTGGAGTATTCATACAATACGAACATGGATCACAGCTGCTGATGGTAACCACTCCACGAGCACTGCATTTATTTCACTATTTGTATGGGATACCTCATATTTATAAAATCCACAGTTACCCCATCTTCACCCGCCATTGACTGCATTTGGGCAAATTGTTTAGGAATGAGAAAAAACTTAATATTTTAACTAATCAAGCGGAATTTAACAGTTCCAAAAATACATTTGATTTTTTTTATTACAAATAAACTGCACTATGAATTAATGCACTATTTAAGCTTCCATTTTATATATAAATAATATTTATATAAATAGTGGAATTGTACCATTTACGATATTGGAATTTTAGCACCTGCAGCTGGCTGTTGTGTGTGAAGAACGATAACGCATTTATTTATAGGTTAAGGAGTTTGTGTGATCATAGAAAACGTCATGCTTTCTAATAAAGTGCCATCAAAATCTAATTTATGGTCAAAAGTGCAGTTAGCTAGTTTGCAGATTATGCAGTCACATAATATGCAGCCGCGATTTGTGCACGGCCGCCTTCCATGACGCTATAAACGTATAATAATGAAAAGATTTTAATAGCATACAACCTTCTCCCGAAACGAAGCTGGATGGAATTGATGTAGCAACCGTGCACCGTGGTGCTTAAAAAAGAGTTTATAAAATAATAAAAAAAAGTTCTCTGTACCCGTCACTGACCACTTTTATCCCACCTAATTTCATAAGATGCTTCGTACATTCCAATATAAATCACCATATTTTCCCCGCCTATATTATTTATAGCCAGATACTTTTTTTTTGCCTGACGGGCAAGTCGATGCGCATTATACCCACAAATGGTTATTGTCGATTCATGTCATAGAAATTAAAAACTGCTTTTCCAACGCAACACTTTTTCAATATTCCTGTAGGACGTTTTATGTTAAAAATGCGTAAGGTCCTTATATTTTTAATGAGCTTTAATAATCAATGTCTCCGTGGTAAGAAGCAACACTGGTACAACTGCATTACAAATACTCGAGTTTGTAATAAGGTATATCAGTACAGTTCTAATTGACAAGTGTGATTACAATACGCCGCTTCATGTAGCTGGGATACAGTGGTAGGTCTACGCATCGACTAATTTTGAGTCCCCAATTTAGTTAAAGAAAATATATTATTTAGAATAAAAATCAAAACATTTTTAGTACATAGTTTATTTCTTGTGTATGAGTACGTAACTGTTTTTATGAATATATTATAATGATCCGTTTGATGCTATTTGCAGGGTTTTGTCATGTTTTGGGTAATAATTAATATTATGTTTGTGAGAAATGGGCATATTTTTAAGATTTATAAAATAAAATCGTCGATGCAGTGGGATAATAATATACTCCGGATTCAGCGATACTTCATAATATTTTTGTGACGTAGAGCGCCGGCGAGACGCTCATGCGTACCTTCGCAGACCGGTTTGTATCGGGAAACCCGTATGTATGGGCGGGAAATCTGTAGCTCATATAAACGGAAAAGCTCTGTAAAAGTACGAGTAGTTTGCGCAAACTATACCACACAGGCAACTCGCTGCCGTCTAGTCGGCGCATTGTGTTGCACGTCTCGAAGAAAATGACGCGACCTTATAATAATAATAATTGTCCAATGCTTCGACGTTGATGCGTGATAAGCTAAAATAATGCTCCTGCCGCACTAATGTGGCCACAACCTCAACCATAGTGTGTTGTGGCCACATATATGCATCATTTACCTAATATGAAACTTCCGACTACCCGCAACCTCGAAGTACGCGTCGAATAGCAAAATAATGGTAAATGGCTGTGGTTAGTTACGCATTAGTCCGTGTGTAGTGTGAGTGAATAATTGACAAACCAATAACTGGTCATCTACATCTGAAACTGTTTTAGCCTCCGGCTGTCTTGAAAAACGATTAAGGCGATGTCTTTACTTACCAGAGGCAACTAGCGAAAAAATACGAAGATTGCAATTTAAGACATTTTTTTTTGATAATTTACAATTTTAACTAAGTATATTAGAGTTTCAGTATACGGGTACAAAAGATACTCTTCATGTCATTAAAGATAAACGACGGCGGAGTAGGTCAAGATTCTTTTTATTTTCAAAAACTCTTTCTTTCCGCACTAAGGTGCATGGTTGCTACATCAGTGCCGTGCAGCATTACTTCGGGACAAGAAAGTGTGGCACTAAAATCTTTTCATTCTGACACGTTTATAGCGTCATGGAAGGCGGCCGTGCACAAACCGCGGCTGCATATACATTGCGGGTGGAGATAAGGTAACTCAAATCATTGTATTAATTAATAAATATGTACTTATCTGATAACATTGAAAAGAAAAATATTTTTTATTTAAGAGAAAGATAAACTTACAATTTTAAAAAAATGTGAATTTGTCAAAGGACCCCATCTTATTATTACATATTATATTTTATGATCATATTTATTATTAAAATTTAGTTTCTTAAGTTTTCAATGTTGTACTTAGGTGATTTTAGACTAATTAATAGTGTTAATAGTTTTTATATTTATTTTAAAAAATATTAATTTTTATAAAAAAAATATAAATGTGTATAATTTGAAATCCTTTTATTTAGGGGCCTCTGGTAGGTAAAAATATCGCCTTAAAGCCAGAAAAGCGACAATTTTGATGAAAACCTACTGCTTTATTTTAATGAATTCCTTATAAACTTGCATTGTTGAAATATTTACATATTATTATATTCATAACGAGCTTTCTGACTTTAGGTTTTCACGCAAACTGAACTCTAAACCGAATCTTGTGTGCGCATTCCAGATGAGCTTATATATTATAATGCATAAGTAGAGCTTAAAAGAGTCCCCACTTTGCGAGTGTAATGAGATTCAGACTACGGAGCACATCAAACAGCATATTATATGTATTCAGCTATATATCCGTTTCGTGGATTAACGCCTTGCTGACCTCACTGTGACTGTTACATGTTATATGACTAGTTTTATGATTTTATTTTTATGGATTACATAACATCAACATGTTCGATCCTGAATCTCATGCTTTACCATAAGCTTACCTGCACAAACCGGTTTGTATCGGGAGTCCCGCGTGTATGGACGGAAAAACTGTAGCTCGCGCAAACCGAAAAGCGCTGTAAAAGTGTACCGTATTGTTTGTATAAACTATACCGCACAGGCAAGTCGCTGACGTCTAGCCACCGCTAAAAGGCATGTATGGGCCTTTTTACGAGAAATTGGTGTCAGCCACTTGCTCAACCTATTAATTAGGTCCATACTCTGAATCATACACAAATTGAAAAACAATATGTGTACTCACCGGACCATGGATTCGAACCTGGGACCCACGGCACCATAGGCCAACGCTTAAGCTCCGCTTGCCCAGAAACTTCAACTGATTCTCCATATTTTGTAATTCATAAGTCAAAACTGATATTTGTCAACTAGTGCAGTGCTCCGCAACCTTTTCTCACCCATGGCACACCAAAGGTATTCCCAGAACTCTGCGGCACACACGCACACGTAAAACAATTTATATATCAAAATATGGACCCCACATGCTGAAGCGGGCCCCCTACCTATCGCTAAGGTTAAAGACAGTGTGATACTCTAAAGTAGGTTGTGTTTTTCAAATGGTATTTGAGGTAAAATTAATGGTATTCATTGTATGTTTAGCTATTTTTTGTATTTATTAATAAATTAATAATATTTAATAATAAATAAATAAAAATTAATAAAACACTCCCCAATCGGATATTTAAAAATATTGGTATTAGCGTAGTGACTTTTTTTTAACCATTAGAGAAAAATTGTAATTTGTGTTTATCTCACTTATCTGGTTGATCTGCTACGCCCCCCCTGAGCCTGGCCCCATAGACTGACATAACTCTGACGAAAGAGAAACCCAAAATTCTTATCACCCGTCAAATATGACTGCTTATCATTTTTAATTATAGCTTGAATTGAAAAAAGTTGCTCACATAGGTATAATATGTCGTATAAAATGGGAGTTGAACTGCGATAGGCTTGTCGGAAATCCGAGGATATTCTTTATTTACCGAAATCCAGAAAATACCCAATGGAATATCGGCGAAATTCATTTTTAGCGTCAAGTCGTTCCTCAACTCAACAAATTTTCTCACGAATATAATTATAGTGCTTCTATAGAATTTCCGGCATTGGTTGCAAAAAGGTTATGCCCAGCCATGCATGCAAATTTGGAAATTAAGTAAGTATTGTATAATATACAAAATTAATTGCATTTTTTGACACAATGCGCCGCGGCACACCTAGCATCGTCTGGCGGCACACCGGTCGCGGAGCACTGAACTAGTGTACCAACACTCGTACTCAAATACCTCAATCAGAACAGAGAATTTTTAGAATGTTATTTAATTGTCCATAATCTTCAATAAATAATTGTATATTTTGTATCAGTTGACGATATCCTACTGAAGCGGACGAATACGGTCCTAATCATTATTTAACTGGGTATATGGAATAAGAACTACAATAGTATATTTTATTTTATTTAATACTGTTATACATAATATTGTTATCAGCTGTGTAGATAGGTATAAACCTAACGATAATATAAACTACATGCAATCTTAATATCAGTGGCATAGTGTGGAGGTGGGGTGTGGAGATTCGACACAAATAGTGTACACTAAAGTTTGTTAGTCATACTTAATTGATTTCATTGAACTAATTATAGGAATTGCAGATTGTATTGGTTAGTTTTTAATTCAATTTAACTCTACCTAGACTGAATTTTAATAGTAAAGGAAGGCTGTGGAGATCCGAAAATTTTGTAATGATTTTGATTTTTTTTTGTTCTGATTTTGTAATATTAGTTCAATTAAAACAAATTAGTATGACTGAATAATTTTAGTGTGTACTTATTATTTATGTCAGATTTCCAGAGCTTTCCTCCACTTTTGCGACTGCCTAATAAATGTAGGCACCTTGATAATGAAAAAAAATATTGAGACTATTAATTCGTTTTATATAAATAAGGTTGTGATTTTTATGCAAGTATCATAATATTAGGCTATCATCGTCATAATCAGCCTGAATAAACTGCTGGACGAAGGCTTCTAGAGGTTTATTCCACTTATCTCGATACAGTGCTTTGCGTTGCCACGTACTTCCGCAGAACATAACTTTACTATTCTACCTTGTAATATAATAAGTCTACCTTGCGGACATTTTGTACCTCTTAGGTGCCACTCGATGATTAGATTTGTCCAGCGATTGTCCCTTATTTGCGGCGCTATGTGTCCAGCCTATTTCTATTTGATAGTTTTAGTGAACTCTGGTACATCGCAAACCATATTCTGTTTTCTTATCCAATCATTCCGCTTTTTGTCCTTACGCGGTATGCCTATCATGCACCACGCTGTGCTACTATAAGTTACTGGATCTCTCTTTTACTTAAGGTCCATGTTTCACATGCATAATATGTGATTACGGGAAGCACACACTGGTTGAACACTGCCCTTTAGGCACAGTGGGAGGTAATTTTTGAAGAAAGCCGCCAAAAGCACTCCAGTACAGCTTTACTCTGCGAACAATTTCATTAAAAAATATACATCCATCTATGGATACTTGTTGTCCCAGATAGATGTAGTTTTTCATCTTTTAGAGAGAGTGTCATTGATGAGGATCTCTTTTTGGCCCGCAAAGCAGTTGAACATGACTTTCGTCTTCGTGTGTCGTCACATTTATTTTCATGCCTACTTTTTTGTTTACTTCTGCGAGTTCATGCATTTTGCTTTGGAGGTCTTCGGGTAGGATACTAGGCTATAAATGAATTAAGTCATGAAAATTCTGACGTTAATTTGAATATTGTTTTCACAAAAATAAAAACAATTACAATAAAATACTGAAACAAAATAATAATGGGTATATCTTCTTGATTAATCGTTTCATATATGATGTATTAACAACGCGTTCATCAAAATATTAAGCACATTAAAATTCAACACAGGCAGCGAATCGGAGAAATTAGTATCGGGAAACAAAAGGCATTCGCCCGCGGAACGAGAATTGCCTTGCCTCAATTCAATACACCATTCGTCTTAATCAAAGTCAAAATGAAGCTTTGTGTACTGAGAACAAATCATAAATCAGAAGCCATGTGTTAAATTAGGAAAACACATATTATGTTTCACAAGGAAATCTACATATTTTATTGTTTGTTTGTCTATATTTCGTAGAAAAACCGCCGCGAAATGTTTAATGCGGTATATATTATTATTAAACTTAACAAGAAAAAAATGGGTTTAGATTTCCCGTATGTACACCGGTATCATGGGCTCCACATCTTAAAGCCAGCCCCCTTACCTATCGCTAAAACGTTTCCCAAAATGGTATACTACGGACCCCCGTGATTCCTCGAGATAAAACCAAGGGTATGCCGTGTATTTTTTATATGTTAAAATAAATCCACTTCATTATTGAGTGGTCGAGATTCGCCATATGGACACAAAAAATGTTTTTTTTAAAGAACATAATAATAATATGTATAGATTTTTGTGTACAGGACCGTCTCTAGAATGATTATCACAGGATTAGCACCTGGTTAGAAAATTTAAAGTATCTGGGTATACAGAAAGTACACGAAAATTGAGCGTGACAGAAAATTAAACAATAATATCTTAGCTTACAATACATTGTAGATAAAAATGTATTCATATAAAATAAAATCTATGAAATATGTATAAAAAACTTAAATATGAATTATTGTGAGTATATAAAGTTTCTGACCTTCCCCAGAATAACATTGGGTCCGTGATATTTAAATATCAAAGGTATATTTTTGCATGCAAGAAAACTTGTTTGTCATGTTTGTGTCTAGATTTTCTTGTAGAAGTTAATGTAAAAGTTCGCTTTCATATTGAAAAAAAGTATTTTTTAACGATTTTTTTTCCATTTTCTGAGTAGAATAAATTATGCTTTTAATATAGCATTTAAATTTAACGAAATATTATGCCTGATTGAAATACATTTTATATCTACAATTAATAATATATTTAAGAGTATTAGCGTCTGTACACGTGCATGGATTTACTTGTACAAATAGTGTGTATTTTAAACTATCGCGATGATAACTATTTACACTTAAAAGCGCTGAATGTCTTGCCAATCTTATTCTTCAAGAGTAAGCGAGACGTGATGTTATCATTGTTTAGTATTATTTGACAGGTCGTGAAAATCGGTTAATCTCAAAATTACTCTGTGCGGTGCAGTTCATTTTATTACCGGCAGGTGTGCTACTATCGTTCTACTGGGCAGGCGCAGATATTACACGGTTTAATTGTCGCGTGAAAATTGAGAAGCTTCTGAACTTTATTGATTCATGCATGCAGTCTTGCAATTCGCATTATGATACGTGTTTATACGTGCATTGTTTTGTTATGGCCGCAATAATACGTACTGTCAGCAGTAAATCCATGCACGTGTAAACGGATCATAAAAGTAATCCAAACAAAAAGTAGCGTAGCGTGGTGTGGAAACATGTTTGGCATTATATGTAAAGACCATGAAAGGCATTAATGTGTAATTAATATTATAGGTAGACACAAGTACAGGCGTGGTAGAGTTCGTTAATGGTTTGTGTAATTGAATTATCATGACATGTTATGTACATCCTGCATTTTTTTCATAATACCCTACCATATTAAATGATGTATTTACGGTAGTTCTTGATTAAGTGGTGGGTTAAGGTAATTATATACCCAACTCACACATTGACTTTGAGCCTCATAAGTCACATCCATTAAGGATAAAATAGTAATGAGACAATAATAATATTAATGGTTTAATTTTTGTGTATAAGTACATACGTATGTCAGAGTGATTCTTCCGATTGAAATTTATTTATTTTAAATTTAAACAGACCATTCTGAACATTATAAATCTAAATTCAAGACGTGCACAACATGAGATTTACATTATTACCAATATTACCCTCACAAGAGAGAAGAAGAGAATATATAAAATAATAACAATAATAATGATAATAATAAAAAAAACATAAGTAAGTACTTAAGTATAATTTTATACAGAAAAATAAAATTTCGAATACAAAATACATAGCACGTCACCGAAAATGTCTACGTCTTTGGGGAATGTCTTGACTAGCCTTGCACTCCTCGCTAATGGTGTCTGATAGGCTTGACACGAGGAAATGGTTCCGATCCAGAATTAATTATGGCTGCGATCACGTAAGTAATTAAATTAAATATAGGTATTTGATGTTGCAGAGAAAAAAATATGCTTTTGGTAACGCGTCCTTTACAAATTTTGCTATAATTTAATATTTGTATATGACTAATTTTACCCCTTTTAAGGCCCCCTTTTAAAATTTCTTACGAATCTATTGCTTTATTTGCATCAAAGACAATCGCTGCTAGCTGTCTTTGTTGCTATAACTGAAAATCTATTAAGTCTCTCACACCACACACTAAAAATATATTATCTCCATACAATATAACCGTTACGGCTATTGAAATAAATAATGTACATAATATCTGAGATTCCATCCATTTAGGCGGTATCTGTAGGTTATCTAGTTTCACGTAGGAAAGAAAAACAGGTCAGAGACCTCTCAATGTGCAAAGCGCTCGTTAAATATGAATTATTCATTTCGAATTGCACGGAAGCACATGTGTATGGGGCAAAATACTATAGGTAAACATGCGTTTCTGACGTAACTGTACACGAGCTAAGCGTGCACGCGATTATTAAAATTTTACGATATCATTTTTTATTCTAGAACAATCGAGAAAATATATGGTGAAATAAAAAAATAAGAATAATATTATATCGATCTTGAATTATTTCATATAATACTCAAACCCAACTAACCTAGACAATTATTTATCAATCATACACGTCACTCTTTGCTTCAATTTCAAAACTTACTACAAACACAGGGTAGTGCCATATGTCTCGCCTATTATCAATATACCTACAAATAAAATAGGTACCAAAGTATAATGTACCCAATAAATTTTGTTTTTCAGAGCCAATTTATCTGAAAACTAAGTATATATATATAATATTTTGTAGCTATCTAAAGTATCATGTATTATCTTCCCTCGTAGTCAAGTGCGTAAGGCGCTGGGCTTTCACTCGGGGGCTCCGGGTTTGGTTCCGAATAGATCACAATATATTTACATAATCTAATATGTGATTTTCTTAAGGGGGAGGGTTGTATCTACAGAGGCACCCAGCAAAAAATAGGAAGCTTGCAATTTGAGACATTTTTTTGAACATTTACAATTTCAACTGTATTATTTAATAAATAATGTATCTGAAAACGGTAAAAAAAATTTTAAGTTAAAAAATTAAAAATGCGAATTTATTACATTTATATAATTCCCCAGTTACGTTATTATTACATTATATTTTATGGTCATATTTATTATTAAAATTTAGTTTATTAAGTTACCTACATATTTATTAATTAATACAGTTGAAATTGTAAATTATCAAAAAATGTCTCAAAATGCAAGCTTTGAATTTTTCCGCTAGGTGCCTCTGTAGGTACAACCCTCCTTCTTAAGCCTGGGAATTTTACCACTATAATAATTGGGGTTCACGGCCACTTGTACTGTTTTAATAAAGAAACAAATAAACAACATAATACTCGTATCTTTCAGGCTCAATTATTTTTTTAGTATATTCATAATATAAATCTAAAATATTAAAACAATATAAAATCGTAAGTTTTTTAACATTAAGCATCTGAAAAAACTTAAACTGCGTTTTCGTGAAAAAAATATCGTACTTGTGATATACTAGCTCTTATATACAGGTAAAATATATTTTATTATTCATTCGTTCAATTTTAATATAAGGTATTCACATTTTAACCAAATAATTATGAAAGATGTAGGTAGATCATTATTTCACTAGGTATTATTAATAATAAATATTAATTAATAGTAATTATTTGAATGATGATTATGTAAACGTTGCTTATCAATATCAATTTAATATTACAATATCTATTAAGAAACTTCGTTGAGATATTGTCAAGAGTTACATAAATAATTAATTGTGGAACTTGTTATGTTGATAATAAGGTGTAATAATTGTACTACAGATGTAAACTCTATTTCTGTATTTCTTATGAAAATAAATCTTATTATTATTATTAAAAAAAGTCATTTACCAATAATTTGGCAATCACCCTCCAGGTGAAGTTCCTCGGATCCGGACCCCCATCCAGAAAAGAAAAAAAATATTTAAGGTAATGGAATATTATGCCAAACAGCATGTTGAAAATTGGGCAACGCAGCGCGGAAACACAAAAGGACAATGATGCTCCTATTAATTATAGTTTCTTGAAATAGATCCCTCCTCTGTATCATAGATGTATATACTTGTCTTATGCGTCTGATTTTTCTAACACGATTTGTGAATATATTCTTTATTCTGGATTAATACTATCTAGATTCAAAATATTATGTACTTGTGTATTTTTTTAAAATTTGCCAACGTTCAAACAATTCTCTCGCATTTACCGTTAATTTGGCGATCAATAACCGTTTTATCTCGCCTTCGGAAAATGTTTTAGAATATTTCCGCGCCCTGCAAAGTGTTGCCTTATAAATATTCATAAATTGAACGGTGGATTATTCAACTCCCTCCCCGACAAGCCTACTTTACCTTGCTTATTATACAATACTGAAAGAGCATTTAATTCCATGCAAAATAATATCGCGGCATCAATGGCCACCCCTAGTCTTTGTTTGGATGCACGTTTGAACATTTAAAAACTATTCGACACGCTACACGTATTTTCATAAATAGCCTCCCATTTATGTGCTACTAAAACTTACTAATGCACTTCCCTAATTAGACGATGACATGCTGTATAATACGTATATACAATTTAAAACTTTTTAATATAGGTCACTTGCCACAAAAAAACTTAACAATATTCACAATCACTTTTGGCGACATGGCGTACTTGAATAATATAATAAATAATAATTAAATTACGAGTATATGCAATATTAATTGAGGCTTTCACGGTTGTTTATTATAGGATATAATTATAATATTAATAATTGTTTTCTTATGTGTCACCACATTTATTCTTTATCCTTCATTTCTCGACATTTTTTTAGCTTCTGAGAACAGCTTTTGCAACGATCCCAAAACATTTAGCAGAAGAAACACATCATGAAAAATCAAAAACCGATAATCAAATAATATTATTAATATCTGAACGTTTTTCAATTTTTTAATCAAGAATTTGGTCTTGACGCCTATGATAGCTGAGTGGCTTTCGCATTAGCTTATAGTTTCGTGGATCCCAGGTTAGAATCTTAGGTCTGGCAAATACACATATTGTTTTTAAATTTGTGGTTGGAGTCGGAGTATGGACCTGATAGGTTGAGAAAATGGCTAACATCTATTTCTCGTAAAAACCAAAAATCTTTTAATAAAAACCTCCACTTCGTAAAGGTCCATAATATGATCTTATTAGGATCGAACATGGTCAAAAGAACAAGAAAAATATATTTTGGTCGCCTGAATAAAATATTCAAAGGTGACCTCTCACTATCTCCGCAGTTTTATTCCAACCTGCTGCAAGTATTACAAATCATAATTGTATCCAAAGTGAATAATATCTTTATTCCACAGTATTTAAATCGCGGAAGTTCTTCGTGAATGACTTTGTTGGTGGGATATCTTTCATCGACTTCTATAGACCGCGATAGCAATAATTCATGTACATCTAACCGTCAAATAATATATTTATAGATATTCTATTAATTACATTGTGAAGTTATCTATAAACTCACACAGTTTTTTTCATAAAGGTTTTCCCCAGAAATGGGTAGTTTAGGTTATTTTCTTATTTTTTGTAATGTCTATTAACAAAAAGTTTAAGCAAGTTCATTGATTTTCACACAGTACCTAATTGTAAGTATTGATTTACTTCTACAAATATATTCATTTGACTGGCATACCTAGGGTGAAAAATATATAGAAATTATATCAAAGATAATCACAGCAGTAAATCATTCGTCATAAGTTGAAGCAAATTGTATCATTTAACCAATGACATTTTTTATTCTCAAATGCGCATGAGCGTCTTAAAAAATGTAAATATTTTTATAATATAGTACCTACATATTATGCGCAAAAGAGTTTTTAAAAATATCAAGAATTTTTTCCCAACCAATTTAACTTTCTATAAGATTGGTGAATACTTACGCGACAGATTACCGTGGCGTGAATACGAGTTGGCAAGGTGATAGCTACTTATGAATTACTGCGCGATATTATATCCTTGTGGGTACATGCAATAAACCCACTGTGGCATAAAGTTTTGTGTTATAATCAGTGTAACTATTTTAAGAAATGTGGATCTCGAATATTTTGAGGTTAAAGATTAAAAGTGACAACACAGTACCTATCGAGAGATGCAAAAATTAGCAGTGATCAAAACATATAATATTATTCGAATTTATCATTTCTTTTATTCAATGAATAATTCACAAGAATAACATTCCATAATATATTGAATATACATAGGTAACTTGAAAACACCTCAGATATAAACCTACTAGAAAAAATCATTTTTGAAAAAAATTACTAAACTGGACGGGATCGAGCCCATGATTCTGATATTTGATAAGCATTTCACGTATGACCTACTAGTTTAAATTGTCGTAATTAGATAGGAGGCTCGTAGCATAATTGGTTTTTTTTTTGATTTGATTTTTTTCTAGTGGGTAGGTATAATATCTGAGATGTTTTCAAGTTATATACAATATAATTCTATAAGGAAAAAAATTATAGATAATCAAGACGTAATACAAAAAAAATGTAGAGAGCTCGAAGTTTTTTCTCCAAGAGACATTAAAATACCTTAATAGCAACGAAGAGATAATCATATTAAGACGTGAAAGTATGTAGCAAAAAATAAAGTACGAGTAGCATGAATATTAAAAGAAGGCATCATAAAATAATTGAGATTGATTGAGGTGATAATGAGCAAAACCCTCTGGTCAGAGAGTATAGCAAAACATTATTTAAAACCCTAGTTAAGTTTGATTTCAACATATATATTTTGTCAGCCATCCCTTTCTCATAAAACGTAGCTTTTCTAGTAGATTCTTATTTCATATTATTATATTGAAAGAAACAGATGTCATAACATATTTTTGATAAATACATCTAAGCTCTATGAATGAATATCTCGAATAGATTTATATTTACCGGCTAATATTTTAACCTACATGACGTGTTAAATTAAACTTTTATAAAGGTTAAGCAAAAAAGGAACGGCTTGTTTAGGTATTACTTTTCTTACAAACTTCAAATAGAGAAGAAGAAACCCATATTTTGTTCTGGCTTAAAAAATAGCACTTCATAATCACAACATGCTGAATTTTGGATTAACTACTTGCTTAGCTTTTAGAATCAAGCTTTGAAAAATACGTTGATTTAAATATTTACCGCAAATAAATGGTCGCCGTACATATTAGTATAGTAATAATATAATATCTAATGCTGAACTTTAATATCAAGCAGAACAAATCGTTCTTCAGACGGAAGATGGAACCGTACTTTCCCTAAGTATCTAATTTATAACAGATGCATTTTCATTCTGGGCACGAACTTTCGAGATCAACTCACGGGACATAAATTCTTTCTGGATAGTTTAAGCCAGTCCGTACGTCTAATTTTGTACTAGTCGACAGTAGAACGGGACGGGGAAACCCGCCATCTGGCACACGGTATATGGGGGAAAAAGGTAGTCAAAAACAATGTCCGAAATTTAGATTTCGGTAATATTATGGAAGTTACTATCTACAATCTACACGTTTGGCTAAGGAGCGTAATGGGGACAGTGTTTACCTGCGAAGGTAATGTATAAAGCAATTTAGCGTTAATAAGCTTTGACATTCCTAATTAAAAGATTAAAATAAATTTATTTTGTTCATTATATTATTATTACAAAATTAATTGGACAAAGATTACTTATCAATAAATATACATTATTATCTATGTTATATAATAATAGAATATCGTATCCGCAATGGGCGAGTAGTGAAATGTAAGATTAGTCTAGTACTTGGTCGTGTTTTAAATGTGTGTTTGGATCCCATAGAAATATCTTAAAGGTTGAAAAAATGACTAACATTCATTTCTCTTAAAAAATTCTTTTAAAAAAACTCAATGCAATATCGGAATGTAAACCCTGAAGATGTATCAGTAATACACTATTAGAGGATAAATGTTTTATAACTTTTTTTGCATTTTTTACTACACTGATATACCTCTTTGCCTGATTACCTCGCAAAAAATTAGATCGAATGGTATTCATTTGTATTAATATGTATGTAGTAATAAATACATAAATAATGGATAATATACGTAAAAAACATATTTTTAGAATATATTATAATATCATTTTCGTCCTAGAGCCGGACTGCAAAGTTATGAAGCATATACTCTAATCGATGTGAGTTGAAGAGCTTGTGGACGTAGAAAGGGTAGTTTTTGGTGAAATTAACAAAAAAAAATATGTTTTTTAAATAAATTCATCTTTCAATTTTAATTGATTTAAGTTTTGTACTATTCCATTTGAGCCATTTTTTGCTGCGCCTTCCAGCATCTTCACGCACTGTGTGCATTCACCGATGGTAAACTCATGCTAACATTGATGCATTAATAACTGCTTACTATTGGGTTAATTAAAAATGCGGAAAGGCAAAACTCGGTTCGCCAAAACCATTCAAATGGAATAGTAAAAACTTAAATCAATTAGAATTTAAATTCAAATTCCATGAGGTACCAAATCAAGTCAATAGTGATATTTTGCTAAAATAATGTTTGTTTACAAAATACAATATAAACGTTATTAGCGTTTTGAGATCTCTTTGAGTTACTCGTATAAAAAAGCCACCGGAAGACAATAGTTATCAAATCCTGCTTTCCACCACCCATCTAGGTGACCTTGAAGGTTATGCCGCGTTAATCCTGATATTATTCAATATACTCCTTTATATACACAAGTACCGTTATAAATTAGGTTTTCCTATGATTATTTTTCAGAATTTTAAAGCAATCCTAATGTAACCCCTCCCCTATATTTGACTTCATTAACGAGAGCTTGACGTCCTACATTGCTGAATACAAAGATGTTTCCGACCATGTCCAATCCTAATAGGATCATAATGGGCCTCCACAGCGTGGAGGTTTGTATTAACAGATTTAGTTTTTACGAGAAAAGGATGTCAGCCACTTGCTCAACCTATTATGTAGTATTATAAGGTAGTACTATTAGGATGTAGTTTTACGAAAAAAATATAAAAACTAAATATCACAAATACGTCCCATAATCTTGCATCAACATACCGTACGTATAACTTTTGTACTATTAAATACTTTCATAAGATAATCGCGATAGTGTTTTATAAATTTGATGTGACTGAAAATGAAATAATATCAAAAAAGGTACCAAAAATAATGAAATTATATTTTTTACTGTCACCATATTCTGTGGATACTTTGTTCTCTTTTTTTAGTCGAAGTTTTGGATACTCGTTACATAGTCAATTCTCAAGAGCTTTTGCAACGAGTTTGAGAAAGTCGAGGAAAATAAGAGAAAGATATACATATACACATTGTCACAGTTTAAAAACAGAATGCCAAATAAATAATCCTGAAAGCCTTACGCAATATGTACTAAATATTAAATACTTCTTGCAAGTATAAGTTTTATTTAATAGACAAGTTATCTATCTATAGTTAGATATCTATATTCATATTATTGATACAGTAATACACCTATAGCAACGTTATAATAAGCAAAGTTTATGAAATTATATGTAGAACCTTAATAAAATTACTTTCATATTTTAAAAGTACGTATAAATAAATATTTAAAGGGCATAAAATATTTTATCAATTTATAAAATTCTAAAAAATACATATTTTTTTGTTATTAATTAAAGGATATAATTGTAATTTTAAACAACAAAAAAATGAAAAGAAATTATATTTTCTATAATCCTTTTATGAATAAGCATTTTGATTCTTATAAAAAATGGTTAATTAAGAAATAAACCATTTTACAAAAAGTCTACGAGAATAAGTAAATATGCAAATAAAAATCTGCGACATTTTTATTTTCAAGCATTTACGTACGCAACGCGGTACGCAAAGGGAAGATGCTGGAAAAAACAAATGTCTCCGAAAGGAAAGAAAAACAAAATGTATTTTTTCTCTGACTCGGCTGAAACTCAAATTAGACCTAATTCATTAAAGACTAATTCTTAAGACAACTAACTGCAAGACTTCTACCGCATCTTCGCTATTTTTTTCGTAAAAATCTTTGAAAGATAAAATTAAATACTGCAAAAATAAATTGAATCAACTCAATGGAAATAAAATATATCAATATACACAATTACAGTTAGGTATATATTGTTAATAAGTAATTTGAGATACTATTTTATTCTCATAGTTTTTTCTGGTATATTGAATAAAATTTCAACAAAAATATAATTATTTTAAATTAAATGGATGTAGAGATAATAAATTATTATCAAATGTTTGTACTTTTTTTTTTAAATTTTATACCATATGTAGATTTCATAACACTTTCGTGTATATAATATCTCAAATTAAAAATATCTTCTTTCTTTGAGACCATGTCCGATCCTAATAAGATCGTATGGGCATCCTCAGAGTAGAGGTTTGTATTGACAGATTTTGTTTTTTACGAGAAATGGATGTCAGCCACTTGGTCAACCACACACACAAATTGAAAAACAAAATGTGTACTTGCCAGATCGAGGATTCGACCCTGGGACCCACGCCGTTATAGTCCAACGCTCAAGCCGCGCGGCCACCGTAGGAGTAAAAATACCTAGATAATATGTCTTATTTTTGTTAATAATTTTATAGAAATATAATTATTGAGCTGCTCGAAGAGCCAAGCTATAATTATGTAGTAATAATAATATAATAATATCTTTATTCAATTTTTATAGTATTTTTCAAATACTACTTATATTTATTGGTTTTATCACGTCATATTGTAAACGTCTTGAATTTGTAATTTATAAAGTTCACTATAAGTATAAAGAAAAGAGATATACTTAGTAATACTTGCCTTTTGATCATCGTTTCGATTATAATATCAACTACACTAGATTTTTTTAAATTGTGTCTGCTTTTTTCGTTATAATCTAAAAAGCACTAAAACGATATTGATGACCTTCCAAAGCTTGTCAAAGATAGCACCCCTCTAAAAATTAGCACATGGAAAAATAATCATAAATATATAAATGGACAGATAGCAGTGACGGAGTTGAGTGTGTTGAGGTGAGGAGCAGGTAAATGGGCGCGCATCGACATCTAAGTGCTCGGCCGTAGTCATTTGGCGAGCGCGGCGCGGCGGCGTCTTGCGAAACTCAAACGTATAACTGTGTGTATTATGCCCCAAAAAACACACTGTCTACGAACATTTTACACACGGTTATACGTTTGAGTTTCGCAAGACGCCGCCGCGCCGCCCCCGCGCGACCACTACGTTCTTGCACTAACCGTTGCCAAGCTAGCTCACTCGAGGGCTCAGTCGAGTATGATACTTAAGGCACTGATTATTCATTGAAATGGAACAGTTGATAGCAGTACATATCATTGCCAACCGTCACTAATAAAAATATTCCAGACAGAGTAAGAAAATAAGCTATTAGTTGGCGGTTGATTTCACGAAATAAAAATAAACTAGCATTTCAAAAAGAAAGTCATAATTATGGACATTGTTTTCAGGAGACCCACAAAATGTTGAAGAAGGATTTATTGTTCAGGGACTAACAACAATAATCCATAATACAACTAAAAAATAATACAGGTACGAAATTTGGACATTACTTAAATAATATCGTGTTACATTTATTTTTTTTGGTTTTAAGTCAGTATGATGATTTTCAAGCAAATTTATTTATATATGTATATATATATATATATGACAAAAAACGTTAGATTTAACGCCATTTATGTCAGATGTGTATTTTTCAAGCTGTTCAAAAATGTTAGATCTGACAAAAAATGCTAAGTTGGCAACGCTGGCCGGCAGTGGCACGACGTGTCTATATTCAACCATTGGATCATTCAGTTGCATTATTTTGTATGTTTTCAACTTTTTATTACTAGATTTTACGCAGACAAAGTCACGGGCTATTGCTAGTCATTTTAAAAAATCGTGATATTTCTATCATGTGACTTGATCTAAAACAGAACATTTTATGGTAGGTATTTATATCCTTTCTTTACATTTTTTGTCTACAAAATAATAATAAAAAAAATTAAATGATTTTCTATATTATTTTTTTGGCAAATACAATAAGTTTATTATAATCAAAATATACGGTTGAAACGAAGTAATAAAATTTAACACCCTTATCATAATGACGCTATTTGAGCGATACACAATACTATACAAATTCGGGTTGTTATATAAAAAAAATACTGCAGTAGAATACGAATTTCTTTGGAAAGGTCAAACGACTCTACTAAAAAGAGTTTCCACAACTATATTATGGATTAAGGTTACTTCACTGACCTGGTAACCTTATACATACATATATGTGCAAAAAGAGAATCAAGTTGCGAGACAGGTAATAATATCACCTGGAACTAAAGTAAAGGGGCCACGGTATTATCGAATTACGGGAAAATTTTCACAGGTTGAAAATGACGATAAGGCTATTGGAAAAGTTTTATAAATTGCATGTTTTCCAGGATAATGGTTTCAATACAAAATGAAATTGGGTGTAAATTTGTAATCAAAATATGGTAATAAAAGGCGAATCTGTAATATAATAGTTATTTTAATAAATTAAGTAATAAAGGTTAGGTTATTATATTGATAATACATTAATTGAATTTATTTTATAGATATATTTTATCGACGATTACCTAGATTATTATTATCTTCTTCGGCGTGTTAAGTTTTCAATGGTTACAATGCCTGCAAAGAATTGCTACTACAAAGGATGCAAAAATTCCTCAACTTGTAGAATCTTGTCGTAAAACAAATATTTTAGTAAGAATGTCTTCGATTTTACTTTAGTTTCAGGGTTGATCATCAGTCATCCTCATGGTTTGTAGTAGGTTGAGTGTTTTTTATTTCCAATACCTATTCGGTTCACTTCTTATTCTAAAAGTTGGTGCCTTTTGGTCAGAAACGTGATTGCGCCCGTGAAGTTTTTCCTGAATTTGTCTGTATGTTGTAGATGCTAATACCAATAAATGTAGACTTTTTTTTTGGATAGTCTTTTTAATTAATAAAAGTTGCAGTTTGCGTCGGATAAGATGGATAAATTCTGGAAAGTGTGTAAACTTTGTGGGTTTGTACATAATTGATTACATACTATTAAAGTGTTTACTGCTTACCTATATATCTAGTAAATTAGTTAATAAAATAATGATAGTTAAAAATATTACGTTTAAGTATAATATAGAAAAACTAAAATTTAAAACATATCAGATCAAATGGAAATATAATTGTATGGAATTAAATCAGCAAGAAAGAATCAAACATTGATCTTTTTCATGATAAAATTATTTTTTTAATAATAATCATTTTTATTCAATACTGAACATATTATATGGGCTTAATAATTAATGTACCTAGCAGTTTTATCGAAAATGCATAAATTACTTCGTAGAATATATTAAAATAAAAAATAATTGAAATAAAAAATATTTGAACTTTACAAAAATGGGAGAATCCTGATGCAAACCGTAGATATATTTTATAATAATGTTTTTAACTTGATTCAAATTAAAAAACTGGTAGCTAATAGTTGACAAAAATTAGTAACACCTAAAATTATGTATTGGACCAAATCTGCATGGAAGTACTAGTAGTGGCTCGAGTAGTCTCCCACAAAGCAAAATGTATTACGTTAATCACACTCGGTTCAAGATTGTTTATATAAATATTCCAATATTATTAATGTACCTACCCTTAATTTGTATTAATATACCCCTTTGAAGAGTTGCATTAGTCACCGCTTGTCGCAGGAGTGAGAGAAAGATATGCTGTAAATTTCCGAACTTTAAACTGAGGCGTAGTTCTTCTTTCACTAAATATAACAATTTTTTTCAAGCTGAAAGATTAATATGAGAGAGAGAGTGTGTAAATCACTGCCAGTTTTTATATTAGACAGTAGATCAAGTTAAAGCAAGGTATACCTGCTGTATTGTTTAAAATAAATAGCCTTTTTTGAAGGCACAACGATGATATTATATACTTTTTTCAAAGTTGTATATTTTTCAATAAAGAAACAATATAAGACTTTAAAAGAAAAAAGATTCCAGGAGAATATAAATTAAAGAGTTTTTCATGCCTTTTTGTATTTCATGACCGCTGGCATATTATTATAAAACGTTTAAGAAAGTTTCCATAACAGAACTGGCGAATATCCAGACTTATTAGATTTAAAGTTTGTTAAAAGACCACGATGACATTATAATTTTCGTATTTTTTCTGATATAATAACTTTTGATGGAGGCGTTAACACAAAATAAGTTCGCTGTGAGTTTTTTTACGAGAGGTTTAGCTTTTTTTGGGCGATGTGAGAATTTTTTACGCCATCCGGCGATTATTTTGTTGTTCTAAAGAATACTATCACATTTTTTATGATTGTGATGTAAGTAAACATTTTACACATATTTTATATTAATATAAATACCTGAATAAAATATTCTGTTCATTTTATTAGTATGTTTTATTTATAAAATAGAAACACTTCCAATCTAGTATTTATTCAGAGTTCACAGAGATTTAATCAATAATAGAAGAGAATACTTCAATCGGTACACGGAAATAGATTAACAAGTTAAAATGAATCGCTTGATCAAATAACCAGATGAACTTGCCAAAAAAATTAGTTCAGTTCAGATAGGTATCACATTTGAATATTAGAAACAACACTTATCACTGCAAACGAATCTCAATATTGGAAAATGCTTAGTTTTAAAAATAGAGGACCTGTATGATTAAAAGGGTCAGAGCTAATCATACTAAGCTTAAGTAATATTGTGAGAGAACAAAATTACGGAGTTGACATAGAGTTAAATCCTAATCTGTCTACATAGCGCATGCGGCGCTTTTTCTTCTCGAAGTCACGCTGCTACATATATTAAATATTTACGATGTGTTTACGAGCCGACTTCTAAAAACTGATGGTGGTCATGGTCCCCACGAGGGGGGGACTGTCAGGGCTCTAGCCTGGAGGCCCGGGATAAAGAGGGGCCCGGCTTAGCGGATCGATCAGCCAAGTGAGATAAACACACATCACAAAATTGCTGTAAAAGTAAAAAAAACGTAGAAACCGCAAACTTCACGCGTAATAACATTTAAAAATATGTGATTGTGCAAAGCAATTTTTGATTATTGTATGTCAATATACCTACTTGACAACTCCATAATTCAAGTGAGTTCAAAGATACAAAAAAATCGCTAAAAAATAAACAGAATACCGTTAATTTCATCTCGAACACCATTTGGAACACGCAAAATAATGTGGATCGTCACACTGTTTTTAATTAACCTTTGCGATAGGTAGGGGGGGGCCTCCAAACATTTTAGCCTGGGAGCCCGCTTCAAGATGTGGGGTCCATGTGGTTGGTTATCATTATTTTAATCTCAGTCTTAATTCATTACAGCTCCAAAAGGTATATACTATTATTTTCATGCTTTGCTCAAACTACTGATGCAGATTCTTCAGTGAAGAAAAATGCATTTTCTTTTCATTTTATCTCCCTGCATATTATAACTAACAAAAAAAGATAAAAGTTTGATCAACTATGTTCACATTTACTGTTTATAATTAATTACAAAGTAGACAAGATAACGCTGGATATCATTATAAAGAAAATATTAAGAATTTTCTTAGTAGAAGAATGTGGCATAGACGCTATTTGATTAGAAAGATACACTCACTAATTATACGCGGTGGAAAACTCCACCGTAATTTCATGTTTCAACATTTTGTGACTCGTTGGGAAGCCCATGTCTCAAGATTGACTATACCCACTGTGATGGTTTAATGGTAAAGAAAGATAATATATAGCAACCAAGCGACAGACATAATATAGTACTAAAGGTTTTACTTGGAGGTGGCTATGATCTATTTTAATATGTATACTTACTAAGTTACTTAAAATAAAATAATAATTTTAATCACTTAAAATACCTTGCAACCTTGAGTTTAGTATTAATATACCTCTGACATTTGAAAAAAAATGCAATCGAAACATACGTTTGGGTACCCTACCGAGAGCGAACAGTTACTTTATTACATTCATAATGATCAGCGGTGTCAAACACTGGATGTCAAAGGGATGAAATATCAGTATACTGGAAACAAGAAGTAGATAAGGCTGGTTGATTATGTAACAAATGAGTATATTATTTTAGGTCATATAGTACCTATATGCCAAAACAATTTATAGCTACCATTGATCGCAGGAAAGAAACAGACTCTGGCCTTTGTTTTTGCAATCAGACGTCATGATCTTTGATAGGAATATAATAAGACACATACTTAATGTGTTACTTAAATTTCATAAATTTAAAAATAAATATACTCTTTCTCTATTGTGCTTTATGTAAAATATTATTAAATCTATATTATGACCAGTTAATTAATATTATTCTTCCTTTAAAAGGCTTTTAGAAAATTAAATTATGCTTTAAATAATATAAAATTGGACTAACAATACCTCTACAAACAAGGTCCAATATAAAATCATAATGAAACCTTTTTAATTATATATACAGGCTAAGTAATTTTCATTATTACTTCAATACCTTCAAGATATAATAACACAAAGTAATTGGAAAAGTAAAGTTGTAAGAGAGAATTATTAATATTACCACGGTTCATAAACAGTTTAGGTCAAGAATAGTCAAAGAAAACTACACCTCGGAAAAATATACATAATAATAGGTCATTCATATTATGACGTCACACTCTAAAGTGGGAGGAGGTCTAATATAATATTATGATGAATGGGATTAGGAGATGTACACAATGTGACGTAACAAAACTAATAAAACAATATCAGTAATGTCATTTCTAGACATTATAAGTAGTGATATGAAAAGGTTTATGTTGGAGAGTTTATTTACACTTATAATTAATTAAAGCTTTTTGCGTGAGATATAAAAATATGAATGTGGATGGAAATCACAAAACTTTGGCGGAAAAAAAGAATGGTAGCGAGTAGTTTAGTTAGGCGGTTTTTAATGATGGTTCCCGACTGGCGGCTACCTACCCTCTATCCTTTGAGTCCCGTCAAGTAAAAAAACAACCCTATTTTCATTCACTATTTCTATTTCATTTTCTCACTTTGTTTTGTTTATTTAAATTCTTTAAAGTTACGACTACACACGAGTTAGATATAATATTTTTCTTGGCAATTCTGTCTATTATTGGATTATTGATGAAGAATTTGGGCATTCATTGTATTTAGTATCAATAGTTACTGAAATCGATCGTTTTCAATGAATTTTCTGTTTTATTTTTGATTAGGTAATTAATTGAAAGGGAGATGTGAAAAATACGACAATGAAAGAAACGGGTTGGGTATTACGTAGTAAAATTTATATCATGCAATTAAACACTGGGTGTAAATTATAATAAGTAATATTAATAATGTGTTTTAAAATATTTTCAAATAAAAGTGAAAGTTTACTCTGAATTAAAATTAGAAGTTAAAGGAAATAATAAATGTTAAATTTTAGTAAACACCCATAGTAAAACAGCCATAATTTTCAGCGTAATAAGTTTCTTCTAGTACAAGAAACCCATCTGCCAAGTCTTGTTTAGTTTACGGAAGTGATAAAGAAAATGATTATTATCACCAAAGAAATTTAAGCAACGTCTTTGTTCCTGGGTAGACGGCAAGGAAGAGTTGAAAAACATGTTTTTCATTGGGCAAAGTCGCGCCGCGGAAAATCAATTTACGACACGCTATTTTGCTAATTTTACTGCTAACGAACATGACGAGGCTGTACTACGTGTCCTTATTAGATAATAAGACAATCTCATAAAGTCATTCAAGATTTTGAACATACAGTCTTTAAACAAGGGGAGTCAAAATAGGTTCATGTAAGAAAATGGTTAGCTACATTCTGTATGTATATTTAATTATTTTAATGTATAATTTAGGTATATAATAAATTAATGCACTCAGATGACAGTCATAAAATATTCTCAAGTCAAATAACTCCACTTAAAACTGAGGTAAGAAAATGTGTAATAATATTATTAATTTAGAAAATGGACATTTACCATTAGCTACTCTTTTCGTTAATATTTCTACCTCTCTCTCTTCAGCAATCTTTGGAGAGGATAAAGTTTTCTCTGTCGGGAAGATAGACACATGGAGAGACATTAGTAAGATACAGATTATTATAAAGTGAAAACATATAGAGTAAATAATATGTAGCCCATGATGTGGTATCAAATTATTTTATTATTTCCACGGCCAGGTGAATATGTCTCGACCACAGTCAATAATAAATAAAAGATGTGTGCACAAATGAAAAACAAAATATTTTAGGTTTTTTTTGGGACGAAGATGGATTATTATGGCAAAAAGTGATAGCACGACTAGACTTAAAGTAGGGTTATACATTTAAACAAGTTAACAGACACTATTTTTACTTAACTTAAAACTGGATGATTTGTATGGGGTGGCACATTGGTATCATTGTACAATGAATCTCTACTCTTTGGAGCCCAAAATACTCCACGTCAGAGTAAAGTGGTGATATACTAAAGCCCGATATGGGTTTGGCTATCTCTAAAAAATATCAACATCCCTTCAATACGTTGCAAGCCCCTCTACTGTCGTAACCCGTTTTTATTTCAACTCCTTTTTTGTCTATGGCAGATGCTTAAATATGTCTTAACCTTGAGAAATGTACTGCCCAACGTTTCTATACTATACTTTACTATATGATAAAATTACTATACAAAGTATTCACTACAACACGTGCCATATTTACATAATATGACTCTTAATACTCTTCTCAATATCTGTTTACCCACATCCAAATGATTCCAAAGATACCTACTCGAAATTTGTAATTTTTGGCCTTTACTGTACGGGAGTACTTTGAGGTTATTTTTTAATTCTTTCAATATAACATTGTATAGTATATCCATATTACCATGTCATAGTATGGACTTTACAGGTATTAAATATAGGTAGACAAAATAATAAATTTAAAACATCGGAACAATATTACAATATATTTTTAAGTATTTAACTAAGTATACAATTTTATGAAATATTTGAATAAAGCTTTCTTAAAATAAGCCATCAGGAAGTAATAGTAATACAAATTATTGTTTACAACATTTATATCCGCCACTGACAAAGACATAACTTGGCGACACAGGCTAGAGAGATGTTCGCAAAACTTCTCGTGTTTATTGTATAATTAGTTGTGTAAATGCGTAGAGGAGTCTTCATACATAATGAATATTGAAGAAAGTTTGCGACTCGAAAGCCCACGAGCTTTTAATGATAATGATGACGTACGCAGAACTTTTAAAACAGGTAAGTTTCTCTGCCATCATCCTTGATAATTTGTAAACCCTTTGAGAAATACTTTCAGCCAATTATTATTATACTAAGATAGAACGTGCGTGATATATATGAATGAAAATATTTATCAATAAAATAAAAATAAATAATATACCAAATCTAATGGAAAAAAATTCATGTTTGTAAATATATTAGGTACATTGTAATTTTATTTATTCTTTGTCTAGTTTAGTAACTCATCAATGTCTATGAAAAAAGTTCAAAACACTTGTATTTTGCTAGTATTAATAATTAAAATATAAATTTTAAAATTTAGTTTGAAAATCTTTGATAGTATTACCGTAAGAGTATTTTTAACATGCCCATTTACTGACAATACAATTTGCAACATAAATTAATGCTCATATAAAATTACTAATAAAATATTGTTTATGTTTTATTAATAATATGGTCAATGTTATCATAATATACAGATGATATTAACAATATAGGATGGAACGTAAATTGTGTCAAAAAAAAGTATTTGTGGGTGTTGAGAAAAATGCCAGCACACTATTCCGGCTCGCACATTTACAATCGACACCGTCTGACTAGTGACCGACAAGCTTAACGTCTATATAGAAATGACCGACTTGTAGTTGTTTGCGCAGTTGGAGCTTGCAACACTGGCGGCTTCGACTTGCAGCATGAATAGCATGCAACTTGTTTGCTTGCAATACTAGATTTAGAGTCGGTTAAGAATCACTACTAATGTGGAGAAAACCAAATATATAGTTGTATCGAGAAAGTCGGATAGACTTTGCGATACTTTTACGAGATGTTTAAGTGCACGTACGTATACCTGGGTATCCATTACCGATAAGAGTAGCCTATAAATCGAAATTAAGAGAAGAATTGTGATAGGCAACACATTTAATGTCGTTTTGGTCTATTTAAAAGTACTGAACCGACAGTTAATATGCAGCTTTTACAAAACACTTAAAACACAGTTATCATGCATGACTAGTAAACCTGGTAAATGAAAGTAAACGTAGAAAAAGTTTTAGGTTAATTTGAGCAAAGCGTGTTGCGATCTTCGGACCCATTACTAGGATACAGGAAAGGTAGAGAAGGAGATAAAATTGCCAGCTGTAGAACGAAAGTGAACCATTTATATGGCTAGGTTATGTGCATGTGATGGGTGATTCACTCATGTTAAATAAACTGACATTCAGGAAGCCCGGAGGCAAACGAATACTTGGTTGATATCGTAAAAGAATGATTCTAGTGTTGATGGCTTTAAAGACTTTGAGCATATTTACTAGAGGGTAGTGGTAAACGGTAGAAGTAGACTGTTAAAATTCCACATAAATAATTGATAACACTAAACCTTGTTAGTAATATGTATTTGTTGTCATTTAACTAAGATAATAAATTGTAGATAGTTTGGGTAGTTTTTTTTTATTTCAATAATTAAACCCTGCGTAAATCCAGCAATAATAAATAATAGTCCAAAAATATCTACTTATCTATAAAATATTTGAAAGTATGCCAATAAATTATAATATACAGAATTAGATATTTTATAGATAGAAGAATATTTTGGTTTAGAATAAGAAGAATTTAAACAAGATAATTGATTATTTTTTTGTACTCTTAATTCAATGAAAATAATTAAATATGGCTGAAAAATATATACAGTATTTTTGTCGAATCTCCACAGCTTACCTCCACTATGATGGTTTGAATTAGACAGGGTTTAATTTAATTTTAAAAACTAACTAGCACCACCTGCAATTTGTCTTCATAGTTGAAGTATGACGTACCAAGTTTATTGTGCACTATTTGTGTTAGATCTTAACAGCCTACCTCCACCTTTCACCACGACTAAAGGGACGCGACTTTAGACGGACTTAGATAAAACTATATTATGGAGGAGGCTAAGACCCTCATAAATAGAGTTATAGCATCAGGAAGAAGAGGAAGGCGATAATTAATTTACCCCTAACGAACTTGACTAAAAATGATTCAAATATTTTTTTTGTATTTTTTGCAAAACGAAATCATCGAATAACTCTGTTATATAACTTCCGTATAATAATTATTGTTGCGGTTAAGTTTGGCAAACTTTGCGAGGATTTTTATCAGCTCCGAAAAAACAATATTTTTTCTCAGATTGTAATTGAAAATTCGCAAAAGTTACATAAGCCTCAGAAGCTGGAGGAAAAATATTTTTCTTTAATTTTGCTAAAGTTTTCCCTCAAAGACGTCCACCTTGTATCTACTACTAGCTGGGCCCAGACTTTGTTTTTCAAAAGTTACTCTCGGAGATTACAACTCTGTCAATATTTAGGCAACTGGTGAATTTTATTTTATAAAACCTTAATTTCGGTAAAAAAATGTCGTTTAAATATCATCAGTTTCCGATCTAAAAGTAAAACATTTTTTTAATTTTCTACGAATTTTTATACGTTTTTGCTGTTTTATAATTAGCCATTTAAATTAATAATATTTAATTTTATTCTGAATAAAATCCATGATAAGCAAAGTTATACTAATTAATTTGAATTTCCAGTAAAATTTGTGGTGTACTAGAAAATTTTTATGTACCTAGGTACCTACAACTAATTGTGCATTCATGTTAGGTATTTCACAAAATAAATATTTTATAATAATAAATATTTGTCCTCAAGTTATGAAACTATTCGCCGCTGTTTGACACATCAAAGATTACCGACAATCAGCAGGTAAGGACAAAAGGACATCATTTGAATAAGTAGGTAAACACCTGTTCCCACAACGTCTCAAAAGTATTCGCAAACGATAGATACTAATAATAATAAAAATAATAAAATATTTTGGTTTACTGAATTATAAAAATACCCAAATGATGGACACGTGCATTATAATTATACTGTCTATAAGCAGGCTCGTTTACGAATACCTTTTGATTCTTTATATGGTACGTCCATCAGTACACACTATATTCATTTTGATAATACATATTATTATTGTTATTTTTTCACCGAGTAACATTGTTAAGTAGATAAGGCTTCCACTATACGATCACCAATGAATTTATCACCTTCTCTAAAATATCTATAACGACAGTTATCACTGAATACAAAATCAAGTACGAGGGTGTTATATGAATATTTTTGGACATTTTTAGGGGATCTTCTTCTTTATCGGATTCTTCCCAGAAATGCGCCAAAACTTTCATGTTATGAAGCATTTAATATTATTATGTCATCGATTTTAGAACTAATTTACTAAATGGAGAAAGCGGACAGACCAGTACGTGTTTCCATATTTTATTAATTAAATGTTCTGTATTATTCAGTTTCATTTTATTTAAATCATAAAAAATACAATACATTTTCAAATATATACCAACCACAATATTTTATATTACTTTGCGATAATAAAATTTGTGGTACGTACGTTTTTACAAATTTAAAAACATAAAAATTTGTTAATAACAAACGTCTTAACAAATCTAAAAGATCCAGATAGATAACAAAACAGTTAAATAGCCTAAAATCAACTAGTTTAAAAAAAAGTATTATTAATGTAATAGCTCTGAATATTATGATATTTGTCAATTGTACAATTTTTTTACTGGGATCTATTATTCATTCTATAATTTAGTTTAGTTTCAAAACGACATATTACAAGTGTAAAATTAACAGAAATATTGTTTTAAAACCCGATATAATTTAACTATACTACATAAATAAATGCCCATATTATGATGAATAAATAATAATATTATGTTTTTACTTTTAAAATGTTTACTTTGATATTTAAGAATATTATTTCCCAGGACCCGGGCGTATATACAATGAGGGAGGTAGAATATAATATAGACCCATTTAGCTGAATGTAGGATAACGTTTTTTTCTTCATTCGGACCCCGTGGTTGAGGATAGTAAGGTGGATGATTTGGCTGTCTTCCAAAACAGCATTCTCAAAAGGTTGACCCCACTCCACTCGGAATTCTTCAAAGTAAGGCCCGTTTGTGTTAGAGAAAGACAAAAGGAAGTCGGTACAACAATTTGAAGCATCCAATATTTAATTTAATAATCTGATGTGGTATGTCTAAAATATAAGACAATGAAGACGAAAGGTAAGTACATACGAATACTTACGATTCTAATTAATAATTACAACCCGCATTCGATATCCACTTATGGATGGGTCTCAATAAGTAGTCTATAGCAACAGGCCACGTGTTCGTCGCTAGATAGGCGGAGTGTTTGAGTATGGGGTATGTACTCGGAAAAAATCGTGACGTCCGTGGTTCCATCAATTTGAAGCTATAAGTAGTGGGCGCGGTACCAGCTAGATTATCTTAACTCCGCCCCCTCCCGCCTCCCACCCTAAAAATCAATAATAAAAATATTTTGGATATTTTTCCAAAATGTACCATACCATACCATTTTTCTATATACCTATCTCGGACTATTGTTATACATATCATTAGTTTTTATATTCAATATACAGGATAATATAAAATATGTTTATAATTATACTGTTTTCACCGATTTTATATTTCAAATTGACTGGTTACTGGTAATTTTTTGGTGCTATTTATTATATAACTGAATCTGTTCAACTTAGTTTTATCTTATTTCCGAGTACAGAGCTGTAACCACAAGCAAACTTAAAATCTGCGCATTTGTCTTTGCTGGAAATTCTAAGAAGTCATATCAACAATGGAAGCAGCACATAAAGCTGACTTAAGAAGACGAATAGACAAGCGTATGAACAAACATATACAATTTTATATTTCAGTACATAAAAGTATAATTCACCTGGTTTTGTTATTTTTAAATTGACTACAAAATGTATAACCGGAAGAAGTTTGATAGTTATTCCACTAATTAATCTGCATAATTTTATATTCAGAAAGATATATAGCAGAATAATACGTAATTTATAATAATTACTAACAATAAAATTAAAATTGTTCACTTATCATCACCTTAATATTAAAACCTCGTAAGTCGTTTGAGAAGAATGTTAAGGGGAAAGAAAAAATGTAATAAAACAATATTTTAAACACCTCTCCAATCGATGAATCTGCTGTGAACCGATTGTGAAAAACGAGGTTATAATTCCATGTTTGAAGCCACAAAATTAACGAGTTTTTAAAATTAGTCGATAAATGGATAGCATATCTACTAGTCTGGAGAACCAAGGTTTTGATGTAGTATGGTAGGTATGATTTAAAAATATTTTTTTTTGTTTAAATTTTGTCGAACAAACTTAATTTTTCCATAATATCCGACTTACGAGGTCTAAATAAATCTTATTAAAGGTGACGTCATCTAATATATAAAAATCAATATTTGTTTGTTTGTTTGTTCTTATTTTATGCGCTGCCAATACTGTTCTTCCGATTGCGATAAAACTTTGTCAATTTATTGCTTGCACTTGCGCGAAGAGTATAGGCTATATCTTATATATAAAAATGAATGTCTGTCTGTCTGTCTATCTGTTTGTCTGTCTGTCTGTCTGACTGTCTGTCTGTCTGTCCCATATGCGTTCCTATACCATTCATCCGATTGCAATGAAATTTTGGTAAGTGGTTGTATGCACACCCGCGAAGGTTTCTGAATTAGAAAAATCATCATCTTCTTCTTCTTCTTCATTCTATTTTCTTTTATTCGTATGGTTCCTATACCATTCATCTAATTGTGACAAAACTTTCGTCAGTTATTGTACGCACACCCGCAAAGGTTTCTAAATTAGAAAAACCATCTTCTTCTTCTTCATTATATTATTTTCTTTTATTCGTATGGTTCCTATACCATTCATCCGATTGCGATGAAACCTTCGTCAGTTGTTGTGGTAACATCCGCAAAGGTTTCTGAAATAGTACAACCACCTTCTTCTTATTCTTCATTTTATTTTATTTTATTCGTATAGTTCCCATACCATTCAACCGATTGCGACGAAACTTTCGTCAGTTATTGTATTCACATCCGCAAAGGTTTCTAAATTAGAAAAACCATCTTCTTCTTCTTCATTATATTATATTCTTTTATTTGTATGGTTCCTATACCATTCATCCGATTGCGATGAAACCTTCATCAGTTGTTGTGGTAACATTCGCAAAGGTTTCTGAATTAGTACAACCATCTTATTCTTCTCGTCTATTATATATTCTTCTATTCGTATGCGTTCCTATTCCATTCATCCGATTGCAATATTTTTTTTCAGTAATTGTGCCAACACCCGCAAAGGTTTCTGAATTAGTACAACCATCTTCTTCTTCTTCTATTCGTATGCGTTCCTATACCATTAATCCGATTGCGATTTTTGTCAGTTGTTGTGCGCACACTTGCGAAGGTTTCTAAATTAGTATTATATAAAATAAAAAGTTTGTTATTTGTTTGTTCCATTCAATTTTTTTTTTACTACATATTAATAACATTAATAACGTTTTCATATTTTGGATTCGATTTTAATTTAGTATTCTTTTGTTTGACCTTTACTCCTATCAGAATTATTTTCATGTTGCCGTATTGTATTACACAGATATTTTAATATTGAAAACATAATTACCTCTTATTATTTTTTAAATATCTAAGATAAATATAATCACAAAGCGACCCTGTGCAAAGCCGGGTACTTCAGCTAGTAATTAAAAAAAAAATCTACTGAGTAAATATTGTTGAAACTAAAATAGTTAATAACATTGTTATTACCTACACAGCAGATTTTCTTCTTAATTATGGATATCTCAATATAAACTTCACTAAAATACCGCATTTGCAGTAATATGAGATAAAGCTCGGTTGCGAAACGCGTACTTATAAATCTTACAAATGGTTAATAATATAACACTAGGCAATAAATTGCTAATAGAAAAATGAACAATCAAACTTAATAACGCAAATGAGTCAATTTCTTTATCTATTTTTTCATTCCGAATCTACGCGGAAGATAATACGGGAGATAGAGAACTATGAGTACTGGAATTTCTTATTTCCCGACTATGGTCCTAGACATCGTATCCGGAAATTTGTATGTATGCAGTTGGCCGAATCACAGTTCAGCATGATCTGTCATCGATGGGCGTATTGTGAACATATTATTCATATTATATAAAAAAATACTTACAAAATACTAATACCACCGGAATACAATGAAAAGACAGAAAAGAAAAGAAAATAATAAATATGATCATTGGAGGTGCTTCTAAACGTCAAGACATGGTCCTTTGCTTTTCCCTCTACTACTCACCACGTTTTCATACCCGTTATGCAGGCGTATGCCGTGGCGTAACGAATGTGAGGCGCACTTTAAAGATATGATGAGAGTGTCCCAAGAGCAACTTACTTAGACTAAAGTGTGTGTGATTCATGTTTTGATATGGAAAATTACGGTAAATCTCTATGAGAGAAAAATATTTTGAAAGCTGATAATATTTCCTAATTAATTAAGTCGCAATGGCCGACCGGTCTAACTGAGGGTCGGACCGACTTGAAAAGGTCTTCCTTTTCAACCAACATATGGGGAAATTCCCAGAGGATGTGATCGGCATCCCGCAATTAACACATAAGCTAGTCGGAGATTCTATTAAGCCAAGCTGATTGGAGGAAAACTCACTGTGCCCAGTTAATAAATGAGAAGTCCAATGGTCTGGGGTAGTTATATCTATTCGCCACTTCATATGAAGTGCCTACTTTCAAAAGCCCCTAAAACGATTTTAAGTAGTTCTGAGAAAAATGATAAAAACGATTTTAGGTAGTTTTGAGAAAAATGAGAAAAAATCATATCTGGTTAATCTGTGAATTTTATGTATTTATTTTTTTAATTTGTTACATTCTAAAGAGTATTTTGGCTTTCCATTTTAGGGGTATTTGAAAAGCACACCCAACCATTTTAGCGGGTTTTGAAATTTACCCCAATTTTTGATCATACGTATTGACGATTTTTGGCGTTTTTTAAAGTTTAATCTTTGGCATCATATAGGTAACAAAAATATCCATCTCAATACATATCTAGCTCAAAATTTTTCAAAAACCGTTTTAGGGGCTTTTGAATCTAGGCGCTTTATATTTGGAAAAAGAAATGTGTTTATCTGCCATTAGAGGAGGAGGTCCATCCATGCATGCAACTCGACATAATATGCCAGCATACAACAGTTCTTCGAGCGCACCGGCCCACGGATCCAAGATGTGAAGGCAGCGATATTAGGATACCGCTAAACTCTGCCCTAGACCCCCGAACAAGGCGGTCGTGGCACCACGAACCTGAATCAAGTCATACATATAAAATATCGAAAATAACAGCGTTATTATGCAATGTTCTACGAATAACACTTTATTTTTTATATTAATGCTATACGTCAATTTACATGTAACCGGTAGGTATATGAGGTGCAACCGTGGATTGTAGATAATATATTCAACAAGAGTACTTAGAGTCTTTAGATTGGATCAGATATCGAGGAGCCATCCAAGTGTATAATGTTTTTGGAAATTCTGGTTGAATAACATTTTGTTGTTTTTGATTCCCCAATGCTGGGTGCAATAGTGACCAGAATTGGTGAATGGTCCATAACCATCGAGCTTGAATCCTGTTATTTTAGTGTACCTACTCGGATCCACTCTGGACCATCATTGATCCAAAGTTAATGATGACAAAAATGTTGAAAGTAATTTCAGTCTCCAACAGTGAGTGTTTTTATTTGCATACAAGTTGTAAAAAATAATATATTGCGTGGTCAAGGCAAATATATTAAAATTTATGACCCCTTTTCCTGAGGTGACAACCTTATACAACATTGTGACTTATTGTAATATATTGTCCAATAAAATATAACGCACGAAAACGTTGGCAGTATTTTCTATCTATTTCTAGAAATAAGAATAATATGATAGCTGCTATATTTTTATGAATATAGTGAATATTATAGATATCATATTTTTTTTCTTAAATATCAATTTGTCTTTGTCACTATTTGCTGTGCTTAATGACGGTAGAGCAATTATTATCCAAAAGAACTAAAAGCTTATAAAATAAGTTTATCACTGACATTAACCGCAAATAATGATTGCTTTACAACACGTTAACTTTATTAAGTACGGGTACTGAAATTTACGTTTGAGTTTATATTAAATTATAATTATTACATTACTTTGTGGCAGGGATTGAAAAGGAACTATGTAATGTGAGAAAAAGATTCTTGGTAAAACTACAAGTTATATTTGAATAGAGGGGAGAGAGTAGGGGAAAATTTTAATGAGAAAATCATGATAAGTGAAAAGAAGTTAGGGTTTAACTTTGCTAATTAATACATGTACATAATAATTAATACCGTTAATATTTAAAATCAGTAACGATAGGGTAGTTTAAAAATTATGAAAAAGTATTACTTTATTGGTACCTATCTAACATGTTCATTTATCTTAATATAGAAGAGTCATTGGGTTTTTACAATACACCTATATTCATTTATACACAGTGGTTGCATGCTAAAACTATTTTGTCTCAAAAATATCATGCCGGGTCCTCTACTAATTATACTGTTGGTGTAACATCAATATGAAAGACCTAAAACACTAATATATTTCCATATACAATATGGGTACCTCTAAATTATTGAAAATGAGGTAATTCTACCAAGAAGGAATCATCCGTTATTTTATATAATTTATTATTAATTTAGTTAATGTAGATTAAAATGATGGGTTGTATTATAAATACTACAATATACAACTTAACCTAAAAATATGATAAAATTATAAGTAAATAACCATTTATTATAACAAGGTTTAGTTGTGAACTACTCCTTATTAGATTACTCCTTATAGTCATTACACAAAATATAGCTATGCAGTAGTATACGCCCAAGATACACAACATATCCAAAAAGTTGATCTAGAGCTAGAGCCTGTAAAATCGATGAGATTATAATTCTTCTAATTTACGTTACAACACAATGTACCTGAGTAAAAGGAATAATTTAATTTACTAACAGGTGACATCATCTAGCAGTGGATTAATCTTGACTGTTGGTAATAATAATATTATGACGACATTATATGTTATTTGTGATTGTTTATATTATAAATATAATCATAAGCCTTATAGTTGTGTCTATGATCTCTTTAAAATACACCAATGTTTTTTTTTATTGTGATTAAATAATATTGTTAAAACGCTGTGTTTTTTTCCATTTACTAGGTTAATACTATTAGTTTATACTAAAACTTATGGGAAAGGGATTGAGTTTAAGATACGAGTGGCAAAATAATATAAAGTTTTGAAAAACATTCCGATTTCATTTAGAGTTCTCGGACTCGTAGCGCTATCATAACTTATGAAGTACGTACTTACTACTCACTAGAGTGAAGAAATGAACTCTTTACAAAGTGGGGGATTGTTTATAGTCACTTTATAAAATCTAGTACTCTATACTTGAGAGAAAAATGCAAAGAGACATTCTTCTTTTTATCAGCCGGTTTGAAAACACTGGATCGCAAACCGGCGTATATAACGGTCGGTGGGTTTCCAGGCAAACAGGCATAAATCTCTCGGAAGGGTGGTAGGAATATAAAAAGCGAGTTAGGCAAACGGAAAACGAAGGGGGTAGAAAACACTACGTTGGCAGAAAGGTGCTAAAGGGTTTGAGATTGGGGTTGGGGA
This sequence comes from Rhyacophila brunnea, assembly GCF_057557595.1. NCBI lineage: Eukaryota > Metazoa > Arthropoda > Insecta > Trichoptera > Rhyacophilidae > Rhyacophila > Rhyacophila brunnea. Next base: position 31,335,382 of record NW_028232752.1, read on the forward strand.
TGTCATGGCTCAACGCTTAAATTTAGCTGAGGGTGATAAATAGTGATCGCTTTTGCATAGTTTTAAGGTTATTTTTTTGACATGGCCAATCGTCAATAAATAGTCAAGTGATCTCGTCTATATTTATTAAAATGCGAGTCGTTCAAAAAGGTCATGACATACTATCACCAATATCCATTTTTTTTTCGGTAGTACTGAAATTAAATCGCGTATGTACTCAGTGATAGTTTTTTAGTTTCACAACTCACTTGAGGATTTTTTTCAGTTTAAGATGTATAAGTATAAAAAAAGTTAAGTGTAATAAAGATTTTTTAGAATTTATTTAGCAAATTTGACTAATAGTTAAAAATAAAGTATAGTATTTATTTTTTTGATAGAAATGCTGATAGGTAGATATAATACGTATCCAGGTGTCTATTACCATTTCATTTACTTGGTGACCAGATTGTATACTTTGTCTGCTTCCACATACATCGATTTATTTTATGGTTTTTCCATATTATGCCCAACGTGTGTCTATCAATGCCTCATTGTAATACTCATAGTTTTTGATTTTTTGTTATAATAACGGTAGCACTGGTAGCGCACATTGATTAAAAATAATTATTAGTATTAATAAAATTGAATTGTCTGTCTGTGATTTCTAAATATTTACCTTTTGATCAGTGTTTTCAATTGATCATGATACTCAAGCACAAACTTTATCCAATAACATGTATTTGTTTGATTTATTATAACTCAAAAACTACTGAAGAAATCTTGATAAAACTTACACAGTTTATTGACTACCTCGTTGCTACTAATTTTAATATCTGATTGACAATAGATTCCGTAGTTACAAGTAAAACTTCTTGAAAATAACGCACTTGCAACAATTTATTAGTGTACTTAATTAAGGTGGTTTAATATAAGCGTTGGCTGAGTGAGGTGAGGTGTAGGATTGCATCTGTCTATTTGTTCATTTGGGATAATCATTCCTGCGGAAAAAGTTGCGGATGATTGTATTTTAAAATAATAATGTTATCTTATATACATTTATCTTTATTTATCTGTAACGCATGAGAGAAAATATTACAATATATTTAAGAGAGAGCGAGACATACACATAAACGCCAATTCAAAATTTGAAATGTAAACTGATACGCAAATAAAGGGATCCTTTATTATAATGAGGTCGTGAAAGAAAACAAATGATAGGATACTCTAATATTTGACAGATGCTTATTGCGTAGTAATAGGATATCGAGTATTATATCATAGAAAGTATTAAACGACATTACAATTATTAATCTATAAGAGATTAACGGAAAGGTATAAAGAGGTGTATGGTGTTGGATATAAATCATCATTTTGAAAATGATATATCTCGAAAATGTAAAGTCATAGTAAAGTGTTAAAAAATCAACAAAGTGGCGTTTGGACTAAAACCTAGTGTAATATCCAAGAAATTTAATTGTAAATATAATAGGAATAGGGTGCTGTAGTCTAAATAACCGTAGGCAATATAATATACAATCAATAAAAACATATAAACATTATGAACGAGGAATAACCATCGTCGCTGTTTGACAAATAAACGAGTTCAGCAATGACGCGTATACGTATGGGAGAGAGCAATATAGTGAGAATATCTATAAGAATGTTGACTGGTGGTAAGATTTGCTGGTATTCTAATATATATAAATAAAATAATAAAAACATCTCCTCTATATTCGAATTTGATATATATGTATACCTAAACGAAATATTCTCATAGCGAGATAGCAATGGGCAGGAAGGATAAGGGTCATTCCAGTGGCATAAGGTACAAACTATAGGGTCAAACTTTCGGGGTTCAAATTATTTTCAAACGGTAAATATGCATGAGATTTGGAAAGGTCCAAAAGTTTTATGTTGGGGCAGTTGTTAAGTGAGGGTTTTGTGTACGAATAAAAATAAAAATTGAGCGAAAATATTTTACTTTTATCACCGCCGCCTGTCATAAACCAAGCGTTGAATCAATTCGATAATCTGAAAAGTTTTATCGATTTTCAGAAGTAATTTATTACCTCTACATGTATTATGATGAATAAATGTTAACAATCATAATCACTTATTATACCCATTAGTAAGTACGCATTTTTTAAATTGAAAGTCGATTTATATGTAGATATCCAAGCAAAGAAAAATGAATTTTCTTATTTTAGGTTCCCTATAAAATTCACGAAAAATCCAGTTCAATAATAATGACATTTTAATATTCAAAACATACGTTTAAAAAAACACTTATTATTTTAAGTGTAATGCTCTACCAGTATTCAAATCAGCAATACACAGAAAAAAGATGGCGAAAGTTGTCACCGATGTCTACCAAAAAAAGATGATAATATAATATCGACTGTAGAAAGGAAAAAAGAAAAAGAAGTAACTCTCAGTTTTTTCAAAAGAGGTTTTATTGGATAATAACATTGTACACGTTGTATCCTGCTGCAAATAATTGTAAATTAAATATTGCAAATAATTGTAACTGCAAATAATTTTTATAAAAAGTTAAGAAGTGAAATGGGAAAAACGACTTAATTATCATTTTAGTTGATTTTCCTTTAACTCACTCAATAATTAATATCAGATTAGGAATATAAAAACCAAATTATTAATTATCAAGTACTTTACGGTTGTATATTTTGTATTTTAACTTTGAGCGAAAACAGCATAACAAAAGCGTTTTAAAAAAAAAGGTTACGTCCTTTTTCTTTTCTACAGTCGATTTGTTATTACGTAATTACAAATTTTTGAAAAGTATATGAATACATAAATAAAATGTGTATTCATACATTTACCGAATACTTATTATAATTAAATGATAAACGTAAAACTGTCAATCATCATTCTGTATGCATGATAGACTATAAAGGGGAAAATGTATAAAGCGGAATAAACTCATATTATATACATTAGAAAAAGTCATAAAAAATGTACCGAATATGCCTTGAATCAACATCGATCGCTTTCAGACAATCTTATGTATTATTCATTGAATAAAAAAATAAATTGAAAAAATGTATAAAGAATCACGAATATGGATTTTTAAATGAAATAATTTTCATGCGACACCAAGAATAATTTTCCCTTCTGCCGAAATACGAGAAAAAATATCACGAGAGATCAGAAATGCTCACCGCTAAATATAGAAATTTCGAATAGCTCCCTTTTCAGGCTTCAATTCCAGAGGTTGGAGTGGCAAAGGTCAAACGTGTTCCTCGATATCTGTTCCGGAAGCGTTCTTTTGAGAAAACTTAGCAACATTCTGCGCTAATACCTTCGCTTCTCTAGAATTACGGATTTTCCAACTTTTAAAGTTTTGCCACTTGATTCGCTTCATTCACTGAAATACACACACAGAAGAATAAAGAAAGGGTGAAGTTAGTGATTTGGTATATAAAACATTTATGAAGTTTCACAGTATAGAAAGCTAATATTATTATATCCGGTTTTAAAATAAATATTTCTAAATTTATTTTTAAAAAACGTTATTATTTCTATACAGAGGAGGGAGGGGGTTAACCTACCAAAGGTAGCAGTTGCGAAGGGTGGGGATAGGCTGTTAAGATCCGCTATAGATAGTGCACATTAAACTTTGTTAGTCTTACGTATTTGTTTTTATTGAAGTTAGACTACAATAATTTACAGGAGATGAAGGTTAGTTTTTAAAAATCAAATCCTATATTAACCAAACCATAATAGTTTTGGTAATACTTTGGGCAATCATATTTTTTTTATTAGTTATTATTTTTTAAATTCAATATTCCCTGTCTAAACCAAACAATAAAAGATAAAAAAATATTTTATCAATAAGATATTAAAAGATATGTATTACTTATTGGTATAATTTTAGATATTTTATACATAGACGAACATTTTTTGACTATTGTAATAACCAAGCCATAATAATATATTATATTATTATGGCTTGGTTTCGCAGGGTTTAATTGAATCTTAAAGACTAACCTACACCATCTGCAAATTGTAGTCTTAGTTAAATGAAAACACATACGTATGACTGACAAAGTTTTGTGCGCACTGTTTATGGCGGATCTTAACAGCCTACCTCCACCCTTCGCCACTGGAAGGCAGATTTAATAAAAAAAAGATGAACCAACAGTAAAATCAGATTTTTCAGTAAATAAGACAGTTTGTGGTAAGTATATTTAATTTTGATATTTTTTTAAATATGTAATTATTGAAATATTTCAAATTATAATCGCATTTTCAAATATGTGGGTATTTTTTGGGGCTTGAAGAAATATCTAAAAATAAAAAAAAAAACAAAAAAATTACCAAGGACAAGCGGCGCCAAACTGAAGCCGATTCTCTCCAGGGGCGTTGGTTATTGACGAGGGATCTAGGTTCGGATGTTTTTGTCTGAGTATTAATAATTATTGTCCTAGAACCTCTTCTATTTATAGTTATGTAGGTAGTTAGGTATTAAATTGTACCTATCATTGATTGTATATTATACATTTCAGGGCGTAACTTAATAAACTAAATTTAATAATAAATATGACCATAAAATATATGTAATAATAGGGTGCGGTCCGATTCAAGAAGTTTATCTTCGACTTCAAACAAAAAATATTTTTCTTTTTAATGTTTTCATATACATATTTATTCATTAATACAGCTGAAATTGTAAATTATAAAAAAAATGTCTCAAATTGCAAGCTTCGTATTTTTCCGCTAGGTGCCTCTTTAAAAAAGGCTCAGTGAAGACTTTGCCTTAAGCATCTGGCTATAGCATCGTGGGTCCCAGGTTTGAATCCTGGGTCTGGCAAGTACACATATTGTTTTCCAATTTTGTGTTTGTCAGGGTATGGACCTAATAGATTGAGCAAGTGGCTGACGTCCATTTCTCGTAAAAAACAAAATCTGTTAATACAAACCTCTACTCTGTGGAGGCCCATATGATACTATTAGGATCAGATATGTTCGAAAGAAGAATTACATGGGATCCTTTAAAAAAAACACATTTTATAAAGTATAAGTTTATCTTTGACTAAAAATAAAAAATATTATTCTTTTTAATGTTTTCAGATACATATATATTAGGTAATTAATAGAGTTTAAATTGTAAATTATCAAAAAATGTCTCAAACGCAATCTTTGTATTTTTCCACTAGGTGCCTCTGGTAGGTAGAGGATTCGAGGCCATTAACCAACCTAAGCCAAAACCTTCGGATCGTTCTTAAATATTCCCAATATTAAATGCGTGTTTCGTTTACGTGACAAACTTTAATGGATATTATTATGACTGGGATGTATCTATTGTAAGTAACATATTATATAACACTTGTTTAAGTTTATCCCATATTAGGTAACCCACCACTCTTATTTTTGTGTTCCCTTTTAATAAAAGAAGAGGGCGTAACGAACGTTTTATGGGGTTAGATTTTTTATAATACAATTTTAATCATCCTATATTTGCGTCAGTAAGAGTTATTCCGTGACGAAGTTAATAATTAACTATTTTTTTGGCAAATAAGTTGGTGGAAAATACATGACCAACCGAAAAATATATTTTATAAATACTCTTTTGTAAAGTTGCAAAGTGATGTTCAAATTAGGCTAAGAAGGTTTGATATGAAATTGTAATAAATGTAATAATGCCAAAGATACTATACTAGAATAAAGATGTATTAATATATCAAACATATCTACTTACTAAGTGAGATCAGAGCAATATCATTTTCCATACACAATACCTAGAAACGTATCGAGATTATTATACAATAGGGTTAAGATGTAACGTATGTAGTTTAGTATAGAAACTCTCACGTGATAGGGTGTCATTAAGTTGGTGTGCAATCTAGCTGCAACAATATAGAATATATTGGGGGCAAATGATTGCCGCAACACACCACACACCTAATCCGAACAAACATTGACCCAAGAGAGTTGAAGTTATAACTTTTCCTCGCTCTAGGAACCGGATATCCCGTGGGTAAATACTCACCAAGGCGGTGATATGGTGAAAGATGTAAACTTGGTTTCTGAGGGGGGTAGGTTTGTTGTATTTTCATCTTAAAACGACAAGTGATTTGTTAAATTCAAACATTTTAAGTTACTCAATATAAATTTCCACTGAAATATATACTACAAAAGAAAATATAATGGATAATTTTTATAAATTTAAAGAAAATTGAAAAATCTATTACGATAACAAGTGATCACGAAAACCTAAAACGTTATAATAAATGATTACAAACATTATTCATACAAATATTATTCTTGTTATATATTCATTATTATTATTAAACCACTCTTTATTAAAAAATATATACAAATAATACGTAGACAATATTTAAACAATGTTACAATGTACACAATGTTACAAATGTACACAATGTTTACTGTTTTTTTTTTAACGCGTGCGTGCTACCTGTGCTCCTGTATGGCTGTGAGGCATGGCATTTTACTAAGCTTCAAGAGTCTCGGCTTTTGAGCTTTGAGAATCGATGTGTCCGCCGAATTTTAGGGGTAAATTGGTACAACCGCGTTACAAACATACGAGTTTGTGAGCAGACACAGGAGCCTTCAGTGATTGAGGCGACTTGAAGAGACGCTTTACATGACTGGGACACGATTCCGGATGCCACCAAAAAGTGCGACACTTCGTACCCTTGTGGCACAGCCTCAAGGGTTCCGTCGCCGTGGTCGACCCTCTCTTAGCCTGCAGCTGTGCTACACTAGCGACCTACGTGCTGCAGGTCTGACATGGCGGGATGCGCAAGAGTTGGCAATCGACCGAGAGAAGTGGCGCGAACTTGTGCTTGCCTTATGCCCCAATATTGGGTCATGATAGGGTGCAAGAAGAAGAAGAAGGAGACACAATGTTTATTATTAATCATTTATTAGACGAGGCAAACAATATTGTGTAACAGACAGCCCTTCAAAATTCTACATAATATTTCAAACATTTTTCCAAACAAAAAAGTGTGATCCAATCGTTAGAAAAAATCCAGCTAATTTAATGATACATAAAAAAACACAATAATATGAGAAAATGTGAAAAATTAAAATGTGAGCTGTGTACCGATATTTTAGGTTTGAGGTTTATGTAATATTTCAATTTATATTTTTCATAGTGATGATAGTTGACAAAGCTCACCAGGCGAGCGAAATACATATTGGAAAATATTGTGAAAATCATTTTATTAAATTAACGTCACTCACCTATTTTTTGACAAGGAAAACAAAAAACTTTGTAATATTTAGGGAACGGCTATAACATAATTATAATAGTATGCATTATATAGTGTTGATCATTTGTAAAAATCTATTGCAAAAATATTGTTGCACGAAGCAATAGCCAAAGTATATTTCAAGAGTTTAAGCTATATTATGCAAGGCACGTGCAAGGCCATAATTAACTGACAGTGATGCCATGATTAATTTCAAACGTTGTCCATTCACGTAGACCCAAGAACAGGGTCTAAATATTATTGCCTTATATTTACTTGCACTAGGTATATGAAAAATCATACTATAATGAAATATGATAGGAATAATGCATACTGCAAGATTATTGATTATATACATAATAATGGTGTTTCGATAATTTAGTAGTAAACATATGAAATATAATGCTTTCTCTTGTGTACCTATATGTATTCTAGCTGATTAAGGATTAAGCAAAGAGATCCTTTTACTCATTGTATGGCGGCAGATTTGAAAAAAATATATTACATTCCTTTAATGATAAAGTCGATGGGTCCAAAAGATAGTTTGAACAGATTTAAAGATTTTCTTTTTCCGTACACATCTCAGAATGTTTCCAGAGGATGTGGGAAAGCATCCACCGATTTTGATTGAAATTTACTTGCTCTACATAATATATTATTACCAGACATACACAAAATCAAGATAATCAGTATTGTACATTTTTTAAATGTATGGTTATAATCTCGATTTTATCTTCAGTGATACCTCGCGGGTACTTAAAACCACAGAAGAATAATTCCAAATAGTCATATTATTCTCATTCAATATAATCAAAATCTTAACTCTCTACATCAAAAATGTTATGGCTGAATCAATACAAACAATCTCTCGCAATGATTCATATTTTTGTCTTTTATTTTGTTCTGAAAATATGACGATATACTGTAGGGGGGTACGAAAGGTTTTGAAATAGATAAAGCAGACTTCTGCTCCATAGGTATATATTAAATATCATTGAGCTGGATTAAAATATAAAATACAAAACATTATCTGGTTTTAATTCTGGACATCACAATACCTAATACTTTTGAAAGTTTTTCAGTCAATATTATTTATAGCCATATTATAATATTATGTAGTTTACTTTTACTTAGATCAAATTTGATAATATAATAGTAATGTAACAAAATGATTATGTTCAGAAAGGGATGATATTTTTTTATACAATACTATGTACTTGAAGCTGTAACGAGCTTTATCTTTACGGTCTTTCAAAAAGCACTCAAGATCACACATTTTATTACACACACTTGAGAGTAGCACAATAGGTCTACCTACGTTACTGAAAATACGTTTTTCCAACCCTTTGCGTTAGTTTTATTAAGAGATGCTTTGACGAAAACAACAAAAAGCCTTCGTTTCCATCATATAATAATGTAACTGCTTGGTGAATGTCGCAATTGCGATCTTGAGAATATTTGGCAGCTTCAAGCAAAAGCTTTTGTAATTAGGAATGTATACTAATGACATAAGTGTACATTCATATATTATGAAACAGCATGGTGCTGAATGCCAAGAGGGTTAAAGCGTGGAAAAGATGTCTGACAGTTAAATCAACAGAGTCATAACCCTCAGTCATGAGGTCATGTGAAGAAGAAAACTAATGATATTTATTTATCTATTTCTTTTATTCAACGAATAGTTCACAAGATTTAAGAATGCATCATTCTAATTATTGAACATACATAATTCTGAAAACACTCATGAGAAAATAATAATATATAACCAATAGAAAAAATCTTTTTTCGAAAAAAGTAAGACACCTCACAAGAATCTCGCCGGGCGACGTATTAAAAAAATCTATTTGTTAAATATTTCTATAAAGTATTTTCAAATTATGTATGTTCAACAAAAAATATTAAATTATTATATCTTTTGAATTATTTATTGAAAAAAAATAGTAATAAAAGAAAGTATATTTTATTTTTTGGATATCAAAGAAACAGTCAAAAGACTGATCATATTATGACAAATATTTTGAAATCAGTGTTAACTTTATTTGTGACCGTGATTAATAAATAGTGAGTTACACCAAGACAATGAGCGATGGAAAACTTGATTCAGTTTGTCCGTTGTAAACGCAGTAATTCAATTTGCGAGTCTTAATACGAACTCCATCGATAAAACACCTGGCAAGTGGCAAGCCATTATACCGGTTTTTCTGAATTAATCGTAAACGCATACAGGGTGTGTCATCAAGTGTCATCGACCATATTATAAAGAAAGTTCCGGTTGATTCATGTGAAAGCGAGAGTGCTATATGTGTCGCTAGATTTCAAAATCAGCCGAGTCCATAATAGATGAATAGGAGAAAAACAGCTTTTTGTTTTCTCAAACACAGTCACAAGGGAGAAAGTTTATATTATTTCGAGTATAGAATATTAAAATTAATACATTCCACATTTTGATAATGCAGAAATGTTATAAAGCAGTAGTTCTTCAGCAATTCACAAAAAAGTCAAAAATACCTAAAGGTGGACTTGGCTGATTTTTAAATGTAGCGACACATATATGAAGTCAGAGAAGCGCTCCAAGAGCCAGCAGTCCGATCAGCTTAAAATCAAAACTTGATGCATGGACACACCCCTGCTTCCCCTATCCCTCACCAACATCCAAATCCTAAGTCCCCTTTCATACGTCCACAGAAAAGCGCAGCCATAATATTATATTATATCATAACCTCCTAACATCAAATAATATTTATCATGGAAAGGTACTAACAGACGAACGATATTATAATATATTATTATACCCCAATAGTTTGGTCCTAATATAATTTATTTATTTATTTAGAAAAGAGTATTATGACATGACATTGATTGGTCAATGCACCATAATACATAATAGATACAAATTATAAAAATGACTGAATTACAATAACAACCAAAATACGAGGGTGGGTCAATAATTCCTTAGAAAAAAGCATTAAAACAGTTTTTATTTTTGTATTTTTTTTTTATTTCTCAACATGATCTCCTTGGAGCTCAATACACTTGGTTAGACGTTTCTCAATTTTTTTTAAACCGTCAGAAAAATAAGTTTTCGGAAGGTCCTCAAAATAAGCATTTGTCCGATCGATGACTTCTTCATTTGAAAAAAAACGTTGTCCATTTCATTCATTTTATTATCATTATCATAAAGAAAGAAACCGTATGTCTTTAAGTAGAGAACTAATTGTTTGGACGGACCTGTTAGCACTCCAAATAAGGCTGGCGTATTCAAGAATACTCAACACAAATGATACGTATTTATACTGTACGTAGCACTAGGATGTTTTCAAATGATATTGAAACCCTCATAACAAAAGCAAGCATTTTGCTAAATCTAGTACTGATGTTAAGAATATGCTGATTGAAAGTGAACTTTGCATCATACAATACTCCCAAAGATATATGATAATATAGCTACATACATTTTGTAGAATTTTTGCCATAGGATAATAATTCTGAAATACAATAACGATGCGATAACAAATGGTGTTGACTATTTCTATTTGCAAAGCTCTAATGCTATATTGCTATAAAGCAGAAAATGTATTATTTCCTAGAAAATTGTCGAGCACTAGAACAAACACACAAAATGTCTGCACACTCTAGTGCTGCGGTCAGGTATGGTAAGTGAAAGAGGGCGTCCCGACGGAGGGGGGCGGAAGCTGTACGGAAACTGTTCGCCAACCAACGTTTTGCATGCATTACACTCAAAAGCGTTGACTGCAAATTGTTTGAAAATAATATTATCAAGGGATGATGAAGAGGCGGGGAGGGGGGCGTTAAGCATTGCACTGTGTTTTACCCGGCGGGAATTTAAATATTCTCAGCGTCTTACGGAAAATGTAATTGCTACAGAAATTGTATTCGTTTAAGTTAATTTTTGTTCGTCACATTTTAAGATAATTTAAAATATAGAAACAAAAAACGTGTAAAAATATAATAATTACTCAAAATAAAGGTACCGTAACTAGAAATAAGTTAACAGTCTATGGATAATTTGTATTATAGTTTTTGTATATTAATAATAATCTTATGTTAAAAGTATTTTTATTTTGTTTAAAGAATAACCCTTTGTATTTTAAATTACTTTCTACAGCTACAACTAAATAACAAAAATGCTTTATAAAATTTATATTAATACTAACTAGAAAGTGAAAGTAAATCACCATTTTGCGCTCTTGAGCAGCGCATATTATAGGCCTCCGTAAAGTGAAAATTATATTTACCCAACCATTCTTTCAAAAATACAATTTGAAAACACAATAAAACATTTTGAGTACCTAACTCACCACATTTTCACTAATGTTTTCTAAAAACCTCGATAAAATTAATTGATTTTATATTCTGATGGTTTTAAGTTTTGTACTATTCCATTTGAGTCGTTTTTGCGACCCGGGTTTCGCCTTTAGGCATCCTAGCGGATGCCATAGCTGAAGATACCGAAAGGCAAAACCTGGGTCGCAAAAAACTACTCGAATGGAATAGTACAAAACTTAAATCCATTAGAATTAAAATTAAAATTCCATCAAGTACCTTCGGTCGATAGTATTAATATTATAATTGATTTATGTTTAAACAAAGAATTTTGTTATTGTCTAACGTATACTATCTTTTAAGTAAATTTGTCTTTAAAATTTATTACAATATAATATATAAGATTGTACATTTTTTATTATATGACAATATCCCATTAAAGCAGATAAAATCACTCCTGATGATTAATAACGTGCTAAAAATATTATATGTTCTATTTTAATTAATACTATTATTTTTTATTGTTTATTATATTATATTATACATTATTTATTATTAGAGTTAGGAATATTTTCATTTTAAATGATATTATAATTGGTCAAGATTTTGTACAGTTCCATTAGGATTCGAATGAAATATCACGGGTTTACTATCTCTTACCAAGCAGAACAAATGCCCGACTGCCCTCTAGAATATCAAAGGCGAGATGCGTCCCGGAGTAACATCATTACAGCGAAATCCCGGCGACCCAATTAAACTCTCGTCACGAATACCTTACCTACGCTATGCACTATGCAACCTTGCAGGCTAATTCAGTTGCATGCTACGCGATGCCTGAGGCCTCTACGCTGATTCTACGCCGCTCGTAGTAAATTCGCTTTGATAGGCTAAAGTTCGTAGCCAATTCTGACAACTTGCTGATATGTTAGATATTCTAAACAATGTTATTGTTGCTGTATGAATACAACACCTGGATTGAATATTATCGAGAGAGTTTTTATTGAAAAGCGATATGTAAATGCCTCTACGGCTCTACGCTGAAGCTAACGTAATATATTGTATGGAACTAACTTTATGGTCATGTTAGTAAGTTTTAACTAGGGACGATAACTGATGTTGGCTAGTTAGTATTCTATCAATATTAAAGTATATAGGTATACAAATAAATTGATAAGGAGTATATATGTGACGAAAGTGATGCACGTTAAATTTCCATTCTCTATATTTTTGTACAGTGTCTAGTCATGTACCCTGAAGCCAAAGCAACAGAAGGAAATAGTTGCTTCCCAAATGTGGAAAAAATAACTTTGAATTTAGAAGACAGAGTACGAGACGAACCAGTTAATTATCCGGAGACCTAAGAAAAAATTATGGGCTCTCGACATTATAATATGTCTGCGATATATTCTGAAGTTTTTTTAACATATTATTCGGTGCCGACCTGATAACACAGAGAGACTGATTATTTTGAGTAGCCTACATTGAATGTAAAACAGAGAAAGATCGTTAGCGATATTTTCTCGAATTAGTACGTACATACTATGATTGGCTGCCGACTTGAGGGCTATTATATGCTCTGTAATCAGGATCAGTAGTATAGTTTCACTTTGATAGGCTAAAGTTCGTAGCCAATTTTGACAAGTTACGAATATGTTGGATAATTTAAACAATTGCTAAGTATATGAATATAGCACCTGCATCATATATTATCGAGAGAGTTTTGATTAAAAAGCAATATGTAAAAACTTCTACGGCTCTGAGTTGAAGCTAACTTATATTGTATGGAACTAACTTTATGGTCATGTAATGTAAGTAAGTTTTAACTAGGGGTGATAACTTATTTTGGCTAGTTAGTATTCTATTAATATCAAAAGTAAATTGATAAAAAGTATATATGCTAGGGAAATGATGCTCGTTCAATTTCCATTCTCCATGTTTGTGTACAGTGTCTAGTCATGTACCCTGAAGGTAAGGCAATGGAAGGAAATTATTACTTTCCAAATGTGGTATTAATACAAAATAGCTTTGTATTTCGAGGACAAAGTACAGAATGGACCAGTTAATTATCTGGAGACTAAAGAAAAAATTAACGGCTCTAGACAGTATAATATATCTGAGATGGATTCTGAGGTTTTTTAACATAATATTAAAATTAGCAATATTTTCTCAAATTAGTACGTACAAAATAATATGATTTGCTGCCGACTTGAGGGCTATAATATGCTCTGTAAACAGGATCAGTAGTATAGTTTTGCTTTGGTAGGCTATAGTTCGTAGCCAATTTTGACAAGTTGCGGATATGTTGGACAATTATTTAAACAATGTTATTATTGCTATATGAATATAGCACCTGGGTGTATTATCAAGACATGTTAGTAAGTTTTTAGTAGGGGCAATAACTGATTTTGGCTAGTTAGTGTTCTATTAATATCAACATAAATTGATAAGAAGTATATTCTGCTCAATTATCATCTATGTCTCTGGAAGGGAATGTTTTGAGTGGCTCCCAGTCCATTGCTAACGGTTTCGCTCAATATTTTATGTCTGTATATTCTAAAGCTCCTTCGATATTGCCCACACCTCACCCGGATAGTATTTCATTTTCCTGGCCGGTACTAGATATTGGTCTTCTGGATGAGACTGACATGGTGTATGCTTTCTCTCGACTATATCCAAAATCCTCAGTAGGTCCTGATGGTATCCCCCCTTGGATTTTAAAGGGCTATCATAAGCTGTTAACTGACCCCCTACTATATTTATTTAATCTCAGCCTAAGTACTTCTGTCTTCCCAGATTGTTGGAGCCTAACCCGTATTCGTCCGGTGCACAAAAAAGGCTCGCGCTCTGAAATAATAAATTTTCGCCCGGTGGCTGTTCTATCTGCACCAGCTAAGTTATTTGAGTCTATTTTGCATAGGTATATTTATAAACATGTAGACGGTCAACTGACTGACGCTCAGCATGGATTTCGATCAGCTCGGTCAACAGTTACAAACCTTATGACGTATACTGAGTACATATCTCATTCGCTGAACGTAAATTGTCAAGTGGACGCAATTTATACAGATATGTCAAAGGCTTTTGATCGGGTAGATCATGATATTCTCATTAACAAATTAAGTGCAGTAGGTGGATCTATAAATTTTATCAACTTTTTCAAATCTTACTTTTCGCATCGCTGTCAATATGTGGAGTATGCAAGGTGTAGATCCGACGTCTTTCAAACTTATTCAGGTGTTCCCCAAGGATCAAATCTTGGTCCAATTATGTTTCTTATATTCATCAATGACATTGTCAATGTTATAAATGGAATCCAGTTTTTACTCTTTGCAGACGATTTAAAATTATATGCGTCAATTCACAGTGAATTAGATTGTCACATATTACAAAATAATCTCAACTCAATTGAAATTTGGGCGAAAAAAAATAAACTCGAATTTAATACTGATAAATGTGTGTGTATTAGCTTTTCGAAATCAAGATCTCCAATTATTTTCAACTACAATATGTCAAATAGATTACTGAACCGTCAATCAGAAATTAAAGACCTTGGCATATTGTTTGACTCACGTTTATCATTTCGCTCGCACATCACTTCTACGGCATTGCGTGCGAGCAAGCTTCTAGGATTCGTCATGAGACAAGCCAAGTCATTCAAGAATCCAACTGTTTTACGTACACTCTATGTGTCGTTAGTACGGAGTATTCTTGAGTATGGCTCCATCATCTGGAGTCCTTATGAAGTTTCCTATAAGCTTGTTTTAGAGCGTGTTCAGAAAAAATTTCTTCGTCATCTCTATTTTAAAGTTTATAATTATTTTCCTTTTGACACCTTCTCAAACGAGTATTTTCCGACTAACTTTCTTCAAGGCATGCTCGCCTTTCATTCTCTTGAAGCTCGTAGGTCACTTCTGCTCTTAAAGCATTTTTCCCTGCTCTCACGTGGTATCATTTTCAATCCCGATATTCTAGAAAATTTAAATTTTTACACACCCGTCAATTACATGCGTGGTCGCAGCCATGACCTATTTTGGGTGAAAGCTGTTTCCTCATGTCAGGCTCACCAGGCGCCAATAGCGAGGGCTGTGCGGTTGGTCAATGCACTCCCTAGAGATGTAGATATTTTTGGCGATCCATTATATATTCTGTTTTTTAAATTCTATTTTATTGTTTAATTTGTATTTTTTGAATCATTGTTGTTTTCTTAAATTTTATTTCTTTTGTATAAAACTATTTTTGCTTTCTTTTTTTCCTCCACTTTGTTTTTTCTGATTTTCCTAACTGATTACTTGTAATTTTTATTCTAAATGTCATGTTGTGAACGTCCTGAATTAATAATTTGTTATGTACTCAACGTGTCTTTTTCAAATAAATAAATAAATAAATAAATAAATATTTTTGTACAGTATCTAACGCAAGGTAACGAAAGAAAATTATTGCTTACCAAATTAATATGATATTAATATAAAATAGCTTTGACTTTAGATGACTGAACGAGAATATGTCTAAGATGCATTCTGAAGTTTTATAACATAATATGTACTATTCGGTGCTCAATAATCCAGAGAGACTGATTGTTTTGGGTAGCTTCCGTGTAAAGAAAAACAGAGAAAGATCGTCATTAGCCCGCTGGAGTGATTGAAATAAAGCACCTTTCTAGGGATAACCTTCAATCGGCTCTGGAAGAAGAAATGTACCGTGAGGAATGACGAATCTTAGTCGCTCAGAAGGTGACTGCATTTCAGGGTGGTCATGATTTTACAACCACGAATAGAGGATAGGTATAAATGAATTACATTGAATGCACAAGCATACACAGGCGTGTTTAAAAAACAATACCTTTGTGAAATGTACTTACGTGCTATAATTATTTAGCTTAATAATTTGAGTCATTAATTATTGAGAGAGAATGCCTCTACTATATTAGATTCGGCAGTAGTAATAATAGTAGTTTAAACTAAGAATCTTGTGTACTTTAATGCACACTATTTGCAACTACAGTGTTATGTTAACAAATAATTAATGGATCACTCCCAACATAACTTTTGAAAACACTTCTCGTTCAATACGCCACAAAATACGCCTGAAATATTAATAGTTTTGAAATTTCACTCTGGTAATTTTTACACTAATGCAATAATGCATAAACGATTGAAAAGCTAGACCAAAAACTTAAAATTGTTAGATATAAGTTAGTAGCATTGACAATTATTTAGGAAATGAAATGGGTAGAAGGATTTAGAAAAAGTCTTTGTTTGATAGTGAATTGACTCGATGATGATGATATTATGACTGTAAAGGTGTAAAAAAAAACGTGGAAAATTGATAGTTGAGAGAAGATATATTTATATTACAATGCATTCTTAGAGAAGTCGGTACCTACTTAAAGAAGAAAATTATTAAAAAGAGAATATGTATTCTCTTTCACTATGCTCTTACTGCGCAATCAACATTTTTATTACACGTTGAAGGAAGCTTACAAGAGTAGCAACAATTTGTTGCACTCGTTTTGAGTAATACACTTCTGTCGCAAAGGCCACACGGGACCTGCTTGGAAACATTATGTTGCTGTATTATTAATATTATATTATTTCGTTTTTGCTGGTAGTTTTCAATCTCGCTACAACTGTATGTATGATTTAATATTTTTTATGGCTTTTCAACATTTTCACGTGACGTTATTTCAATTTGTATACTGTATTTGAACTAATAGATATTAATATATTATGATCTACTAAAGAAAATAATAAATATAATTGAATTGTATCGTTAATTTTGAAATGACAAAAAAATTAAAGTATAATAACAGAAAAGCAGCATATCAAATTATGAAAAAAGTATAGTAGGTAGATACCAGAAAAAAATCATTTAATGTAGTGCTTAAGTGCCTAATTGAATATATCAATAAAATAACTATTTGAAAAAAAAACTAATCCACGGTACATATTGACGAATGGAGAAGATAATTTAATTTTAAGTTAGAAAAAAATCAAAGTGAAAACTGAAAAGAGTCTTCAGCTTCAGCTTTTTGTCCGCCTAGTGGGGACATGAAACTGGATCATACTCGGTAACAGTTTGGCCAGATAAAAAATCGTAATATTTTCTCAAATTAGTATGTACATAAGTGTATTATAAATGTGTAAAGATAAGGACTTGAGGGCTATATATATTAATATGCTCTGTAAACGGGATCGGTTTTCCTATAAGGCTAAAGGGGTCATAGCTTAGGGTTACTCTTATTTATTAAATATAATACGCAGTCACATGGTAAAACACATATAATTTATATATATTATTTAATCATATTATATATACCCGTTCAAAAAACCTTTTTGTTTGTTTTTTGTTAAACATTACATGAAAAACTACTATAACGCAAATATATAATAATTTTCAGTAATCAGATCAAAGAGCAAACCATTATGTATTATAAAAATTAACATTATTTTAAAATTACTTTCTAATAAGTGCGTTGGAGTCCCTGATAAGTATTGGCGCTGGGCCTGATCAAATGTAATAATTTAAAAATCTGTGGACATTAATTTATAATACATGTATAATGTAGGTTTTATACTTTACATTTTCATATTATAGAATATGTAAATACAATAAAAATGTTTTATTGGAAATTATAAATTCATATTTTAGTAATTATATATTATATTATAAAAAAATAATATTAAATACTTAGCAAAACTTATTCGATATACTTTCGATTGGAGTTTACAATTGAAATACAATTTTGGATATAAGTTTTATATTGTATTTTGAGGTATTATTATCACAAAATCGATGTTTTCTCATTATTTATATACGAATTACTATATTACTTGTATTAATAATATATTTTTTACTTACAGTAAGCTTGAAGCGGGTTGACCATTTACATTTAATTTAAGATGTATTTTTATTATAAAATGCCTTGTGACTAAAAAGAAACTAAAATATTTTCTTATGGAATTCTATATTATTACTTCATGGTATGTATGCTGGCGAAAATAGGTACACACATCTGTCCGTTGACAAAGTACTGACTTACAATATTATATTATTTATGCGTCTATGGAGGAAATTATTTTCTTCGAAAGAAATGTGAGGCGCTTTCACATTCTCGGCTTTGCACGATTCTTCCTTTAAAGCCTTTTGGGGGATAAGAATACTTTCTAAAATAATCTATGCAATATAAAATATAATTTAAAAAACTGTGTCACAAAAAGTGTTCTATTTTTATGGCTATTACATATACTTATTTAGGAACGTCGGAGTCGCGAATGTGGGGTTCGATGTGAGTTACCCCTGGGGGACTCTCGTCGAGGTGTCGTAGGAGATGGTGTTGAGGATGATGATGAAGAAGTCGAAGATAGATGCATGAGCGAGTTTTATTAGGCGTAACGGTTGGTACAATAATATGTTACAGTAGTTATGTTACAATACTTATGATACGGGTCCCAAGTCCGCATCTCGGTACAATGAGATGTTGTGCGGGACTATACGGAGAATGAGATTCTAACAGCCCGGATACTCGAGTGATATTTCGATGAATCATTATCTGCAATTTATACAATCAAAATAATATATAAACAATATAATTAAATAATTATTTGACTGAGTCAGCGAAAAAATGGCGTTCATTTGTTTAATATTATTGCAGTCATATAATTTGATACTACGAAAAATAGATATTTAATTTGTCATTCGATAACTCTACACTTATATAGAACACAGAAACGAATGAAAAACTTTCAAAAAGAGTAAATATTTATTTACCAATTATATGAATTAAAAAGACACCATCAGAAATTCGTCGTACATTGTTTTCGTAATAAATTTTTTTACAATCTGAAAATATTTTTTAACGAATTTAAAAATAACATAAAAAATAACGTGATTGATACCTTTTTAAATTTGTTTTTTAATTCGATTCGAAGATATTTTGGTAACACGCTATTATGAAAATAAAATTATTTATAAAATCAATTATTCTTTACCAGGGTTTCGGAAGCTCGTGTTGAGACTCAAGAAAGAAAATTAATAAGAAAATGAGAAAAAATACTACTTTTAGTAAAAGAAAATGTATGTGAGGTGAGCACACGCGTTACAAGTGAAATATTTTGTTTTGTTTTTAATGAGAATTTTATTCACCCTGTTTTTTCCAATTCCAATATCGAGACAATTGGTTATTCGATTTGATAATCAACTATTGGACCTAAACACGCGTCTTTCACCCGACCATTGCTATTTTAATACTTTATGTAGTTAATTATTTTCGTGAGGATTTATATTGTGATTTCGGAGCCTATTGAGGTGTCTAGATAAACTCTACGTAATTGGTTTAAGCAATGTAGTCTATACAAGTTTCAAGAATATTGGTTTACCTACTGGTTTTTAAGTTGGCTGCGCTTATAAGTGGACTGTAATATGATCAAATGGTTCAGATACTGGGGAGAGGGGAGTTATATCAAGGATTCCAGGCACTGACCTTAAATGATGTTGAGGCTGGCTCCGTGGTCTGGTTGTCAATCACTCGCACTATCACTCTCGCATGTTATTGTTTATTGAGTCACCCTGTGCGCGGCTATTGATGGTCAAAACTAGTGCACGTGAATGACGTCTTAATATTTTACAGTTTATATGTGTTTACAAGCACACGGTTGCAGAATGACAGTCTGTTAATAGTACGTCTGGCAAGGATAATAATGCCAGGTGAGTAAGGTATTTATATTGTATTAGAGCCGTCATAATTCGCTTAACAGTAAGTTATAACCGTTATTACTGAATGGAACTGTTAGAATTTTTCTTTACATAACTGAATTTAATTTAATTCTTAGAGAACTACTACTTAAAAAATAAAAAATAATCAAGTTAATGCATATTAACATATTATAAACAATAATAATATATTAACATTTTTTTTAACTACGCGGATATAAAGTAAATGTTTTTTATGTGTTTATATTTTGTTTATGTGTTATATGTCTTTTTCATTTGATTATTTTTTCATCTTATACATATATTTTAAAATCACGACGCCAATAATTATTATGTAAGTGTAATCAACTAATACAGCACAAGTACATAATGCCATTCATTTTTTAAATAACAGTTTAATATTTTTTTGTCACGATTTGTTTTTTATCAAAATATCTCTACTACAGATTATTGTTACATTTTCATGTTGCAAACGATTTCCCACGTGTCAATCTAATAAAATATTTATAAAACCAATTGTAAAGACAACGTTTGTTTGGCTTATTTTCCGACTGAGCCCGTGTCAAAATTAATCTGTTCTATTTCTGGAAACGAATTACTTACTCAAAGATTCTGTTTATTACATCAAACTCTCTTAAATCATTTTTAATCAAATATTGAATATAAATTAATGTTAATGCCGGTCGAAATAGCGGAAACCGATCCTAGGTAATAATAATATGGATTAGGTTCTAAATATTTTTTTTATTGTATTGAATATGCACTCAAATTATAATTATTCGTCTTTATAACAAATTAAGTATTTTAAATAGTGCACAATACACAAATAAAAACCCCAGAAACTTTAGTGATCATTTTTAGGCAAAATCATAAATACATGTTGTCTTTTCCAATATCTGTTTGTCTAGTGCAAGGACCAAATGGATTGGAAGCGAATGACTTAAAATCATGTCCCGTAAATAAACTATAACTTCAAATATAAGGAGCTTTGAAAGGAATATTTATTATTTAGATATTTTTTATATTTTATAGAAGATATAGTACAAGATTTGTTTTCTGTCCGTATCTATTATATTCGTAAAACACGTATTATAGCCTACGTGCCCACGGTATTTCGTAGAGCATCCGTCTATGAAACTGTGGACACGGGCTCGATTCCATATCTGTCAAATAATTTAATATGCTGTTATTTAAATGTGTTTTTGATCATAAGTAAACAGCAAATGAATTCGTAAAATGGCTATATATGATTAAAACTACAATTTTACAAGTACCTACATAATAATTTAAATTTATTTTATTTTATATAGCAATATTGATATATGACACGTTTAGGTTCAAATATGATGTATAAGTGAATTTATTGAAAGCGAAAATTAATAATATATTTTATATTTCGATTTCGAACAAAACCACTCAATTAAGAAACGATTTTCACATTCACAGTCAGTAATGAGACTTTTTTCTCCGAGGGTGTATATAAGCAAATATTCGTTGAGCATTTAGCAGACGTGGTAAATCTAGTATGGGGGAGAGAATGTAACAACGCTTCGAAAAAATCGTCTGAAAAAATATTTAATCTTCCATCAAGTTTAAAGGTCAAAGTAAAAATATAATCGTCAGCGAATTGTGAGATAATATAAAAAAGCACTGATTGATTGTCTAGAAAAGTTTGAAATTCTCATAGCATTAAAATCATTTATGGGTCAATGAATTAATGTAACAGTCAATTGAACTAATTCAAGCTATTTCAATTAAATTACTTTAAAAAATATAATAATTATAATGAAAATAATCACAACTTAAGGCGAAGTCTTCACTGAGCCTTTTTTAAAGAGGCACCTAGCGGAAAAATACGAAGCTTGCAATTTGAGACATTTTTTTGACAATTTACAATTTTGACTATATTAATGAATAAATATGTATCTGAAAACATTAAAAATAAAAAATAAAAATAGACTGGGATAAGGGTTTTGGACGTGTCACATGGTGTCCGCAATAATAATATACTATAATTGAGGAGTGAATATGGTCAAAGAAGACAAACCCATTTTAACCACTCTAACTATAATATAAACACAAGACTGTATTTTTTACGCATGTATTTATATTATCTTACTGTTTTATTGTATAAAACACTATTTTTCATAAAATTTTTACGTCATGTTATCATGTTAAGAACGTCCTATTCTAAAATATTCACAAAAATTCATATGTCATATAAAATATTGCGAGTAGAACATTAGTTTTAACAAACAAATTATACCCGATGACTTTAATAAAAGAAACCATGTTTTGCTTTTGGCCAAATAAAAGCTTAATGTTGCATGATGGATGTAACTGGTTTTATTTTAGGTAATGATCTCACAGGTGGTAGAAATGTATATAAGTACTGTCACCACCTGGGATCCCAATCCCGAGTCAAAATTCTGATCCCGGGATTTCGGGATGATAATTTGATAATACGGGATTGGCATTTTTTCTATAGTTAATATAAAATTTGTATATTTACAACAAAACATTGATAAAATTGGTCAAAAATAAGTCTAGTATAATTTATACTATTTAAGACATTTATTGTTAATATTGTGTACGTACAATCTTGGAGTAATTTAAATTTTAATTAATTAATGGATTAAATAATATTGTAATATAAATAATAATGTGAATTTATTATGAGATTGCTGTTTCTGATAGTAAAGACTTAATGAATGGGTTAGCGAGATTTAAAGCGAAGCAAATCATGGTGTATGGCCTTTCCGCTTCATAAATCTAATTAGTCAGCCAAATATGAAACTGCCGCAAAACGTATTAGATCATGGTGGAATTACATTGTTAAAAGTGCGAAGCATTGTTTTTCTCCAATCTTTCTCATTTTATTTTTTTATGTGAAAAAATAAAATGAATCGGCAACTTACTCCTGGGTATAAATCAAACTTCATTCATACCCAGTTTATTTCTAATGTAGTTATTTGTTATTAAATGAGTATTTTTCTGTTATATTTTCATTTTTATTTTATTTTCCATAACATTTGATAAAAAAAATCAATCCCGAAAGCTTCAGGATTGTGTTTACCAATCCAGGGATTCATAGGTATCGAAAATAGCTCGGGATCCCGGGATTGGAGTCCCTAGTCACCACCAATAGGAAAAATGCATAGTCGAGGCTTATCATCCGACCCATTAATAGGAATGAGTCAAGATGACCAAATTTAAGATCGGTTATTTTTTTTAAATCTCCCGCCGGTTTGGGTAGTATGCAAAAACCGGATGAGATAAAATCTCTACTTTAACTATTTTATATAATCAATATATTATACTACTTATTTAGCGCATAGTAAGAATTCAATAAACGGCAAAGACAAGCAATATTCTTATTGTGAGAATTTTAAGAATACATCTATGAGATTTTTTCAGTTCTTTGGCAACACAGCCAGAATGGAAAATAATAATTTGGAATGACTCATCGTCTACGGAATCATCGGGTATATGACTAAAAAAAGAGGGATTGCTTACCTACATGATGCTTCATCATCTTCAGCTGTGCGGAGTGTAGAATGCAGAAATATAAAAACGACATTTGAAAAATATCACAATCATCGACAATGAGGAACACAAAAATAAATATAATTCAGCGGATTTTAGGGCGTCCCTGTGGTCATTTATTTTGTTGCCACTCGCTTATTCTATATGACGGCATTTGTCCAGCGGTTGTCTACTCGCCAAGTGACATACCTATACAACCTTTTTCATATATTTCACGATATCTGTTACGCCGCGTACTTTTATTTGCTTCCTTATCCATTGGTTCATTTTGTGGTCTTTCCGAGTTATGCCCAACATGCACTGCAAGTTTTGCGTTTCTCTTAGATTAAGAATGAGCACTGGTAGCACACATAGGTTGAACTCTTTAAGCTTAAGACACAATTTTTAAAATACTATTCAGGCCCCCCAAATACACTCCATATCAGTTTGGTTCTGCGAGCAATCTCGTCATACATACAACCGCTGTCGACTTGTTTATTTATTGTATAATATTAGTTATTATAGATATTATAAATTAAATATAATATTATTAGGTAGGTCCATAAAGTTTTAAGACGGTACTTCGTGAAACGACAAATAATTTTCAACTATAGGTGCGACGAAATTTTGGACTCGCTGGCAATCGGAGAGCAAACGTCGACTTGTGAACACGTCAATTTGTTTCAATGTGTCAATGAATATATTATTATTGTGACTAATAGAACAATAAACAGAACATTACATGGACGCATGTTGGATTTATATGACAAATTATATTTGGTTCGGCATGCGTCATTTGCACAATCCGGACATCGCCTAGCCACGATCTTTTTAGACCATGCCTCAACTGAGGTATAACCTTAATATTAAACATGAATTTTACAGAAATTTCACCCAGCACACAAATATATTGTACAAACGACACATTATTATAAAAAAATTACAATATCATGGAATTATATTGTATTCATAATATGGTAAAAAAGCATACTTAACATTTATGTCACATACCACTGTTACATATTCAGAGGGCAGAGAGGCCTTTTTGAATTTTATGAAAATGTTTAAAAAAAAAAAAGAGATTTCGGTAGTCGGATACAGGCTAGGCAGAAAATATTAGGTCAGTGTAATTAGTAGAGGTAAAAGAGGTATCGCAGGCCATGCATTTTCAAAAAGGAAATTAGGTACGGGCCCATTTCTAGAGGCCCACCCTCAGAGCATATTCTGTAAAGTGAGGTTTTTTATATTCCGCTAATTGTTTTTTTTTTGCAGTGAAAGTTTCTATCTTTCCATAAGTCCGGTTTTTTTGTTCACTTTTCGGAGGCATTTTAAATTACGTGTTACTTGGGGTTTAAAGCTGTGGTGATAAGAAGGCAGAAGTTTTCCGAGGTGATAAAATTTTTAAGCTAATACGCTGCACAATTAAACTTTCATAGCGTACTTGGTTTCTTTTCAATTCAATTTTGACATCGCACATTTTTTATTCTTAATGAATTCATATACCTTGACATCATAAAAACATATAGTTTATTGAACATACATATCTTGAAAACACATAATAAATTATATTATTATAGCTACTAGAAAAAAATACATTTGAAAAAATACAACGCCCGACTTGATTTGAACCCGTATATCCACTGATATTTATAACGTTCATTTAAGTCAGTAGGTCCTACATGAAATTCTTATTAAATTCATATTTAATAATGTCATGGGACCTTTTCAATACCTATTTTATTTATAAACAACCATTTTTCTTTAAAAATGTTAAAGCGGTAATTTGATAATCGATTTAAAATGATTGAAGTAATACTTACTGGTACTTATTTTTTCCCTTCACCACTCGCCACGTCTCCACACCGGTTATGTTACAAGTGTATACCACGTGCGTAATAAACGTTAGGTGCCATTCAAAATTATTTTTAGAGTATCCCAGGAGCAATTTCCCAAGCCATGAACCTACTTCTAAGCCGTCTACTAAAGTGTGCTTGATTCCTATTTAGATTTAATGTATTATGGTATTAGGTATATTTATTGTAACTACGAGACCATTAGATACAAATATTTTTTTTGTCAAAAAGGGAAATAATTACTCGATTAAACTATAGCTATATCAACCATTTTAAAAGTACATATTTTGCAGTTTCATAACGAAACGGAATGCTTTAATTCATACAAAATTAAACGGAATACCAATAAATATATATATTTGTTTCAATGTTTAAATGTATTCAATGATTAAAGATACCATTATTTTGGTATATTTTATAAAATAAACGTAACTTTTAAATAGATTTATATCCATAGAAAATATTTTATCATTTAAAATTCTTCGGTAGTTATGAATGATAGATAATTTCTCTCTTAAACAATTTAAGATATAATTTATTCAACAAAAAAGTAAGTAATTGTTGAAATAACGATTTTTCGCTAGAGATGAAAGCTTGCGTCAAATTCCGAGCTTTGAAAATTCCAAATATTTCAAAATTACAGTTAGTAGGAGGCTCTCGCCTTAGCGTAAAGCGATCCATTTAAGTTATATCAAATGGCAGCTTTAACTTGTAGGCATTATGATGACTGCCGCTTAAGCGAGAGAATTATAAATCACTTGTAATCAATTTGAACAGAAAGACTCGCCCTCAAAGCTATTAGAAATCATTATTTTCTTCGCTTTTGCTTCTAATTTACTTTTGCTCAAACTATATTTCTCTTGAAGCCGTTTGGATTTTTCCCCCAGCGCTCGGAGCTTTTTAAAAAGTCGTTTATTGGTAAATAGCACTTTACGTGGCACAATACAAAGTTTCAATAGCTTTCATCGATTGTATGTAGTTATTCTTTTTCTACTTCAATACAACTCGTTATATAGTTAGGAATATTTTCTTCTTTTGGTTATTTTATAATACGATATTTCAATTGAATGTTTTTTTTTAAATACCGATAACTTTTAGGACTCAAAATTAATTTTATATACACTTACTTAATATAAAATTATTAACTTAAAATATTATATTTTTCAATATCGTAGATTAACTAAAATAATATATTCATATATAATGGCAATTATAATATTATATTATTTGCTCTAAAGAAATAATTATATTTTGGTGTGAATTTTCTAAAAAAACTCAATTGATTAATAAACATTTATAATCTATATGTATGCATATATTCATTTTTGTTGCGCTACAACACACCATGAGAATAATTAATGACATAAGTGTAGTGAAACGTTGGTGTAGTTAGTTATGGAAGTGAAGCAATCACGAAATTTCCCATACACTTAGAGTTAACATAAAAATGATTTAATAAAACTATTACTGTCTGCTGAAAATACGTATGGATTACATTTTTTTTTTATTAAGATTTCATTATTTACTGTATACACCGAGATCCGGCGATAGCTGTATTGTGCATAGAATAGACCCACTGAGCCATTAACAAAAAATTTAATTGTCACAAGACATTTTAATAAAGCCTTAACCATGCTTGTTTTGATTTTTTTCTGTATTCATACTATTTTTATTATGATTTTCATATTATAATAATTTTTCACAAAAATTCTGACTATTGGAGCTAAAAATAATAATACATGGATTTCTAAAATGTATTATGGTTTTATTATAAACTTACCATGTATGTGTTTATACATTTCAATAGTCCATATGAATTAAGTAAATTGATTAAACTCGTTATTTTATTAACCAAATGCGATAAGTTCACATTATATCTGGATCTACGTAATTCATCATTCTGTAATGTGCGGGTATTATTAGTAGCCTATAACTTTATTTTTAACTAATTTTTTTCCTATACTACTTAATTGATTTTATAAGATAATCATCCCATTTTTTATCTAAAATAAATAATTATGTATTTATATGTAATTATAAAAACCAGACTCGTTAACCATTTGTAGTTAAAATAATTGATCATAAAAAAATGATTCACTTAACAAGCTTTGGTTTACGAATTTTAAAAACAGATTTGGAGTTTTGAAAAAAGTCATGATTATTGATTTAATGTCCCACGTAACGTAGCAGGAAAAAATTAAGACGGGTATCTTTGACGCCAAATGTTGCTATTTCTTAAATAGTAATATTATGTTCCTACATTACTACATAATGTTGAATTAAATTAATTAGTGTTCACAAGATGATAATATAAAAAGTGTCATAACCATAGAAATCTCGTATACTAAAAGATGGCTTTATTCTCAGTTTTAAAACGACGGCGTTATATATTAAAAAAAAAACACTATTATTGCGATAATACATCATAATAACATAAAAGTTATCTTTCCTAGAAAGCCTAGAGATTTTTCAGACTTTATTTGATCTTAGCTATGTTTGACCCAAGCGCTTCCACAAAGTGGATGTTTGTATTAATAGATTTTTGTTTTTACGAGAAATGGATGTTAGCCACTTGCTCAATATATTAAGCCTATTTAAACTCAGCTTCCAAATATATCCTGACTTCTTTATTTTATCCTTCATATACCTCTACCACCAACTCGATGATGTAATTACTTAATATTCAACAATTACAAAACTTTGATAGTATTCAACTTAAAAGTTACTAAATGCACTAAAAGCTATTATAACATACAGCATATATGATATCGAAATACCAACGAATCTGAATCATATCGTGAACAATAAAAACGAAACTTTGAATAGATTCAACGCTTACAAATTCAGGCCGCCTAAACTATTGCCATATTGCATAAAAGTGCTCGACTGGTTTCGTTGTTTGGATCAGTGGAAAATTGAAAAAGTTTACAACTCATTGATATTCATTCGGCCTGGGACACTTCCAGTCGCAAATGCTCTCAAATGACATTCAGAATATTTTATTTTTTCCATTAGGTTAACAGCTTTTTGTAACGAGTTGAATCTAGGTAGGTGCTTTCGAATTGAGATACTGAAAAATTAAATTTAATAATTAAATAACAATATTAATATAATGTAATGTATATGGATAAGAAAATAGACAAAGGTTTGGGATGTAATAGAGTTTGTTAAAAACCTCAAATGGAAATGAGATGGTCACATAGCTTGAAGAAAGGACAATCGCTAGACAAATTTAGTTATCCAGCGGTACTCAAGAGGTACAAAACGTCCGCAAGGTAGACCTAGAGGCCACTGGATAGATGAAATAACGGTAGTAACGCAACGCATAGGATCAGCTTGGAGAGGCTTTTATCTGGCAGTGGATAGATTCAGGCTGATTATGATGATAAATATATCTTACAATTCTGAATTAATTAATTAAGCTTTTGAGAATTCTCGCGAAACCCTGACACAGTTTGCGGAACCTGGATGGAAATAGAAATATTAGAAACTAAGAAATTGTTTTGTATATATATGTATACAATATTATACGCTATAATGTCGTAATCTCTACCGTTATAGACCGAATTAGAGAGTTTGTAAGAAACATATAAAATAACTTAGGTAGGTGCAAAATGTTTTTCACCAAATTACTTAAATTCAAATAAACGCAATTTTTTGACCATATCCGATCGTAACAATAACATATTATGATGAAATGGAGGTTTTTATTATCAGATTGTTGGTTTTACACGAAACTTATATTAGCCACTTGCTTAATCTATACTTTTTCCAGGTGCATACTTCGACTCTGACCGTTAACTTACGACATTATAAGTCTACGCGAAACGAGATTTAAGAAGTTTATACAAATAACTTCAAATAATAGCACAATTACATTCTACTGTATTCGTTCAAATATTTGGAACTCAGACCAATCGATAACAGTAAATGTTAAAAGGAACATAGATCAACTCGCTATACCTTATAACGACCCTTTTGAGTTATTTAAGAAAACGCCTAAAACTAAAACAGAAAATACGTAAAAGAACAGAGTATAACAAAAGACAAAGTATTTTCAATTGTATTACAGTAGTAAAAACCAAAGTTTGGTACGTCAATAATTTATTTGATAAAAAAACATAATTGTAACAATATGTATCTCTTCAGGGCTAATGATGACAATGATTAATTAATTGTGGATTATCTTAGATCGCTCAGGTACAATAAATGATCCGTAATGTAAATGTGGAAGCGATAATGAACATATTATTATAAATCACGTTGTTTGGCAACGTTTGCTTTGGAAATTTAAGAAGTCAAAATTATCAGTTACCACTTAATCTTGAGAAGTTTATAGCTCAGCTAAACATCAGAATATTTTTCTGCATCTAAATGTTTCAGATAAAATATAACCTCTATGGTTAAAGCTCAATTGTAGTGTTATGTATGTTTTTTAATCATTAATCGGATATAAATATAATAACAGTATATGGATGTACAGCTAAATCAGCCTAAGCTAATACTTCGTAGCTAAAATGGTGCTTTCTTTTTAAGTAAGTATTAAAAATAGTAAATAATTAGGTAGGTACATATTATTATGATGTGTATTCTTATTCTTATTTCACCCTGTCACACCCCAGAATTGGGGTATAGGACATAGTTCTCGCCGTTTCACTCAGTCCATCGTCAACTCTCGTGTTTCCCGCCATGCCACACCTGCAGAGCGTAGATCGAGTATAGAGTATAAGTTATAATATAATTGATTATAATAGTTATAATATTCTGTTATCAGAGAGCATCAGAATATAAAACTAATAATACGAAATCACAAGAATCGTATCGTGTTTACTAGTGATTTTACCTGTATATACGCTGAGATTCTTATAAAAGCCAGAGTCAACCAATGTATGAACATAATATTTATAAAACTTCAAGGTTTCTATGCTAGTTCGCGAACGCGGTGACTTCAACGGGTGGGGAGCGTTAAAGAGCTTATTCCGCTTTGCGGTAAGAGGTCGCCTGGTCGAGTGAAAGCTTATTTTGTGCCCACCCTCCCATAATACAATCTACACATATTACAGTCACCGTATTTTCAGTTTTTTCTTTTTGACTAAAATGTTATGAAAATTATAATGGGAAAACTAACCGGTAATATAAGTTGTTACGATTTAAAAATAAATATTAATCACCATTCGTGGTGTAACACTTATATTCTTCTGTATGTTCGTTTCCATTCAGACCGAGGTAATTGCCGCTATCTCCTTCTAATCTAAATTACCAATTTTATTGTTTCTTTCCATTCTTAATTGTCACATCTTGGTAACATCACACAATCACCGCAACTTGAACCTCTCAACTCTCGCCCAATTAAGTGGTTATGCATCAAAAACTTTCCTAATAGGTTTATTTTATGTTTACCTATTGAATATGACGAATCCAATTTAATGAATATCTCATTCATTCAATAGACTTTTGGTCAGTTTTTATATATTTTACTATCTTGTTTATATACCACTGGATAATGAGATTTTTCCAATGTTGATCTATTATATAAACCTGCCTATCTCTAAATGAAGGTATTTATTTACACTCTATACAAAATCAATAAAAACAATTAAAATAAAATAAATAGTAAATCTTTAAAACGTTGGTTTTAAAACATTTTCATATCACCGCCTCTAAAGTGTCGTGTTTAAAGATCTT
Source organism: Rhyacophila brunnea (assembly GCF_057557595.1). Lineage (NCBI taxonomy): Eukaryota > Metazoa > Arthropoda > Insecta > Trichoptera > Rhyacophilidae > Rhyacophila > Rhyacophila brunnea. Next base: position 31,366,655 of record NW_028232752.1, read on the forward strand.
TCATTAAATTCAGTAATGTCACGGAAGTACTACGAAGTATTTTTCATATTAGTACATAATATTTCATATTAGTACACATGTCATTCAGTACATATTTTCCCGTTTTCACGATTCTGTAAAATTTCTTTATTAATTCGAACGTACGGGATATTAGACTAATTAAATAGATATCGCAAACTGCATTAGTTTATCAAATATAATATATGTTGAACTCCCTTACCTTCGTAAAGTTTTTTGAATAATCTACCTACCGTGATTGTGTGAAGTTGAATGATAATATTATCTTAATATCGTGTTCTGAGCTAGGTACTTGAACATTATTTAAATTGAAAATGATTAAGTCTAATTTAAACTTTTCACGGATTGACCTACTCACTAATAGTAAAAAACAAAAATGAATCACTTTTAATGCCCGTTTTGTATAATATAATCATATATTCGCACACATTAAAAAAGTAAACCATATACATAGGTACAAAAATTACGAACTCAATAATTTACAATAAAAAAAATGTTATTTTCATACGCTAACCGCGCATTTAATTCCTAAAAATATACCTGGAATTATAAATTCAGACGAACAAACATACATTTTTGTAAAAAAAAAAGGTATAAAAGAGTGACAAATTTCACATGTAATTTATTAGTACCGCCACGTACATTAATTTGCATCCCCTTTATGTAATGTGACAACGTAATGTTTTATTTCTCACAAATCATAATAAATATTCTTTTAACGGTTTGCATTTTCGGTATCGCTTATCACACTCGCGGGACTCGTGGGGTGATTCATAAGCCCTGCATTGTTTGTGAATTAATTAAAAACGGCATTGCTGCAGTAAATACGCAGCCAAATCCAACAGTCGCCCAGCCCAGCCTTAGTGCATTTGAATCTCCTTCACAAAAAAAATATATTTAAAATTTTGCATAATATTCATCTATCTCTCTGTCACTCTGTCAGTGATATATATTAATCTGTCTTTCTCTGGCTAACGCACGCGTCTTTGTTGCGTGATCGCATAAATAAAATAACCACGCTGCATTAATTTCACGCGTGATGCACTTAATCGCTTAGTCACTTAGGTATATTATGCATTTTGCTCACACGCATTGGGTTTCAAATGGTTCTTCAGATTTTCTTTGTTTATATAATAAAAAATAGTAATATTTTTGAGCGGTTTGAAAAGAATGTTGATAGGTGGCACTGTGATTTGGAAATTTTAAGCTAATTTGTAGATATTTACAGATAGAGTTACTTGGTTAAAATACGTACCTGGGGAAATACATTTAGAAATAATTAAATTAGGAGATAATGAGTACGGCCTTTTTGGATTTTGAACATTTGGTAGCCGAGTTTCTTGAACCAAACTTAGTCAACTTTTTATTATTATTTGTTTATTTCTTTCTTAATTTTACGTACTATTCTCTTATTTAACCTCTCACGCTATAAAAGATAATTCAAAGAACATAACAATAAAATAATAGTATGAAGTTTCGTGATTAAAATATTAATAATCTCAAAAAACCAATATTAACATTTTAACACAGGTGCGTTGTAATATTTTTATTGTATGTCCAATAAATTGATGTAAGTACAAATAACTATTTATTTACGCGGCGACATTTTTATATTGTATGTATGTGCCTGGCTCAACAAACGGAAAGCAAAGGTAAACGTGTGGCCACTGAGAACAGAGATACATCACGCACGAAAATTTAGCCCGGACGGTTGGGAGTAGAGCAGTGGTTTTCAAACTTTTACGCATCAAGACGTAATGTTTATAAAAAAAATATAAACCACATTATTATAAAATGAATTTACTTTCGCATTCAACTTCGATAACAGCAGTATCTTCGAGTTAAGCAGTAAGAAAATTCATTCAGCGTTTGTGATCGGTTGGCTTTGAATCTCATCTTGACTTTAAATTATTATAAAAGAACTTAAGCCCTTCTCATCTTTTCAAGATAATTAGATATTGCTATCAGAAAACAACGCCAGGTAATGTAAAGATGCAAGATTTAATAATTATCGTCTACCATAAAATCAATAGTTAAATGAAAATAAATTAATATAGATTTGGAGTTACGGAAAACACAACATAACAATATAAAGATTGCAATGTTCTGACAGAATCGCAGAATGGAAGAAAGAACATCCGCGATACCTAACAGAGAATTTACTCTATTGATAAGAATAATAGTAGTTATGAAGTGTGGTGAATAGTTGAATTACATCTTATAATAATATAGTAAAAATTACATGATTGATTATGTGTGATAATTCTCTAATTTCTAGTGCAATCAGTGATGGGCGTATCAGATAAGTTACTACAGTGTTGAGTACAAAAGGATTTTTTTTAACCATGTCCGATCCTAATAAGATTATATTATTATGGGCTCCACAGAGTGTTTGTTTTTACGAGAAATGGACGTTAGCCACTTTCTCAACCTATTAGGTCCATACTCTGACTCATACAGAAATTTAAAAACAATAGGTGTACTTGTCAGACTCAGGATTCGATCCTGGGAACCACGACGTTATAGGCCGACATTTAAGCCGCGCGGCAATCATGGGGCCGTCAAAAAGAATACTCTGGATATATTGGTAACCAATGCAAAATAGATAAAATACAATAATTAGTATTAACAGTGCTGACAACACGGCTGCCGTGTCCGGCATTAGATGCAATTAGCACGTTATTTAAATTTCATAATTAAATTATAATTAACTGGTCTGCAGAATATTCTAGATAGAATAATAACTAAACTAATAGTTTAATTAGATATGTGGTAGATAAGTAAATTAAGGGAACAACATCCTTGTTATTGAACTTGGATTAAATTCTAGACAGGTTGGTTATAACTAGATTACGGCTAGATAGGTTGATTTTTATAAATAAGCAGGTATTATATATGATAATGTGAGATTATATACCCACTATAGAATTTTTTAGATTTTATTCATATAAGTTTCGCGCTATTTTATTTTACCTCTTAACAGTGTGAAGGGACCCTGAAACACAGCTTTCAAATAGCAAAAAGAGCACCGTTTTCTATCTACTTTAGATCGGTTGGGTGAAAACCGTCATTTTAAATAACTTGTTATACTTCTAAGCCTCTTTCTATATTTTAAAAGCAATGTAGGTATAACTGTACAATATAATATATCATAAAAATATTACAGTGTTAGTATAAAAAGGTATAGTTGCCAAATAATGAAAAATATTGTTTTTCGTTTACTAAATCCGTTGTATGCACCTACCACTGCGCATAATATAGAAAAGATAATATTTGCTACAACCAAGGTCTGAATAAAAACTAATCATAAGTATGATTGAAACAGCATTCGGTACGCATTTAATCTCCGCAATGTACGTTAGAGTAAGATAGACGATATGTGAATAAATGAGCTATGTTTTGAAATGTAAAGCCGGTATTTAATAATTTGACGGATAATTTAACGGCAAACACGGGGAGTTGCTGAAATATATAGTATTTATGTGAAATATAAAGTTAGGTAGTCGAAAATATTTTTACTTAATTTAGTATTTAAAAAAGTGTGTTGTGTTTAAATGTGGTAGCCATACTGAGAAACAAGATTATCTTAATATTATAATGTTTTGAATTATAGAGATAAGTCAGTAATAATAAAATTGAGATTGTATTGAGGGTTATATGCAAAGAAAACGGCTTTATATAGGCAGACAATACCCTATGTCTTTAGTATTATTGATATGAGGTCAAAAAATAAATAAGTTGTAATATTGGTACTCGATATTTTGTAACCTATACAACCAAAATAAATCCACTTTGCGGTCTACGTACATATTCAGTAATAATTGCTTGTTGGTTTTTTTTTTTTTTAGAATTATTAATAACCATATCGTTGCTTTTTCGTACAAGGTGGTTGTTAGTAATTTTGAACAATCACAAACACCCAGACTTTGAGAAAAACACATAAATATTGTGTTGTCCTGACCGGAAATCGAACCCAGGAACTCTCGGGTGGAAGGCAAGCGCCTTACGCACTGCACCACGAAAGCCGCCGTGTTGTTACTTACCATAGTACCACCCGGCACAAAGTCCCAATTCGTGATTGCCTGTCTACTAGAAGGTAACCCATAGTCTTAACTTGGTCTAAAGATAAATCTGCATACCTTGTTGTTCCGAATATAATGCGGCCTCGAAAATACATACGTGATCATATAATATTATGTACTTTGGACGAGGATTGAAAATAAAAATTATTTAGAAAAATAGTCATTTATTTAGGATTTAAAGGATTATCTCATGTGTCTTTTAATGTTATTTTTATCTAACCATAAACATATGTCATCGTTACTAGTTCCCGGTTTATAACATTACTCGATTCAAAATTAGTAATTCTTTGTTTTGTGTATCTAATTCAAAGTTATTCTAATTTTTCAAACCTATTAATTCTGGATGAAAAATCGTGTAATACGTCATAATTAAAATTCGTAATTAGGTCTATTAAAATACATTTCATATTGAGGGGTATTAATTTGCGTAAATTATAAGTTTCTGTATAAACTTTACGGCTGAAATACTCAAAAAGATAGACCTCAAAGCTATTACTGAAGCGGCCATAATTTTATCAATACCATTAAAAGTATTATTGAAAAATTTACTTTGTAAAATATTATTACTTACACTGTGTAAGTTTGAGTAATTTTTATTGGAACGTAAAACTTTTAAACATCATAAATTTCTCGTTCAATATGACATTGTGATACAAAACGCGATATTACATACTTTAAAGTGGAAAATAATTTTAAATTTTATAATATTAGGCCATAAAAGCAACTTTCTTATTTTTCAAAGTATTCACAACTACAGTTTTAAAAGACAGATAGTACCAATTTATGTCAAAAAGATAAGTCGGTAAGTAATCAAAATTTTATAAAACACGATATTCACTAAGCTTTCTGTGGTTACTGTATTAATAAATTGTGTACATGGCAATAAAACAGGATTACTTACTAAATGGTACTAAAAAAACATAATATTATCAGCTATAGATACCAAGATACCATACGGATACGACTGTTATTTTATAGCAGAATACTGATAAAAAGCTATCGATACCTTCGTACCATATTAGCATGTAAATATATATTACTAGCTGACCCGGCGAACTTCGTACCGCCTCAGAATCAATAATCTTGTGTTAACTTATTAGCTGAATTATAATACTCAAAATGAATTAAGTTCAATTAATGTGCAAAAATCAAATCAAAATGAAATAGATTACATAGTTTTGGTTGGTTCAGATTTCGAAGCATGATAACCAACAAGTTAATCTTCAGTTGTAAATTGTGCGGTGGCAAGCCAGGCAGATCCAATAAGTTTAAAAATTCAGTTGGATAGTTGGTTGCTTCTTCTTCGTTTATTATACAGTCGATAGATTTGAAGGAATGCATTGGACCAACGATTTGATTTTGAATTGTGGAGTTTAAGTGATCCACATCTTTGTTCTTTGCCGCAAAAATTGCTCGTTCACTCAACCAATTGTGATTTTTGTGGTTAACAATGACGTTCGGGAACACTTTGTTGATGAGGTCGTCCTTCGCTGAGACGAAATTTCAAAAATTCGGCGGAAACGAAATCAATCCGTTCGATTCGTCGACAGGAACACGGCAGTTACCGATAGTCAGCAATTGCTTAGAGAAATCGTCGGCAGATGGATCGTTTAGCAATGCAACTCGCATGTTCGTCGTCAGCCGAAGTTTCTTCACATAGCGCCACAGAATCTATGATTTGAGGCAAGCGTTCATTTCATCGGCAGCGGTCGATCTTGGAATGACTGGTAGTGTTTGGCAGAAATTGCCAGATAGTAGAATCATTGCGCCACCAAAACATCTTGAGTAATTGCGCAGATCTTTCATAGTTCGATTGAGTGCTGCCAATGCGCATTTGTGCGCCATTGTGCATTCGTCCCAGGTGATGATTTTACTTGCTACCAAAACTTTGGCCATTACCGAGTGTTTCGCAATACTGCTTGTCGGTGTTTTAGTAATTTGAAGGTTTAACGGCAATATCAACACTGAATGAGCTGTTCGGCATCCTTCTAACAACGTGGCCGCTATCCCAAAAGAAGCAACTGCTACAGAAATTTCGGATCTCGCACGAAAAGTGGCCAAAATCAATGTCATGAGAAATGTCTTCCCAGTTCCACCAGGCGCATCGAGGAAAAATAAACCACCATTTCCACATCAATTGCCTTCATTAACGTATCGTACACTTCCTTCTGTTTGGGGTTCAACACTGGTACATTTGATCGAACCGATATGTTCAATGCATCTTGATCATATTCACGTTCACGTTCCAATTCTCGATTAAAAGCGTCATTCATTCCACGATCAGGCGTTGGCATTCTTAACTTGACTAACAAACTGCCGCACATGAGATAACACATGTCTTCGATCAAAAGCAAAGCCTGGTTATGTATTTCCTCATTCACTTCGAGATCGGGATTCTCTGAACTGACACGAATTCGATGTAAAATGTCTTCTGACATGTCATCCTTGTACTTGTTCCACAGCTCAGGTGGATTTGATGGGAAGCATGTCGAAATAATGATAGCAAATAATGTGCGTATCTGACTTGGAGATGCAGAAACAAATGCTTTAGCGATTGTCAATGTCCCAATGAGTATCATTTTCAAGCAAATTGAGCTTTTAACATGTAGCACAAAATGTTGGGCACACTACACCATTGACAGTTCCAAGTGATTCAAATGATGTCGGCCCACGATTATTTACCAGCAACAACCGCAAGTAGAATCATTCGCCATTCTTCGGATAAACTGTGTAAATGCGACCAAGAGCATCAGTAGAATGCACATCTGGATGATCAGAAACCGCATCGCCTTACTTCCGACGTTGAAATTTCTTCGATGATGCGTTTCAAGTGTAATAACGTGGCATCTTAGAGTAGAACAACGTTTGTGCAAACGGATCGCTTTGGCAAATCGAAAAGAAACTGGTCAATGTTGGCGCTGGAGATATTTCAGCACGTTGAGCAACATTCGATGCGTTGAAATAAACTTGTTGACCATTCTCCAGATGCACCGCCAAATGTACAGCAGTGGGATGACGTTCATGAATGGGGAATGAGAGAATACGCCAAATTGCTTCATTGCAGCTCACATATCGACCAACTTGATAGTGCGTGATTTCATCGTTAGTATTGGGAGTTTGAACGCCAAAAACTACAATATCGCTGCCTTTGGTGACATATTTGCAGATGTATTTGATGGAATTGCAAAACTCCACGTTGCAATGCGCCTTGAATGTTTTGGAAAAAAGTGGCGAATACGGAACAATCTAAGTGTTGTCGACCACGATATTGTTTCACTTCATTTTCGTTGTGATAGTTCTACCGTTATCATTGGGTGATCGACGCCGATACAGTGGATAACCATCATTGGCAGTGATAGTCTCCGCCGTTAAACTTCATGGATAACGCCTGGAACACTTGCCGTCGACCATGCACGGTGATTGGGGGTTGATGGCGCCACACTGTCCATGAATCATGTAAGTAATTACAACATCATGCAGGTCTGGATCGGTTTCGGGATCAGGAATCTCGGCATATATGATGTCATCTTTTTGGTCTGGTCGAATTCTTTCGACTCACCAAATAAGAATGTGTGCATGCGGCAAGCTTCGTTTTTGTCATTCAATCGAATACATCCAGCATCGAGTATCCCCAAAGACGCGATGATTAACAATGTAGTTCATCAGCGACAGGATTTTTTGTTTAAACACACGTGCGGTGATGTCGTGCCGATCACTTGATGTTTGTCCGGGGAGTAGGAGTTGAACAATTTCTATTCATTTCGGATTTCATGTAAAGGTGATGAATAGATCTGGATGACCGTAACGACGAACATATGTCATTGCATCTTGCGCATATTCATGCATATGACGTGGGCTGCCAATGTACATTGCCGATAGAATAGTCAATCGACCAACATTAGCTGCATCTCATACGGTGCTGATTGCATCGCGTAAATGAATATACTCCTCCGATCGCAGTTTGGCTTAGTTCAACCGAATGAAAGTAAGGCGCTCCGTTTCGATTTTAAGCAATCGACGAAATCGCAGCAAATAGTTGTCAGCATTTTGACGAATCATCAAATGATAAACACTGGAAAATTAATCACATAATTCAAAATAACATAATGAAGCAGTTATAGATGCACACACAATCACAAATTTGATAACCTCACAAAGTGAACATTTTCGAAGGCAACTTACCGTTTGAAAATCACGATTGAAATAGCTATTTGCGCACCTAGCTGGTAATCGGCTCGATTATTCACGTAGATCGATTGTCGAATGAATTTCGAATGATGGTTTTTGAAATTCGTAGGTAAATAATGAGCAATACCAGCAATGAGATCATGTAATTTTATCATTGGCTTTATTCTTGGACGCTGTCGAAGAAGTAAAAAAGATTCAGGCAGGACAACTTCCTCCAAAATTCGCCGGAGTATACAACAAAGTCTTTCGGGATTATCTGAGGCTGAACTGAATCAACTGTCAAAGGATAGATAATGCACACAACGCCTTTCATTTGTTTGTTTGTTTCTTGTTTATTCTTTCTGTCATGTATCGTTGTATATGGATTTAAATTTTTTGTGATTTTCTTTTATTTTCGATTGCGCGTTCATTGTTCAAAATGTCAAAATGTATGAGAAAATTAATTTTCTTCATAATTTTTTTCCCGTAAATTTTTCCGATGTTTTAATAGTTATTCTGCTATTCGGGGCTGAGACAAATCCAACAATACAAAGATCGTAAAAATCGGTCCAGCCGTTCTCGAGTTATAAATGGTGTAACTAACCCGACTTTCTTTTATATATATAGATTTTTGCCATTAAATGTTACTGTTGTAGGCATAGTAAGTTTACATAATAAGAGCCTCTACGATGGATGAGTTGTAATGCCATGAATCCTGGGTGTAATAAATTAACAAGTTATTTTTTAATATGTGTTTGGACACGTTACTATATAAGTTAATGAAAATAATACATAATAAGTATCTTGAGTATCTTTATGTCAGTTTTTTGACGTACTTATTGGTACTGAAAAATAACTGTATGTAACCATTTCGCCAAAAGAGAATGGAAGCTATATTAACAGATGTCTTTACGTGTAATGGTTGCTGAAAAACTGCCCAGCACATTAGGTCCTTGCAATGGATTGAACACATTTAAAAATAATAACATGTGCTTTTGGACAGCCATGTGATCGAACCCGTTACATAGCTACTATTGGGCATGAGACATACGCTCTACCAATTAACCCACCGTAGATAGTAACATTATAACTACTAATAAAATGTTAGTTTTAACTACATGAATAATGACGAACAAACATTACATAAGTGCACTTAACTTATTTAAAAATTCTTATAATTACGACTCGCCTGCAAAATTTCATATTATATAATCTGTAGTTACTGTAGTAAGTACCTACCTCAAAACTAGTGTATCCGAATTTTCCTAAAAATAGAATTAATACTAGGATTATTATAGCTTTCAAGGTTTATTCATCTGTTAAATATGCACAGAAACCCAAAACTATTAAAACCATAAAGCCGTAAGTACATTAACGTTAAAAGATTATTATGGAAAATATTAAATTGCGTTTTTTTTTAAAGTATTATTTTGAATTTACAGCATTTGTATAGAATGGGTCTATACAAATATTTAGATGAATATCAATAAAAACAGATAAAAAATAATACCAACCAACATCGATAACTACTTTATAACTTACATAATAATTATTATTAATACTCTAATATTACATTTAAAATAATATCTGTTCAAAAAATACAATTTTGAAAAACCTCAGAAACAAAAAAAGAGTGGGGCTCGAACTCAAGTGTTTCACTTTCCAGGTGGGTGCTTTCGCATCTAAACTATCGTACCGTCTATAATTCATGCGAATTATTTATTCGCTTTTTTTCGACTTATACAAGGTATAAATGAGAAATGACCTGTGTGTCCCTGATAACTATCTTAGAAATAGAGACCATCAGTTGTTTATTCTCTCAAGGTGCAGAACCAACCTGCCACTGGTAATGCCAATTGGGAGAGTGATAACTATGTTCAACGAAATTGCTTCGGGTGTTGATATATTCCACCTACGTGAGAATGAATTTAGGTGGATGTTGTTTTATAAATTCTTAAAATAGGGTCTGCTTAACTCATCCGGTGTACTTCCTTGTACCTATCTAATTCATCTACTGATATATCTCTTTTTTTATGTAATACTGTTATATTTATATATCTTTGTTTCTAAATGTCATGTTGTGAACGTCTTAAACTTATAATTTGTAATGTCCACAATATGTTAAAAAAAAAATGAATTGAATTGAACATTCGTAAACCATAATATGTAGGTATATATATATTCAGTATTGAATAAAAAAATCCTTTAGTTTATTTATAACATAAACCCGAAATTCTTAGAACCATAAGATGTAAGTAGTAAGTACATACCATAAAGTTTATCAATAATCTTAAAATTTTGTTTTTATACTTGAGATACGCCGTAATGTATGGCGTATATATGGAATATATTTAATTAATCCCGTAGCGTGGCTAATGGCTTAAGTATCCAGATTATTGAGCATATAACGTCACTGCCAGCCCTAATCTTGAGGATGGTCTGCATCACGATGCACTTGACGGTTTTCCGGCATCATGTTCCCGGAGTGCATGTCTGCGAGGCTAGTTTAACATTTCCGACAGCCGAGAGTTGTTGCAGCCTACTACATACAGGGTGCGACCATGCGAGATCTTAACAGTGGCCTACATACAGACTTATTAGTAGGGTATTAGGAAATGCTGGCATTTAAATTACAAGAATTTGTTATTTCGAAAGAAGGATCAACCAAATCTGATATTAATATTAAACTACAAAACCATTTTTCAAATCTGAATGCTAAGACAAAAGGGCTTAAGTAACATTTTGGGAAAACATAGTTATTTATAAGCTTAATAGCTCTAGTCCCAAGATCGTGGCAGCAAGAAATATTCGTTGATAAAAAATATATGATGAAACGAATTTAGTTCTTATTTTTAAATCGCAAATGATGCGAAATTAAATTTACGTCTTTTTGGCTTAGCAAACTTGCACATAATCTTACTGTTTTATTTAATGACAATAATAACACATATCATAACGTTATATCGTTTTTAACGTTCCTTCAGTGAAAAAATAAGTTTTTTATTTGCTATCGATTATGACAAATACGTCGTTTTGTTTTGTGTCTAGTGGACTTTGCTATATTTTGATACATTGGTTAAGGCTTTGCCTCTCAAAATTCTAATCTACCATTTATAAAAATATTGTATAATATACCTAAATATTTTAGATTTGAAAAACTAATAGAACGCACCTTACGTTAAATTAAAATATTGTCAATCAGATTATTACTAAGTATATTTTTAACAATAGGATTAAACTTGTAAAATAAGAAGTTCATTTATATAGAGGTCTAGTAAGTACATATAATAATATTATATTGTACCTACTTAATGAATAACATGTGAATTATATAATAAAAAGCAGTAAAATATCATTAGGTATATTTTACTAATTTGAACGATTGTAAGATGTTTACGACTTGCGTACAAATAATCTAATTCATAAGGCAACCAAGCTGAGATAAAAAGATTTAAATTCAACAAAATATATAGCATTTAGCATAAAAGAGTTTTACGACAACAACGTAAAATGTCCCTCACAAATAATTGATTGGCCAGATAACTGACTGCTGACGATTTTTTAAATTTAATTCGAGGATTTTTTATATTAAGGTGAAGCCTTTACTGAGCCTTTAAAAAAGAGACACCTAGCGGAAAAATACGAAGCTTGCAATTTGAGATTTTTTTGATAATTTACAAAAAGGATTTCAAGTCATACAAATTTATATTTTTTATAAAAATCGATGTTTTTTTAAAGTAGATATAAAAAATATTAAAACTTTGAATTAGTCAAAAATCTCTTAAGTGATGCTTAGAAAACTTAATAAACTAAATTTAAATAATAAATATGGCCATAAAATATATGTAACAATAGGGTGCGGTCCGATTCAAAAAATTCACACTTTATTACATTTTTTACAATTGTAAGTTTATCTTTGACTTAAAAAAAAAATATTTATATTTTTAATGTTTTCAGATACATATTTATTAATTAATATAGATGAAATTGTAAATTATCAAAAAAAATCTCAAATTGCAACCTTCGTATTTTTCCGCTAGGTGCCTCTTTAAAAACGGCTCAGTAAAGGCTTCACCTTAAGGTGAGCCAGAGAGTTGTAATGATTTACGACCATTTTAACTAGATGCTAAATCAATGCAATTTCAGTAGGTAACCATGAAGCGGTGAACATCAGTGACGATCTGGTGGTGGCTAGTACAGCATGGAGTAATCGACCCTTAAAAAGATGCAGGACTAGCTGCTGTTACAGATCGGTACGTGAAAATGGTACCTACGTAACTCTCTTCTACCACAGCTATGTCCGTTTCAAATTGATATGGGTATGTTAATATACCGAACCGAAAAAAAAATCGTTTTTTCGGTTAGGTACATGTTCAAACACGCGCGTTACCATGATCTTACTCCCTACTTCATTTATCGTTTGTCAATTTATGGCTACGGCCGTATGTTGTAGCTTAACCACTGGGAAATGCCAAAAGAAATGGCGTATTTAAAAAAAAACACTACCTTATTCTTAAGTCAATAATTATTATAAAGCAATCATTATTCGTAGAATGTTTATCACACTTGAATGGTCAAAAATATAGTTTATAATTAGTATCTTTAGAATTATCTTCAAATTTGTTAATCTTGCCCATTTTTTAAATAATAAAATGCCTAATTCTTGTCAAATTTGGGATCACAGAGATTATCAATATAATTTTTTATCGTAAATATTTCACTATAATAATGTCGACATAAATTATTCTAATGGCTTTATAAATGCGTTTAAAAATTAATAAATGTAAAAAATCTTAACACCACTGAAATGTACTGAAATATGACTATATTCTAAAACATTAGATCGAGAGCATTAAAAGAATACTTATTTTATGTAATAAAAATACTATATGAAGTCATCAAATGTTTAAAATAAATATAAAGGATAATAAAGCTTCAAAATTATATAAATAGATTATTTACAACGTTTAAGGAATGCTCAGGCTAATGCTTTGAAAATACCATAAAATCTAAATTTTGTACCTTCGTTGGGCAAGTGGGCTCTTAAGAAATATAATTTTCCAAAAAGGAGCAATCAAATTTCTGTCTAATTATGTTTATGAAATTATCAGATCTCAATGGCTTACCCATATTATGTATTATAAATAAACAGTGGCGATTTTTTTAAAGTATTTATTTTATCTCTACTATTTGCTGGATACCTGCATCATTAACTCAAAAAATCAGTACTTTCTAAATATAATAAAGCATAAAAAATGTCCATTGCGCACGTCACTAATAAATGAGATACATACTCTCATGCACGGTTCGATGCATCTACATGCACTTGATCCCGGTACAACCGCCTGCAGTCGACTGCAGTGTGATTTATTATGGCAGATTTATGACGTTCTCCGCTTACACTTTTACCGAGTGGTTTGATTCTCGGATATTTTAGCGATTTTTTTATTTCCTCTTCCGAATAGCGGGTCTAGAATTTTTCAGTATCATTTTTTATATTGCATTTTATTGGATAATAGTTTTCCTCGGAAGTAGTAAATCATTTATAAACGTGTGCAAATAAATATCCACCATTTGCACTTTGCTTCCACTACCCAATTACATGTAAATTGTTCATACCTATTACATTTCACCATACCAATATTCAACGTGAGGTTGTCAATTATCAATAAAAAGGATTTCAAGTTATACACATTTATATTTTTATAAAAATCGATGTTTTTTAAAATAAATATAAACAATATTAAAACGATGAATAAGTCAAAAATCTAAACAGCCAAAAATTGAAAACTTAATAAACTAAATTTTAATAATAAATATGACCATAATATATAATGTCATAATTAGATGTGATCCTGCAACGAATTCACATTTTATTACATTTATTTACAATTGTAAGTCTATCTTTGAATTTAAAAAAAAAATCTTTTTAATGTTTTCAGATACATATTTATTAATTAATATAGTTGAAATTGTAAATTATGAAAAAATCTCAAATTGCATGCTTCGTATTTTCCGCTAGGTTCTCTGCTGGCATGGCTCTCCCCCTTAATTTCAAACTCGGGATATTCTCGTAATTGGAAACAAATGGAGTAAGCAACTGACCAACAGCAATATGTAAATTTAATAAACTTACTATGGATTTGAAAAACAAAAATAAATCTGGAAAACGTTGTGGTTACATAATAATTATTGTGTTGGTTGATTTGGTTGATTTTTGGGCCTGCCTGCTTTATTTAAGGTAACGATATTTTATTCTCACTTCCATATGCAAGCATCGCAAAATTAAGCTATTAATATGTCAATAAAAACAAATAATAATATTCGGGTTATAAAAACGGTAGTTAACACAAAAGGGTAAAGGCCCGCCGAATGGCCCTTGCAACTTTATGTTTATAAGTGTTTGATATTTTAAGAACAAGATGTTTATGGCTATGAAGAATGGGGTATTTTATTGGTCGTAAACGCCACATGTGAGTGCTTATTCGTTAAAGTGTTAGGGAAATGGCCCCATTTTTAGCTCCCCTCCCATGTGTAAAGTGCGTAAAGTCGCGAGCAATTTGATAATTACGTGTTCAAACAGTTTTCTTGAAATTTAAACACAAGGTGACGCCAACAAATTATTATCTTGTCACATTTTTAGTAACTGTATGAAGCTGTTTGTGTCATGTTTGCTTTAGTTTAATTTATATTGATTAACATAATGAAACTGTAACAGCAGCCGGACTCATCAACATTGTTGAGAGGAAATTTCAGTCAGCTGTTAGGAAATATTATTAGGTATAAGATGTGAACCAATATAATTATTTAATATGTTACAATATACGACAATAACTGACCAGATTCCCACAGTAATCTGTTATATTGGTAATATTGAAATGGATGTTTTTCAATCAATAAATAAGGTACTTATACCTTTTAGAATAAGTACCTATTATAGTTATAATTTATTGGGTGAGATTTGTAAGAGTTGGCATGTTCCCACAAGTTTTATTGTAAGAAGTATGTAATAATAAATTGTGATGTTATATCCTGAAGTCAATATTTAGGATTATTTGTGTAAAATGATCAGTAGAACTCAGTGTAGTATTGAACGTGTGAATATATCGCAGGTACAATAAAATATGTCTATTGTGAAACTTAACATATAAGATGTTGCGTTATGCCATTAAAATGGACTTTTGTTACAGATCTCATACCAAACTTACGTAATATGTTAAATATCTGTTAATACAATTGTCAAATAAATAAATCAAATAAAGTATTTTATCAAATAATATAAATAAAAGTAATCAAATAAATCATTACCTACTTATTTTGAACTAATTATAGCAGCCTGGTCAACTGTGCTATAACACAGCATTGCCAACTTGGCGTTTTTAGATATCGTAAATTGCTTAAAACTTCTAATAAAAAAGCTAAAATACTGCACTAGGTTTACTTGAAAATTAACACGATTGCCGTATACTTTACCTACCAATAAAATAAATGTTACATAGATACAATATTTTAGTAATAACCAAATTGTATAGATTCAATAAATTTAGCTGTATGATTTACTTATCAGTAGTAAAACAATATTGCTTTCTTCAATCTTTGTTCTCATAAAAACATATGTTAAAAAGAATGAATTATTTCTTCAAAATCTGTGCGATTTTTTGCCATCTAGTTTATTTTTTACTCCATTTGACATATTTTTGTGAATGACAGTTGGTGACATGTTTTGCGGTGGATAAACGGATTAATGGAACGAAAAAAGTAAGCCTATACAAAATCTAAAATAATCTTTTGGTATATAAATCTATATGTAACTTTACATTGAATATGTAGCTCTAAATGTGTATTTTATTTTAGAAATTTTATTTTACTGTACTATTTTTTATCTCTTGTGAGGGTAATTTTTTCTTTATATTAGACAAACATATTGTATTTTTATTTGATTAGAACCAACTTTTATTTTCAAGTTAACTCTTATGTTGTGAACGTCCTGAATTCCGATTTGTAACTGGTATGTCCACAACGTTTTGTTTTTTTTTTCTTTAAATAAATATACTTAGCATAGTAAAATGATGTACATAAGTTAGTGATCTCTATAACATATTATTCTGAAGTGTTAATATATGGAAGATGGTAAATATATATAGATTTGGTGCTTAAGTTGAACTATTGTTGAGTAATAAGAAATTGAATAGCAAAATATAATGCTTCGAGTACACTAAAATACATAATTTTATATTGGCATTTCAATAATATTGACGTACGGCTAACTTATTATTTTAATGGTGAAGGAAGCTAAATTAAACAGTTAATTTTAGCGATGAACACAAGGTAAAAAAATATTGAAAAAAAATGGTAACTGACCAAAGAGTAAAATAGAAAATGCTTTTGTGTTGTATATCCGGCATTAATATGACATGTGTTATAATTAATAATATTAATATATATTCACTTACCTTTTACTCAATCATCGTGTCAAATGGTACTGGTATCTGAAAAAAAGAAGTTGATTAATAAATTAAAATTAATTATTATAAGAACTAAACAAAACTTGCCCTGTTAATATTTTATCAATAATGAATATGAATATAACATAGATAAGGTATCAATAAACAATCAACTTTTTGTAGAAAGAATCGTCGCATCAGTACACGTTTAAACATAAATAATATAATGTTACTGAAGGTACATAAGAAAACGCCATATATTTACAAAGTTATCTTTTATTTGTTACTTAAACGTCATTTTATTATAACATAAAAGTTATATTATAAAGCCGGACTTAAACCCAATGCTTGGTTAGGATTAATGAGAAAAAAATTACACTTAGCTTTTATATAAATATATATTTACATTTTCCAATTTAATATTGCGTTATATTCTTTTATATATATATATCTGTATTTTTATTCAATAATATTACATTATTTTATTATTAACTTGGTATAGTATTTCTCCAGTCCTCCTTGGATAAGAAACCAATTTATTGTAGTTATGACCCCGAGGCATGCCGCAAAGTTAATCTATAATAGAAGGTTTGTATCAAAAAGGCAGTGTTTACTTTTAATATAGAATATTTCACTCATAACGGGCTTGCTTTTTTAAATTACGATGTTATTTACCAGAAGCCTAATTCAATTTCCTTTCCCACACTGCACTTAATTAAATTTTCTAAATATGGTAGTGGTGAAGTATGTAAGAGTTCATTTATATGTAATCCTTTACTTAGTAGGTACTAGTAGGTACTAGTAGGTAATAAGGATTTTACTTTATTTTTTTTGTATTAACAAGTACTATATTATAATAAGAATTAACTGCATTCGTCGCAGTGTGTATTTGCGATTGGTGAATGCAAATAGTAAAATACTTAAATGAATTAGAATCGTTGTGGTGAATTATACTAATAAATATACTATAAAATGTAACTTTAAAATAATATTGTAAAAAATCTGTTTCTCTAAACTGTTTTTACTCCTCTCGGTGATATGTGTTATCACGTTATTCTAAAAACCTTAACTATTCCTCTTCTATTCAGCTTCTAGGTCTAGTTTTAGGATGTTTTCTACCTCTTACATATTGTTATATTAGGATTTGTAGCAAGTTAATGATATGATAAAATAATAATGAGTTAAAATTGTAATGAACAATAGTTAAAATGAAATGCCAGCTAGTTTGTCGATAGAACATGAAATTATAGTACTTTTTAATCTCAATACGTATAGACTCGGCTTTCGGTTAACTTGAACTTTCTGCAAGGAATGCCCCATCTCATAATTAACTTTAATAAAATGCCATTGTAACCTTGATTATAATATGAAAATATAATATTTGGGCGCCTTTATAAAGCGTATTTTACAAATAGAAATGAACAATGAAATAAAAACATTGCGTAGATTTGTCAAAAAAGTTATTTAATTATACAACACAACTACGTACAACATTTAAATTTTGAAATGATACAGAAAAAATAAAAAAAATAATACAACGTTGAGATAATATATTCGATTGGTACGGTGAAATACAGTCTAATTGATTTTAAATTGTACTTAGCTTTATTTTAAGTTGAATCCTGCATATTCAGCTTGGCTGGATCTGTTGTTTGTAAACTTGTCCCCATCCGAAAAGGGAAACATCAAAATGGCGTAGAACTGTTATTTAAAGTTAAACCGGGAGACATCCATCCTGTATTGATTCTAATATTGGAGTGTCCTGCTTCTTGGGCGGAAACAGTGGTTTGATCCTGACCCCTTCTACATAACAGATTATTGCATCATCTACCAGAAGCGGAGAAGATTTATTATTGGTTGATTTTTATAACGGTTATTGTTTTAAGCAGGGTTTACACTCATTTTCAACAAGGATGTGTCGAATTTATTATTATTTGTTAATTAATTAACGGTATTTATTTAAAGTTGCGTTAAAAGATGTAGACATGTCACATGAAATGTAACATGGCAGTATCATTACATGACTAAATTTGTCAGTTTATTGTCTTTATTTATTATGTCTCATCCATTTCCATTTGAGATTTTAGTGAACTCGAGAACATCGCACGTTCCCACATTTAATCATTCAGTTTTGTCTCATTTTGACTTATGCCAAGTATGCACGTTTTCATACTACGATTTGCTACTTCAAGTTTTTTTATTTACCTTTTACTGCACATATATTATATGATTACAGGAAATTTATTACATGAGTTGAACACATTCCTTTTAGGTAAAATAAGTGTTAAATTTTGAATGTTGACTAAAAGCGCTCCAGCCCGGCTTTGTTCTACAAACGATTTCATCAATTATGCATCCAACTACAGAATTTTGTTGTCCAAGTATATGTAGTTATTCACGTGTTCTAGTGAGTATTATTGACATTTGAAATAATATTCTGGAATAATATTAATTATTATCTATATATTTGCATTTATTCAAACGTAAATCCCGCCACTTGTGAAATATAATATACCCTTTTCAACGAACATATTATTTAAAATAAAAAAATAAAAAGTTCGTTCCGTAAAAAGGCTTCAACAAAAAAAACACATTTAAAAATGTAGATCTCAAATGAAAAAGATAGAAAGCACTTATTATAAAATAATGTATTGGATTTGAATATAGAACATAGTATATAAACTCGTAGGTATCTGAGTCTACGATTCCGGTTTCCAGGTTAAGGTTTGGTCAAAAAACGACATTGAAAATGTAGGAATCTAGTAATTTTTATCACTTAAAGAATAATAATATTGTTATTTATATAAATCAATTCATCATTGTCTTTACTTTCATGGGACGATGGGATAATATGAAAGTTTGTAAATACTGAAAAAAAATGTCAATTAAGCCGTGTCAAACACTGACAAGTTCAAGAACATTTATTATTCAATGTATAATTTCATATAGGTAATGACAAAACTCGTCAAACGTGTACGAAAATAAATGCAAACCAAAGCTAAAATTTAATTTTTATTGTTATATTAAGGATTCGTCAACCATAAAAATGGCATATTATTTAAATTTTAAAATATAGTATATACTATATTGTTAAGAAACAGTCATATTTAAATTTGAAATACCAAAATATCGTTAACCGCATTTAATATTGAATTCTAGAATGGTTGGATTTTTAAATTAAAGGTCTCAATAATTACTAAGAAAATAATTTTAATGTGACATTTTGTTTTTCCATTATTAAATGATATCTATAGTTTTAATAACAACAGAATTTACGTGAGGCTTAATTACGAGTATTTATGTATGATTTTGTCATCCGTACAATATATAAAATTTATTTATAAGATAAAAATATTTAACGTAGGTAAGTAGGTACACAAATAAATATATTTTTAATAAAATCGGAAAAAATATAAAACTGAAAAATTGCTCATTCGGTTCATCAAAATGGGTCAAAAAAAAAGAAAATTTTGACAAATCCATTGAGTTGTCTGCTATTTTAAAAAAATCTCTTTTTTCGTGAAACGGAAAAACAATTCGTACAAACTACAGTGAGAGTAGAAATTCTACTTCATTAATAAAAGAAAATATTTGATAAGTACGAGTAGGGACGTTAAAAATGTATTGACACCTTTTCACCGTTACTTTTTTTCGATAGTGATAATGATTTTGCGTTTTTTTTTTCATAAACAAATCTCTCGTGCACAAGCGTCATATTTTAATACCGAAACTTTGGTATATATATTTTTTCTTTCAATATGGCATCCCTAGATTCGAGTGATACCATCAAAAATATATTATTTAATTAATAACTATACGGTTAAGTCAATTTATTGGGATATATGAATTATTTCAATTACGTAATATACGATGTGTGTTGTGTATAACTGGAAAACTACGACTGTAATTGGTTTACGAAGAATTGATCAACATCGTTATTATTTTAAGAAAAACGTTTTTTTTTAAATTATTTTTTTGATTACTTTATGATTGCTACACTATTCATGTAACTCTTAATTAGATCTTAATAGATATACGCTCGAAACATTTCAATCTGTACTAACGTGATTTGTGTTGAAATAAATCGGTCAATATACAAATGATATTTTGTTTTGCAATGTCATAGTGATACAAATTTTTCTTCGATGTTGCAGTAAGATTTGTTTTTTAGGATAAGCATCCAAATTAGGAAACAAAAACGGCAATAAGTATAAATTCTTTTTCTTTTATATGCGTAATTTCTAAAAACATAATAAAAATATTAGGTATTATTATTTATACAAATATTTTTTATTATTTTTTCAGAAATTTTACTATATTAAAGCAATGACATATTAAATTTTATTGACTTTCCAACATTTTACGAAAATATAACCTGTCCTTTTTATTTGAAGAAATTCAAATCTATCAAAGCGAGCAATATCGTCCAGCTGTTATTTTGTGTATTATTATAATAATATAATAATCCCTACATACTATGTAGTATCTCTTTCTAAAAAATAAAATATTTAAGGGTAGTAATTATTATGTAAGTTAATTAAAATGTATATTATATTTTTAAGTTATCATTTATAATTATGAAAATATCAATAACTTGTTTATATTTCTTTATGTTACTCAGATCAACTTGTCGCCTTTAACCGAAAAAAAATAAAAAAACATTAATCTATTAGAAAAATATATGAATAGTGAACTGCTAGATTTACAGTGGAAATAGGAATATGATCCATGAAGGCGAAGTCTTCACTGAGCCTTTTTTAAAGAGGCACCTAGCGGAAAAATACGAAGCTTGCAATTTGAGATATTTTTTTGATAATTTACAATATAAACTGTATTAATGAATAAATATGTATCTGAAAACATTAAAAATAAAAATATTTTTTATTTTAAGTCAAAGATAAACTTACAATTGTAAAAAATGTAATAAAATGTGAATTTGTTGAATCGGACCGCACCCTATTATTACATATATCTTTTGGTCATATTTATTATTAAAATTTAGTTTATTAAGTTTTCTAAGCATCACCCAAGAGATTTTTGACTAATTCATAGTTTTAATATTTTTTATATCTATTTTAAAAAACATCGATTTTTATAAAAAATATAAATGTGTATAACTTGAAAGCCTCTTTATTTAAATCAAATTTTATTTATGTGTGGTCCTAATATTGAAGCTTCGCCTTAAGTCCAATACTTTTTTCAGCAATTTCCTGATATGTACGTAACGTCTATAAGGCTATTTCAAAATATTGTGTCCTTGTTCAATTATTGCAAAGTGATTTTCCGGCCCATTGTCATTTCATAATTCTTACATCGCATACTCTTGTTTGTCTCCAAATCTATCGGTATCTTTTATTGTCTTTATGCATTACGCTCAACAACAATTGTTACGTTACTCAATTTAAAACATTATCTTGATGGTCACCCAGTAATCATCGGTTGGAAAATCATATGTTGGCCGTATAAAATGGCCCAACACCAAATGTGCTCAACTGGAAACAACTTTGCAATGGTGGAAAATATTTGCATAACAATTATTCCGGATCCATAATTTTATCCCACGCAAAAATACAGCCAGCTGTTCCAGTTGGGCGACACCGGTGCTCTACTATATACTACTCAAATTATTGTTCACTCAACTTTCTAATAATTTTATGTTTATCCATTGCATATTATTACTTATAACATAATATGGATTTATACTACAATACTTTATTACAACTATAATAATATAATATATAGATAACGTAATTGTTGGTAAATAGAATAAGAAAGACAAAATACAGTAGGTACAATGAAAGAAAGAAAAAGTAAAAAAACAGCATTTTTTTATGATAATGATAAAACACAAAATAATTACAATTTTGTACTCAACGTGAAATGTTCATTTACTTAATCCATTCATCAATCTGCAGTACATACTTGAGTTAAGGTTTTAAAATATAGATTATTTATAATTTGACGAAGGTTATAATAAAAACATACCTACTCTAGATTAATTGCCTATATACCAAGTTGATCAAGATACTATTTAAAGATCTTTGTCGCTAATAGCATAATGATGCGAGTTGACGTTTGATAATCAGAGTTGTTATCATAAAAAAAAATATTATTTTATTTGCGGTTTGATAGAGTATAGCAATCTATTAAAAATATACCTAACTAATTTCACGAAAAATCATCTTTAAAAATAAACAAATTTAAAGCTCATTTTATTTAGTTACTCGTTTGATTTGGAATTTACTTTTTGTATAAGTATAGGAGAGTTATACTAACTGTTAGAAGCTTAAAGTTTATATACTGCAATCACGTTAGTTAAGGAAAATTCTGTAGAATTTGTTTTATTTTGCAAATCATTTGCACAAATTAAAGAACATTTCGAGCGCTAGCTTTTAATCACAACAAATATTGAAAGCTTTAAAACTTTTTTGTATCTATTTCTGCTTTATAAAGTTAAATGGATGTTATTTGAATCATATAAAGCTTAATTATAGTTTTAATATATATAATAAATATCTAATAATTGTTTGTTGTTGGTAATAATTGCATTCAGAAAAATACTTTCTTATAGGTACTTATTCAATTATTATTTTTTCTGCATTGCTGAATATAATATAAAAGATTTAAAAATATATTTTTTTATTAATAAAAATACACAAATTTAAGAATTTTTTAAAGATATTTTTTTAAGATATTTTTTTCTAAAAAGTATATTCTGAGATTTTTTACTATAACGTATGTATTTAATAATGTTTTGAGAATATTTATTATTTTGATTAATTACAAAGCTAGCTTTTCCATTGGTGGAATTTGAAATACATCCGATAACGTTGTTAGTAAAATTAATCTGCATAAGTCTTAATATCAAATCGAAGAATAAGCACACTCTTCAAGATAATAAAACATGTCGGTTCGAATCACACTAGATCAAATTTTTTTCTAGAATTGTCTGTTTCTGATGTTTTTGAAAATTATGTATTTTTTGTAATAATTTGTAAGTTATACTATATAATACATTATATGCTTTGAAAACGTGCTTCAAATAGCGTCATAGAACGCTATTATACTCCACGTCTTTGTGACATAGTAATCTATCTTATCTTATCCTGCAACCATGGTAGAAGCTGTAGCCACTGCAGGGCTAAAGAAAAGAAGCGTATGTATATCATATCGCCATACCAAGGAAATGACGTAGCATGGAATAATATGTCAAAGACTGAATAAGATTTTATTGTTTTCTAAAATAATCGGTTTGGGTTATACTTATAAATAAGGCAATGTTGTAACACCAATATTATTAAATATATAAATGCGCCCGCCAAAAAGTTTTTAATTTGGCCCTCATCAACAGAAATGTGACAAGCTTGGAGTATGTAATTACTTTGTTTAAATACATTTTGCTTAATAGCGACTGCTGTGTTATGTTTGCAGTAGGTATATTTTTTAATGAATTTGGCAAAAGTGGTGTATTGGGAGGTTTTGACGAATAGTAAAGTTACACTATCTACTTTAACAACGGTTTATTCTATCATGAAACATGGAATGAGTCGAGGGTATATGACCATAGATTTCAAGGACAACGGAATAAGTGATACCAAAGGTGGCCACATCGAAGGGTGCACGCATCGGGTCGTAATATTTCCAGACATGTCCGTTAGTGTTGCAATGTTCTAACATTAGTGACGTTCAAATGAAATCTTCCCGACTCGCCACAAAAACAATTTTACTTAATCGTTATGATTCCTAAGTTTCAAATTAATTTTAATTTAAACATTTTTTGAATTAAATCTGAATTTCTCTTGAAACCACTGATTTCTCCTCATTTATTAGTAGGTTTTTGTTGGGAAAATTTTGAAAGCAAAGTTTTATATAGTTTATAACACTCAATAATGCTTCAACCGGGCTTTGTTACAAAACTAGCTCTGGCATCTAAAGTAACATTAATATTTATATTTTATAGTTTACACCATAAAATAATGTTTATTATTATTCTTGTATACCAAATAACATCAATATACATGAATATTCAACTTATATAAATATATTTAAAAATTACTCAAAAATATTTCCAAAGATTAAATTTTATGTTCCAAAATTTTTTATTGCATATTTCACTAAATTAATAATATTTTTGAAGGTCCCTCTACTTCATCACATTCGATGATCCTTTGACATTCTCATCTCTACTGCCTAAGCACTACTAAGCGTTTGGTAGACGAAGACGTCTTGTGTACGGTAAATATGTACGGTAAAAATTATAATTAATTTTATTATACACATACATTGTACTGATTTTCTCTCCGATTACATAACTTAATTTATATTATGTATTAACGTTTGTATTCAGCCTTTTTTGTTGTATTTCCCGGGCATTTGTGTATTTTTACTATTCCATACAACTTTACGAAAATTATATAATATGTAACAAAAGTGTTGTTGGTTCTCGATGCCGATTATACTGCATTTAAAAAAAAATATAGAGACTTATTAATTGCGGACATGAAGATCTCTTCACATATTTTGTTTGTTCGTATTATTTTAGCTTTGTTTTTTGTATCTTATATATCAATAATTTTTTTTTGTTAAGTCTACATGCCTTTCCCTTCCATGGCACTTTTTATTAAATAACGTCTTTCATTAAACTCAATCAGAGCTTAGTTAAGAGCGTGGCAATCTCAGTATTATGTATCTGCTCCTGAGATATTCCCAGACGTAAAAAAAAATATTGTTGATGCTTCACATCTCGTCATACGCTCAATTAAGACAGAGTGTGGTGCAGGTTGGTTTGGAAGGTCCATGTTTGTGTTATTGGTTCTCTTGTCCAGAGTATCAAGTGGTTCTGATTATACATTCGCTTGGTCTGATTACATACTCTTTCCCATAAACATATTTTCAACGTTTGGCATAGATTTTTAAAATTGTTTTCATTTGCCAGAATGTAATATTTGGATTATCCAATCATTACATTGCGGTATAAAATTGACAATGAAAAATGCATTAATCTTATAAGTTATTCCTTGCCACACTGAATTATTAACCAATATTTATTACTTTGGCAAAGGAAAGACAAATTGAGAAATTAAGTCGTTTGAAGATACAAACAAATTGCTTGAAATCAATGTCATTGTAAAAAATATATGTAATTTCGATAAATATTAATATCATGCTTATTTCCGTTGATCGGCTTGTTAAAAAATAAATTAAGGGCGGACGTGCTCAGCGTGGGTAAAATGGAGCTTTTATTCTATTTTCAAAGCAGGATCCTGGACATTCCTTAAACGTTGTAGATAATCTTTTTATATAATTTTGAAGCCTTATTATCTTTTATATTTATTTTAAACATTTGATGACTGCATAAAGTATTTTTACTACATAAAATAGTATTCTTTTATACCTCTCGCTCTAATGTTTTAGAATATAGTCATATTTCAGTACAAACATGTGCAGTGGTGTTAAGATTTTTTACATTTATTAATTTTTAAACGCATTTATAAAACCATCAGTATAATTTATGTCGACATTATTATAGTGAAATATTTATGATAAAAAATTATATTGATAATCTCTGTGATCCCAAATTTGACAAGAATTAGGCATTTTATTATTCAAAAAATGGGCAAGATTAACACATTTGAAGATAATTATGATGATACTGATTATAAGCTATGTTTTTGACCATTCAAATGTGATAAACATCCTACGAATAATGATTGCTTTATAATAATTATTGACCAAGAATAAGGTAGTATTTTTTTGAAATACGCCATTTCTTTTGGCATTTCCCAGTGGTTAAGCTACAATATACGGCCGTAGCCATAAATTGACAAACTAAAACTGATCATTTTGACCTACGCTGAGCATGTCCCCCCTAAAAATGTACTTTGTAGTTTTTTTAACTACCATATTATTATTATTACAGGCAGCTTGACATTTATATTTAAAAAAAATACTAGCACTTAAATGTATTGCCTTTATAATTGACGTGTTATTTGTAAATTTGTATAATATAATAGGTAAATTTGAATAATTAATTTATTTGTAAAATGATTCTTTTGCAGTACCAGATTTGTATCAAAGAGCTCCGGTCGTTACTCACCTGGATTTATTATGATTCGTCAAATTACAGAGGGCTTTATGGGTAGAAGGCCACTGAATAAGTAAGAGCCTCTAAAATATTTCATAAAAGATACAACTCAATAGGCTCGTTTGTCGGAATGCTTTCCCTGTAATCATTCTGGCATCATTTATTCAATTGAAAGTGCTAGTATGCTTACTGACTATGATGGTTAATAGCTTTTTTGTTAAATCTAATTTTACCCTCGGCATCAATAAGCTTGATTTATAAACATTTTGAGATCAAAATGTAAATGGGAATTTATGAAATTTGGAGATTAATATTTTAAAGGATAATTTTAGGGTTTTACGTAAGTACCTATCTAAATTAATTAGTTATTATGAAAAGCAACTTTTCGGTTTTAATCTGTTCATAATATAGTACATATAATATGTACTTTTTTAATGTTTTTATTACTACATTATCCAATAAGTATATTATTCGGATAATGCTAGATTTATTTTCTGCTTGTAAGTAAAAAAAAGAAAAAAATCGCCTGCAAATCAATTTCCTTTGGTATTTATATCTTTAAATAATTACAAGATAAAAATAACTTTTTATATACCACGTTTTTAAATTTTCTGTTGAATCTTATAAACTTGACAATTCTATGTATTAAGAAATACTTTTTTTTGTACTGAATAAATATAGAATACTGAAATGTCATTTTAACATTTCATATTGATTTTCATAGTAACGCAAGTATATATTAATAATTTAGTTGCTAGGACCCCCTTAGCAACCAATAATAGTGTTTTACTTTTTACGACTTTTTTCCGAAATAACTTTCCATACACAACAGAATTAACTGAAAATGAATTAAATTCTGCTTAAAGATGGCTAAAAGTATTAGCAGAATGCATTGTCATCGTGTTCTAATATATTCTAAAAGTTTCAAATGTCTAGCTAGTCGGAAAGTTAGTTAAAAATCGATTGCAAGATTTCTATTGGACAAACAAGAAAAAATTTGTACTGGACAAACAAGAATACGAGCTAATAAAAACGTGGTAACGTGGTAAAATAAGCTTCCATGGTAGTACTTTAATTCAATTAGTCTAATTAAACAACTTTTTCCCACGTCATGAGCTTGTGCTTACTGTGGGCTCGAGCGATCAGGTGACATAATCGTAATAATATTGTGTTTCTAGGATAAGAATCCATTTTCCACTTTTATCCGTCAGCACTGGTTGCACAAATTGGTTGAACACTTTATGCTTAAGACACAATGGAAGGTAACTTTTAAAGATACCATTCCGGCGCCGAAATGCACTCTATACCAGTTTGGTTTTGCGAGCAATAATAATATTATCAATTATATTTATGCTGATAATATTTCTGTTAATAAAACGTTTTTGCTTGTTAGTATAATAATATATCATGGGTATATAATCCTGTGAATTATTACTGCCACATTATGTGAGTTGTATTCTGGTATAATAATATAATAATGCGAAGAGGAAAATATCAAAATTTAGCAATAAATATTTTTGATACGAAATATAATATTTCACGAAGATTATACCTCACACAAAAGGAAAGCTGTCACATTAATAGCGAGGCACTTTTCTAATAAATAATTCTCACTAACAAACTTAGGCGGAATTTAGGGGATGCGAGACTCCACTGTTTAGCGGTTTCGAAAATTCTCTTGATAATAAGCCATCTAAATGAGGCGAACTCTCTAGAAAATTCGTCTGAAACGTATAATATACTACCTAATAACTAACGACAGCTAAAATAATAAATTCCATAAATCTCAACGCAATCTTATGCTCGAATAGTATATATTATTAATTAGTTTAACTTTTAAATTTATAGAGCGTCTGTTTATTTCACAAATACAATTTACTATATTATCATGAATTTAATTTGAATAATATTTCGACTGTAGACAGGAAAAAGGACGTAATTCACGCAAATAAAATTTTATAGGAGGCACAAAAATGTTTTGTTATAGCTTTCGGTTATAGTTAAAATACAAAATAGACATAACCTTGAAGTGTATGATAAATAATAATTTGGTTTTTACAATCAATTATTGCAATAATTTAAACAAACCCAACCAAATTGATGAAGTCGTATTTCGCACTTCGCTTTTTTATTTAAAAAAAAATCCCTGCTAAATCTAAATTATCTAAATAATAAATCGGCGTTTTCAGTTAACATCCTTTAGATACAGCGTGGATTTAGTTGTTCACAACGTTATTCCTCAATAAAACTCATTTTTTTTAAACTGAGGGTTACGTCATTTTTCTTTTCTAAAGTCGATTTTTTTCTTTTTCTTGGTTTAAAGTTAAGGTAGATTATAAGAAATACTGTTATAAAATACGTTATTAGTTTTGCCAGTGGTTATAATTTGTGGATAACGAGTTTTTGAAGTCAAGGTCAGTGTAATCTTTGGTATTGCATTCCATTGGCCCAGTGCCTCATAATAAGGAGAGTATGGTGATACCGTTAGTAAACAATCATAAAGATGCCTATCCGTGAGTCGAGACCGAAATTTTGAGTTTATTAAATTCATGACTTAAAACAATGATTAGCAAAGGTATGTGGAACCGAAAAATTATTTTATTTTTATGTCGCTTTTTTCAAAATTTAAACTTTTTTCTATCCAATTTATTCCAGAAGTCCTTATCTAATATTAAGAAATTTAGCATAACATAATATCATTCTGAAGATCCCAAAATTCAAACTCCAGTTCTTATTTGATTTGAATAATCTTTACAATAAATATGCAGCTATTTTCATTATAGTATTTATTTGGCAAATAAAAGGATTGATAAAAAGGAGACCATTGGCTCGATGATAGTAAACTGCTAAAACCTCTCTCTAAGCCAGTGGTCAACCTACTACCCGCGGGTAATTGAATTACCCACTACAACATTTTGAGTTACCCGCCAAGAAAATATGATAATATTTTTTTTTAAATTATTATTTTTATAAAATTATTTATTTATTGAAAACGGAATTTGATGCGAGATTTGAGGATTGAAAGCCGTATGGTACAATGTTCAGCTTTATTATAAAACCGGATGAGATGGATTTAAACAAGCTTGATCTTAAATATATTTTGAATATCTTAGAATAAGTAATCTGGAATTTATAATACATTGAATTCAAATGTTCAGTTCTATGGACAAATAAATTTAAAGATCTTCACCAGCATCTTGAAAACCCAGAAAACGATCACATGAATGCAATATCATCATGCTGGGCGTCATTACCACACAAATTTGTATGCTTAAAAAATTGCATTTTTGCTCTATTATCAGCATTTGGTTCAACATATTCTTGTGAGCAAACATTTTCTCAAATAAAATTTGTCCAGGATAATCTGCGAAATTGATTCAATACCAAAGAATCTTGATTCCTGTGTTCGACTTAAAACAACTACGTATTTGGCAAATGTTAAAAAACAAAACAAATTGAAAACCTAGGAAGCCACTAATAAAAATATTATATTATATTTATATTTTTATAAAATAAATTTATATTTACACATATATATTCAAATATACGAATTATATTATATAAATGTACGTATTTTTTTATTTTTTAAAAATATATATTTTTTTTAAATACAAAAAAGTTTTACCCATTAACCAAATAAATTTTTCAAAATTGATTTTTTTTTTACCCAGTCTCTCAAAAGGTTGCCGACCAAGTAGCCGACCGAGTACAGTTTAGACTAAACTGTACTCGGAGTACTTTTGTAGGTGCTTAATGGATAATTACAGGTTGAATTCACTATAACTACAGTAGCCAGACAATATAAATATATCGACTTATGCAGATAAATGTGTTCGAATTACATAATATAATATATTAAAGAAGTATTTATGAAACTCGTCAAAAAAATTTTTTATAAAATATATTTTATAAAATTTATGAAAATAGTGGCGGGCACACACAAATTGATCAGCAGGCCCACAGTTGGGAATCCCTGGAATGTAATATAGGTAATATTACATTAATATTTCAGTCAGCAGACTAAATAAATAAAAAAATAATCCGTTATCTGTATTATAATAACGAGAATAAATTAGCACACAAATATCTCTTATCTATATATATAAAAATCTCGTGTCACGATGTTTGTGGTCGAACTCCTCCGAAATGGCTCGACCGATTTTTATGAATTTTTTTATGTATATTTTTTAGGTATGAGAATAGGTCAACAAGTATATTTCATACCGCTAGGTGATTAGGGTATCTCTATCCAGAAAAATTTTCTTTTATTTTTTTGACAATTTTTTTTTTGTATTTTTTTTATTATTTGGCATAAAAAAATACCTATAACTCCAAATTTTCAGCCTCCTACCCCCACCTTCCCATTTTTTAATCGCGATTATATTATTTTTGTATGAACAAATTTAACCGTCGTTCGTATTTCAAACAGAACGAAATTATTTAGGTTGTTGAATGACAGATGGCGCTACGTCCGAGAAGAATTCAAGAGAAGCGTCGCGTCATTTTGACATTTCATTCGGCATATCACAATGCAGTGCGTGCAAAATTTTGTACGATTTATTTTAATTTATCTATTTTTATGTGCGTGTATCAAAGTCACAATGCCAGCAAGACGCAAGGGGGGCCATTTGGGCCATCGAACGAATAAAGCAACAAACATGCGAAATAGTAGAGCAGAAAGAACAGACGAACAAATCCAACAAGATAACAAAAATGTGCGTGTAAGCATGTCGCAATTGCGTGCATCTCAATCTCAAGAGGGACGAGCTGAACGAAATCAACAACGACAATTGGAACGGAGCCAAGCGCGCCGTTTCGTAGTTAACACACGCAGAGCAAATGATCGACAACGCCAACAAGTACATCGAACATTTACATCCGCTTCGTTCCTTCGTCTCGCATTAGAGTACGAGCCAGATATTGAATATGTACAAAGAATGTCCCCATTGTCATGCGCTCAAATTCAAACATGAGTCAGCCGGGATGTGTTGCGCATCAGGAAAAGTGCAACTACCAGAAATTGAGATACCACCAGAACCATTGAACGGCTCATTGGCACGGTTCCAGATTCAAACCTGTTCCTGAAGTCCATTCGCACATTTAATTCATGCTTCCAAATGACTTCGTTCGGAGCAACAGAAATAGTTCACAATACTGCGGCAAATGGTCAAAAATTCCATTCTACGTTCAAAATCAAAGGCCAAGTATACCACAAAGTAGGCTCATTGCTGCCAATGCCAAACGAACCACATAAATTTTTACAAATCTACTTCATGGGCGGTGAGGACATCAATCATGTGGATGCACGTTGCGGCTACAATAGCCCCAATTCGCCTAATGCCAGGCGCATCGTCAGCGAACTGGACGCCCTGTTGAATGAGCACAATGAATTATTGAAATTCTTCAAAGCACACATGCACGAATTGCAAAGTGACAATCACGCTATTGTCATCAATCCTGATAAAACACCAGCTGGAGAGCACGTGCGTCGATTCAATGCACCTGTTGTTGACGACATTGCTGGAATCATGGTTGGCGACCGCACATCGACGCGAGAAATCGTGATTCGAAGAAGAAACAATAATCTGGAGTTCATCGCTGACACACACCGTTCATACGACGCTCTCCAATATCCGCTAATTTTCTGGAAGGGACAAGACGGATATTGCATAAACATTAAACAACGAGATCCTGTCACAGGTAATTCATTCATTATGAACATCATTAGTCATTTTGAATTGAGAAAATGAATGGTTGATGTTTTTTTGTTTTTATCGGCGGTCATCGTCTACAGCGCTCTATTCCTCTTTCTGTCATAGATCCCATCCCCACACACTTACGATACATTCATTATTTTTTATTTAACAACCACAATATTCACTAGAAATAATTTATATGGCAGAACAACGTTTGCCGGGTCAGCTTGTATTTTTATAATAATATACCTATCGTATTATTATTTATTATAAAACATGTCTAAAAATGTTGCTTGCATTAGGTTAACAATGAAAAATGAATATTTTATTACATATTATTTTTAGGGTTGATTTTAAAACCCTCCGCTGTACCTCTTGAGTCGAAATTAACATATTAATTAACGATAACACGTTAATTTTAACCAGCCAGGGTAATCGATCATACGACTGTAATCATATAGTCATAACCTCTGCTCCATGGTGGTTGGAATAATAAAACACCAAAGTTATAAAATAATAGGGGAATATAAACATAACATTATGTATTCGTTGAGTGCATATACTCAATGTGTCGAGGGGATACCTAACCACTAATTCTCTTATAAAGTCCTTCCACCATCTATTGGATCATGAAGGTCCATATTCTACTAGTTAAAATGAAAATTTTGACGTGTCTGTTATATTATAATAATTACTTTGAGCTAGTAGAGTTTATGAGAGAGCTGATTTTTTTTTATAAAAATTGGCACTATAAATAATACTCACATATAAAATTAATATGGTCAGACCATAGAAAGCTGACTATTACTCATAATATATCAATTATTTAAGCATAATATTTGTCTACCGATATATATATAATATAATAATTTAAATTTAAAAAATGCGGTACTGTATGAAAAAAATATTGATATCAGCTAATTTTTTTTTTACCAAAATCACATTATTAAAATAAATATTAAATATTCTGAGTTATAACGTACTGTAAACCCAAGTAAAAATATGGATATCTTTGAGAAGAGAGTTTTTTTAGTCACTAGATGAGTGCGTGCATAGCCTGTGCATTGTTTTCCTCACACCGGTTCAAAATTGCAGTTCTTTGGTATGAAAGTGCTGGCGTACGTAACACTTACCGATGGTTTTCGTCAGCGTTGCCAACCGAATGATTCCAAATTATACTATATAATTGTATGCTTATTAACAAAACTAATGTTCTGCGTACTACAGTTTTTTTCAAAATACTATATTTTTATTAAAATCAGCATTATAAAAATATGATAACACTGCTTTGCGAGGCGGCTGTCGTGGTGCAGTGCGTAATGCATTGGCCTTTCCTCCGAGAGTTTTGGGTTCGATCCCGGTGAAGACACAATATTTATGTGTTTTTCTAAAAGCCTAGGTGTTTGTGATTGTTCAAAATTACTAACAATTACCTTGAATGAAAAAGCAAGGACATGGCTATTAATAATTTAAAAAAAAACACCGCTTTGCGTAACAATTAAAGACTGTTTGACTTACAACCTAGATATTTGACGCGGTGCATTGTACACTCACTTTCAACCTAAAACATGCGCAGAACTACTCAGTGTTAAAACTAGAATTAAAAAGTTGAAGTGAAACGGAAAATAAAGCGATCAAAAAAATATCAACATAGCTTATAGGATTCTATGGGCGTATAACTAAATTGTTGCAAAGGTTTTAACACTGTACCTATAGCTAATTTGAAAATATCAGCATTTTAAGGAGACTTTAAGTTTAGTGGTTTTTGTGAAGCTGCGATCTTCAACTGATTGACTCAAAATGAGAGAGTAATCACTGGTGACATCAAAAAGGGAAGTTTACGAGGGCATGAGCTTTTTAAGTGGAGCATCGCTTGTAATTTCATTGATCATCAACCCGAGTAATGAGGTAAAAGCTATGAAGTGATTAATTTATTAAATACAATTAGGAGTAGAAATTTTACACTTTTAAATCTGTTAATTAGTAAATAATTTTCACAATGTGTTTCATTACCTACGCACAAAATATCGTATTTGAATCACGATGTTGTTAAGCACAAAATCATATAACAGTATGGCGTAATACAAAATATAATCAAAGATGTCTCTCACGTAGTAATAATTAAATCTCGGACCTAAACCAAAGCGCTTGTAACAATTAACGTAGATTGAGAAATAATATTAATCTGAGTCGCTTAACGTTAAACCTGACCACTCTTTGTGTAGGTAACTAATTCTCATTATCGACGACGTTTTCACGACCGCACTGGAACATTGTTACGATTCTAATAAATTAATACCCTTGAGACTCAATACAAAAAAGCATACCATTGAATAATAATGTCGAATTATAATACTTGTCATTTAACAGTTGAATAGGTACTGAGACAACTGGGCGTCAGGACATGTGGGCGTCGCAATATCGAATGAAATAACGTTCATTATTGAAATAGTTAGACGTTTGTTACAATTTGATACAGAAAGTAGACGAGGGAGTTTAATACGTTTCTATCTACTTACTCTTTAGTAGTTTTAATTGGTTTTTATGAATGTTTATAAAAGAATACAATTTATATGACGTGTAGATCCATGTTTTTAACATAATGTTGAGTTCAATTTAAATACTTGGGCATTAATATTTGGAGAGAGCATAAATGGATGTGGCAGATGCTGATGGAGGCAAAGGCAGAATATTGGGTTATACTTATGCGATAGAATTTATTTAAAATTTCAAAAATATTTAGAAATTGACATTTTCAGTGATATAATATCATTTTCAAAATCCTGTTTCCGTCAATCTCTCATAAATTAATTGTAATGTCGTTAAATACTTTCTATACCTATATAAGATTATGCTATAAATATACAATATAAGTTCGATAGTTTTGTCAGAATATATTATTATGACGTTGTTAGAGCGACGCCAAGCGAGAGAAAACGATGCAATAGGCTTCATGTAAGAGCACTCGGAAATAATGATAGTGACAATGTTTAAATTTTCCCATGAAATTCGTGCGCAGAAAACGATATCGCAATCTGCGCAATATCTAGGATAGGTTCACTATTAATAGTAAAAATCTGTCAAAATATTATGTTAGAATCATTTGTTTTATTTCACAATACGATTAAAATAAACGACTCCATTATTTACGTGTCAGTTTATTTTTTAAATTTAGGATTTGCTTTAACGTGTATGTTTTCTTTAGCCTTATCCTTTTTAATACATTTTATCTTTGTCTCGTTCTCTCCTACACATTAATTACTATCTGTGAGTATAGTAAATTACGAGAGGCTTTTTAATTTTCTTATTTTGCTTTCTCAATGTATACTACAGATATTGATTTTAAGCTTTTCCTGAGAACAAAACTGTAACTTTTCAAAATTCCAATGTCAAAATGAAAATGCTAATTAATTGACTGAATAAAGATTATTTTATCTTTACTAAGCAATAACAATTACGAAGACAATATCCCTAATAATGGTAGGCTAATAAATTATTAATAAGTTTGGGAATTGTGAAATGTCATTTGTTTGTTCACCGCACCTTGTACTGATAAATCAACTGTGAACATAATCAATTTCCGGCTTAGTATTCGATACAATGGATAATAATTAATTATAATATTAGGTTATAAGATTAATTTTTTCTACGAGTATAGAATATATTAGGGGTTTTAATACCGGAATTTTACTTGATTTATTTATCCGGTAATTCCGGAGTTAAAAATGATAGAATCCCTAGATTTCAGGATAAAACTATTCGATTTTCATCTAAAATAATGTATGGTTTATGTTTTCTTTGTCAATTAATTGTTTTATAATTCGGGATTATTTATTAAATGTCTCATAACTTACATACCTGATACATTATTAGACATTTATAAATACCTTAAAGAAATACCTATATAACGAATACGAAAAAAATACGATGGTCGAACGAATTCGAACCCGCGCCCCTGGAATTGGGACCATGTGCGTATCACTGAAAATAGGAAAAATGTTTTGCGGGCCGCTAACGCATAAATTAATAATACCGTCTGATCGCGGTTGATTTCATCACGTAAAACTATTAATCTATTTTATGAACGAAAACATAAGTAATGCATAATTACCTGTAAGTTTGTGAGCTATAAATCGGCTTTTAGACGCCAAAAAATCGCAAATAACCATAAATTTTTTTGTACCACCGGTTGATAAAAACTGCTATAGTGATTATATAATATATTATATATTATACTTCTATGAAGTGTTTTCAAATGACGTTTACTCAATAAAATAATGTTACATCCTTAAATCGTGTGAATCATTCGTTGAATAAAAAAAATATTTATTGAATTATTATTATTCATTTATTGATATTTAATTACCTAAATACGATGATAATAATGTTTTCTGAAAAGCTGCGTAAATTTAATAGATTTATTTTTGAACAGATTTTTTTTTAGAATTAGGTAGATTTTCTATACCAGTTGGCAATGTTTCTTTGAAGCGGACGAAACCGGTCCTGATTAATTTTAAACAAAGTAAATTATTATAAATATGTATTACCGGGGCTGACTCACGTAACTGTTCGGATTATTTCTATACAAAGTACTGTACAACTTAATTACAATTCACTTCCGGACACCGGATGTTAGTTCTAGCTAAACTAGTAACTTCATACGCTAATTGTTATTTCCATCTTTAACAATTAACATCA
Organism: Rhyacophila brunnea; assembly: GCF_057557595.1. Taxonomy (NCBI): domain Eukaryota; kingdom Metazoa; phylum Arthropoda; class Insecta; order Trichoptera; family Rhyacophilidae; genus Rhyacophila; species Rhyacophila brunnea. The sequence continues at coordinate 31,403,844 of NW_028232752.1, forward strand.
TTCTCTAAGAATAGCGCTTTTCTTACGAGAATCTACCAACGTCGGTAAATATTTATATGAGAAACTTTGGAAGAAAATTATTCGAAAATGTTTATTTTTTATTTAAATATCGAGTTACCCTGAGAAGGGGATGTACCAAAATATATCTTCCAAATAAACAAATAGCCTTTAGCTTGCCTTTCTTGTCAAATTTGATGAGTTATACCCGAAGACGGCAAAGTTTTCACAAAACTTGAAGGCATTACTTTTGATTTATTGTAAAATTGTATTGCTCGGGTGGGTTCGCTTAATGGCCGGCGAAGAATAAAAATTCTTTTGACATCTGACGAAAACTATCGGCAAACAGGACGCATTTAAAAAAATCAATATAACATTTCACCAAAATTCACACAATGGAATGTTTTCGTTCTGAATTTATTTGTGTGACAACTCTTTATTTCAAACTAAGATAAAGAATTGAACTTACTTCTTTCAATAAAAATTCCTTAAACTTTAGTTTTAATGTCATTATTTATTCAATTTTATAAATTCTCTGTATAGTGTGATTTTCTATAATGCCTAGGTATATAATATATAAATTAAATAAGCAACAATATTAAGTGCATTCGTATATTAATTAGCGATACATAATAATTATGGTCAAGTAATCAGAATGATAGCACCTTTAACTGAAAGCGATACACATGTCGCATATCGCTATTTATTTATTTGGTAATAAGTACCTACGCTAAAACTACTTTTTTTCATCAACAATATTTAGTCAACTCTCTGTAAGTAGGTGCATTAATTAAGTTACATGTTATTTGTGAATGTCAACTAAATTTAACAACATATCGTATAAAATAGAAAATTTCAGTTGAACCGACGTGTATCCCTGCCATATAACATTATTTTATATGCAAGTATATATACAATTTATTCCAAGATAGTTAGTTAAATTTGTTGTAGAGATCATTCCCTACTTTTTTTTTCAGTCGGTCACACTCAGCCACTCTACATCCCTCCTGGTGTTATCCCCCAATCCCCTGTTATGGTAGCCCATGGCCCGATTGTGGTACCTTCATAAAATTTAAGCAATTCTAAAATTCAACAAAAAAGCTCGCAAAAGCTTATACATTTATCTTTAAAATATATCTAAATAATATATATAAACACTGGTGATAGTCCGCGATATTATCCGCATTAACTACAAAAAGAAAAAGCAAACCGATATACAGAATGAAGAAAATACACTGATTTGATTTGTATTTTTCATATCAATATGATAGACAACGTTTGAATGTCACACCTATCTACTCACACTTAACGTGACTACTGCTATCTGACTATTCATGATGAATTTTGTGCGTATTTTTGAGATATTGTATACCTACTTAGATGATATTGATATGAAATTAATATTAATACTAATAATTTACTTTATGTGCTGTCAAAGTTTCATGAATATTTTTATATACCTAGTAGTTTAGAGTTACTTATAATAAAAAACGGGCAGATGTACACAATTAAAAATAACTAACACGTATCATAGACAAACGTGAATAATAAAAATGGTGATCATAATATAAAATATTTCCCATTTAAAAATTATAAATGTACCTACTATATAAATAATTAATTTTAGTTTCAGTATTAATGTTCTCCTTTAGCAACGTGCTGTTTTCATAGACCTCAAATGTTATACATTTCGATACCTAATATTAATTTGTACACCAATCCGATATTGTCATTATATTGCCGTTTGGGGTTTGCCAATGGTGATATTAATAATAAGGGTAGTTGTATTAAGTGGGTAAGTAAATACTCAGCTATTACCAGAATAAACAACAGAGTGATGGAAACAATACTATTACGATACGGTTTCTATAATATTGTTGTATTACAATATAATATACTGTATTTATAAAAAAACTCAAATACACAAGTTAAAAATTAAATAACATTAACGCAAATAAAAACTATTGGTTGTTATTCACTGACAATATTTTTGATAATAGGTGGTTTATAATAACAACCTTTTACATTCCATTTTTAAACTACGATTCTTTTAATAAACATTGTATCAAATTCATCAGTTTTACAACACAGGAAAACCGTATTTTTTGTCTTATGTTTAAAATGTCAACAGATAAAAGTAGGTGTCAAAATTATTTTCATATAATTTTTGCATTCATATTCTATGGAAATTATCTGAACATTTTTTATAAAATAAAGTTTATACTTAACAAAAGAAGTCTAATCATCCTTTTTATTTTTAAATACCTACTTGATTTTTCTACCTTTTTAGTATAAATGGTAATTATTATAACATTTTTATATTGAACACAAATAATTTGAATATACTCACTAGAAAAAATTTCGGGTATCGTATTTTTTTCAAACAATTTTTCTAGTAGATACGGTGTTTTCAAATTATGTATGTTTTTTTTTTTTTAGATTTGTAGTCGTAGAAAAAAAATATAGTATGTACTTAGTCTGTATGTTGACACATTGCAAGATAACGGCAACAAACTTTTATGTATGGTCGTCATTTTTCGTTTCATTTGACATGATACTCGTATTATTATATTATACAGTTATATTTAAATTTGCATTTATATATGAATGTTATGGTTTTGGAACAAGTCAAACATGTTTTGTGCTTGTAACGGCTTGTAAGGTATCGACGAATGGAAATAGCAGCACTATCTGTGCAGAAACTGTGTGATTATTTGATAAACTCGGGTCACTTGTGACGAACCACATAAATGATACAAGAGATCAAATAAATCTCTGTGTCAACTTCGTGTATATATGCTATTTATATTTGAAAAAGCTTAAGAGGAATAGAGCCCCTAAGAAAAATAAATAAAACTTTACTGCACCCAGAATTAACGCATGGGTCAGAGTTCTCAAAACTTGGCTGGGAATTTCTTTAAGAGAATGACATTTAGAGGTGTACATACAATTATTAAGAGACAAAAATATCACGTTGCATAAGAAAATGCAAATGAATATAATACCAGTAGCCAAAAATTTGGGATATTTATTCGTAGAAATGTGTGATCGAAAATATTATGGCTGGACTATGTTGTAGGTGATTTAAAGATGTTTAATAAATGCAGCTGTAAAGAATCATCGCTGGATTATCCAATATGTAAAATATTTTATTTTGGAAGAATGCTAATAATCAAAGGTTATAGTAGTGGTGATGATATTTTTTTCTGTAAAATAGCGTATGTATTTATTATTTATTATGTTTATGAGTATATTTAGTTAATTAATTGATTATACTTATGAGTACCACTAGTATAATTAAATTAGCGTCCCACGCGTAAAACATTACGGTTTAATCCGGTTAAATGAGTCATTATTCCCTGGAGAAAATAGCGGACTGACCATGGGCCTACATGTTATGTAAGTTAATAAAAACAAACCCCCTTAGTATCGTTCTATTCAATTTGTATACCTCGCTCTATTAAATCACTTTCGATCAATATAAACGACCTATAAAAGGGCAATAAATACGCTATCAACTTGTGCTAACTTGTAAATCGTGCCGAGAGGAAGTGAGTGAAAGTCACATGAAAGGTAAAAAAAAAAAAACACGTTATATACACTTTTATAGAATCCTGAAAATACATTAACACTATACTAGAGCCTGGAGAAGTTCAAGTCATATTTTTTACTACACATAGATTAAATAAAAATACGTTAATTATATCTACATCATAAATACGTAGTGATATCAAATCTCTACCCTGAAATAATTTCTTGAATCATCGGAAATCTAAACATATACAAAACCAAATTCAAAATACATATTATATAAGCATAATCATAATTATTAATGTAATTGCATGTTCAGAAAATAGCATATTTTTATTAAATAAGTGCACGTAAGTGTTTTATAAAAATCTGCACCATTTACCCTTGCTTTTTACAGGATACGAAAAAGTCAAGAAAGCACCTAACTATACCTATTCAAGGCGCCACATCCCCAATGCAATGTAAATAGAAAATTAAAGCAGTAGTCAAGGTTGGTGGCTCGAAATATCGCGCGGCAGAATGTCTACCGCCAAAGAAAATTGTTAATTAGTTACCTGTAGCAGAACAAGTAGAAAACCGAACTCACTCTACCTCAATAACGGGAACCCTCCGTACCAATTTTTCAAATATTTACCATGATCAATTATTGGTAAAGACTACATCCTCACCTTGGATCCAACGAGGAGGCTGTGTCAGTAGATATGGTGGTTTTTAATTATGCGGATGAGGCATGCACTTTGTCCACGTGTATTTTTCACACTAATGCTCAACATGCACCTTTCCATGCCACGTTTCCAACACCACATTTCTAATGCCGGGTCCACACTGGCAACATGTCGCGCGACAACCTCGTTAAATTTTACGATAATTATCATACTTATCGTAAAATTTAACGAGGTTGTCACGCGACATGTTGCCAGTGTGGACCCGGCATAATGGCTATGTATTAAAAAATCACGACAAACATAAATATAGCCGTGGTTGTGACTTTCAATGTTGGTTTATCGTATAGGTAACATTTTCACAAAAATGCCTCACAGAGACTTACATAATATATCTCTACCTGAAAGTAACAGTCAATTGCTGAAAGTTATACCTACATTTATCACTGAGATTTTTTAAAAATTGTAATACTCCACTTAAAAAATACCACTGTTGCATTTTTTTTAAATTATCATGTAAATTTAAATCAACAGTGGGATAACTGAAATAACAAACTCTTAATAAGATAATAATACCGCAGAAAAAACAAAAATTTAGTAAACGATTTGATTTGTATGAATCAAACATTAAAAATTGTACAAAAAGATGATGAAAAATTACAAAATGTTATTTTTATAATTTTTGTTCACCGTTTTTTAAGTAATATGGTTCAGCATAATGTTTAATAATTCATATGCATTCTATAAACATTTCATATTTTATCCATCGTTTATTAATCCGTAGTATTTCGTCAACACGTCATGATGCTATACATATTTAATATTTTAATGTTATATTCATGAAACCGCAGGATATACACAAAATTCAGAGTATAAATTTTGGTGAAAAATAAATTTTAAACAAAAATCACGTGCACGGTAAAATTAACGCTAATTGAAATATGTATGACCGTTTCTGCAACGCTGAGCTTTTGCCTGGCATCTCGTCAGATTTCCATATAACCGAAAAAGCTCGATTATTTTGTATTTTACACCAGACGGAGCGCGGACCTCAGTTTGACACATTCATTTCCCCTTTGCTAAGGACACTTTCATGTTAACATTACAAAACACATTTTTTTAATGCCCCGATTTGGGGCTTAAAACGGCCCCGAACAGTCATATTAATACGCCTAGATATTTGCACCACACTTAAGCCGGATAAATTGGACTTTCCCCGGCCAGAATAAATTATATTATTTAATACAGAAAATATGTATATAAAAAATACAACGAATATTTGGACAGCAAAGTATTTGTAAATATAATATAAATATTATATTATTCCGTAAAATAAATAATATATTTCACCCATTATTTTTTAACCACTTATGGAATAATTCTAATACTTTTTATAACATCCAGTCCAGACAAAATATACATATTATGTACGTATCTATAATTATATTTTTTACAAATATTTGTTTAAATATATTTGAAATGTTTTTATATAAATGAGGAGTAAGTATGGCAATATTTGGAATAAATTGTTTATTGTTTCCTCGGAAGTAGCGACGCGCGGACATATAAAATTCTTGTTTTCGGAAATTTATTTGTTGTTTTGATTAAAGTGCGTCAAATTCTATGACGTAAACAGTCTTATCTGATGAAATATTTGCAGGCGAGGACAAGTGTTGAGTTTCAAAACCTTATAACAAATGACTATGGGCACAATAATACTAGGTATATTTGTATTACGCAAAGGTTTACAAACTATTGTATATTTTGTATGTATACATAATGTATGCATTTCGGTATAGACTAGGCATTATCGCATAAAGAAATTTTAATGTAATATTTAAAAAAAAATATTTTTAATCTCGTCATAATAATATGGAGAAATCGATTTCTGTATAATAATGTACACAATTTTGTAAGTATGGCTATACAAATAATGCTATATACCTATTTATATATATCTGATATTTTTCAATTATTATATCGTAAATTCATATTGGATTCAGATTACGGGCTAAGTGGGACGAACTAATTGTTAAAACTAAATTCTCATACGAAGCGTGTCAAGATAGTTTCACATTATGGGATATAAGTATATAATATATTTCTTTATGTCAGCGGAATGGTTGCTAGTGTATTTTGTAATAACAATTTGTGTAATAATAATACTCCTCATCTGTTACCTGGAGAATAACAATATACCTACTTATTATATTTTTTTGAATTAATTAAATTACTATTTATTTTATTGAGAAAATATTGTATTTTATTTTTGCAAATGAACAGTTACATATTATAATATTACATTGAATATACAGAGAAATAATGAATAATATAGAATAATAATAAAATATTATAACAACATAAGTGACAAGGGTATACAATTAAACGATATAGGAACTTACATAATAATATATATTATAAACCAATAAATAATAATTGAATAACTATTGATAATACTAGATTTCCCCAAGTATATAAAATACCCCCTCCAATTCTCTGGTTATATTAAGAGTACCTACTGTTGCGTCCTCGGACTCCAGGTCATATATCTGGAGTAACTTTTGAGGGTGTACGATGGCCTGAATACGCCCTTGGCCTCGTAGTCAAATAAAGGCAAGATAAGGGCACCTAGTTACGCTCTTGGTCATCCAACAGGATGTTTTGTTTTTCAGATTAAGTCCTACGATCCATGTCTTTGAGACTGAGGACATGGTTTGTGGAAGAGCAGGTGCAAGTAAGGTACGCCAGATGATGAGTGATATTAGGCCTTTGCCATTTAAGGGGGGACATGCTCGTCGAAGGTCAAAATTGAGTTTTTATTGTATTTTCAAACCACGATCCTGGACACTCCTTAAACGTTGTAGATAATCTATTTATATAATTTTGAAGCCTTATTATCCTTTATAGTTATTTTAAACATTTGATGACTGCATAAAGTATTTTTGTTACATAAAATAGTATTCTTTTAAACCTCTCGCTCTAATGTTATGGAATATAGTCATATTTCGGTACATAACTGTGCAGTGGTGTTACGATTTTTTACATTTATTAATTTTTAGACGCATTTATAAAACCATTAGTATAATTTATTACGAGATAATTTTTGTAAAATATTCACGATAAAAAATTATATTGATAATCTATGTGATCCCAAATTTGACAAGAATTAGGCATTTTATTATTCAAAAAATCGGCAAAATTAACACATTTGAAGATGATTCTAAAGATACTTATTATAAGCTATGTCTTTGACCATTCAAGTGTGATAAACACCTTATGAATAATGATTGCTTTATAATAATTATTGACCTAAGAATAAGGTAGTGTTTTTTTGAAATACGCCATTTCTTTTGGCATTCCCCAGTGTTTATGCTACAACATACGGCCGTAGCCATAAATTGACAAACTATAATTGAAGTAGGGAGTAAAATGATATTGACGCGCGTGTTTGAACATGTACCGTTTAAAAAAAAATAAAAAAAAATTCGGTTAGGTACATGATCAAATACGCGCGTTAACATAATTTTACTCCCTACTTTAATTATAGTTTGTCAATTTATGGCTACGGCCGTATGTTGTAGCTTAACCACTGGGGAATGCCAAAAGAAATGGCGTATTTCAAAAAAACACTACCTTATTCTTAGGTCAATAATTATTATAAAGCAATCATTATTCATAAGATGTTTATCACACTTGAATGGTCGAAGATATAGCTTATAATAAGTATCTTTAGAATCATCTTCAAATGTGTTAATCTTGCCGATTTTTTGAATAATAAAATGCCTAATTCTTGTCAAATTTGGGATCACAGAGATTATCAATATAATTATTTATCGTGAATATTTTACAAAAATTATCTCGTAATAAATTATACCAATGGTTTTATAAATGCGTCTAAAAATTAATAAATGTAAAAAATCTTAACACCACTGTACAGTTATGTACCGAAATATGACTATATTCCAAAACATTAGAGCGAGAGGTTTAAAAGAATACTATTTTATGTAACAAAAATACTTTATGCAGTCATAAAATGTTTAAAATAACTATAAAGGATAATAAGGCTTCAATATTATATAAATAGATTATCTACAACGTTTAAGGAGTGTCCAGGATCATGGTTTGAAAATACAATAAAAACTCAATTTTGACCTTCGACGAGCATGTCCCCCCTTAACTCGTATTACTACGTGAGTTTTTAAAATATCATGTATAAAACTATGTAGTAAAATGTCTAGTTGAAAACGTGTGAAAATTGTAATACCATATGTAAAGAATGAATGAGAAAGATAACAGGTTGTACCAGAGGAATGAAAGAGTTGTTAGAAAATAACTATAACTTATAAATGCTAAAATAACATGTTATAAAAATGTCGATAGTATGAGAAGAGCGCTTGCGATTCCTCCCGTACCGACTAATCTGTAAAATTTAAAATGTATTATAAATCTGTAAAAATAATCATAAATGCATGTATTGCCTCGCGATAATTCAATCACAAGATAATGAATGTATAAAATGAAAAAATAACGTCAGTAAATTCCAATGTAAAAAAATCATAATGTACTAGACATACATTCCAGCTCAGCTGTGCCGGAGACTGAGTTGACTTGGGATATTCCTACTTGTTTATGGGGCGCATCAGCATTTGCGTCATCCCCTTCATCTGTAGTAAGTGATCTGGGTTATAGGTTGTTTGAGTTTACAAATGTACACTCTGAAACGTCGATAAATCGGTTAGTATTCACTGTTTGGATACTAATCAGCCATTCAATAAGGAATTCCGTCAGCTATGGTTTGACACCCAGATAAGGCCATTCGGAGAAGGTTCATGAAAATCTGTACTATTACAGAATAGAATTAAACAAATAATATGACCAAATAATTATGACAAAACAATTAATGATACCCACCTTCAAAAAGAACACACCAACTGAGCTAGACCTGAAGTGTGGTGATTTATCACTACCTACTACCTAAAACAGTGACTACATTACGTTTTTAGATTTCTATACTTATTCGCTGTCTCAGGTACCTGGTTGAATGGCATTCATCTGTTTTAGCAGTCATTTTATTTATATTTAACAGTAGTGAAATAATAATTAACATAATAATAATTATATTTCAATGAATTAGAGTTAATTAGGCGAGTTTTACATTAAATTAAATATGTTTTTTAAACCATAAAGATCTATTTATATAATACGTAGCCATGAATATAATAAAATATAAAATTAAATTAAATTAAATTAAATTTAGGTAGGTACCTATAATATACATACAAATTATTAATTCTGCAAAAATGCAACGAGTGTAATCTGTCTTTTGTTTTTATAAGTTTGTGTTTGTACTAACAATACCAGCACAAGGATTAAGTGATCTCTTCATAAGGTTTCTTCGTTATTATTTGCTATTTGTTTTATCTATAAAACGATAAAAAAGGCATTTAACTTAATTATAATCACAATCAATATCATTACGTAACAAAACAATATGTTATTCAAGGTACGTGAAGGAAATGCTGTAATTATCGAGGAAATTTTTTTTTTAGTAAAAAAATACCCAAATATATAATAAAGTTACTATATTGTACGTATTGTGAGGGAAATTCTACTTTTCTAGTAAATTATTTCAAAAGAAAATCAAAACAGTTGTCAGAGTTCCGGTGACTTCGACGTGCAAATTTTAAATGGGCCGGATCCGCTGGCGGGGGGGTTTATACCCCTACGATATTTTATAGTGAGGAAAACGCATGCGCGGATTTTTTGGGCGACTATTTTTTTCATAGAATGTCTTTTGTTTTCGATTTTTTTCGGAGCGGCTGTGAAAATCGTTTTCCATTTTCAAATAACTACGTGGAGATTTCGATATCACATTTGCAACTCTTTGGTCGAGGAATAATAATAAATTTTTTAATTTAAAAACTTTCTTTAATGGTTTTCATATCCCAATATAATAATATTATAGATATTGCTCGTAAGTGCCAAGTGAAGTTCAGATCAATACAATATAATCCAATAATATGTACTATCGCCAAATACATCGTTTTATCGTGGTCGTAATAAACATTGTATTATCTTGCTAAAGCTCTGTAAGCCAGATAAAAGAGTGTATTTTTGGCGTTTGACATGTAACACATAATTTATTTTTTCACACGAAAAAAAACGCAATCGATCGGATACGAACCACCAATTGTTCGGTTATCAGCCGAACGCACTACCTTTACGCCACGGTATGGTTCTGCGATCGTGACGATTATACAGTATAATATTATAGTTTAGAATTTTTCCGTTGCCTAGGCAGCGAATTTATTATTTTTTGCCATTTGCAATTCCTTACGTAAACAAACTATTAAACGTCAGAGTGACAGTTGGTACTTTAAAAATAAAAACAACGGTAAACCATTAAGTAATTTAGTAATATAAGTTAAAGTGTATAGAAGAAATAAACCAACGGCATTCCAATAAGCGGTCCTTTTTCCTGAGTGTGTAATTTTACAAGATAATTAAGAGCTAGTCAAAGAATCTAGTTTATCACAAGTTTTATTTTTGTTTTGTTACGCCAAAGAAGTATAACTTCTAACGCGCGTACATAAGTACACACATGGATTATTTTTTATGTGTTTCCTAATAAAAATGATTATTTATCCAATATGGCGAAGGGTCGCATGTTAGTTGGCTATCACAATCGCGTCGCGATCTGTGCTCAGTGACGTCCCGTGGGGGTTGGCAGAATGAGCGTCGCTTGGGGGCGGCAGTTACTCGAAAGGTGGCAAATTATAGAGAATCATTAGGTATATATAGAAATAGGTAGGTACCATAGCTTAGCTAAAATTCAGCTCATTGGTTGGAAATAAAATGTTTTAATTAACATAAAAGGTTTAACAGGACGGTATTTTTTTGTCGGGGTCGTTATGTCTAGTTTACTTCCGTTGTCTTTGGATGACACATCCTTGGTGAGCAGCAATGATACATGCAAGTTGTCAGGTGTAGTATTTTTAAATGTATCTGAATCCGTGGGCTTTCAATATTGTCTATTAAAGTAGAGATTGCATCTAAATTAGGTTTAGTGGTATATTTTGTTAGTAATGTATCCATACAACACCTTTCTCAGATATTGGAGTCATGAAAGGATGATAAAAAATACTGTATACCAAAATGGGGCGGTATTCTGGTGCTTCCTAGGGGGGGGCATTTTGCTTAGGGACGTCACTAGTTAAGGTAGGTACCTATTTATTAATTTCAGCAATTTTATATAATAATAACACTAACAACGATAATTTTTGAAGTACCTACTTAAATAAAAAAATAGGAAATAAAGAAAAAAAGTAAAACGCACGATCTGGTCATCACAAAAGCCAATTTGTTGCATTTAGAAAATTTGCGGCGTCATACTGTCACCGTGAAGATGTTTTTACTTCCTTAGATAATTAATAATCATCAGTTTTGTATTATGTATTGTATATGTTTTTGTTTACACCCACGGTGGCCACGCGGCTTGAGCGTTGGACTATCACGCCGTGGGTCTCAGGTTCGAATCCTGGGTCTGGCAAGTACATATATTGTTTTTCAATTTGTGTGTGAGTCAGGGTATGGACCTAATAGGTTGAGCAAGTGGCTGACATCCATTTCTCGTAAAAAACAAATTCTGTTAATACAAACCGCTACTCTGTGGTCCTATGATCCTATTAGGATCGGACATGGTCAATATATATATAGTTTTGTATTAGCTACCACAATTTTTAATTTTCCTTATGTGTTCCTTTCTTTCATGGCCACTCTTGACTAGTCATATAAATTCGGTTAAAGCACACTTGAGTGCATGGAAACCTCAGTTTGGGTAACTGTTCCTGAGACATTCTCAGTTATAAAAAAGCAATTAGACGAAATAATGTTCGCGCTTAGGTAGGTAGGTACAAGTTAATTTTCCTGAATCATCTCATATAAAAAGAGATACATATCCTGAAAACTATCGCGTTTGATATAATATATGCATTGAATTCTATTACCATTTCTTCAAGTGAATGTGAACGCAAATTTTCGCAAATGAATCTAATTATTACCCCAATAAGAGCTTTTTTGAAGACCAAAACAGTTTCTGGACTTTTGTTCATCAAACTCGTCGGACCACCTTTGACACTTAATGGTCCTTCAAAATACGTTGATCGGTGGTTACTCGGTGGAAGACATTCATCCATAAACTCTAAGAAAAGGAATCAAGACGATTTGCCAAACAAAAATTGGACTGAACTTTGGAAATCACCATGGCCCCCACAAAAAGGGGACTGGCTCTGGCCTGGAAAATTGACCAGATAAGTGAGATAAACGCACATCACAAATTTGCCCCAATCGTTAAAAAAATTGCCTGCAATTTCCTTCAGGCGTGTTAACATTTTAAAATATGTGGTTGTGTAATTAATTGCATTTTTTGGTTAATGTTCGTTGATACACTGAATGAATACTCTCAATTTTACCTCGAACACCATTTGAAAACCTTAGTGATAGGTAGGAGGCCGCCAAAGATCCTGGACGGAGGGCCCGCTTCAGGATTTGGGGGCCATGGAAATCACTACTTATATACTTTTATTCAAATATCTATACTTATGATGTTTTTCAATTTTAGTTGTTTTATTTGTATATTATGTTTGTTTGTTTAATTTTTTTATGCGCTTCTTGGCATAGGAAAAGTTGCTTTAAATGATATTTGAATACTATTAAGAAGTTTGGCAAGAAGTGAATGTGCTAAAGTGAGTTAGGGTAAGGGCGGCATATAAATTGACTAGATGAACTTTAAGCTGATGTTGAACTTTAAACGATTGTAATATCTCTTCTAAATTTTTGTTGACTGTTCACCAATAATCTCTTTTTCGACTACCATATTCATTAGATCTAAATGTTGCATGATTAATTATAATAAAAACGTTTTAAGGAAACAAGGCGAGTAGACGCTCTTACCCCCACATTTGGGGTAAGAGCATCTAGTTTAATTATTTCTCATAATTATTATTAGTCGAAAAATATATCAACCTCAGAATAATATAATATTTTAAGTGCAATATTTTCATTGTTTATGGTGGTAAATTTCCTTAGGGAACAGTAGATATTAAATGAAATAAAAAAAGTTGGGTAAGTGCGGCATATGTAGCACTAGTGATGTGACTGTGGTAAGATAAAATAGGTAACTCGTTATTTTTTAAATTACTTATTAATTAATTAAAATACATAATTAATTATCTTCATTACTATGAGAATTTCAATAATTCACAGATTGTTATCACAGATAAATATCATTACACAATATTATTATATGTATATATATATTTTTATATTACTATAAAATCCAAATTCTAATACAATCCAATCCATTCCAACTCATATAAGTAATTATTATAAGGTACTACCAGGTCTATGGTCCACGTATGTTTTTATAATAATCTGACAAAATATAAAAAAGTCCGATTGAAATAAAATGCAAATATATATATACCATTGTTTAAATAATAACTGTAATTATATCATCTGTTTTTAGATTTTTTATTCATATATAATTACAGTGACATCTAGATAAGATGCCTTGAAGATTCATTTAAATTTGATTGGAATTAGATTCTGATATAATTTTGACCTATATGCTTTGTAATTCGGGGAATAGATGGCTCTATGAAATCAAAACTTTTGATGACATCCCCCTTAAGTATAAGATTCTGATATTTATTTATAAACACAGTGATACGAAAATATTGTAAGTATTTTATTCTCAACTTGTTAATTAGATATGCAAAATACTTTCAATCATATTGTAGTATATAAATTATATCGTATGCATCACAATATTCAATAAGTCAAATAAACTAACTTAATAGAGAATCACTTCTGGGCTCAACGAAGACTGCCATCGATCAGTAATAACCCAATTGCTCTGGATGGCTATGCTATTAATAATACCCATGGGGAAGCAATTAATTAGTTTGCGGTTTATATGTACTTACATGCCAAGGTGCGGAGTCTATATTGCATAATGCAATATAATAACTCTGGCTTATTGTATCTGATAAAGTTAACTTAAGTTAACTTAAATTCTTAATATTGCTATTAAATTTAATATATTTAATAATACACCATTATCAAGATTCATACATTAAGTTAATAAAAGTTACCCAATCGTCATATTATTATATAATGTAGAAAGCTAAAAAAATATTAATAAACTTAAAAGCTATCGCATTATTAAAACTGACGTAAAAAGCTTTTACACAGTATTTTTAAATATTCTTAAATAGGTACACTTCAAAATAATTTTACTCAAAATGAAAAACAGCGTTTTTAACTTAACCTATTTTCCAGTTATATTAAATTATTCTTGCTAACGTGTGATATCACAACTATAGTGATATATTTTATACAAAAAGGATACTGAAATTAAAATATCAATTTCGTCAAAACGTGAGTAAAGAAATTTTTGCAATGTAAATCTGCTGATTACACTGAGAGGAATTGCCAATATTTTTAAAACACCATGATATTATTGAACCTGTAATCGAAAGAAATATGACGTAAATAACTATTTATTTATTGAACGAATAATTCACAAGATTTAAAAATGTAACTTTCAAATTATTGAACATACATAATTTTGAAAACACTTCTGAGAAAATATATTATAACCAATAGAAAAAAGCTTTTTTGAAAAAAGTAACACACCCCGCAGGAATCGAACCTGCATCTCTCGGGTATCGCGCCCACGCACATAGGACCATTACACTAAAGCAGTGCTCCGCAACCGGTGTGCCGCAAGACGATGCTAGGTGTGCCGCGGTGCAATAGCCAAATTTTCGTACTTGGATGGTAATATATTTGAGCACCTGCATGAACTTAATAAAACAATGCAAGGTCAGAATGAAAATATATTGACGTGCTCTGATAAATTAGAAGAAGTCAAAAATAAAATGGAACTTTGGCAGAAGGAGTTAAGACAAGGATCTCTACAAATGTTTCAAAGGAACTACCAAACCACCATTGAAAACAAGCAATTAATTTTGGATCCGTCTCAAAAACATTTAACTTTGCTGCAAAAGAAATTTCATCAGTACGTTCATACAATAAATGCGACTGGACACGAAACCCTTTTGCAACCAATGCCGAAAATTCTATAGAAGCGCTTTTCCTATAAATTCGAGAGGAATTTGTTGAATTGATAAACGACGGGACGCTAAAACTGAAGTTCGCCGATGTTCCATTGGCTATTTTCTGGATTTCGGTTAATAAAAAATATCTTCGGATTTCCGACAAGGCTATCGCAGTTCAGCTCCCATTTTCGAGTCAAAAAAAGTCGCCTGCGGCGCTATTTTACTACGCTTGTAAGTATTAACATTTTAAAACATGTGACTGTAGGACACAATTTATTATTATTGTATCAATACTCGACAAATAATTATCCTTAACCCGACAACTAACCATAATTATATAAATAGAATAAAACCATACAAAAAATCGCTAAACATTATATCAATACCATTCATTTTACCTTATTCATTTAACACTATTTGAAAAACGCTATTTTCGAGTATCACACAGTCTTTAACCGTAGCGATAAGTAGGGGGGCCCGCCAAATATCTTGGGCTGGGGTCCCCCTTCAGGATGTGGAGTCCGTGTTTTGGTGTATAAATTGTTTTACGTGTGGTGAGCCGCGGAATTCTGGGAAGACCTTTGATGTGCCATGATTGAGTTGGAAAAGGTTGCGGAGCATTGCACTAAAGGAATGATACTAAATTGCTTTTACTATTGGCTTTTAATACTCATTGAAGCACTTTCCAAATTGATCGAAGAAAATAGATAAGTGAGAGTGAACATCATTAACCACGAAATTTTTTGACAGAAAACGAATATCTGACATATTTTCCTTACTTGTAATATTGTGTTTGCGATGCTGCCTTCATATTCTTTACCCTGTGACAATCGGTATCATTTCACTTCTTTAATTAAAAATACACAAATTCATAAAAATGCCCACAAGGACCGAGGGGCTAACGCGTTGGCTTATAATATCGTGGTACCCAGTATTATTCAATGTGTGTTTGGAATCAGCGTATAGACCTTGACCCAAGAGATTGAGCAAGTGGCCACCATCTATTTATCGTAAAAAAACAAAAATCTCTTAATACAAACCTCTACTCTGTGGAAGCCCATTTTGATCTTCTTTGGACCGGACATGGTCAAAAAATAAATAATACTTTGCTTGGAAAAAAGTTTAAAAAATGTCAGAAATCTTTCGCTAATCACTTATTTGACATTCCTGTATTTGAAGATTATAATTCCAACATTACATTGTAATCAGGTATCTAGATGCTATTACGTTTAATTATTGTTTACTAAAAAGATTCGATAATTCGGTATAGTTCCTTTATTGATGATGATAATGTTACAACCAAATTACTTATCGATTTAATGAATTAAAGTTAATTAATTACTTTCTTTATTCAACGAATAATTCACAAGATTTAAGAATGTAACATTCTAATTATTTGACATACATAATTTTGAAAACACTTCTGAGAACTATTACGGGATGTCTTATTTTTTTAAAAAGATTTTTTCTTATGGTTATAATATATTTAATCAGAAGTGTTTTCAAAAGTATGTATGTCCAAGAATTAAAGTTATATAAATGATAATTAGTAATATCAATCTCTAAATAAACTAAAATTCTACCGAATAAATGATTGCTATCTCTAATGAATGGAAAAACTATTCAATTAATCGTCATAATATTATGGAATACGTACAAATTTGTAATGCAGTACTATTTTGTTAAATAATATAAGGCTTAAAATATTCACTGTCACACATCAGTAAAAGCCCGGTCGCAATTTCATAATGAATTTATAAAAACACACAACGAATTACGGCAACATTTCAGTGGAACTTTTACGAGATGATAGTGGTTGCTACTGGTTTACTGGCTCGAATGTAAAAGAAAATATTTTGAAGGTGTATTTTACAACCGGTGTCACATATCGTTAAATTTTGTACGAACCATTGAACACAACACAAGTTTAAGCTAAATAACTAAATAGTTAAATAACTAATAGTTAAAAAGTATTAAAAAAATGTTTATAATAACGGATTTTTATGTAGGTAATCGTTATAATATGTACCTGCATTGAAAATACTATGCAGTTGTTCCAATTTGTAAATAAATACAAAATGAGTACAATCGACTACTGTTACCTACTTGATGCAAATTTAATTTAAATAAGACTCAATTTTAAAATCCGTTAATTACATTTTATCTAATTTTTAATAAATTAGACCATCTGTGCCATTCCAATACTTGCTTATTCGTTTAAATAATATGATTAATACAGCTTTATGAGCTTTTAAGCAGTTACTTTAGTATGCAACATAAAATTTTAATTTTTGCTGGTTATATAAAAGCATTAAAAATATATTATATAGTCTGAAGATACTCTGAAGTCTGAACGTCTACCTAAATTTAATTATTTATTCAAAAACTAGATTGTATTTGTTTTAAAAGCATATTATGCTAAAAAAGGGGTTATTAGAAAGAATTTAAAAAATAGACACGCACATATCGGTAAAATTGAAGATGTAACAGTACCTATTAATTAATCATTATAATTAAAAATTACGTCTGCATTATTTGTTATTTTTGAATATACCTACTGATGGCTTAAGCAGGTAGTATCCAATATGAAAATAGTAGATTATAATAAATATCATCTAAAATTGTGTAAAAGCAATTTCTTAATGTAATTAATTATTTTGTGAATTTCATTAAAGTATGTTTATTTCAAGAAACTTTTTTTATTCAACGAATTTATTATAAGGCTTTTTAATGTGTGTTTAATCCAAAACAAGGACCGAAAGAGTTGAGCGAATGGCTAATTTCTAATTTTAAAAATCTGATTTCATTTTGTGGAGTCCTGTATGCGTCGCTTGGGGTGAAAATGGTGATATACTTTTATTTTACTTGCATCATTTTGGTTTTGAAATTGTGGCTGCCGGTATGGCACGAGCGTGACCTTTGTCGTTCGGTGACGTTATTAACACGTCATGAGGTTTTTAGAAAAACTGCCTTCCGGTTGTGAAAAAGCTCGCTTACCATAATTACTATTATGCAAAAGCGATTATTTTGAGTTAAACTGGCGCTATAAACTTTAATACCAAAGAAAAACAGGTGAATGAATGAGGCAAGGGTTAAATTTAGACTGGTTTTTATTTTGAAAATATTTTGATGAAGGTATAATATCATTTGAAAATTTTCATAAAAACGTTGTTGCTTAAAAAAAGCTTTTGCGTAATGACCTACTGTTTCACTTTTTTTCAATTCACGCCTCTACGTTTTTGATCGTTTAATATGAATGGCTCAGGGTAAGTAAAGGAATAATGCAACACATAATACGTATAATTATTAATAATAATACAATTTCAAAATACTAATTTTATAAATAAATCAAAAATCAGCAAAATAACGGATATGGAACTAACCATTGCGCATTCAATCAATATAAATAATTATTATATTCATTTTAACACTACAATTTACCAACCAGTCCCAATAATCAGTCCCAATTATTATAGTATACCATACAACATTGCAACATTGATATAAATGAATGGTCACCTTACCAGAAACCACAACTCCAGGATGAAAAACCATACGCATTGGACTGTGAGGGCCACAATATGTATTTGCAAGACTACGAGGTTACGGCCATAATCAAAATTAATAATATTATGTATATTCGCTATAAATACGCAGCAGTTTCGACTTAACATAATACCCTGTTTACATGTGCATGGATTTACTGCTGACAATACGTAATATCGCGGCCATAACAAGAAACGTGTAAACATGTATTATCATGCAAGTTGCAAGATTGCATGCATGAATCAAAAAAGCTCGGAAACTTCTTAATTTTCACGCGATAGTTGAATTTATTCGAAATCTGCACCTGCGCAGTAGAACGATAGTGGTGAACCTGGGGGTAAAACAACGTACTACACCACGCAGAGACTCATTTTGAGGTCAACCGATTTTCACGATCTGTCAAATAGTACCATAAAATGACAACATCGCGTCTCGCTTACTCTTGAAGAATGAGATTGCCAAGATAGTCAGCACTTTCACGCGTAAACAGTTATTATCGAAAGAGATTAAAATACACACTATTGGTGAAAGTAAATCCATGCACATGTACAACAGGCGCTATAATAATTATATAGTGGTGATTTTTTATTTAATTAAGAATTTATTTTAAAAAAAATGTAAATTTTAATCAGCTAATTATTAATTCATAGTTGGCTTTAAAAATGATGTAGTCAGTAGCGTATCAGTTCGGTGGTTGTATTGAAATTGAAAAAAAAAATACTAGGTACTTTAAATTTCTAAAAATGCTACAGACATTTCACCATTCATACAGATTTAATTAGGTATATTTTAAATAGTATTTAAATCTTAGTAAGTCCCACCATTATTATGATAATATTATATTGGTAGCTTATTTTGCATTAAAAAATACAGATTTAAGAATGCAACATTAGTTCAGACAAACATTGAAGTTTCATTCAGTTGATAAAAGGATTTTTCTAATTAGAAAATTTCTTAATTATGACTTAGTTTTCATATTAAAATTTTAAATTAAATTCAATGTATACATTGTGTTAATCAAGACAAATAATAATAAAAAGCATTTTGGTTAATACAACTTATGAAGTTCCTTCTATACGCTTTAAAAGATATAATATGTCATTCATCACTTATATTATATGATTTTAAATTGCAGTTAAACAGTCAAACTTTTCATATTACAAAACTTATCCGGCATCCTTATAAGTGTTTACACTTTGGTTTCTAAAGTATTAGGGTTTAACTTAATTAACATGTCCGCATTTAAACTTTGGTAAACATATTGAAACACTGTGGTGATATTTCAAAGCCGACACAAAGTGAGCCTTGCTCTATGCTTTATAGCACAGAGTACGGGGAAATCCCTTTTTAGCGGCAATATTACCTAATTTTAAAGCTCCAAATAATTACGTTACTTGACTATCCTGTTGAAAGAGACCATTCAAAAGACGCATCGTGTAAGTAAATAAGTAATAAACTAGTATATTTATACCTACCCTTATCATTTTTTATTATTAATTATAATTTTTAAATATAACGTTGATTATTATTTTAAGCTTTCTATAAATTTAATGATTTTTTTTCTTAATTTTCATAATATATTAAATACATATAATATCATAGAATAATGTTTTTCCAACATATTATTAAATTTGTTACTTATAGTTTTGTAATATCGTCATACAATTTACTTAAAAATCGTTTTAATTTTACATTGCGTGTCGTGTTTTCTTTATAACTATAACGTAAACTAAAATATCGTTCATTCACATGTTTAATAACCTAAATTGAAGCATTAAGGCATCCAAATCGTTATAATAAATAAAAAAATTGTATTGTGCACTCAACATGCATTTTGATATCCGTATAGATTTTCAAAATTTTATTTACCTTCATATTTTTTTATAGATGATAAATTTGATTATGCTTATTTTCTTGTAATAATATCTATTTATCAGTGGCGTTCGGTCCATAAATTCTGTTGATGTGGAGCATCCCCAAACATTATTGATAAAGTGCGCGTGATTTTTATTAAATAAATAATTATGTTTATATGTCCACATCAGTTATTTTTTATATGTATGTGTTTCAATATGATAGCGTACAAAATTACTAGTACTTTGTCATCATAAATTAGTCAGTATGCCCTATCATGTAGCGACCATACCGACTAAAATACTGCCGAGCAATCCATGGATACAGGACACAAATTTGACTTTGAAACCAAGATACTAAATCGGAATAAGGAACATTACTCGCGATTGGTAGAGGAGGCCATCAAAACCAATAAAAACCCTTAAAATATTAATAGGGATGATGTGTTACGGTTAAAAATGTCATGGCTTCCAGCATTGTCAGCAATTAGAACGACGTTTGCATTTCATACACATACACTAAACTTCATCATAACACAATATCTCTTGATTTAGCTTCTGCAATGAGCCCGAACGTCAAGTAAAAAAGGAAGAAGTACACGCGGTGGAAACCCAAGAATCTATTACGATAAAAAACAACCGTGAAAGTCTATAATATTATATAAATAGTACTTTGGTTTAACAATACTACTCTTTACAGCATAATTATTTTTAGCTCAATCGAACTAATACAATCTTGATATGTACTGAAGGTATAATAATACACGGATGTCACTAAATCACCCTTTATCGATAGTATTAATTGGTATAATAAAGATTTTATATCTTGGCCTTAAAATGACAAATGCAATTGCACGTAATGGGATCACAGATGTAAAATGGAATAACTATTATTTCAACTAGAATTCACACGATATTACTAAAAACATAATATTATCTTTAGCATGATTTACAAGACATTTAAATCGTCAATATAATACTTACAAATTAATTGATTAATTATGTTTGTTTATGGTGAACGGCAGAAAAATCATTATTATTTTGACTCGAGGGGTGGGCAATTGATAATAGGTATCTCACATACGATTATATTTGACCATACAAATTAATTTCGGTACTAATTTACACATTCGGCAAATCACTTAAATATTATAATTATAAAGGTTATGAAATTGATTTTTAACTTATTGAAAAGGATTCGAGATTAGAACGCGTTGTTTTGATCCAGAAACGTCTTATCAGGTATAATAATTAGGAAGCGTTTATGTTATCGCTTTTGCAGGTAAGCAGCGGGTTTTGCTAAAAAATGCCAATTTCATACAAAAATCAAACCAGCTGTACTTTGGACAATCAATTACGATAATAAGAACACATCAATTCACATGTGTTGGCAATGTATTATTACGATCGAAACAATAGCTATTAAAAAAATGTTACTTGGTACATTTATTCTGCTAAACGTACGTAATACCTTTTGATTTTTTCCAATTTCATATAGATCATATCTCTAAAATTCTGTCTCTCTAATTTAAACAATAACTATTTGTGGGTGCGATAGATTACAGCAACTGGTAGGCAATCTGCAAAGGTGGTTTTATCTTCTGGCTAGATTTTCATTGCTATATTCAAAGCGCACTGTCTAGGCATGGAAAATGTATATTTATTTAATTAAAAATATTGTGGACATAACAAATAAAAAATCAAGAGTTCACAATATAAGATTATCATTATAACTTATAATATTATCCTCAAAAAAGAGAGAAAGAAAAAATATGTAAAATAACCTTTCAAAAACAAAATACACAGCACACCACTGAAAATGTCTATGTCTTTAGGAAGCGCATTAACTCGTTGTGCACTCTTCGCTTATGGTGCCTGATAGGCTTTACTCAAGTAAACAGGTCTGACCCAGAATATAACATGGCTGCGACACGTAAGTAATTGATGGGTGCATATAAATTTAATTTTTTAGGACGACAGAATTGAAAAACATCCCTAGTGATAGCAAGAAAAAATGTCTCAAAAACAGAAGTAACCTATGAGATTCAAGAGAATGAAAATTGAGCAGGCATTATATAATAAAAAGGCAATTGACGAATTATTGAAAGGAAAATAATTATATGTCTTAAAGTAAACACATCGAAAAAAAATCTTCTGGACGCATTCTAAAAAAATAAGCTTGTAGAAATCTTCATAAGGAAATCCAGATAATATACCCATATTCAAGAAAACTACGCACTAACAAGAAGTAATTAATAAGTAAGTGTACGTATGATATATGCATTTCTTAACGGTTTGACTAGATTTGTCGTATGATAAATTCTAGAAACTTACTTGCACGTAGAGCTGTAGAAGTTATTATATGTGTAAAAAGATAACGAATAGTCCAAAATTATGCCAAGATCTTTCGCCTCATATTAGCGCTTTAATGACATTTTATGATTGTTTACTGAAAAGTGCGGGTGTCTGGGTTTTTAAGCTAAGCGATGAATTGCGTCAGTCCGTTGTTGAAAATCAAAAGAAAATTTATCGACATATTTTGTCGACGGCATCGTATTTTTACACCCACGGTGGCCGCGCGGCTTAAGCATTGGACTATAACGCCGTGGGTCCCAGGTTCGAATCCTGGGTCTGACAGGTACACATATTGATTTTCAGTTTGTGTATGAGTCAGAGTATGGACCTAATAGGTTGAGCAAGTGGCTGACATCCATTTCTCGTAAAAACAAAATCTGTCAATACAAACCTCTACTATGTGGAGGCCCATATGATCCCATTAGGACGGACAAGATCCGATATAAATAGTGCATACTAAACGTTGTCAGTTATATGCGTTTGTTTTCATTGAACTAAGACAACAATTTACAGATGGTGTTGGTTAGTTTTTAAAATTCAATTAAATCCTGTGAAAACCAAGCCATAATAGATAAAAGTCAAAAAATACTCGTCTATCTATAAAATATCTATAATTATGACCATAAATCATACATAATTTTATAGATAGAGTTATATTTTTATGTATTATGGCTTGGTTTAAGCAGCGGTTAATGATTTTTAAAAAAACGGACCAACAACATAATTTTCATAATATATATTCTTAATTCAACGAAAACAAATAAGTATTAATGACAAAATGTGCAAAATTTTATCAGATCGCTCAAATCATACAAAAACTATTGTGGTTTGGTTTAGGCAGGGTATAATTGATTTTTTTTTAAATTAACCAACTCCATCTGTAAATTAGAGTAGCTTAGTTAAACAAAAACAAATACGTATGACTGACAAAGTTTAATGTGCACTATTTACGTCGGATCTTAACAGCCTACCTCCACTCTTCGCCACTGGTATGTGATTGTAAAAAGATATGATTCTATAATGTTGAGAAAAAGATGGAATTAACTTAAACACGTGTTAAAAATAATTCATGTCCAATATTTACGTCGTTGTCATAATATGCGTTGATTTTTTTTACACGTAAACGCAACGCGGATTAAAGAATGGTAATATTTGAAGACATTCAAGAGACTCTGCGTTTAATGTGTTTAATGGCTTGCCTTTCATTAGGTCATAAACGAAAATTTTTGTCAAAGTCTTGGTCAATGGTGACTTGGCGTTCGTATTTCTATTTACTATTGATCTGTTCTGTGGCGTGACCTTGTGCTTGTTGTATGCTCTAATGCCATCGAAGTCTAAGATGGTAGTTACTAGTAATAATTTTTATTTGTTAGCCTTCGAGAGACGTCCAATAAACCATCATAAAAGAATTCCAATAAAAATTCTCTCACGAAAACGCGTCATGTTTTAACACTTCTCGTCAAAAAAATGCTACTTTCAAATATCGTTTCTCTACAGCTTATATCGAAGAACGAAAAAAATACCTTTGGAAAAGCTTCGTGATCAAAGCGATGCTAGTATGCCCATTACTGGGGCTTAAGGGCTATTTCAAACGATAGGGGTGAGTGAAAGAGCCAGATAAGGGTTGGCTGTAATAGGTTAGTTAGAAGATGACAGAATATCTGTAATGCCGCAATTCATCACCAGGTTCCCGTGCAGGGCGATATCAAATCAGAGCAGCCTATTATCGAAGCATCGTTAACAACTATACTAAATCGCTCAATAGAAGTCGATTACACAGAGAATTTATTTCTTAACTCGCGCGAAGATAACGAAACATGATTTATTGAGAAAAAATACATGAGCATCCAATTGGGTGGTACATCATCGACCTGGGTTAATTCACAGTTATAATATGATCTTTCTAAAAGTTTGAGAGAGATTTTGTGCAACACACTGTGTAGGTAAATCAAAATATAAATATAATATAACGTGTCCGGAAATTTCAACGTTTCTCAGTTCACCGTGAGATATTATATCGGAAATAGATGGCCGTATAGTATAGAGATGAAATTCATGTTAAAAAAAAAAACGCTTACAAACTACGTAATAAAAACCACGGCAATACAAAAAAGACAGGAGAATTTGGTAGGTAAGTGAATTATAAAAATAATTATATTGTATATCATATTTTATATCATAACTATTCTGGTAGGTGCTCGTAAGTAAGAAATCATTTATCTATTTATTTAGAGAGAAGAGTATTATGGCATTAAAGAGATTTGCCAATGCGTCTTAATACATAATAAATACAAAATATAAGAATGATTTAATTATTTCAAATAACAATTAATATAACAATAAAGTAGTAAAGAAAGTCTGTTGTAAATTTTAAAATAAATGATAAAAATAATTACAAATTTAACCTATTTAATACATTCACTAATATTATATAGTTTTAAAAAATGAATCTACATGATGTCATCAAACAGGTTACTCGCACGATACACAACATCCATCCTTCATGAAGAACGCAGAGTTACGAGTGATATTGATGGGAACATGAAAATTAATATTTTCCTATATAGATGGATTTTAAATGAACCCACTAAGAATTAAAAAGAAATGCTTTAAAAAAGCAATCACTTTTCCAGTAGATAAGGATTGCATTGATAGTAGCATACTTAGAAGAAAACGAGTCGGAAAATTCTTTTTATATAATTCTATCAACTATAAAATTAATATTTTTAATGAAACAATTTTAATCAAAACTGTTTGCGATGCTCCACGAACAACGCATATTTTTAATCTCATTGCTATACGTCTATTTCTTTCTTATAACATACCTCACGGCGAACTGTACTTCGGCGAAATGTAATTTGTACAATTTGCATGTGACCGAATATTGGTTAGTACGTATGTCAATAATTCTGAAACTAATTTATATTTCAAAGAAAAGCTTTTTTAGTTAGTTGATAATGATTGTAATAAATTAATAATGTCATCACCCGGTTCTTTGCGTAACCCTATAATAGTATATTGAATGTAGTATTTATTAAAAAAAGTTTACGTTATCATAGGCGGACAGACATGACGTCTAAAAAAGTACCGAATATATGAAAAAGAATTATTAAAAAACTGCTTTGAGGAGAACACGGGAAAAATATGAAGAAACAAACCTTCAAAATTACAAGTTTTAGTTTATAAAACTTTGTATAGTCGGTATGTTTTTTTATACTGTTTCAGTAAATAATAAACATCGTTACATGTTTTTGTATTCAGGGACCGATCACGATAAAAAAAAAATATTTAAATAATTTGTGCATATAATTACTAGAGAAATTATCAAGTGGGAGAGCCATCTATCAACATTCTTGAATGTGGCCATATCTAGTACTACACTGTATGCATATTTCAAATATTATGAGAGTATCAAATCATTAATTGTTTTCTTTCATGACCCGATTAAAATAATAATTTCTTTATTTGCGTAGCGTTTACGTGTTTATTTTGTCTCATCTTACCGCTTATAAAATGTCTTCTTCCTGCCTCGATTTCTTTTACATATATTTACATATATCGTGTCCAACGTGTTACAGACAGACAGATAGATAAATCAAGATAAATATATTAATATATAAGACTAGCCTTACTTTATTTACATTACCATAAAAAGTTACGGATGAATTCCAATGACTACAGCCTTACAAATATATCATAGCTACAAACATATGAGCGGTGAACTGCGGAACTACGTTTCCCCCGGACTTTCAGATGTATATGTACCGCCCCAAGCCCCGCTAAAGTCTTGACAACTTCATATAGCGCCATAAAACCGTAGCCAAGATTATAATGGTTCTACTATATAAAATATGTGAAAACAATCGAACGATTGCTTCTACGGTCAGCTAATATGTATTAATTAATTGTAAAATAATAATATTATTAGAAGGACGTATTTGTCTAAATGCAGTATATAAATTAATGTTATCTAATATTATATACATATTTTAAACACTTAGAAGTAAAGTATTGAGATAGAAACTGTTTAGAATATGTAGTTTGAACATACTAGAGCCTTAAACTAGACGTTTAAGTGTATAATTTAATATTTTAATTTGTAGGAGTTGTAAATGTGACCAGTTCTTTCAACGGCTGAATGAGCAAAGAAATTTTTGAGATTCTGTATATTATGTAATGAAGCATGCTATTTAATTCACAAGAGCCCAATTCCTGAATGAAGCACTATGACCGGTTGCGCAAGCCAACTTCTACGGAAGTATGCGAAAAGTCAACCGCCACTGCCGAGTACAGATGAGATTGAACCACATATGCGTTGCCGCTAGACGCTGACAGTAAACGTCAGATATGTAATATCAACGTGATATTGTAGAAAGCTGTATGTACATCTATTGTGTTTTGTCTTTTACATAACTGTTACTATTGAAAGTGTTATTTTGTGTTTAAATCCTCATTCAAGTGTTTATTGTGATTTTGTAATACAAACACACACGTTTGTTTGCAAAATACAACGCCGTATTGTAATATTGGATATTTATACTAGCTTATTTAAAGATTAATAATTAGCTACGTAGCTTAACAATAAATGGTTTAATAATGCAACGTTAATGGGTAAGTACTGATTAAATATTAAGTTATTACCCAAATGGATAAAAATGTTATTTAATTTTTATGAAATCGACAGAGTTTCGTCTTGACATTTGTTATCTTTTTAATTATTCGGTAAAAACTTTAACTTACTCTAACGTATGGAAAGGAGGTATAAGCGTGCCAATTGCTTGCTCACTCGCACTTATGATTATTTTGAATTATAGCTCGATGTTAGTTGAAGCTCTAAGCATACAATATTTACTTTAAAACTAAAAATGTTATGTGTTTCAGTCAAAACGGTTTGGCGACGGGTTTCGCAGTGCTTCGTTCAGGAATTGAGCTAGTGGCTTATAATAACATTTAGTGACATCTATTGTAATTCTGTATAAATATATTTTATAGTTGATTGTTGGTATTGCATTGAATTAAATACAGTTTAAATAACTGATATTATTATCAATCCCTTAATTTTCTGTTTACAGCTTTACTATGCCTGTAAATTTCAAAACGTGAGCACAGAATGACGTCATGCATAAATTAACAGCGTTTATAACATGAAAGCGTCGTTAATCAATACGGCTATAATAATATATCGAAATAAAAAGGTGGTATTAAAACTAACCATGAGTAAACTTTGCGTGCCATTAATGGCATGCGTACCGTCAGTTAAAACCATTGTGATCTAGTAGGTGGGCGTTTCGTGCTTATTCCAGCGATGGACCACCTTTCAAACTCCACCGTTTTTATTGGTCACCGTATAAATTACTAGAATAGGTATCTTGAAAGATTTTTCGAATTTCTGTAAAATGTTGTCACAATTCATAAAATAAAATAACTGGAAATTATGATTTTTCGCATTCAGTATTGATACATAACAATGTTACTGGTTTATTTTGGGTCTAGGACGATTTGGCGCAAGGACAACTGGGTACCACGCAATAGAATGAATTTCGAAAATAAATAAATGTTCGTGAATTATAGGTACCTACTTTTAAAATGTATATGTACATACTTGATACTATTATTTAATAATTGGTGAGAATTTAGAATAGAATACTGATTTAAGTGTGCATATGTTTAAGCTCAATCCACGATAAAAAAAATATTATGTTAAAAGCAAAATGAATTATGAATGAAGTAGTAGATAAAAATTGATTAAAATTCCTCGCCTACTCTATGTATAAAATCGTAACGAACATCTATTTATTTCATTCGACAGTGCGGCGCCCAATTATCCTAGCGCGAAGTTGTCCCATTCTCTTTATTTCTATGTACAAGTACGTATCTTGTTTGAGTGATTATGTGACGGGTCGTCACCGCCCATGGCAACTTCGCCGCCAGACTCCACGAGTTTGGCTTGATAGTAGATGGGCCGGGTTGTACCTGCGGACATGACCACCAATATGTTGAATACATCCTCTAGGATTGACCGCTTATAGAACTCGAACGAGCGGAGCTGTTTGCCAAGGTCCATCCTCACACGGGCCCAATTGGACATGGAGATCTGGTAGCGACCGAAGCCAACTTTGCGGCATTTGAGAAATTTGCAGCGTCGTATGGGGAGCGGGATAGTTTAAATGGATGAGTCTACATCCATTTAAATTCGTGACACTCAGTATGCGGGTACACAGGGCGTTTAACGTCAGCGGACAGCAGAGCCAGTCTAAAAACAAAAAAAAAATCTTTCTTAACTTTCTTTTTTAAGCACTATGGTGCATGGTTGCAGCATCAGTCTCGAGCGGCTTCGTCGCGGGATGGAATGAACACTTAAAATCACCTCTTTCAGACACGTTTAAAGCTTCATGGATGCCGCCGTGCATATCCACGGCTGTGCATATATGACGGGTGGTGGTGGAAACTTTAACGGGTCCGTTTGATGTTAGTTAAAAGAATTCTGTTATGCTGAGGGAGAAATACTCTTATTAAAAAAAAAATTATAATAATGATATACCTATCAATATAAATTATACAATAATATCTATATATATATATATTTATTAACCATGCCGTTGCTTTTTTGTACAATGTGGTTGTTAGTAATTTTGAATATTCACAAACACCCAGCCTTTGAGAAAATCACAGAAATTAATATATTGTGTCCTGACCGAGAATCAAACCCAGAACACCCGGATGGAAGGCCATCGTCTTACGCACTGCAGCACGAAAGTCGCTTGATATAATTGTAATTAATAATTTTATGACTGAGTTGAACTGTTTTAAGGCCCCCTTTTGAATCATCCGTAAAATTGAATGCATTATCTCTCATTCATTATGTCTCTGATTCTTCAAACGTTTTTTTTTCAATATTCCAGTTAAGTAGATCATATTATAATATTGTAATCAATGTTTGATTGCATAGTTTTACATTCTCCTGCAGCAAAGGTAAATAATCTAGACCGGGGTTTAATATTTTTTTATCTTAAGATGTTATTGGTTACCAGTGGCGCATCCAGGATTTAATATTGGGGGGGGGGCCCAAGGAGGAGAATGTAAATTAGTCCCATAGACTCTTTTTCTTCTTCACAGCTTAATTTCTCGTTTACCGGTCTTTTGTCTATTGCACTCGGTGTACCTATACCATGGTCCCCACATCCTGAAACGGGCCCTCAGGCTAGGATATTTTGCGGTCCCCCTACCTACCGCTAAGATTAAATGCAGTGTGAAACACTACATTAACGTTTTTAAAATTGTGTTTTAGTTAAAATTAAGGGTACTTATACAGTGAATTATTGGCGATTTTTAATACACCTACTTTAATAATGGACCTGTTGAGTATCGACACATATAATCGAAACATATATTGCACAATTATATAAGTAATTGAAAATGTTTATGGTCATTAAGAGTAATAGCGTCGCAGGCGATTTTTTTACTGTTAAAGCTTATTTATGATGTGTGTTTATCTCACTTATCTGGTCAACCCGACATGCCGGGCCCCCCACAGCCCGGGCTCACAGGCTAGAGTCCTGTCAGCCCTCCCCAGCCATGACCTACACCACTCCGGAATTCGGGTGGACACCGAGAATTTTTTGACAGTTCCCTTAGGTATTGGGTTTCTAATAAAACCTGATATTAGTGTTTCGAAATTTTTGTGTTAGAAATTAAAATCTAAGAAATTTTTCTAAAAAGGGTGATGGAGAATTATTACAAATCATTTTTTGCCGTGTTTTTATTTGTCTAATCTATTGGCTTACAATTTCAATGTTTTTGGGGGGGGCCAAGGCCCCTTGCCCCCCCCCCCTGGGTGCGCCACTGTTGGTTACGTGGATCAAACTTAAATAAGATGAAAGGAATTTATACCAAGTGTTGAAGATTGTTTTCTTAGATGCACGAGTTGAACACGGTTGTATTAGCATCTAAGATGAATAAAGCTTCGGTCCTCCGAATCCCCATTGATGTCAAAACACACTGAACACATTCATGGTATTCTATAGGCATCTAAAGTGAATAAGTACACAATATCCTTTGTATTGTAATATTCGATATGGAAGAGGTGTTTACGTGATGGGAAACGGGATTGTTGACTATCAATCAAAAAACGCACTCGAATGTACATTTTACTGTACAGCTTGGCGATGTTTAATCGTAATGCCAAAAACATAGTCAATTTGTGATGTGATGTGGTTGATAAATATTGTATCTACTACTATAATACACTAATTACTAATACCAAAACATTTAAGATGGGTTAATAAAAATGTTCCAAAAAAGGCAAAACCGATTATTGTTTACTTAGAAAAGGGCAAACCACTAGACCAACAGTCACGAGTACTGATATATGAGTTATTTATCCAACAGTGGATCGCGTTATATCCTCGTACTCTAGTGTGTAAGACGCTGATCTTTTATCTGAGGGCTCCGGGTTCGATCCCTGTGAGTCCACACTATAATGATTATGTTATTTTCCTAAATCCTGAGTGTTTACGATTGTTTCAATTCTATCATTACACTACTGTTATTCGCCATTATTTGGTTGCTGCCAAAAGTTTGTAAAACGATAATTTTGGTATTAAGATTTAAACAACAGATTAAGAATGTATATATAAATATTTGTGCTAGAAAAAAGTTCAAGGTCATTAGATATATAGAACATGTACATAAAGCACAAAAAATAGCATAATGCCTAATTTTAGAGGGCGTGTCAAACATCAAATTTCAATTACTCCAAAACATGTTTTCGAGACTTACCAACTTTTGGCAGTAACCCCATGATCATAATATCATATGTAAACAAATCTACTAATAGAAGAAATATTCATATCTTTTGAATAGCGTAATACAATCTGGCAATCAGTAACGTATTATATATATAAAATGATGATTGCATAATACATTCATAATACAAAAATCATCGTGAATTTTATACACACATTAATGTTGTACCCAAAAATAATTTCAACTAATTTAAAATCATGAATATTTGGGGTGTATCATTACAATTAAACCGTAAGTGGCAATCACTGCCTTCCTGGGCCTGAGCTTAAGGGTGGTTTTCCCACTACGCCCCGCCACTTGGCGGTTTTAGGCTTCATCTAAAATGTATGTAATTATTCCGCATATGTAAATATAGGGGCCGAGACTAAATGCCGTCGTCTTGATACCGCGCTGTCTTATTTACATAAAACCATGTTTCTGGAGAGAACGCTTAAATTTTCTCTCCGCCACTCGTATGCTGGAACACATTCCTTTAAATTCATTACAACATAATATTATAGTTGGCAAAAGATAGAAATTTCATCTCGCTATCTTGGCATTTTGTGAGACAATAAATCCAAAATTATTGATGTGTCTTCTCAATTATTCAAACACAAATTAAAATCTATGTATTTAACAAAGGCGAACTTTATAAAGCGTAAACTTGAGACATTCACAATAATTTGACTTGAAAAAAATTAGTGACGGAATATAACCATAGTTTTTATTCAACGATTTTTTTAATTTGTCGTAATTAAGTATGGCTCCTTTAGCATATTGGATTATATGCATGGGCGCGATACCCGAGAGATGCAGGTTAGATTCCTGCGGGGTGTCTTACTTTTTTCAAAAAGATTTTTTCTATTGGTTATAATATAATATAATATTTTCTTTTTAGTGTTTTCAAAATTATCTATGTTCAACAAACAACATAATAAGAAGAATGATTAAGTACATAAATCACCGAAAAAAATAAGTAGTTTCTATTTTAAGGGTGCGTTTATTGAGTGTGGAAAAATATGAGATAATTATAAACACATTTTAACGAATATGATAGTTTTAATAGTTGTGTGTCTCTCAGAATATGCATTAAAGTTAGTCAGGTATTGAAATGCGCATTTAATATTTGTGGACAGTCGGCGCGATTTGTATTCCTTGGGTTTTATAATCTAAAATAATAAAGCAAACCCTGTTTTAAAAAATCGATCCATTCTATATCACTGTCTTAATAATTAATTCTGTGGATTGACCATAATTATAGCCCGCCCAATTTGCATGACCAATATAGTAGTATATGTCTACACCTTTTAAGAACAAACAATTGATGTCCCAAATTTTTAATATATTTACGAAGGACGAAAATTTTAATTAACTACCAAGGATGGCAGAATTCTAATTTACACCACGTATAAATCGGTATGAATTAAACCTACGATATTGAAATCAGAATATCAAAACATAATTGACCATAATTAAACAGTTTGGCTGGAAGTTTCACCGCTATTTTTTTTTTGAATCTCTAAATACTTCTAAAAAGAACCGGAAGAACATGTTGGAAAGTTATACAGAGTAGACCTCATAATCCCAGTTATGTTCTGAGATTTTTGACTATTTTGAAATAAGAACATTTTTTTAGTTATGTATAATAGTACACTTATTTTAATTTAACTTAAACTAAGTTTAATTATAAATGAATTATTCATCTGTGTAGCTTACACCTGTATTTAAATAGCTTTATTTTATTTGCTATCACGAACATCAGCTGACAACAGAATGTAATGCTATTACAATGGATGTTTCCATCTTGGATATGCATAAAGATAAAACAGCGCAATATTAATTATGCGGATGGTAAATTTATCACGGTTTGCAATAATTTTAAAATAAAGATAACAGAGCAGCACATTTTGATTTGGAGAATAAAACCATTTTTAATTCGTTTAAATCTGAATTCCTATCCCGAGACTTGGTAATATAAAATCCACAGTTTCAACAGTTTTTTTCTTGAAATTTAGTTAGTATACCCTATGATAAAAAAGACAATTATTAATTATCGTCATTAAATTACAATAACAATTGTACCAAGATAATATATATTTTTAAATTCAGAAATTATATTTAGGACTACCAGTTACTTACTTGAAGTTGTGGCAGGCTTTCTGTATGATATCTTTAATTACGGACAAAAAAATCAGAAAAATCTTTTAAAACTCCTTTCACAGTTATAATAAAAAAAGGTAAGTTACCTTGTACCTATTTCTTAATTTTTTGTATTTTAGAAGTTACACCAAGCGTGTATATAGGATATTAAAAAAAATTGCTTACGTTCATGGTTCGTCTTTGGGAGCTATACCTAATTATTCTATATAATTTGTAGGAAAGATGTCAATATAATTATAATAATTATTCTTTTTTTAACTTAGAAATCAATATTGTGTGATTTTTATTTTTATACAATAAAAGATTCGAATTGTAAACGTCATCGTTTTCCATTTAAAAAATGGGGGGGGAAAGTTTTTAGTGGATCAGATATCCGTGGTTATAGCATTATTTTATTTTATTTTTTTGTCAATACGCGCATTTACTAATCGTTTCATTAGCGTTTGCAATTGACTCGTAATATTGGGAACATTGATATATGAGATACCACGGAAATAACTAATTCGTAACAGTCACAAAGATTGCGTTTAAAAAACACAAAAAATATTCATCATAAAGAAACAGAAACTTGAATTCTTTGGTCGTGTTATGCTAAAGCTAAATGATAAATATATACTGCCTACGATGATCATACAAGGACAGATAAAGGGCATAAAAATACCAGGAATTAGATGCATTTTTGGATCAGCGGTTTGATCAAACCACAGAATCAATCTTCAAAGCCGTAATGAATAGGAAAGTGACATGACAACCAATTTGCAGTTAGTAAACGACACTTTAAGGGAAAGAAGAAATATTATGATCATATGTAGTGAAGTAACAAAAATGTATAGAACAGCGTTGTAGATGACAATGTAAAAAGTCGCTAAACGGAAGTTAGAATAATATCATTTAAAGGAAAACAGTAATCATTATAATAAAAGAAAATTGTAATTATAGTGATACTAATTAAAAACAATAATTTACCTTGAGCTAAAATTAATTACCTACCTAAAATACGTAAGTACCTGTGTTACAATTAATTTAATTCTGGATAAATGATAACATTAAAAAAAATATTTGTATATATTAATATATTCTTTTGAACACTACAGCAGGTCATGACGCCCAATGAGAGTTGTGAATAGAACCCGAAGCTCCCGGATGAGTGGCCAGCGCCCTATGCACTGGATTACGAGGTCCCCTTAAGGCCGTTGTTAAGTCTCTGTACAATATTATGCGTATAAAATAAAATAAATACGTATATATTTTGAAAGTAAAAAATACTGGCTACCTACATAATAATATAATATAATATAATATTATGGTTAAAATTTTGTTCAGTATTAAATAGCTATGAATGGTTATAATATCAAAAGAAAATTATTTATTTTAATAAACGAGCTTTACAATACGACCGTGAAAGCTTTTTCATTCTCTTAGCTTCCATTTCACAAAAGCTGTGGATAATTTAACCTCTCGAGCAATGTATATTACATCACTCCATAAAATGTATGAGAAGCTCATATTATTATGAATCTAAGCCTCAGGTAAAGCGTGCGAGATAAGAAGAAACTAAGATCACTCACAAAGTCTCTTAAGTTGGCGTTGAATTATTTCAAATGTCATGTTATACACTAAGCTCACGAAATTTTCCCAGAATATACTATACGCGAACAAGATAAACTACTATCGCTAGTATTTGTGAGATGTCGCTTGGCTTTGACAAGCTAACTTGTTATAGTCTTTCAACTACTCACATTATAATGACGATAAAATGATTAAATGTAAAATTAACAACAACTAAATATTTACTTAATTTAATGTTTAGATTGCCAAGTACTGAATATTTTATATGTAACGTTTTAACTACATATCATTTTAATCTATTTTGAAATATATGATACCACATATCACGTCACTTACGGTAAACTAAACCATGTTCACTATTATTACATTTAATCATTTTACTATTCAGAATATTATGTACTATATTCAGTATATTGGAATATAAATTTATTATAAAATTAACTCTTTTGTCTGAGGGTTGGTACAATATTATTTGATGGGTTTAAGTAATGAGACATATTGAATAAAATCGATATTTTTTCTTTTCTCTTTTGTACTTATATGCATATATTGCAATAATATGTAACACCGATTAGTATATTATATCATATAAGTGATTATTTATAATAAATAATTATAATTTTTGTTCTTTTTTTCTTTACTGATTTCTGAAATTCTGAATTTCTGAAATTCTGAATCTGAATTTGTTATCTTACCATTTATCTGTGGAAACTTTGCTGGTTAAAACATTTTCACTTTAACCTATTTTATAGGAAGGAACGTAAGTATTTATAATCAATGTGTTTGTTTTCATAACAAAAAATAATATGTAGTAGTAATTCCACTTAGCTTAATAATACTCAGGATCAGTTTCATCCACTTCAAAATGACATTGTCAACCGGTACATAATACAATATAATAACATAGATATTAAATGTTATACAAACAAATTTTAAAAGGCAAAATTATTTATCGAATATATTATATGAAAAATAATTATATAGAATTCTATGAAATTATCTGTTCAAAAATAAAGAATAAAATTTTACTGGATTTTCATAAACCATTATTATGATCGTATTCAAATGAGTAGGTACCTGCATAAAGTGAATAATAATATTTCAATAATGAATAGTTATGAAGAATTTTATAAATTATCATGAATTAGAAGAAAAAATACATTGTTTGATTATTCAAGCAATAAAATTATGTTACTTTTTATTTATAATAAAAATTCCTAAGTCAAAATGTGTCCTTATAAAATCCAAGATGCGTCTATATAAAATTGTCATACGCACAGTATTAGTAGACTTGGACTTGGTATTAGTAGTACAAACTAACTGTGAATCAGATCTGTGAGAGAAAGATCTTGATGTGGATATAAATACCCATCAATGATAACAATGAGTTATATTACTAAAAAGATATTTCAAAACTTTCCACTATCATAAAACTCTCGGGGATGAACTGGATAATGTTTAGCGGTTTTGAAAGACACTAGGAGGAAAATGCCAACCAAAAAGTCACAGATTATGCTAGAAAGAATATTTGAAAATTACCGAAAGAAGTTTTTTCAACATCAATGATTAGATAGCTATATAAGATCATGCCAACTGGTGGAACCATAGCTCAACTAGATGAAGAAATAATTACATCTGACATTGGCCATGGACCTCAGTTATAAATTAATAACAGATTTTTTAACTTTAGACAGTCATTAACACCCATGTTATTAATTTAATTATTATATTTTATACAGTAAAGTATTTTAAAACAATACTATCTGTAATATTGGAGACTTTAACCCTTTAACGGATGTAAGTTAATTACTGTTCTCGCCGCGTACTCTTTTTCGTTCGATCCTTGACGTTCGGGCCCGTTGCAGAGGCCATTCTTATTCTTAGCTATCCTTCTTCGCCACACTTGGAGCGGCGTTCACATTCATGCAACTAACAGTACATTTAAATACAATATTTCTTGAAGATGGCTTCTTCATCGTGCCCAAAACGGTATTTAAGAGACTAACATCTTAAGTGAAAAAATATTACTTTCCGGAAAACAAAATGTTACCTTAATGTGAAAGAACTTGCGATTATTTATAATAGTTTTAAAAGTTGTAGTTGTCTGATAAATATACTTAAAAGGTAAATTGACCCTGAAAGATATTTGGATATGGAGATGAAAGACTGGTTGTGGTTGCTTAGGTGAATCGAGGAGAGCGTTTATTTACCGACAAATGAATACAATGATAAGTGTGAAGTTAACCGTACAACGTAATGCGCGGTGAGGTCTGCTCAGTCCGATACATCCTGATAGTGAGAACCACCGTCCGAGGCGTGTTGGTAGAGTGCCATCGTCCGAGGAATGTTGGTAAAATGACATGTCCGATCAACTGTGACTCGCTACCTATTTATTGAAATAAATATTTGGTTGCGGTAATAAATTGGGCAATATGGTGACTGTCGCATTGCTGACAAGGCTTAGGGTTGTCAACCCTCACTGACATATTATGTCACACTTTCAGAACGTACTGACAGTAGATTAAGTGATATGCGCTAATTGGGGAATTCGCTGATTATTGCGTTGTTGTATTCACCGAACTGACACGGCCTGGGGTTGTTGACTTCCGTAAATATAATAATTTAGATATAAAATCTATATTTAACTCATTTTTTTGGAAAATTGGACTCGACACATACTGGCAGATATAATTGGACTTAATTGATACTATAAGACATGTCTGAACCTAATATATAACAAATTATCTGGAAGGGAAAAAAAGCTTTTTTTGTTTAATTGTCATATATCTTGCTTAGAATTAGCCTTTTTATGTGTATTTGTACAAGACACGCAGGCTCTTTTCTTGCGCTGTGAGAATTGATACTTGATTCAATTACAAAGGTTGCGAAGACATATATGTGTTCTTTGAAAAGGCGAAAATTACGTTTGGCATTTGAGTGCCTAACGGAGAGAAATAAAGAAATAAATACGTGATGAATTTATTCTGTCGTTAATTCTAGATGAAATAAATGCAAAAGGGTTTACGTATGCTAAGTAATAATATTGATATATTATACATAAATTATAATACGATAAAGATAAAAGTAGATACTTAATATTATCATCGACCTGAATCTCTCTACTACCTACCGGATGAAGGAATCTCCAGGTTGATTTCATTTTTCTAGGTCTGACTTTACAGGCAGATTGTAAATTCGCCAACAAGCAGCTCGTAAAGTAGCTCAATGTCATTGACGCTTTAGCATCTTAAGCCTCTAAGACCAAATTAATGACGATATAATCAGGGCATAGTTTTCTAAAGAGTATGTACTCGTTAGAGTAAGTTGAGTGATTTTCTAGAAATAACATATTTGCAATGGCGAGAGTGTAAAAAACATATTTGAATATTAATTAATTGGTGCCATTTTCTCAGTATTCAAGTTTTTTTTTTATAATTTCGAGTATATATGAGTAGTCTTGTCTCTTATCTTTCAAACTATGTGTCGCTCACTCTTCGAGTCTAAGTAAGTGCTGAGTACTGTGCATAAAGGCAGGTAACGTGACAGCCTAATGTCTACCAAAATGTATAACCTTATTATATGTCAAAATTTAACATGATGTTGTGAAAGATTACACTTGAAAAAAACATCGGACAATCAAAAAACTCGCACGTTTATAATACAAATTGATACTATACACCAGGTAGAGTAAAATATAGATATATATATATATATATATCTACTTCACTTATTTTCACGTAGTTTTACAAAAAAAACGTGTCTATTCGAACAAAGAAAATCTGGAGAGTCCCAGAGTACCTAGTTCACAGGTAAAAGAATGGTTATATAGGTGAACTACTATTCTCAGAAGTGCGACGTTACGGAGACAATCATTTATTATTGCTAATGTACGCGTGGGACTTATCCTACCATACAAGGGGTTTTAATATAGAAACGAACAGATATGCTACGTATATGAGTATATCGTATGTATTAAAAAATAGTCTAAACTGTCGTATTGTTACGGTCATCCCTTAAAATATTATTTATTGAGGTTACAAATTCTAAAGGTTAGTAGGGAAGTTATGGTTAAAATGGGTATTGTTATTCATTGACGAAATTATAACTATTTTGGCGTATATTTACTGACAAATATAATATGACGAAATTAATAAAATTCTTTTACTTAATTGCTCTCAGGTTTTGTTTCAAATCATTGATACTTACTTCCCTTTAGCTTAAGAATGTCGGCATTCTTTTCTTTATAAATTATAGTTATTAAAAGCTATGTAAAAGAGAGACGTAAATGTGAAAAAGCTCGTTCCAACAAGCTAGTTTAAATTTAAGTTAAATTATTTAACCATCAATAATATAATGTACTTACAGTCTTCAGTTAAAAAATATATCAAAAAAGTGAGCAAGTGAACACCCAATTCTGAGATGACACATGTTAAATAATGCCTCGGGCAAGTCTTCCGGGTGCATTTCACGCCTTTATGACTTAGCAAGACAGAATGCTTTGCCATGCCATGATTGACAGCTTTTTACTCTGTACCTAATGTTTAACTTTATTTTAACTTTGAAAAAAGGGTGAGTCAGTAAACTGTAATGAACCATTATACTCGTAGCTAATTATTTGAACTTATAATAATTCTTGCAAACTTCAAGGTTCAGGTATTTTGATTTTTAACACACTTAGCACGACCAATCCAATATTCACGAAGATTCTGGTAAGATTATATTGATACTATTATAAGTTATCTTGTTTTGTTACCTATTATATTTATGTATGTAAAAATTACTTAAAAAACCAAATTTTTAAATTTTAAATGAACTAACGAGTAGGTCAGAAGCAAAAGAGCTACTCACATCTTTAATACACACCTGTCACTATCTATAATATTTAAATTGAAATGGATTAAGTATCTCAGTATAGCATATTTATAGTACTTATATAATAAAACTTATAATATACCTAAAACCCAATCAAAACTATGTACTTATGTTTATCTGCATAGTATCACAATGCTTAAGTGAGGGAGAGTAGCCATATTGCTTTTAACATACTCAATTTTCATACCACAAATAAATAAACACACACTGAAACTTTACAGGGATTTCAATACCGGTATTTCAAAACCGGTTTTTAATTATTTATATATATCGAAACACCGGTTTCAAAAATAATACATTTTAGGTAGAAAGCATACCTACACGTACATGTTCTTCAAAAATGAATTTAATGTTATTTTTCATTCAGTAGGTAGGTACCTACTTACTACTATATTGCATATTAAATTTAGTGTATTAATTTTTATGCTACCAAAATCTAAATATATTGACTGAAACCAACAAAAGTTAAATAACATTGAAACAAAATCTCTCAAATTTACTAATTATTATAGAATTGTCGCGATCAATTAACATACTCGTATTTCGAAATAAATTCTATAACTAAATATTGATCTAATGTTTAGAGTACATCCAACAAACGTTGAATTTCAGAGAGATTTTTCTGTACTCGGACTTATAGTATTAGGTAATTGTAAAAATGAGCAGTTCTAAAATATTATGATCTATACATATTTACAAAGGTCAACATAATGAATGTGGGTAGGTACTTTAGGTGACTATAAAATAGTGTTTTAAATAGTTTTTAATAGTTATATTTACTGATAAGTACTTCTTTGTTTTTAAAATATGTTTTGACGAATACCGGTATTCAATAAGAAATACCGAAACACCAGTATTAATAATATATTCATTCGGTATTGCAATCCCTAGGTATACATACATGGAAAAAGCGTAGA
The DNA here is from genome assembly GCF_057557595.1 of Rhyacophila brunnea. NCBI lineage: Eukaryota > Metazoa > Arthropoda > Insecta > Trichoptera > Rhyacophilidae > Rhyacophila > Rhyacophila brunnea. The sequence continues at coordinate 31,445,213 of NW_028232752.1, forward strand.
AGGTAGCGTTGGAAAAAGAAAAGTGGCGAGACGTTGTGCTTGCTCAATACTTACAATACAATACTAGGCTAACACAAGATTATCGCTTAATAGAAGTAATAAGTGATGTTGGAATCCCACTTAGTCATAAGAGTTATATTATATTCGGGAGACCGTAGTATCCACGTTAAATTAGCTGAAGTAATTCAATTAATTGACTAGGTACTCAATATTGCTAAATACAGTTACTTTTTCATTGAAAAGATTCACAAAGAAAGGTAAGTGAAATAATTAGGAGCATATTACTACATATCACAACTTTGGATAAAGCCTAATAAATATTTAACGATCCCATCCACTAGAGAGATTATTTCATTATCAGAATCATTTGAAGTAATAATACATTCCGAAGTTATTTCCGCTATTTACTTAATGATAACCGTTAGTAAATGTTTAGCGTTACCCATTATAATAAAGTTCTTGGCAAACGACTATAAATTACCCTCCTGATTCGAGCACAGTTAGTTAGTTGGTTTTTAACCCGCCTACGATAATCAATTTCCATTCAGGGGTCGTTAATTTATCGATTTACTAGTCAGCTGAAATTCATCATAATATTTTTATTACATGAATATAATACAAAGTGGTTTTGTACATTACAGCTGATTATTCTTTTCATAACCTAAATCGAGCCTTTGCGTTTTCAATTAATTGTTTCCCTTGATAATCAGTCATTCGAACGTATACACTATGATTGCTTAAAAATAGTCAATTAAATAAAATGTGGTTTTGCCGCCATTTTGGTTTTTCATGGTTTGCTGATGATCGCATCTTCATGTGATGGGAATCTTACCCAGTCCAAGACTTTCTGGGGATTATAAAATTTTCAAATTGCCATTTATACGGATATATGGCAAAATCGTCCCCCGTCAAGGATCCGACGTGTTCTCCTGTACCTACTGACGTAGGTCACGATCGCGTGGACTATCCCGGAAAGGAGAACCCTCCAAAATGCATCGCCTGCCACCGCCATTAACGCCAGAACGATCATCCGACTCACAGCACTTCTTGCCCAGCTTGCATGTATGCGAAGAGCTTCTCGAGTCAGTCCGACTCTCAGTTGGACCGGTCGGCCATTACGACTTGGTATCTACGAGGGAAAATTTCTCAACCTTTAAAAAGTTTCCGGTATTTTACGGCGAGCGAGAAGGTCTTTTTTCATCGAGAATTGACCGTAATACATTATGTATATCAAAGTACGAGTCACGCACACTCTAGTGCACGCCAACCAAGGTCTTGGGAAGTTGCTCCTGGGACACTTTAGGCACAAATTTGAAGAGCGCCTAACATTCGTTACGACACGGAAAACGCGTGCATAACGGGTGTGGAGATGTGGCGGGTGGCGGAGAGAAAAGCAAGGTTTTCGATTAAACATATCATTATGAATATCTAATTATTAGGAAGACATAAGTTCTTACCATTTAAAAGGTAGTTATTTTTAGATGGTGCAAACGGTTGTCTTACGTTTTATTTTATGTTTTCTCGACATCCTCTAGATATCTGATTTGTCCAGTTTCCTTACAACAGTCGATCATATAACAACCAAAAAAAAACAATCAATAGCCCGGAATAAATAAAAGTCGCCGAAGAGTTTGCTCGACAAGTTGACTATCTGATCACTCTTTGCCAGACAAAATCAGGATCCATTCTTGGATTAAAATAACGAGTGATAAAAAGTGGATAGTCTACAATAATGCCACGCAACAACTACAATAGTCAACCCCTGGAGCATCCCTCTCTACACATAAAGCTGAAATGCACCAAAAAAGGTAATATATTTTGAGTAGTGGAATATTTAGGGCATTTTATAATATGAGGTTTTAAAATTGAATGAGATAGTAAATTTAATATTGTGAATTATTTTTCAATAATTGAATAATTTAAACCAAAAATTAATAATAAAAAACTACCACATTTCATTAATAGAAAAGGCGTTATTTTTCTTACCAGATAACATGTTGCATCAGTCACCCAAAGAAAATTAATTGACATGAAATGAAAAAATTTTACAGCATACCATTTATTCAAATCTCTGCAAAATTTTCTAATGTAAAAAAAAATAGTTCTAAAGAGCAGGTCAAAATATCCCTTGATAAAATTTTTCCCCTAAAATCCAAAGATTTTTAAAAGGATGAAATAAATTTATTAATAGATGGGAGACAGTCATATCCTACAATGAGCATTATTATCTTATATTGGATTAAGTAAACGCTGTTTCTTTAAATAATAAAGTCTTTTATTATTAAAAAATGACCAAAACTTATTCATCAAACTGATACCTAGAATCCAGCACCATTAATATGTCTAAATTGATAATCAATCAATATTGCAATCAATCTAATCAGACAATAATCATTGAACATTGAATTTTTGACCATCATGGTATTCAATAAATTATTTCTTCTACTACTTTGACTAAGGCCGTCCACATGAACATGGTTAATTATATATATTGTTATATACACCACACGGCGCCTCCAAGAATCCCCGTTGCTCTAATATACCTACATTTTTAAAGACTGACATTTACTATCAGAGTAGAAGTATTCAGTTAATCGATTATGGAATATACGATAAGATTGTTTATTTGATTATATATAATAATTCTTTAGTTAAATTTCTCATATATAATTTTATTTACCTAGTTCTATTATTAGAAGTAGGTTATGATATTCAAATACGTTTCTGATTATATAAATAGTGAGTATAAAATTTATACTCACTATTTATATAATCAGAATTTAATAATGTATCTACTACGGGTTTTTCCCAAATGCTTAAATTTTCTAACACTAGTTTTTATACCAGCTTATTTTCTTAATATTAAAGTTTCGTGTTATTATATCGTATAAATTTGTTTTATAAACAAGAATTAGCTGTGTCCTTCCTTACCACTGTCAGAAAATTGGCTAAATATGCCAAAATGCTAAACCCGGGTCGCAAAAATTACTCAATTGGAATAGTTCAAAACTTAAATCAATTAGAATTTAATTATTATTATTACATTTAATTTACAAAACTTACTCCTTCTTCTTTTTGACTATATTAAGTAGATAGTTAGCCGCTATCGAGGCGGTTTTTATTTTATCGAATTACTGCCCAAAAAAGTTCTGTAAAACTGCATCCTTTCTATCAACATATATATATATATTTTTCGACCATGCCCGATCCTAATAATATAATCATATGGGCCTCCACAGAGTAGAGGTTTGTATTAACAGATTTTGTTTTTTACGAGAAATGGATGTCAGCCACTTGCTCAACCTATTAGATCCATACCCTGACTCACACACAAATTGAAAAACAATATGTGTACTTGCCAGACCTAGGATTCGAATCTGGGACCCACGGCGTGATAGTCCAACGCTTAAGCCGTACGGCTACCGACACCAACATATATATACTAATGCCATTAAAAATGGTTTTTTCCTCTATATTTAAAGCTCAGCTCAGCTTGGACTGAGAAATGTTAATTATACGTTTGTTCTCTCACACTATTGGGGAAGAATTCGAGCTTTCTATTTTTGATACAATGCAGAACTTCTTGGTGCTTTCATATTCCTTTGAGAACGACAACGCTAGTCATACTGTCATTTCAAGAAATTTTTAGTAGGTATACGTGTATTCAGTCATATTTCGAAAGCTTCCGTGATATTTATTAGTTCAGTATAGCAATAAACTTCCACTACAAAAGAAATTCTTAGAAGGAAAGATTCCTAGTCAATATTAATATGTTCTTACTAAGTTAATAATATATTCAAAATCATGGTGTGTGTTATTTTAAGTCTTTATGAAATATTTATTAATAAGCTTCTTTTGATATTCTAAACATATAATATAGCATGTCAAAGCTTCAAAACCTAATTAGACGTAGGTGGAGTTTAAGCTGGTAGCAATACGATATGTCGCCTTATGGAATATTTTACTCTTATTCCAAATCACAGAAAATTGCTCCAAATCCGTTTCATTCGATATTTATTTATTTTGGCGCGTACGTAGAACACATACAATATAGAATATAGATTATTGATCTGTCAGTACGAACACACGCATACCGTATATCCAAGTAAACATATTTGCCCGGAGAGAATTGAGTTTTTTTTTTTTTGAGAGAGTGTGAGCGTAAGAGAAAAAGGGAGACGAGAAAAGTGTTGAAATAAGATGAGAGAAAAAAATAAGATGGAAGGAATCTAATCATTATTGTAATACGTCTATTGAGAAGTAGAGGTAATGGGAGGGTTATTTTCTAAGGCTTTTATAGGCAAATAATGCGTAGAAGCTTAAAGGGTTCAATCGCGTGTACTGTTTTTTTATCGTTTGTGGCTTCTAGTAATAATAATTAATTGTAAGTATTTTACTACGTATACTGAGTATTTTCCGATATATGATTCTTTTTATGTAACCATTCTAAATTCAAAACGCAATATTTTGATATCCACTCATTTTATAGAAGACAAGCTGAAGTACCCGGCTTCGCACAGGGTCGCTACGTGGATACATTTATCTTAGATATTTAAAAATAATAATAAGTAATTATCTTTTTAATATTAAAATATCTGTGTCATACAATAATATGGCAATATGAAAATAATTCTAATATGAGTAAAGGTCAAACAAAAGAACACTAAATAAAATCGAATCAAAAAAATGCAAACGTTATTAATAGTTTATAATTAACTATTTTTTTTATTCAACGAATAATTCACAAGATTATATTGGTAAATGCGACGGATGCCCGGGAGATACAGGGATCAATTTCCCGTCGGGGTGGCTTACTTTTATCAAAAAAAGATTTTTTCTATTGGTTATAATATACTCCCTCAGAAAGTGTTTTTTAAAATTATGTATATTATAAATAGTGTTAAGATGTAGTAAAAAAAAATCAAAATTGGATGGATAGATAAAATAATACTAATTTAGAAACCTTTGCAGGTGTGCGCACAACAACTCACCAAAGTTTCATTGCAATCGGATGAATGGTATAGGAACACATACGAATTGAAGAGAAAAAGATGGTTGTGCTAATTCAGAAACCTTTGCAGGCGTGCGCACAACAACTGAGCAAAATTTCATCGCAATCGGATGAATGGTATAAGAACGCACACGAATAGAAAAAGATGGAATAGAAGAAAAAGAAGAAGATGGTTGTACTATTTTAAAAACCTTCGCGGGTGTTGGCACAACAACTGACGAAAGTTTCATTGCAATCGGATGAATGGTATATAAACGCATATAAATAGAAGATGATGGAATAGAAGAAGAAGATGGTTGTACTAATTCAGAAACCTTTGCAGGTGTGCATACAACCACTTACCAAAATTTCATCGCAATAGGATGAATGGTATAGGAACGTATACAGGACAGACAGACAGACAGACATTCATTTTTATATATAAGATATAGCCTATACTCTTTGCGCAAGTGCAAGCAGTAAGTTGACAAAGTTTTATTGCTATCGGATGAACGGTATGGCAGCGCATAAAATACGAACAAAAAAACAAACAAATATTGATTTTTATATATTAAATTAAAAAAAAAAACAAACGATCGTCTCATCTACTGTCAGTTAAATGAAATAATTGTCACACTCATTATTTCATTTTGCTCCGTTGTGCGTGCGTAGGATTTGAAATAATATTCTATGAGAGCAGTATGTGCCCGTAGCAGTGTTCACGCCAAAGGCTATTGAAATGTCCCGATTTTCGATACATAGGGTTTTTAGCTGTAATCTAATATAATATGTGACGCTGAAATGTGGTACCCAAAAACTACATTGCGCGAAAATTGCCTATGCTTTGATTTCTGGTGAGTAGAATTTGGATTCTGGGTTTGATGCACGATGAAGTCACAGGGCATAATATTTGTGATAATATTTTAAAAGACTTTTTGATATTTATGCATGAAACCTTATTAAAACGTGATACCTACGTTATTACTTTTTGATACCATGATATCTTTTTTTTTAATATTCTGGCTAGATTTTTTATCCTTAATACTTAAGCGATCATCGCAGTAAAAGTGAATGTATACATTTAAATGGAAATGATTTCAATTGTACGATCATCCCAGAAATTAAAATTTATTATTTTCGTGCGATTATCAAAATCGAACCAATATTATCAAAATGACAGTTATTTTATTTGTGGTTTTACATATTTTTTTTTCATTATTAATAATATTATCAAGTATATATTTTTATAAGTCAAGCAGTCGCACTGAACAAAATAATGCAAGGCGATCATCGCATATGTACAATCACACCATTAACACATTTATAAAAACATCGAAACTGATGAATAATTTAAAAACAACAATCTACATACACAATGCAGTAATAATTGAAAAACTCATATTGTTTACATTTTAAGTCAATTTACTTTTAGTTGTTACTAGTCCACTTCCAGTCACTGGTGTGCTTGCGCGGTGTGAAAATTATTCTGAGTACCTAAATCAATACAGCAACATAGCAATTATCAACATTGATAATATAACGTTCATTACTACCAAATATTTCAATTGTTTATTTTTTACTTATCCGTGCTTTCGTAGAATGTATACTTTTATAATAGATCCCTGCGGCATTTTTTAAGTAAGGTGATGATAAAAATAACACTTCACTCCTATTGAGAGCAAACTCAAAAAGTTAATTAGAATCATGAACGATCTACCAATATTTTATCAGTCCAATGTGATGCTTTGTTACCGCAGGTTTGTGGTATGCCACCACATTATTTGTCCTGCAAGTCAGACTTTGATATAGGAATCGGCACCGTGCAGGTGGAAGACGAATACCTAACTTCACCGCAAATATGTACATTGAAAGCATCAACCGCAATCGTTACGAAAATTTTAGACGTGCGTTTGTAGGCATGTCCATCTTCAACAGCATTCTATTTTATCACCACAAAGAAATACTCAATTTCCTATTCGAAAAAAAATGGCCTTCTTTGTGCACTTATCGTGGAACTATTCTCATACTGTACAAAGAGCCTGCCGCATGACGGTAAGGAAATTACGCCTCACTTTAAATTACGGAGACATACTTTTTTATGGTTCTTTTACTGATTCTCTTTCTTGTGATGCAATTCAAATCAATTGAAAGAGTGAGGTCACGTGGGATTTCTTATGCTTAATTTGAAAACGAAAAATGCTCCCTCTTCTAAATTATAATATATTACATTTTGACAATTCATTTTCTATGCGCTTATGGTGCATTTACCAAATCCATCCCGCGATTTATGTATTGTACATAGCTAGGACAGAGCAATTTGTACACTGTGTGAGAATATAACAATCTAAATCACTGATAAATTGATTAGTGTCATCTGCGTTACGTATTCCTTCCCTGAGAGATCATTAACCATCCACCAAGCCGATAAGAACACGCTTATATATATTGAGGTTCCATCGGTATCTGTATGCAGCTAGTTTTGATATTGTGATTGTTCTAATTTTAATTTAAAACAAAATATTTAAATCAAGAAATCATCAATATTATAGACACGATGCATAATCAGCCATTTTATTACTGTATGATTAAATTCTAGTCTATACTAACCACCATCACGTTCGATTATCGTACTAGCTAGTTTATTCATTGTTATTTTAAATTGAAATGTCTATTCTGGCAATATCATAGGTAATCATAGATAATAATTATTAGATAATATTTTTTCAGCAGTATTTGCATTAAACTTTGTTGATCATTTTAGTAAGTGCGACAATATAAATTATGTAATGTGCCTTCAAATGAAATATAAAATATATATGTCTTAAGTAAGGTAATTTAATATCACAGAAGGTAGGTACCAGAATACCTTGGCTAGAATAAGGCCATAAAAAAAATGTGCCAAAGCATGTGGATAGATTTTCACTACCCCCTAGAAAAGCAGAAATGGAATAAGTCCATTCTACCATCCCCACGTTCGGTGCCCTGGATTATAAAGTCTCCCTTGAAGAAAAATGAGCTTAAGCTGATACTATGGCTAAGAACAGGACATTGTATGTATAGCAGTACAATGCCCTAAATATGAACGACACAGAGTACAGCTGCAAATTGCGGATATCTTTGAGAATGTTGATGAATTGAAATGTGCTCTGGCGGTGGGTAGAACGGAAGAGCTAGGTAGAATTGTAAAGTTCTTTAACAGAATTGGAGTGAAAGCCTGATCGGTGGATCCTCTTTCAGATGAGAAGAGGCGAAATGACATCAAGTCGCAGTCAACGCCTCAGTAAAATCATAAAAAAGTACAGAATGAGATTAAAAAACGTTATAGAAAGGTATAAATGTATAAAATAATAGAGGCATTATGTAGCTTGCTTTTTTTAAGCAAGTAAAAAATTCAAATACATTATTCAACCAATTTTACGGCGGCCGGGTGCAAAATCCAAATCAAAAACCGTCGAGGTATGTACAACACTCAATAATATTAAAAATGTATAATGCATCGCTTTAAAAAGCTCCCATCCCATTGCGAATTTATCGGGCGTATTTCATTGAACGCATCGCCCCATTATATCGCATTCCTGCTACACAAAGGAGAAAATACCCGTCTAGATAAAATTTTAAAGAAGCGTCCTATCAAATATTCATTGCAGACGTTCATCGAAAGCGGACTCCATCGCCAGAGATGTCGACAGAGATTTCCCCGAAATTGACAAAGTCCCCAAAAGGTTGAGTGGTGGGGGGCCGGGTGGCGTTGTACGCGGGCGGGTAAAGGGTTACGTTTAATTGGGGAGTGGCAGCGAAAGAGTTAAGTCTGTAAGATTAAATTAAATTTGTTGGTAAATTTTGCTGTAAGTCATACACATGTTAATTGTTTTTTGAGGTTGCGTTTGAATACATATTTGCTGATTAAATGCTTCGCGAAAATTTCTATTCGCACACGGGAAACAAAGCATGGCAAAACGTGTTTCTTTTGTTATGAAATTTGCTTAAATTCTCTCTATAACCTATGTAAAATTTAATATCACAGCACCAAAATTATTTGTATTTATTCAGACTTAATTAAATCAATATGTTGTGTGTTTGTATAATGTAAGCCAGTATGGAACAGTTATTTGTTTCGATCTCGAATTAATACTAGATAAAATACAGAGAATACAAGAGTAGTTATATATAAATAAAGTTGTAAATCATGTGTTTAATGGTATAAATTTAGAATACAACTATCCAATTCGACTATCATTAGGTCAATGAATCAAATCAAATGAATCTTTTCTAAACTTTCCGTAAAACTGTACATTTAAGAATTTTGATAGGTCATTATAAATAGTTAGTCAGATACTCATTAAATATTATGATCTATGTATTATTAATGTCTAATATATTATTTTAGACAGGTAGGTATAGACTTTAAGTAGTTTTTTTTTGCTTATTAATTAAAAAAATATTTTTTTCGCCCAAATCCAGTTGATTCATAGAATCGATCTTTTTGCAAGAATATAATAACTTTAGTTTAGTTTGTGAAAACTTGTGAACGTAAACTGAATTTCAAAAACAGTTATTTTATACCATAGTTATGTATCGTCCAATAAATTATATTTATCGTATTAGAAAATTACACAACCTACAACATATATTTCTTACCTTTACAATTTAAAATTTTTATCAATAATTAACCGAAACCATTTACACGCGTTAATAATATATTGTTAAATGGATATTTACTATAAATAGTACAAGAGATATTAATTATTATAATATATATTGTACTGTTGTAAAGTCAACAGTTAATATTTCTAAATGCAACAATATTTATTAAAGAGTACAGTATTGTGTTTAAAATTACAATACATTTTTAAGAGTTATGAATGGGTAAAGCCATTGAAGTAAATAGTTTACTAATTATTAATTTTTTTATTTTTATTATTTACTTGGTAGAATTCCATTTTACAAGAAATAAAAATATAATTAATATTAAATTCTACAGGTTTTTTTAAAAAGGTTTGTCGATAGCTATTTCTGTTGTAACACCATTATCAAGACTATTCAGATAGGCCGTTTGCCTTTGCTTAAATACTATACGTGTATAGATACTATAGATAGAGACAGAATACATTTTCTTATTCGTTCCAGCAAATGTAAAAATTCATAATATTGCTGGAACGAATAAGAAAATGTATTCTGTCTATATCTATACACGTATAGTATTTAAGCAAAGGCAAACGGCCTATCTGAATAGTCTTGATAATGGTGTTACAACCGAAATAGCTATCGACAAACCTTTTTAAAAAAACCTGTAGAATTTAATATTAATTATATTTTCATTTCTAGTTTAGTAATTCTTGAAATTCAACCCGGAAACTAGATAGACAGTATAATGCAATGACCTACAAAATTGTATCATAATTCAGTATTTTAAATGAATTAATCTGCTTCCCATAATTTGTTGTTACTTTTCTTTTTAGCACTACAGTAGGCTGCAAGACCCAATTACAGTAATGTATTAATTAGTAGCAGTGAAACAGTCACAGGCATATTCGGAGTTACGAGTATTACAAATATGTATTGTGAACTCACAGGGAATTGAATCAAATTATCTGATTGGTTACGTCGGTCGCCACACTTAATATGATAATATCTGCCTCCTACTGTAGAGTTTTACATTATATATTATTTTTTGCTTATATCATAAAATAGCGAATAGTGATAGGTTGAATTTCTGATGACAGATAATAGAACATAAATATAACAAACACAATATTATCTAGCATCACCAAAACTAAAAGTAAATTGTTTTTGAGTCAATTTTTATTTAGAGTGTGTAAATAATAATACCAACTAGGCCCCATTTTTTGTAGAAATTTGGTATGTCTGTAAACATACTACAAAAACACATTAGCACATAAATAAACTAAGATCGTTTTTAGACATAAAAAGAGATCGCTTTCAATGGAGAAAAGTGGTTAGATAATAATAATAATATAGCATTAGAAGATCATACCAACACAAATATTATTATCATGTTAAAATACATATATTTTCGTAAATTTTCCGATTATAAAGCAGATTTCACATTATTAAATGTTAAAGATTATTCATTTGGATAAGAAAATAAATTAGGTATAATAGAAGAAGTACCTACTGTGACGCCCCCGTATGGTCCCCATTTGGGTGTGTCTTTGTGTACCTGGAGACGCCCGAATCGGTATCAAAGCCAACAAATAATAACGGCTGATTGCGAAAATAATTAAATAATGTATAATACCAATAATAAATAATATCTGACCGGCAACATTGTCCAAAAAAAAAAAACACGTATGGCAACGTCGCATTGTGCACAGCTCGCGAGTCCAACAACGGTTTTTTTTTTTGGCGCTCAGATCGCGACAAGCAGCAAAATCGCGAACGCGTACATTTTGCGCTCCGTAGAATTAAATGATAAAAAATGTAACCATATAGTATATATTACACCAAATAAACCTCGTCGTTTCCGAAACCATTCCAGTGTGTCAATTATCCACCTTCATCCCAAATACAGACGATAAAAAAAGAAAACTAAAAATAAAAGTGACAGTTGAGAAAAATCCACACACGCAAAATGGAGGGAAGTGATAAGTGGCCCCAGTCAACGTGGGACTACGCTTCTTGATTTTGATCGTCTGGAATCAAGAAGCAGGTGGAATTTCTTTCACCCGGACACACAACCCTGAGATCCAAACACCGGAATAGGAAACGGCGAGGAAGAAACATCCAGAGGCTTGCCTCTGGTGGCGCTCAACAAAGTATAATAATAAGCAGTAGAAAGAGGATGCTGCCAAAGCCAAGCCAGTGAAGAAAAGAGCAGAAACACCCGGATTGCGAAGTCATGGCTCCCGATGTACTCCCGACCAACTGCATCCGCCAGCGAACTTGGCCCACGGACGAGTGTATCGGGCAAGACCCTGGCTCCAACGAGGGAAAACGGCGTCAAATGCCCTGCATCATCAGCCGCTTGAGCCCTCTTCGTCAACAGCAGCGTGTCTGTGAGCCTTGCAAGCAGCCCTGGCCCAGATGCACCATGATGAAAAGAGCTACAAAGCGGCCTTCTTCAGCTGAGCAAAGCAGCCTCCATCAGCGGATAGCAGCCAAGCAGCATCCTCAGCCATTAGCATCATAGATTAGTTAGTTTTAAGTGTTTTGTGTTTGGAAGCGATGTATAATAAGTTATTTCAGTGCTCGAAGTGGAAAATTTTACAACCCGGAGCGGTTGTATGAGGCAGAATGGCGTTCCGGTCCATTTCGGGCCCTGATATATTTTTTAAATTATTTTTATAAACTCTAAAGCCATTTTAAGTATAAAATTAAGTTTTCGCATATTATATTAGTATAATATCAGTGCAGTGCGTGTAATTCGATAGCCGCGGCAGGGCAAGCGAGCAAAAAAGGGGGTCAAGTAATGCGCCGGTATGCACTTTCGTGAGGGATCGACTGATTTTCGGACGGTCGCTGTTGGGAAAGCTGGGTGCGACGTCCTCTCTCAGCATCCGCCCGTACGGTAGGCCTGGGAGCCGCGAACCACTACGCCCACAAAGCGGCGTAGTGCTGCGTCCGAAACTCTCCGTTTGCCGACGGTCCGAGGGTGTTGAGAGGGCTGGGCGCGACGCCCTCCTCTCTCAGCAGCTTTACGGTGGGCCCGGGAACCGCGAACCACTATGCTACAGTGCTGCATCCGAGTCTCTCCGGCCGCCGACGTACCGGTGGGGCTTCGATCCTTCAACGTCTAGAGACGCAACCACCCCTTATCAAGCCACCGCACTGTCCAGTTACACACGCTATCGTAATCAGCCCTTAGTTGGCCCGACCCCATTCGGGCCTTTCCAGAGAGGTGCGCTTGTGACGCCCCCGTATGGTCCCCATTTGGGTGTGTCTTTGTGTACCTGGAGACGCCCGAATCGGTATCAAAGCCAACAAATAATAACGGCTGATTGCGAAAATAATTAAATAATGTATAATACCACTAATAAATAATATCTGACCGGCAACATTGTCCAAAAAAAAAAAACACGTATGGCAACGTCGCATTGTGCACAGCTCGCGAGTCCAACAACGGTTTTTTTTTTTGGCGCTCAGATCGCGACAAGCAGCAAAATCGCGAACGCGTACATTTTGCGCTCCGTAGAATTAAATGATAAAAAATGTAACCATATAGTATATATTAACACCAAATAAACCTCGTCGTTTCCGAAACCATTCCAGTGTGTCAATTATCCACCTTCATCCCAAATACAGACGATAAAAAAAGAAAACTAAAAATAAAAGTGACAGTTGAGAAAAATCCACACACGCAAAATGGAGGGAAGTGATACTACTCGTAATAAGAACTATTTGACTAAAAACACTCGATAATGATTCCAGAACGTTTTTAGTGTGGTCGACTTTTTAGTGCGTAAAAAAGAGGAAAATACTATATTAACTAGTTTTTAGAAGAATAACAAGAAGATATAATTTTAGACTACTTTGTATGAGAGTTTCTAGGGTTCCGTATGAAATTAACAGATTAAGCGGCGTCGATTCCTTGTGCACATAGAATAAATTATTATAAAAAAAAATGATGTCCGCATTGGCACAATTGAATTGTTATCAATAAAAAAATACCACACTGTCGTTGACGAAATGTTTTGGTTATTTACATTTTATTATTTACATGTTTCATCAAATAATGATTGTTGTATAAAAAAAATTTACTAGCATAAATAAATGCAAGGAGGTTTTTTTTCAGTAGCCCCTGGAACATAAATTGCAAGGAAACATTGATATTCGGTTAATTAACTGCATCATTCATTTTCATAATATAAAAAGTTCCGTATCGGTAAAGGAATATTTTAATTGTAACTTTGCTTATAATAGTATTGTACCTTATAGTGTACTAGAATTTAGAATAAATTAATAAATCTTTGCGTTACATAATAATAAAAATACAAAATAAATTGAAAAAAATATATAATATAAGAAAACTGTATACTAGGATAATATGAGATGTATTCTCCCCATGTTACTATAATGGTTTTATTAATACACAATCCATTCTCCACTTGATATCTAATCAATATTCTAAGCTCTGAAAGAAAAATCTAGCACGAAGTTGCTTCTATAATAGTGCGTGGATATATGGTGTTTGTTCCGCCCCAGATCCAACGCCCCTAGATTTAGCGCCTCCAACTCTCCCACCCTACTCACCCTTAGGGCATACAAAAGACGTGAAGGACGTAAGATGACGCGTGATGGTATAACCTGGATCAGCGATACTTAACTAATGTCACGTGTGCCATATAATATGTCGCCTGGATTGATCGATCTATACCTCAATTTACGTGAAGTTTATTTTATCGCATCTTCTTTCTATACTCTTGAAAAGGGTTTAAGTAAACAGTCACAAGCAATCTGAGATAATAAAAATAAGTCTGAGATGAAGAAAGCCAGTGTTTATCAACAGTGACGTCCCTAGACAGAATGCCGCCCCTAGGCAGCGCTAAAATGCCGCCACATTTTTTATGCAGTACTTTATATCATCCTTTCGTGACTCCAATATCTAAGAAATGTGTTGTATGGATACATTACTAACAGTATATTATATACCACTAAATCTAATTTAAATGCTCTCATTGCTTCAATAGACAATATTGCGAGTCTATGGTTTCAGATAGGTACATTTAAAAAAACACTTGACAACTTTTAAAACTTGTGAGTGAATGGTAAACATATTTACATTTTAAATTAGGTATGCACGTGTCATTGCATGTTGTACACAACTGAAGTAAACTAGACATCGCGAACCCGACAAGAAAATCCTTTTAAAACTTTTATAGTACCTAATTATAACATTTTATTTCCAACAAGTAGGCTGAATTTTTTAATGGAAAGGTATTTCCGTTATTACTAAGTCTCGGTAGCTATTTCTATATATACCTAGTGATTCTCCTCGATTTGCCGCTCTTTGGGTAACTGCCGCCTCCAAGCGATGCTCAATCTGCCTACCCCCATGGGACGTCACTGTTTATGAACCTTTATACTAAAGCGGCATACTTGACCAACTGTCAAACCCCCGTGGAAACCAAGTATCGATATAATACTAATTAAACAGAATATTCCTATAAATAAAGTGCGACTCACGTGACCTTCGAAAAGTGAAACTGCCTATTGCCAATTTACTGACCGTCATGCTAATAGATGAGCTTCCAAATAATGATAATTTGATAATTGTGTCTTGCCTATCAACATATTCATATACAAAAGGGATTCAGACTGACATCTTTCATTAACTAAGTAAGTTTTCCTTTTTATTATCCATATCTGACACAGATGTTTTCAAATAAATATTATTTATGGATATACGTTAATCAGAAACTTGGTGATATTTCGTAAATATAGAAGTCTGTTAAAGTGGTATCTAATATCTATATAAGCTATGCAATTAGTGTCATTAATATTAATTCATAACTTTTTAGGATACGATGATACTGTCCTATTCGATAACTTAATCAAGAGTATTCGATAGGTGTCCAAAACAATTATTCATCTTGCATTGGTTTAAAAATCACTGCAAAGAAAACTAACGTTTTGGCAATAACAACTGTTCTAATCCAGATTTACCCTGATTAGAAAAAGAAAAAAATATCGTAGGTGTACATCATGGGATATGGTAGGTACTTTGTAAAGAGAGGTCGCTATACAAATAGAAATGGTTGAAGTAATATTCAACTCGATACAAAGTGTCTGAGACTTACGACTGTACCCAGTTAAACTCAAATGCCGCATATTCGAGGCATAAATTTTGAAGGTACTGCCTTATGATAGTTAATCATGGTATTCATGGTACGTTACGAAGGCTCAATAAAACTATATACTGATGTTTACATTGGATACTGGATATGCAATGGTTTAACTTTATGAGTAACGAAGCGATACGAGAACAAACCAAGCATACTTTCATGAATCTGAGAGCGAAAAGGCATTATTTGCCTGTTCCTCAATCAAACTGGATTTCAGTGTCCTGGAAGGCCGCTAAGTACTATCGGCAACACAAACACGCCCTCCAAACCAAACCCGCCCCGCACCACATTTGGACTTAATCGAGCGAATCACGACATAATAAGTTTGGTGTGAAGCATCTGTACAGTTGTTTATGCCTGGTAATGTCTCAGGAGCAGATAGCCAAGACTGAGGTCGCCATGTTCTAAATGAGTTCTGACTGAGTTTACTGATTTTACTCTAATGCAAAGTGTTGGCAGAGTGTATACGGCAAAACTACGGAATGCTGGCATAACCTGAAAAGATGCAACAAGACTCGCAAGTGACAGTGATTCTTGGAGGCGCCGTGTGGAAATGACAAAGGGTAGAGGTAGGCTATGGAAATCCAACATAAATCGCACACTATTTTTTATCAGTATCGGATTTTCAAAGCCTAGATACCTCCACTATTATGGTATGGCTTAGGCAGGGTTTAATTTAATTTCAAAAACTAGCCCATATGCCATTTATATTCTCAATTCAACTAAAACAAACACGGATGACTGTCAAAGTTTAGTGTGTATTATTTTGTGTCGGATTTCCAAACCCTACCTTCGCCCTTTGCTACTATATGTTCCGACTAAGGAGCGAGCATGGTCAAAAAGAAGAATATAAAACAACCAGAGAGAAAACTATATTTTTGATAATTTCTTTTGTGGTAAGTAATTGTTAACTGTCAACTAATTCATGGTGAAAATGCATTGTATTAATTTAAATAAATGCAATTATGTAGTATTATTCTTTATCAGTTGATAATGTTCATTTGAAGCGGATGAATTTTTTATGACTTATATTAAAATAAGTAAAACTAGTACTACATAATATTATTGTAATTTATTTTAATAATATAATATATTATTTTAACAATTTCCATGATACCTTAGCACTAATATAATATATTATTTTAACAATTTCCATGATACCTTAGCACAAATATATTATATTTGTGCTAAGGTATCATGGAAATAGTTAAAACACTGATCAAAAGCTATATATTTCGAATTTTATATTACTAGTATATAAGATGAATCAAAATGTTTAAAGTAATACAACAAATCAATCAGAGATAGAAGCATCACTGGCTTACGCCGTAGAGCCCGGCGAAATTGAGTTTGCAAACCGCGTCACCGCGCGACGAACTTGGTATGGGATTTATTATCGTGTATCGCGCAAAAGTCTAATGCGGAGCTTAAATTTAAACGATATTTGCCGAATCTGCGAAACGGTAAGCTTGTTGATATTCGCCCCTGGTATTCATTTGGCTTAATGCTGTGAGCAAGATTACGAATCTATGTTAAAATTTTGTGTACACTTCTCTGTTATTATAATTTTGTTGCGATGTCGGTTACTCTTAACCCAGAATACAACATCCTTTGATCTGAGATTATCGAGAGCTTTATAATAAATTGAATTAAATATCATATATTTTGTAACGTGTGAAATGTTTGTTTAAATATCCTGAATATTTCCATAGTTGACTGGTTATTATGGCATCAAATCATTTTTATTAAACTTCACATTCACCCAACATACAACTCGACTACTACAGTTTGGTGGCTCAACTCCAAAGAGCAGCAGAACTATGAATCATCTTAGTGATTAAATTAAATCATTTTGTTATATTGCCTCTTTCAATGTAATTTGCTTCAAAACTATACTTTTTAATGACCTGGATAATATTATTGTATATTATTTTCTTGTACATTTTTTAAACCATGTCCGATCGCAGAGAGATTGTATTGACAGATTTTTTGAGAAATGGATATTGTCAACGTCTATGTTCTGGGTACAAACGCACATTTAAAAACAACATATTATGAATTTACCAGACCAGGTATTCGAACTAGAAACCCATGACAATATAGCCTTGACGCGTAACCGCTCGGGGATCGTGGGAGTACACGCCTGCCGAAATAATTTTCATCGACGTATTTAAATTAAAATCACTCTTCCCATTTTTTTTTGTCTAGCAGCGCCCTATGTATCATTTTTTTTTCACAGCGGCCTAAAAATATCAATTATTGGATATTATTATTATTGTATAATATTTTATATTTTTTTTATTTAGACATGAATTTGATCTCTATGCCATACGGCCATCTATATCTGATACAGTCGACGGTAAAATGTGATACAGCAACTGTATACACACACATTTCCGGACACGCTTTTATTATTGTCTAGAATAAATATTTTTTAAGCAGCCTTCGTCGCCTTTAGGCTTGGGCGCACTGTTCAAATGTCACTGACTTAGTATCTTACAATACTTGGATAGGTAACTTTAAAAAATAATACACTCTATGCACGGAAACAAATTAAGAATTATTATTCGACGAAGAAAGATTTTTTCATAAGATTATTAAAAATTCAAATTCAAATTCCTCTTTCCGCCGT
Source organism: Rhyacophila brunnea (assembly GCF_057557595.1). NCBI lineage: Eukaryota > Metazoa > Arthropoda > Insecta > Trichoptera > Rhyacophilidae > Rhyacophila > Rhyacophila brunnea. Next base: position 31,463,637 of record NW_028232752.1, read on the forward strand.
TAGTTAAGATTTTCAATTTTCTTGGCCAAAGAGGAAAACAAATTCCTTCCTAGATAATCTGAGATCTTGTTAACGCGCTGTGTTATAAAATACGCAAGACTCGATAATTAAGATTGCGTTTCTTGTGTTCCTTTTTGTTATGAATATATTTTACGCTGTGCTACTTATTAGTTTTACATTGTTTTATAGTATACTATTACCATGTATATTAATTACCTTTGGCAGGTTTATTGATGGTATATCTACACAGTATTCATATCGATTAGGAATTTTAAATGTGTCAATTCAAAAAATACAATATATTATAATAAAATAATTAGGGATCAAAAAGGATCTTCATTCTACATGAACGGGTGTAGTGTTTTATTGCATCATACTAAATCATATAAATCGATATAGTTATGGTGGTTGCACCGAATCCTACATATTTTCTGGACAGGGCACAGAACAAACCAATCAGTCATCCAGTAGTATTGACTAAATTTATAAAAATAACGGCAATTTTCTGCAGCAACTGACACAATCGATTTGTTAAACGAAAGGGCATCAAACAGTTACTTGTAAAACAAGTCATGCAATTATTAAATAATTATACCGAAATCATCTAATATCCCTCTTAAAAATATTTACAATCAACATTTAATAAATTTGTCATTTCAAACTATCCTGACATAGAGAGAGTGAACATATTAATTGATGTGAACCAATAGTATAGGTACCTACTATTACCGTGGAACCTAATAAGGTAAGGTAATAAGGTACCTCATAGTGACGCGCTTATAGTAAAAAATACAAAATTTCCCACCTTCAAATTGAGTATACCTGCATTATAACCTCATTAGCTAAAAATTATTGCATACTTATCAGTCAATACCTCATTGGCTCAGTCAATACCCAGAAAATAATCATCCTCCAAACAATGAATTCTTTCCGAACGGTCAAAAATTGTGTACGCATCAACATCAGTTGGAAAAGTATGGCCTTATGGTCGAGAGGGTTCAGAAGACATTTTTGAGACTTATTTACTTGAGGTGGTATGGATACTATCCGTGGCTTTATCTAACTGACTTTCTCTTAAGGATTTTAATTTTACGAAAAATGGATGTCGGCCTTGAAAAACAATATGTATACTTGCCAGACCCAGGATTCGAGCCTAGGACCCACGACGCTGTAGGCCGACGCTTAAGCCGCGCAATAACTCCACTTACCATTTTAACATTTCATTTCCCACCTAGACTAAATTTCTTACAAACCATCTAGGAAATAATAAGTGCCCTGTAACTAAATCATGCGGCATCCCGAAAGATATTCATCAACTTTTGCACTGACACTATAGACCGATGCTTAAGCCACGTGGCCATCGTGGTCTTCGACTTATACGAGGTATAAATGAGAACTCTATCATTCTGAGCAGTCCCTGATAACTATCTTAGAAATACAGAGCATCAGTTGTTTATTCTCCCAAGGTGTAGAACCAACCTGCCGCTGGTAATGCCAATTGGGAGATTTGTTTCGGGTGTTGATATATTTCACTTGCGTGAGGGTGAGTTAGGTGGACGCTTTTTTATGAATTCTTAAAATAGGGTCTCCTTAGCAAACTCGGTATACATACTTATTTGAACTTATATTATAGATGTATAATTATATTTTCACTACTTTTTTATGTAGGTAAGTATATATTATTATAATGTTCTCTTTTTATATTTTCATTTTTATCGCTTTTATTCCATTTTTTCTTCTTTATAATAATGTTTCACGTTATGTTGTGAACATCTTCAATTTATAAGTTGTAACGTCCACAATATGTTAAAAAATAAATTAAATTGAGTCGAGTTGAATTGGATTGAATTATATGAATTTAACTAAAAGATTTTTAACAAGAAAAATCAACATTTAGTATTATACATATAGGATATGATTGAAAATACAAAATATCTTCACCATAATCTAAAGGAAATAAATCCAGAGTATGATCATAGCGATGGTGTAATGAGATTCAGTGCCCATGAAACATGTCATCAACCTATAACGACGCTTTTACGTCGGATCATCATAATGTTAACACGACGTGCTTGTGGTAAATTATGCAAATCCTCGGTCAGTTCTGAAGCAAAGCAAAACGCTCTGGACACCATATACAGCTTGTCCTTTCTAGTAAATTTTAAAGCAAACAATGGCTTCAATTTATAACACCTCCATAATTCCTAGGTAAATAAATTTTAGTTGGTAGTACGTTACTTTTGTTAAAATTCCGCTTTGTTCCTAGAATAAGGATAATGTACTGCTAAATTTTCATAATTTTATTATAACACTATTATGATTATACGCGCCTATATAATTTTCATATCGTTGGTAATTTTGTTAGAATAAAAGATGGGCGAAAGGCTCAAATGACCCATTTTGCGTTTTCTGAAATGAAGGTGGGAAATAGTTACTTTGGGCTTGGTTTAATTAATAAATTTGCGCTATGGCAGGTAGTTATTAACGTAAGTCATTATATTTTTAATTAAATTTACCAACACAAGTTTATACTTTCTATTTAACCAGTATTATATTTTTTAATTGACTTAAAATGTGAAGGAAGATATTTTTAATAAAAACTTCAATTTAAAATAGATACCGTAAAATGTATTTTTGCACTTGAAATTTTCCAGTTTTCTTTTCATTTACAATTTCCAAAAAAAAACAATAATCAACCTGAAATAAGTGATTATATATTACTCGTGATACTATAATAATACTTAAGTATATCAATTTAGTCAATGCAATAAAATTAAAAAGTGAATCATTTTGTTATCTATTAACTCTGATTAGTGCCATAAACTATTTAAAACTGCACCAAAAAATGGTTTTTAGCGTAATAATTGATACATAAATAATATGGAATAATGTTAAATAAAATATAATATAGGTACTTAGTACTTAATAATCCATATTATATTATTATTATTTTCTTTAATTTTTAAAAAAAATACAGATTCAATACAAATTATTGGTAAAAGTTGTATAACTAATCAAAAATAATTTTTGTATTTCAGATTTTAATGTTTGCAATCCGGCTATACTAGCAAACTGGACATTAACTAATTATGTAGTAGGTACCTACTATTATTTTATAATCTACGTGACTAATTGTCATCAGATGCAAAAACCTGTAAGTAAGACTCATCAATCCATTGTTTTGAAATATAACATAATATTATAATATTGTGTGTATATTTCCACATTATGTTGATCGTTTTTAAATATAATAATACATTGAGTAAATGTTTATTAATCCATTTTAAATTACAACCAATAAGTAATTTATTATTTTTTACAATACTACCGTAATTATCTGTGAATTAATTATATACATATAGAATTATGATTTTCTATTCGTTTTTCTTCTATTAAAAATGTAGATACATAAATCATCAATTTAATAATATCTTAAAAATCCAAATAAAATAAAATAAAAGTTTATACAATCTAAAAAGAGATCGTAGTGTTTTTTTATATACATTAATAATTAATGATCGCTTTAGGCAACAAAAAATATGATATCCTGCTACTAAAATATACACAGCGATAATGCTTTGGTTATTTTATTTCATATGTTTTGTGTATATTAATTTACGACTTCCATACGAAAGCTGTAAATGTTTTTTTGGAATTATTATCAGAAGCATTATTTTAAACAGCGCATGGGAGTGAAGCCCGATTTGTTGTTTGAACAGAATAGCGCAGTTTACAAACAAAATGGAAATATTAAAACTAAATTTAGCAGAAAAACTCGCATTCGTGATTTTTTGAGAGGCATTTTTATGCCTTTTGGAGGCAATAAAAATGATTTAACGCCAACTGGTAATGATAAGCAAATAAGTTTCCTACCAAGCTTTGCTGTCTCAGTAGCTTACACTCAGAGGCGTAGAACAAGATCCTTAAAGCATTTTTAAAAGGCACCCTAACAAGGACCGGATTTAATAACTCGGGGGCTATACTTAACATATCAGTTGGAAACCCCACAGAAAGACATATTTATAATTATTATAATGATACAAAAAGCGGTATTTCATTAATAGTATTGTCTTATATTTCCATTTCTTTAATCTCTCATTTTCAATTCCCCTATCCATATTATACGTAAAACGACTATAAATAACCTCATTATTTTTGTATGATTTCTTTGTCTTCTCCGATGTTCCTACTAATATGTCACAGAAGACCTTATTACAGTCTTTGTTAACTGTTTCCTCGTTAAAAAGATTCTGAAGTTTTTGCTTTCATTAAGTATCTTCTTATCTTTTGCGTACGTTTGTTGAATTGTATTCAATATCATTTTAATAACAAAAAATCTTTTTGTATAATGATTAGAGTATATAGTAATATTAATATAATTTCTGGGCTGCAGCGATTTACTTACTGTAGACTAGACCCTAAAATAGATGTGGCCACAATATTACAAAATAGCATAAAATTTATGTTTTTTTTTTTGTTACCTAAGATTTGGCTAATTTTGCGTAATATTTTATGAATTTGGGGCCCTCTTAGAAGCACCGTGCTCAACGCGTGAACTCTCTGCTCCTTCCCTTTATAAGCTCTAATTCAATAATTTCTAACCTGGTTTTATCGAATAAATCCTTGTTTCTAATCTAGATCAACCAGGCTGATTATATTAATTATATAATAAAGACATTTTGAAATGAAATCAATGTTAAGATTGATTCAAAATGTTGAAAAGCTACTATAAATAAAATAAGTTACATAATAATGCTATATTTAAAAAAAAATAGTAATCTTTGAATTAGTTCAAATAAAACACAATATGTACCTAGTACTAATTCCACTCAGTTTAAGAATATATTGGAAAGTTTTCCCAATATAAATGAATATTATTAACTAGTTGAACTAGATGGAATAAATAATGCAGAAAATGTGTTTCATTTTAATTAATAGCATGTATTTACACTAAAACTTGTCAGTTAACACCACAAAACAAAATAATCATTTAATCTAATATAATATGTATAAGCACAAGAAGTTCGTGACGTGTATAAATGATAATATTATAATAATAACTGTATCTATCTATATAAACGAGAACTAATGGATTTATAATCTTTATTCACGATTTTCTTGTTATAATCAGTAAGATAATGAGCCATTATTTAATTTTTAAAAACAGGCCTCAAATCCACGTTCACGCCACTGCCAATACTTGGCACTTGCCTGGAGTATCTAAGATTTTTACAATATACGAAGTAATGTAGGGCTGTAAAAATAAAATTGGTCGTTGTACTGCAGGATACTTCGGATTTACGGGCAGTTAAATAAATACTCTATCAGCAGATATGAGAATTGTTTTGGATTGATTATCTCTCAAATATTCAGAAATTTATATTGGCAACATTAAAGACGCTATGAAAAAAAACATTATCACGTAGATACATATTTTAAAAGATAATATTGATATATCTCGTTTTAACGAGACTACTATAATTATCTAAAATTAGTAATTAAAGATTCTTTCTTATTAGAATACCTTTGTATTCAATTAATTCACACTTATAAATTTAGGTATTTAACATAGCTTATCGGTATGGTGTCTGTAACAAGAGTTATCTTTACGTTCGCTAGATGTTTAAAATATAGGTTGGATACTGGATAGGGATGTATTGTACTTGCAATCTTCCCACGGACAAAGGTTATGGAGAGAATAATATATAGGTTCCCTAAACAGTAAATGTTCCACCAAAACATTATAAACTATCGATTTCATTCTGCGAATATTTACAAGTCATTTTACTACACCTTCTACAATATTGGGAGAATATAGTTAGTTCTTAAAATTACAAAACAAATCTAGTCTAATCAGTAGGTTTTAAATCTAAAAAGTCTCCTTATATATTTATATGAAAATATCCCTTGCTATATTATTTAACAATATAATACAATACAGTGGGAATTCGGTCAGGGATAAATTTACTTATTGATTCATGTCTCACAATATCTAATAATATTTTATAACAATATAATTTCCTTGGATCAAAGAAAAATAACGACACAAATAAATATATGCGATGATAATAAACTTGGATTTAGACAAATAGTCACAGACATGTCACTAGTCAATACTCTTTATTATATCAAGGCTGTGACACACTAGCCGTAAATAATTAATAATTCGTGGTAACATGGTGACACAAATAATATAATAAAACGAATATTACGTTATAAAATAATATAACAACGCGATATCATTATTATCGTTGTTATTATATTATTATTATAAAATAATATTATACACATATTAATATTATTTAAACACGATTTTACGGCTACTAACTATATCAAAACTAATCGTGGTTTTTTATTGTTATTTGATGTATTAATATTTTGTTTTTCGAATGCACCTTAGTTTTCAAATGATAATTTAAGAAGAAAATATTAATATAACGCGGAGATGATGTTTTGCCCCTGAGCTGGATGCAGAGTTGATAAATCATATACACGGGATAATACTTTTGGTGAAAATTGTAATAATTTCAGTATAAGTAATATAATTTAATTTATTTGATATTTTTTGGAAAATAATATCACTATTCACTACCTATACTTCTATATTTATTCAAATATCTAATCGTTTGTTTTATTCATAAAATATTCTCTGCACCAAAAAACTATCTTTAATCTAGACATTATTTTGCAAAGCTTCCTCTTTAAATAAATTGTTACAAAAATCTCTTTAATAACATATTTATTGGTACACTACCGTGTATTAAAAATGACTTACTTATTCTGTGGTTACGTCATGGTAGAAGTTCTTAAGAAGAAATTAAGATTTTACAGCTAATGTGTGTAAATAATAATAGTGCTCCTTTTCTATGTATCATAGATTTTGTCACATGTTAGCAGAATACATAGATAATTTGTAGAAATAGCTTTAATTGAGAAAATCATTATTTATTTAAACCATTGAATATAATAACGCAATATCAAAAACTGTGATTTATTACAAAACCGATTATCTCACCTGCAACCAACTTTTACCCTGATACCACAGAATTTTAATTATTATGAAAAAAAAAATATTATTATCCACATAAGAATTTACTTTCAAAAAATATAAATTATTTTTTTAAATCGATATTATTATATTTCATTAACCTATTCAAAACTCGTATGTATCAATAGAAATGTTGTTTTTATCAATTAGGTTAATTAATTTAGTTTCATGATTTGTTTCTTTAGTACGAGTACCTACTACAGAAATTACACTACACTACACTTCACTCAATAAATATGTTATACTACTTACCATAATATGTATCGTTTTATAGTTCCCAGATTTTTTAAATGTAGAAGATGTTGCACTTTTCTGGAAAAAAGAAAACAAAATTAGTATTTAATTAACACAGCAATTAATATGCAAGGAAACCAATTTTCATTACTGTAAAGCTTAAACTATTAATAATTGTATTATCAATGACCTTTTTATCAGTAGTTTTTATTCATCGTTATATGCGCTGTATAGTAAATCTTAGAAGGGGTAATGTAATATCTAAAGTGTAGGTATATCAATGATGTCTCTAGGAGCTGAAAGTCTAATAAATTATTAATTGTAGTTTTAATGAAAACCTACTCTAATTCTTTTCGGTTAGGTACCTCATTCATCGCTGAATAGCAATACATTGAATGGCAAGTTTTAAGCCACTGGTGTGTAATATTATTGTTAATAGTGCCAACAAGATAGTACTAAACCATTACTTATTTAACGTTCATATTGATTCTCAACTTTACGTAGAAAAAAATTACGATTACTTATTATTAATCATTAAACATACCTACATATAATATAAAATAACAGATAAATGAAAATAATTAAAGCCACACCACAGATAAATAATATAGATTCAAAAATGTTTTAATATTATTTTAATTTATTATTATGGCCGATTTTTACATTTATTTAACCTTTTGGCCGATGTTAAAAATGGCAATAGATACCTGTCATACCGAAAAAAATTGACTGTTATTTTTAAGTAGGTACATTAAAAATAAAACATAATTAAATCACGTATTATTATTTTTTATATGCGAAAAACAGTTATTCTCTAAAAAAGTGAATTTACTATAGATTTGGATAACTATCAGAACGTGTCATATCTTTTAATTAGTTGATTAGACGGAATAATCTCATACTATCGAGATAGGTTTACGAGATATATTGTCTCTTGCGTGGCGACCATGGATTATTGAACAAAATATCTTGTCTCTGGCATACTAGAGAAAAAACATTATTATTATGTATTATTATTATTCCATGTCCGATCCTAATAGGATCATAATATGGGCCTAATAACAGATTTTATTTTTACAAGTAATGGATCAGTGGTCAGCCACTTGCTCAACCTATTAGGTTCATAGTCTGACTCATACACAAATTGAAAAATAATATGTGTACTTGCCAGATCCAGAATTCGAACCTGGGACCCTCGACACTATAGACCGGCGCTTAAGCAACGCGGCCATCGTGGTTGTACACCCACGAAAAAACATTAGTGCCGTATAATATTACCTTTTGAGAAAATACCAATACTTACGACAAAGTTACGGCAGAAGTTTACCAGAAGCCAAGTAAATAAATAAAATAATATTTTAAATGTTGAAATTTTAAATAAAATACAAACGTAACTGAAAAAAACACCTTTTTTTAAGAAAACTGATAAAAAGATACGACAGATATTCATCACGGTTTATGTGTACAAGTATGGATGCAATTCATAAACACACACATCTATATATATATAAAAGAAAGTCGGGTTAGTTACACCATTTATAACTCGAGAACGGCTGGACCGATTTTTACGATCTTTGATTTGTTGGATTTGTCTCAGCCCCGAATAGCAGAATAACTATTAAAACATCGGAAAATTCACGGAAAAGAAAATTATGAATAAAATTATTTTCTCATACATTTTGACATTTTGAACAATGAACCATTCGCGCATTCGAAAATAAAAGAAAATCACAAAAAAATTAAAACCGTATACAACGCCATCTCTGATACATGATCGATATAATAAAAAAGAAACAAACAAACAAAAGAAAGAATGATAGTCGGAATGTCTAACTGTCAACGGTGTAGTGTGCCCAACATTTCGTGCTTCATGTCAACAGCTCAATTTGCTTGAAAACGATACTCATTGCGATATGACAATCGCTGAAGCAATTGTTTCTGCATCTCTAAGTTAGATACGCACTTTATTTACTATCATTATTTCGACATGCTTCCCATCGAATCCACCTGAACTGTGGAACAAATACAAGGATAACATGTCAGAAGACATTTTACATCGAATTCGTGTCAGTTCAGGGAATCCCGATCTCGAGGTGAATGAGGAGATACATAACCAGGCTTTGTTTTTGATCGAAGACATGTGTTACCTCACGTGCAGCAATTTGTTAGTTAGGAATGCCAACGCCATATCGTGGAATGTACGACGCTTTCAATCGAGAATTGGAACATGAATGTGAATATTATGATCGAGATGCATTGAACCAATCAGTTCGAACGAATGTACCACTGTTGAACCCCCAACAGAAAGAACTGTACGATACATTAATGAAGGCAATTAATGATGGAAATGGTGGCTTATTTTTCCTCGAGGCGCTCGGTGAAAGTATGAAGACATTCCTCATGTCATTGATTTTGGATACTGTGAGTGCGAGATCTGAAAATGCTATAGCAAATGCTTCTTCTGGGATAGCGGTCACGTTGCTAGAAAGATGCCGAATGCCTCATTCAAAGTTGAAATTGCCCTTAAACCTGCAAACGACTGAAAAACCGACATGCAACATTGCGAAACACTCAGTAATGGCCGAAGTTTTGTTAGCAAGTAAAATCATCACCTTGAATGAATGCACAATGGCGCACAAACGCGCATGAAAGCACTTAATCGAACTATGAAAGATCTGCGTAACGACTCAAGAAGTTTTGGATGCGCAATGATTCTACTATCTGGCGATTTCCGCCAAACACTACCAGTCATTCCAAGATCGGCCGCTGCCGATGAAATAAATGCTTGCCTCAAATCATCGACTCTGTGGCGCTATGTGAAGAAACTTCAGCTGACGACAAACATGCAAGTTGCATTGCTAAACGATCCATCTACCGAAGATTTCTCCAAGCAATTGCTAACTATCGGTAACGGCCGTGTTCCTGTCGATAAATCGAACGGATTGATTTAGTTTCCGCTGAATTTTTGCAATTTAGTCTCAACTATGGACGAACTCATCAACAAAGTGTTACCGAATATCATTGCTAACCACAAAAATCACAATTGGTTTGAGTGAACGAGCATTCTTGCGGCAAAGAACAAAGATGTGGATCACTTAAACTTCACAATTCAAAATCAAATCGTTGGTCTACTGCATTCCTTCAAATCTATCGACTGTGTAACAAACGAAGACGAAGCAACCAACTATCCAACTGAATTTTTAAACTCATTGGATCTGTCTGGCTTGCCACCGCACAATTTATAACTGAGGGTTGGCTCGGTAGTCATCATGCTTTGAAATCTGAACCAACCAAAACTATGTAACGGAACGCGTTTGGTGGTGAGAAAACTCATGGGCAATTTGATTCACGCGACGATAATCAAAGGAATGTTCAAAGGTGAGGAAGTTCTCATTCCGAGAATTTCGATGATCCCAACCGATATGCCATTCGAGTTAAAACGAATTCAATTTCCGATTCGTCTTGCATTCGCCATGACGATCAACAAATTACAAGGCCAATCCTTGAGTGTTTGTGGCCTGAATCTATAAAATGAATGTTTCTCTCACGGACAATTGTAACTTAACTTAATAAAAAACTGAATATAATTCAGCTAATAAGTTAACACAAGTATATTGATTCTGAGGCGGTACGAAGTTCGCCGGGTCAGCTAGTATAATGTATAGATGTATAATATTATCAGCGGCGTGCAATCTATAGATTCAGCAGATGCGGTGCACCCCAGAATTTTTGGGTAGACCAATACAAATATAATCTAAGTATTTATTATACAATCGTACGGTACTTGACTTCACTTTTCTTCTTCTAATGGTTTTATATTACAAAAACTATAATTATAATTATTTAATTAAATACCTATTAGTATTATAAAACCATTAGAAGAAGAAAAGTGAAGTCAAGTGCCGTACAATTGTATAATAATATATACTAGCTGAGCCAGCTGGCTCTCGCCAGTCTGTCTCGCTAGGTCTTGCAGACAGCTTTTCGTCATAGTGACTTGGTGTTGGATTTTAATATAATAATTGTAAAGCGTGTATATACGGCGCCATAGTTTTCCCTTCGGGATGGATTTTCATTCACGTCAGACAGTTGAAAATTTAGCTGATTTGTCAGTTTTACGATCTGCATGTCGTCACTGCCAATACAAATTTGGAGTCTGGCCTTCTCAATATCGTCTGACACCATTTCAGGCTGCTAAGCCTAGCAGAACAGCTGGCAATCACCGATTGCTACCACTGTCATTTTAATTTCAATACAATATATGTGTAGGTATGTGCATTTAAATATGATAAATAATTATACATCCCAATCGTGATTATCATAAATAGTGATCCAATATAACGCGAATATTAATCTCTTTCGGGTCCCATTTACATAATAGAAAAAGGTAAGCAGCATAAAAATTAATTTAAACATTATTTTGTTTCATTGTCTATAAAAAATAAATGCTCAGAGCCATAGAATAATATTTTAAAAATCATATTTTGATTTAAAAATTAACCCTAAACAATATAGTTTCCCGGTGCGGGACATTCATATCGAGACAATTAATGTTGATAAATAATGAAGCAATACATATAATATCTGATAAAAATAGGAATTTATAAGACCTAAAGATGTGGAATCAGCTTAAAGAGGCCTTTATCCAGCAGTGGATTGATACAGGTTGATGACGATAATGACGATATAAATGGGTAGGTATATAAAATCACAAATTTAAAAAAATATTGCAGTTAATATGACCAAGAAGAGTAGAATTAGGTTGGGATAACCTTCATCCAGCAGTGGATGAATCTTGGTTGATGATGATAATGACGATATTATGAATGGGCAAATATAATATCAGCAATTTTGATAAATATAGCAATTCATATGACCGACAGAAATTCAAACAACTTAGAGAGGCTTTCATCCACCGGTGAATTGATTCAGGCTCATAATGATAATGGAAATATAAATAGATATATTATCACCGATTTTGATAAATACAGCAATTCAAATGACAGAAAGGAGTAGAATCAGGCTTGGGAGGCCATTATTCAGCAGTAGATGGGTTCAGGTTAATTATGATAAGGACGATAGAAATAGGTATAATATAGTAGTAGAATCAGGTTGCGGAACCCTTCATCCAGCAGTGGATTGATCCTGGTTGATGATGATGACGATATGAATATGTAGATAAATGTAATATCACCGATTTTGATAAATATAGAAGTTCATATCACAGAAAGGAGTAGAATCGGGCTAAGGAGGTCTTTATTAAGCAGTGGATTGGTTCAGGTCGATGATGATGATGATGACGATATGAATATGTAAATAAATATAATATCACCGATTTTGATAAATACAGAAATTCATATGACAGAAAGGAGTAGAATCAGGCTAGCGAGGTCTTTATTAAGCAGTGGATTGGTTCAGGTCAATGATGATGATTATGATAATGATGATGATGACGATATGAATATATAGATAAATATAATATCACCGATTTTGATAAATACAGCAGTTCATATGACAGAAAGGAGTAGAATCAGGCTAGGGAGGTCTTTAATAAGCAGTGGATTGGTTCAGGTCAATGATGATGATGATGATAATGACAATATGAATATGTAAATAAATATAATATCACCGATTTTGATAAATACAGAAATTCATATGACAGAAAGGAGTAGAATCAGGCTAGGGAGGTCTTTATTAAGCAGTGGATTAATCCTGGTTGATGATGATGATGATATGAATATGCAGATAAAATATATAATATCACCGATTTTTATAAATACAGGGATTCATATGACATAACGGAGTAAAATCAGGCTAAGGAAGTCTTTATTAAGCAGTGTATTGGTTCAGGTCGATGTGATGATGATGATGATGATGACGATATGAATATGTAGATAAATATAATATAACCGATTTTGATAAATACAGAAATTCATATGACAAAAAGGAGTAGAATCAGTCTATGGAGGTCTTTATTAAGCAGAGGATTGATCCTGGTTGATGATGATGATGATGACAATATGAATATGTAGATAAATATAGTATCACCGATTTTGATAAATACAGCAATTCATATGACAGAAAGGAGTAGATTCGGGCTAGGGAGGCCATTATCCAGCAGTGGATTGGTTCAAGTCGATGATGATAAGATGGATAGAATTATGTATAATATCACAAATTCGTTAAACCAATAGTAGTAGAATCAGGTTACGGAACTCTTCATCCAGCAGTAGATTGATCCTGGTTGATGATGATGATAATTATGATGACGATATGAATAATGTAGATAAATAACATTAGAAATTCAATACTGTCAAGAATACAATCAACGTAGAGAGGCCTTCATCCAGCAGTGGATTTATTGAGGCTCGTGATAATAATGGCATTATATATCGATAGGTAGATAATAATATAATATCACTGATTTTGATAAATATAACAATTCATGTGTAAGTAAGGAGTCGAATAAGGCTGAGGAGGCCTTCATCCAGCAGTAGATAGGTCAAGATTGATGATGATAGGGACGATAAAAATAGGTAGATATTATACAATATGACTCATTTTGATAACTATAACAATTCGTATTAATTTCTTTCATTGTTTGCAATGGCAACTTTGTTAGTTTAATATGACTATATTATGATCTATGGAAATTAGTAGCCTAGGTAATTATTCAATAAAAAAAATAGTGCGTAACAGCCACAAAGAAGTATTTAAAAAAATCAAATTTGGAATATCATGTTATCTATGAAATGGCGGACAGTGGCGCACGCTCCTGTCAAAAGATATTATACGTAGTGAATTGTACCAGGATTATGGTTTTTTCACCGGAAAAAAGTGCGCCAATACCTACATTACGATATTTGAATAGAAATAATCGAATTTGTTTGTCAAATAAAGGATTAGAAGGTCTTAAGCGACGAAGACGTCATTCTGTGGGGCGTAAACCGTAAATATGGCGATTGCATACGATGTGTAAGAAAATATCGGATATAAACGTCACGTACATGTAAAATCATGGAAAATTTCTGAAATGTGTTCAATTCAATCGGTAGATGAATCGGTAGCGCACATTTCGAAGTGAAGATGTAAAAATAACAATAAAATTTCGCTTAAATGAGCTGTTGGTGTATTTTCCAAAATCTCTTAGGATAATAATATATAGGAGATTATTACGTAATTATTACGTAAATATCTTTAGAATAATATATCAGGGCTACCATGTTGAACTGTACATACCACACACCCGCCGAGATTCAATACATTATAAAATTTAAAATAGTTAATAATATTATGTAGCAAATAGTAGGTAAACCTAAAATTAATAATGTATTTTTTTAACACCATCCCTATAAAGAAAGTCAACGGAAGCCACTGATATAATAGTAATTATGTCTACTTAATCCCATGTGAATCTTGACCGACTCACGAAAAGGTTTCATAAGAGATTTTTATTTTATGAGAAATCAGCCACTTGTCCATGCTCTGGGTTTAAACATACATTAAAAAAACAACATGTGATTTTCACAGACACGAGATTTGAACCAGAGACTCACTACATTATAAATACGCTGATAGTTTACCATCTTAAACACTGGTGCATAATTTATTATTAGTTCTTTACTAATCGTTTAAGTATTATCCAACAGGTACACATCGTTACTGATTGTCAATGCTATCAAGCTGAATTAATGATATATAGCAAAAGATTTATTTGACAAAAAATATGTTCAATAAAATAATCGATTATGTCGTCATCATTCTACATGGTAAAGGGTGAGTGGGCAGAGCATATAATATGTCTCCATCATGAGCGATAACAGCAGCGTACACGATAAGGTTCTGATATGGAATGGGAAAATATGCTAAATAACACAATCTATAATATTATTCTGTGCAGGGTTGACATTAGATTTTATGGTTAATTGTAATTTAAAAATAAGTATCCGCATAATGACTTATATTTTATTTGTGTAAAATAATTATTTACTATGGGATTTTTATAAAAACCGATAACATTATTCTTTCAATAAAAACGTAATAGCATGTTAATATTGTGATTAAAGTGTGTTGAAAGTAGGTGATAAAAATCGGTATTACCCATTCATTTTTTTCTTTAATGTATAGACCAAGACCAATGTATAGACTGTATTAAGTACATGACTAGGATGTCGCTGTATCGAGTATTAACAGCTGTAGTCAGTGTTTTACGTATGACGTAGTTTTAATGTTTTTTTATGTAATCAAAAATCTGTTTCATGCTGGAATTATTATTTCATAAAATCAATGTTGAAAAAAAAATTATTTTGCATACAATTACGATTTTTGAACTACTTTAATTAATCTGAATATATTAGGGTTATTCACAAAATACTAATCTCAAAAAATGTAAAATTTATCATGTATAATGATTTTAAAAACATTTTCAAATATCTCTAAGACGTTGCCATATCGTCCCATTCTCAAAAAATACGCATTTTGTTTTATTATTATATTTATATTTAAGTAAAAATCTTAGTAACAAGTATGTTCTTTTTACCATGTCCGATCTTAATAAGATCATCCACAGAGATGAGGTTTATATTAATATTTTTTTTTACGAGAAATAGATGTTAGCCACTTGCTAAGCATATAAGGTCCATACTCTGACTTCATGCATACATTGAAAATCACTATGTGTATTTATAGACACCGGATTTGAACCGGGGACATTATAAGCCGGCGTGCAAGCTGCATGGCCATTGTGGGCGCAATTTAATATTCTTCCAAAAATCTTCGTAGTTAATATGATTTTTATTTCGACCATGACCATATCTTAATAGGATCATATGGGCCTCCACAGAGTAGAGGTTTGTATCAACAGATTTTTTTTACGAGAAATGGATGTCAGCCACTTGCTCAACCTATTAGGTCCATACCCTGACTCACACACAGATTCGAACCTGAGACCCACGGCGTGATAGTCCAATGCTTAAGCTGCGTGGCCACCGTAGGTGTGAAATATGAATTACATACACTTTAAATAGGTAACAAGATATTTGACTAACTAACTCAATATGTATATTTTTTTTTGATTTTAAGAATCAATATAATAATACATTATTTTTTTTTTAATATTTATATTAGCTAATGCAATAATTAGTATAATAATTTCACGCAACGAATTGAGGTACATTTTTAAAGCCTATTATGTACTTTTAATAATTTGATATTGGTAAGCCAAATGGTCATTGTGACAATTTTAATAAGAATAGAAGAGTAATAATTTAAATGAAAAAAATGGGACACACTTTTCGGAAAATCAATATGACATTCTAAATAATCTGACCTCATACAAAACTCCATTTCGGTATAATATCTTTAACGCCCTTTTGGTTAAGCACCCACCCCCTATAGTATGAATGTAAAGTTAAAGTATATAATGTGGAAAATTAGTAAATAACAAACTTATTTCAAGAACACATCTCAAGTATAAATCTCAGGTAATCAAGTTAAATATTTCACCTGCTCAAAATATTACTTTCTCTGAGACCTTGAAAATAATTTTCTTTGATGATGTTGTTAAGAACCTTGCTTGAATATTTCCCATGAATTGTTTTCAAAACATGACTTGTTTTTCAAACAATTTCTTGTAAAATGTTTATTACATAATACTCATACGATTATATTATTTTCGTATGAATAATTTGTATTAAGGAATATTAATTATTGTTAATAAATGAACCATTCATAAAATAAACAACATTTTATTGTTATTGTTAAAGGAAGTTATTATTCTACCTTTATAATGAAGGCATGAAAAGTGTTCTAATTTGAATGTTTTTGATCAAGTCCTATAAAATATAACAGCTTTACGAGTATTATTATTTATTTGAATTATAATGTATTATAGAAAACTGGAGGTGGGACATTCGTACCAATAACGTTCATTTAAACACAGTATGTATAGTAGGTGATGTGATGAATGATGATGCTAAATGCAATAAAGTTTGTGAATGAACCCACTAGTGACTATGTACTTGATTGTTGGGCCGTCGCAAGTATGGTTCCAGAGTAAATTTTTCAACAATATCAAGAGGGAAACATAGAGGCATTTACCAGAAACGGGATGTATCACGCATTTGCGGTTTTAGAGACAAGCTCTCTAGACTTAATTAAAACTACCATGGTAATGCAGTTGATAAGTCGTATGGCTCACAATATTTTTTTCGCAAAAACTTGGAGAATTGCAATGTCCAATGGCCGGTTCCTAACTCCAATGATGACATAAACACAATTTAACTCGGTATATAGGTTAATGCTTTATAAAAACGCCGTTGTAAAAATAGAGCAACCCTTGATTCAACGCAATCCGTCCGAAGATACTTAGGTGGATGAAGACGATATTCAAGGAGGGACGAAGGCAGTCAGTGGGCGTGTAGTGGCTCAACTTGCGTAAGAAAAAATGACCATTATCAATCTCCCACTCTTTTGCAGGCCTAATGGCCTATCGCCGACCTCACCTGCAATGGATGGACCGGAAAAAAATGGATACCCACTCGCAGTACAGGGATTTTGAAACATTATTATTTGTTTTGCAAGAGATCAAAACAAGTTACCTACTCTTTTAACTGTGATAATGTCGATTTTTTAACGCAATCATTTTTAAGTAACTATTTGATAAATCTATATATTATATAGCAGAAAAACTACAAAATAATTTCTCTTTTTTTTTTACTTTACGCTTAAGGTATCAAGTGGTTACTGTTTAGTTGCCTGCAAGTAATCTATACCAGTTTGCTTCCGTATAATAAAATAGACCTGGTTCATGGACCCGGCAGATTTAATTGTCGTTGATGAGGATAGCTTTTGGGTCAGTTAAGCAGTTTTTCTATTACTTTTGTCTTCGAGACATTTATCTTGAAACGAGTCATTCCTCTGTTCTCCCAATTAAATTGCCTGAATAGATTCTTTGTTGAGATTGAATTGCTTTGCCAGTCAATTTCATTGCTAGTAGTTAAAAACTCATTGGTGGCACAAAGCTTATGAATATACCTAAGTATTAAGTTATTATCACAAAATGTATGTTAATTGAACCATTTTTATACTTGAAACCTTTTTTAAAACCATAGAAAAGTCGAATATTAATTAATATGTATTTTGATGAAACACAGTTTTCAAAATAAAAGAAGTCATCCATCTGTCATTTTGATGCAATACTTGGATCGTATGAAACTTTATTAAACTACCAACTCATTTCTGTATATATGTACATTCAAAAACATATAAATAGATTAAGTATTTTTTTATTCAACGAATAATTCACAAGATTTAATAATGTAATATTCTAAGTATCGAACACAAATAACTTTGAAAACATTTTTGAGAAATTGTATTATATAATATATTTATAACCAATAGAAAAGATATTTTTGAAAAAAGTAAGAACACAAGAATTGAACCTACATTTCTTGGGTTTCGCGCCCGTGCAAATTGACCACAATGTTAAAAGCGCCGTACCTAATTGCGATAAATTTTAACTAATGGCTCGATTAATAAATACTTTCTGAAGCGATTTTCAAAACTGAGTTAGGTATATTGGCTATCGGCTTTTGTACTTCAAATCAAAGTAGGTATTACTTTGATTACTAACCTCTCTTCAAAATTATGTAAGTATATAAATATATGTTTTACACACAATAGTAAAGAAAGGTATCCATATATTATTTATGTAAAATTCCTTTTTCAAAATTTACACTAAATAGGAATAATCAATGGTAATCAATTAAGTTGGCATAATGTGCATTCGGATCTCTGAATGTAATTTTCAAAAGCACTCTTCCATTCTAGTGCATCAAACACATGGAGTTTAAGAAATTAATATGTGTTTCTAGTACCTACTAGAGTAGGACTTGATTAGAAAATATAGAGAATCAGAAATTAAAACTGGCACAACTTCATAGGAGAGTTGTTGTATGTCGGGCATCATGCGTAAATATAGAAAAGTAGGTAGATAATTGAATTGTTTATGAAATAAACAAAAATATGCAAAGTAATTAAGTATGCTAAAACCATTAAATGAAAACAGTCCGGATATATAGCTTGCAGATAGGATAACCATTGGACGAATGCGATAATCGAGTGATATCCGAGAAATATAAGATGAGCAAATCACCTCCCCTCTAATATTCACTTGATTGGTGAAATATAAATATTCGATAGAATTAATTTGCAACAAAAAATAGGAACCTTAAAGAATGCAAAGAGCTAGAGAATAATTCATCCAGCATTGAATTGAAACAAGCTGATGATAAATCAATTATTTATAAAAACATGGGATAGCTTCTAAGAATATTACATAATTTATAGGTATCAGTGGCGAAGGGTGACTTTTGGAAACAGGTAGGCTGTGGAGAAAGCACACTTGTTAGATGTATTAACGGGAAATAAGAAGATAATCCGACATAACTACTGATGAATAGGTAGGTACACAAAAACCAATGAAATTTCAAAAGCTCACTGATGGTATAAAATTAAGCAATTAATTTGAATTATGTATTTTCTTAAATATAAATGCAAGATATATGCTCAAAATATATTGAAAATATCCGTTGTTGTGAATCTGTTATATAACAATTTATAATTTAACCCTTAAACTAGACATTTTAAAATACTTCTATATTTAAAACACAGACTTAGATACAATATCAGATTTCAACTTACATAATTGGCTGAATAAATTGTCTTAGTCTATGAATAAACTTACTGATAAATGAAAATCACGACATAAATTATTTATTATTTTTAACAACAATCAATATTTATATGTGATTGAATCCCTAGAAATTATTTTTTTAAATTATCTTATAAATTATTTTGAATAAATGTGCACTTACGTAATATGTAAGCGTAAGCGTTCCTTAAACAGCTTACCAATTTATATGGTCCGCCACAGACGTCTTGAAATTATGAGAAACAAACTTCATATAAAAAAAGTTTTCGATTCACGCGAACGTAATCCATACAATATGTAAAGCGAAATGAGATGTCGCTTATTTTTTTAAACCTTCGAGACATGCCATAAATGGTGCTTATTGAAATAGTGGAAAAGATCGTAAAATTATTATGACAATTATACGATAGATGTCGTTGGGCATATTGAATATATCATTATGTGATTATATTATTTAATATGTCAATATAAAATTAAAAAATATTTTTCTTAAGAAGGTAGGCTTTAAATAATCGCCTAGTATGGAGTCTTCGCCACTGATAGGTATAATTATTAATTATATATTTTTATAGAAGGTGGTATTGTCGATCTTTTCTATTACCTACGTATTATTTTTTAGTACATTATTGTGTTCCTTTGATAATCATATTATAATCCTAATATATTCAGTCAATTACTATAAATATTGATAGAAGCAAGAGTATTTCGAGACAGCTTCTAGATGAGGCTACCAATGCTAGACGAAAGATAAAATTAAATAATACAACCTTTCACGAAAGGTTTTTCTTTGGTTACAATATATCTCCAAAACTAAGAAACAGCATACGAGTTTGTATTATTTGGGATCGACCATTAGTTGAACAGGTGGATGTAAAACAAAAATAAGAAGGCGCACACAGATTGAAAATAATGCGTTGACATGTCTTACCACAAAATAGATGCTTGTGCAAACATTGGTGTTCTCCATATTTTTATACGGTGTCGAGTCATGGACCTTGATGGCAAGAGAACAGAAGGCAATTATTGATGTCTTTAAGATGTGGTGCTGGTGCCAAATGCTTCGTATTTCTTGGATATAGTACATGACGAACCACTCAATCATCCAGGGACTGCAGATAAAGGAACGGCAATATCGACAATATGTCTATCTTGAGTGGAAGGTTGATAGGGATGGAAGAAATTTATTCATAATTTATACCTATATAAAGTTGGTGGAAATATCAATTGTTGTACATTTTGTAACCAAAAAACAAAACTAACTGTATAGACAGGAAGATAATATGAAACTATTTATCAGCATTTTCATAAGTGTATTTATTGAAAAAATTATTATGAAGAATCACAAAACACATTGACGTAATATTCTATTATGCTGTCATCGTAAAATAAAAACAAATAAATCAATCAAAATGGTTTTATAGTAAACATATGGTATCAATGTATTATGTACTCATAGTACACTACGAAGTAAAGTTGAAAGTTTCTGTATTGGTGGAATCTGTGACCGTAAATCCGGTGATACTATCTCTTAAAACGATGTTTTTTATTTGGACAGATCTGTCGATTTTTCTTTGCGCCTGTCTATTTTGTCGCTAAAGAATAATATGACCATTCGATGACTTTTGGGAAAATCTTAAAAAAAACATTATATTCTTTACGGTTATCAAAATATTATTATTATAAATGCATTAATATAGATCTATTAAGGTTTATTTTGATACAATAATAAACAAAAATAATGCTGATGTTTTAACTAAAGTTTCCTTTGAATTATATGTTGTTATTAAAATAGGACGTAGCTATGGTTAAATAAAGTTAAATCGAAAATTCGCAGGTGTTATAGGTACATTATGATAGATAATTATAATGCTTTGTAGAAAATACTAATAAACATTGATTAAATTGGATGGTTAATTATTTAATAAATACCTAACTGATTTCATTTAAATTATTATAGTATTATTAATTATTACACTGCACTGTTCTTTGTTTTGAATCGACAGCTATTTACCATAAAATCGAATTATATTATTTACATATCAGTGACATGCAATCTATAGAAACTGAAGATTAGGAACATACCAAGAAATATTAGATAATATTCTATCAAAATTTGTTTGCATTTATTGTACAGTTGCATAACATATTTATTAAATAATCGTGTAGCATTTTTGGACTATTTAATAATTTCAAAACTAAAGTGAAACAGATTTTTTTTAATATTTTTATAATAATTATTATGAATGTCAAAGTAAAAAAAAAATCCCACTAGGATATTTCAAACTGATATTGAATTAAATTTTTATATACGTTAGTAATAAGCCCCATCGGATTAGCTTTCTGTCCAACTCATCATTAATACCATATTCCTTTTAGATATTAATCCATAAAGGCTGCCTTGATTTTAATTGGCTTAGTTGTTCAGAGAAGGCAATCAATGTTACTTTGAATCGTATGTTGATGTATGCGAGAAAAAATCTGGTTGTGCTCGTAAAAAATATCTTGTATTATAATACACGCAGAGACTCACAAAAATAAACAGAATTGAGATAGTACAGATTTGAAGATATTTTTTTTTAATACATACCTACGATTTTACAATAAGTTATAATTTTTCAAATAGGTTATCATAATGGTATAATAATATGAAGACACAGTTAATTTTTCACGTTCGCTCTCTTAAAAGCTTATGTGCGCGAGGCAAATAGCTTTAAAGGAATCCTGTAAATGAATTTAATGTTTTTAGAGCTTTAATGTGATTTTAAACTTTACTATGGATATAACAAGTTCGTCGTATATTTGGCACCTGCCAGTCCCACCTTTCCCTATTACCAATACACTGACTGATAATTATCATAATAATAATAATAATGAACATAATGAAACTATGAAACTAGGGACTGTGAATGATGTGAGTTCGAATGTCACTCAATCCCAAGATTTTTAAAATCATGTCTACTGATTTTGATTTTTTAGTGTTATTTTTGGTGAAAAATAATATTAGTAGGTATATAATATGAAAAAAGCACTTAAAAATTACTTATTATATGAAAATATATTTGCTCTGATCACGAAAATAATGATACGGAAAAGCGATTATTTTATATTTAATTGACCAAAAAATCATATACATTTATCATATTATATAAATCGTAACGTCATACGAGTACTTATAATGCATTTTTAAATTCATACATTTTCGTGTCTGGTAAAATACGAATACTTTAGCCACTAATGATAGACAGTCTTAAGTAGATGATGATACATTCATGGGTTGGTGCTATAAACTCATACATCATCATTTATTGGGCATAATATATGAATAGCGAGGTTCACCTCCATTGCTTAATGAATATATTCACGCCAAGCAAACCTGTATCATGCCAACTACATAGAAATTAAATTGAATTTTGATAAACCACCCAGCAATCAAATTAAATCGGCGAATATACTTGGTTATAGATAACTAACTGTATGAGTACCTACTACCAATGTGGAAGTAATTTTACGACGCTCGGCGTGTTTGTGGCACATATCACATCGTAACAGATGCTCTATCAACTAAGGAAAGTTTCATAAGGATATGTATATATTTGAGCCTACATATATTATATCCATCATGGTATGTATACCATGTCATAATTTGGGGGTTCAGATCTAAAGTAGATCAATTACTCAAAAAATTATTTATTTAATATACTAAGTTATCATTTGGAAGCATTATATCGCACCCGGAGAATAATAGTGGCACAAGTCGAAAAACCTGTTTTTGCAGGTGAGCAGTTTTTAATATTTTATGTTTGTGTGTTAAATCAGTTTATTATAAATTTCAAAATATTTTTGCATCAAAATGTGCAAACTAGGTATTAGATTAGGTAAGGAATCTGAATTTTTAATTTTTTTTATATTTTAAGGGTATATAAGACAAAATTCAAGTTTGTGCCATTGTTATTGCCAAAATATTTTCAAAATTTTAACTTGTGCCTCTGAACAATATAATTATGAAACATGATATTGTTAAAATATAATATAAATAAAAGCCAATTTGCAAATATTTTTTTTATTAACTATAAACAAAATAAAAATAACCCTTTTTTCTTATTACAAAGTTGCTTACGACACGCCTATAAATTAGATGAAAATTATTTTTGAAACAAGTAGGTAAAAGTCATCAACATAATTTAAAAATAGCTGAGAAACATTTTAATTATAAGAAACAATAGTTTATACTAATAAACCACAACATTGAAAAAAATATAGAATAAAGTCAATAATACATAAACAAAATAACGAGGAAATCAATTATCATCAAGAATATTATCAACCGTATCAGCATCGGTAGTAGTGGAAGCCTTAAAATTTTTGTAAAACTGATGATAGTGACTTGGAATGAGTTGTGCTTCGAATAAAGACCATAGATTTTAAAAGACATTCGCAAGAATAGAGGCACAACTTTATATAACCGTGAAGTTGGCACACTTGCGTCATCTGGTTTTGAATTTTATCCGCAATAACAATGGCACAATGATCATTGTGCAACTATTTCTGCTTGAATTTAAGTAAAATTTTATAATATAATAATGATAAAATTGCTTTTAAGGTTACCATTATATTTTTAAGAATTATGC
Source organism: Rhyacophila brunnea (assembly GCF_057557595.1). NCBI lineage: Eukaryota > Metazoa > Arthropoda > Insecta > Trichoptera > Rhyacophilidae > Rhyacophila > Rhyacophila brunnea. Next base: position 31,488,259 of record NW_028232752.1, read on the forward strand.
CGCTGTTTGTGCGGATAGAAATGATATCTAGGAACATTTCTGCATACTTAACTCAAAAATGACAAATTTGGACTTGTGCCACTATTATTCCCCGGGTGCGATATAAACCATGCAAACACTTTATTTATATTAAGAGATATCTTCCTATCTTTTTATAATTAAGTATGATATATTATCCAAATGTGGATAGCAATTATTGTCAACATAAATTTTGAATAAGTTGTAGGTACTTATTATTAAAAAAATCAATATCTGCCTGGATCAATCCTTTACTATGTAAGGTCACTCTAAGTCTAAGGTAATTCTATGTAAGTTAGTTATGTGCATTGTGTATGTGTATTGGGGTGAATAGGTATACCTTTTATATATTTTATATCGTTTGGATGCCATTAGATAATATTGACAAATTTAGAAATCACACATAACTCCGCAGGACAACACGCAAGGGATGGTTTCCAATCCTGGTGTCCTAAAAATTTTGAATTTACATGCGCCTGTCAATTATCTACGTGATCTATTCTAGGTAGGAACCGTTTCCTTGTGTCAGTCCTATCAGCCAACATTAGCGAGAGGTGCAAGACTAGTCAATGCGCTCCCCAAAAACATAGACATTTTCAGTGAGGTGTAATGTATTTTTTTTTCAAAATTCTATATAGTATAAAATTGTATGTTTTTTTATATACTTAATAATATATTGTCTTCTTTTCTCTTGTGAGGGTAATTTTTGCTATAATGTAAATCTCATGTTGTCAACGTCTTAAATTTAGATTTTTTTATGTCCACAATGTTTTGTTTTCTTAAATTATAACACTGGATCAAAAAAACGTACTCTTAGTAATTTATAAATACACTTCATATCATTACTCTTCGCAAAACAAAAAATTACTTTACCAAAACTCTTATCAGGCTCATACTAACCTATAAATCAAAGCACTAAGCAATCTTTAAAGAAAGACAATATAAACTTGAATACATATTATTGTATCTTCCTCTTAATAATTCAGCATTTTAGATATGTACCATGGAGTCCATGGACTGGCTAAAGCAATCCAATAAAAACTAAAAGTGTAAACCTAGCAAACAGAAAACATACGGGAGATTACGGTATAAAAGATCCATGGCACATTCAGAATATCCTGCTGACCTCGCACCAAATTATCATCTTTTTCGCTGTCTGCAAATCCAAATTATTGACGAATGGTATATTACCGAAGATGATATCCAGAGGGAACTTAATTTATTTTTTAGCTCAAAACCGAAAGAATTTTATCAGCAAAGAATATAAGCGCAAGATGAAAAAATCTTAAATAATATATAATGTATTTTGGATTCAACTTTTTAATAAAATATTTAATTTTAAACATTTTTAGAATACTTACCGCATTATATAAAGAATGGCGTAATATAAAAATGAAGATGTTGTTAAGGGTCTTCGCGGCCGTATCTGACGATGTGATCCCCCTATCATCTCACACCTAACAGTAAAGTGATTCTATTAGGTAGGCATTGCACAATAGAGCACATATATACAACTATCGAATAGGGTTGTTTCTAACACATTGGAAAGAAAAATGAAGGTCAGATGACTTAAACGATTCTATAAACTTAAGTGATTGACATCTGTAGAAATAGACAGCACCCTCATTGCTAAGGCAGTGAAAAGATCGATTGGTTGAGAAAAGAAGAGACGATTCTTAAAGATGACGAACATGCTGGCGATTGTGCCCCAGTGCCTATGAGCATAGTAAGAATGATAATTTCCAAAATGTAACTTTAATGGCCTAGCCCCGCCATACAACTGAGCCCCCGCGTGTAATATTAATCAACGTTTGTATATATAATATATATATATAGAAGATTGCGACAGTGTTTCCAATATGAGCAGGATGTGTTTACCCAACGATTATGTAACAACCGCAGGTTTAAATTATTCATGCACCTATAGACCCAACGTCATTCACCTTAGAAGGTTTAAATCATAGAAAACTGTTTCATTTAATACCTAATGAGAAGTATAAATTTTCTGTATTTTTAATTTATAATAAAATAAATTATAATATTACAAATATTTATTAATAATTTATTAGACACATACGTGAAAATTGCTTATGACCTTAATTTATTGATGTTGACCATAAGGTTATTTTATTCAGATTATACTGAGCTTTTAGAAGGTTTTCCCTGAGAATGACTGCCAGCGTGTTTTATATATACCTACCATGATGTGTGAGTTCCTACATCTTTACCACGTAAAACTTTTTTTCGTTGTTTTTCCTATGTGACCACATCCTCAAATTCTCAAATTTATCGATTCTAATAATGTTTGTATTGTGATCTCTAGAGATTTTCCTACGATATATTTACTAATCATAATAATATATCTAGACTTTGTATAATATAATTTGGGTTGGGTTTGGCTTTGGCTTCTTTAGCTACGATCATGTAAATTTTTAATATTGATGTATTAGATGAAATTATGTTTAAAATATTATATTTTTTTCTTCAAAGTTTAAAAATATTATATACTTAATTATATATTATACATCGTTTTGAAAAACTTCAGAAACATAATTATTAGAAAAAATATTATAAAATTTTTTAGCTGAGTGGAACTAGAACTCAAATAATTCACTTCCCGGATGAGTTCACTCTCGCTTTTCAGCTATCGATATTCATGCACAATAGGAACTGAGGTTATTCAAATTCCAGCAACCATTAATTTTAATGATTCCTGGTACTAGCTAAATTTTTATTATTGATGTTGTTGTGATGTGATCTCATGTTCTGAGCTCAAACCATATGCTTCCTGAGAGAAAAAAATATACTCATTTACAATCTTGAATACAATCTTGAATATAATATTTGTATTCAAGAGTAAAAGTTTGAATGAATCTAAAGCTCTGTGTATGACTTTTTATAAACAAAAACTTTTATTGGTTCTGAAAGAAACTAATACTTTTATATAAGATTAATATTGAAAAGGGCATGTAATAAGCGCTCTCGAATTATTGCGTAAGACAATCTGTATCAAAATTACATAAAAGCAAGACACGTAAGTAATAAAAAATACTCCTCGTCTGATATTGCGTACTAAGTAGGTTACTTAATAGTTATCAGAAGCTTGATCAAATAAACGTGAAGTGAAATTCGAGCAAACATACTAAATATTCTTTTTGGTATATTGAAAAAGTTACGGGATTTTTTATGAGGAGAAAAACCTTCGGCTGTGCTTACACGAAAAACAGCTCGTAAACTGGTCGCTTTATAAGGAGAGAGAGAAATTCACGATTTCCGGAAACTTGCAAGCAATATTTTCTTAGAAGGGGAAAATATATTTTTCTGTGGTTTAAGAAAACATATAGTTGATATTATTATGAGACATTTAAAGCGAGAAAATAATGTTTACTATATTCAAAACAATGCTTTGTTTAACATTTACTGGACAAAATGTATCGACAAGAAGGAAATATTAGATTATAAATGACTTTAATAAATAATAAACAAAGAAAGTATTAGTTCAATAATACATAAATATATAAATAAGCAGAATCTGACGTCAGTTATGTTAAATTAAGTGTTATTTTTAAATTCATAATAATAATATGTTTATTTACTAGAAGATATTATGTTAACCAATGTATTCTCTAAGATGTGTATTATAATATTCTCTTTACATAAAATACTTATATATTAGCGAAAATTTAGTCCTCGTAAAAAGGGTATGTTTAAAACAATAATTACTATTAGTAGATAAATAAATTGAAATTATTCAATTCCAGATAAAATAATCAACAGTATGTACCTACATGTATTTTCACTCTGTTTTATTTTAATATGATAATAAAATTATGGTTTATAGATTATTTGAGCTAATGAAAGTATAAATAAAACTATTTGATAACGACTGTCTTATGTAACTTATACATCTCAATTCATTTCACAGCATCCATTAAAAGTTAATCAAATTCGGTACAGTTGTAGTTAGATCTTGGGTCAAAGTAGACTAATTTGACGGATTGAGAAAATAATAAAAAATATAAAACATAATAATAAAGTTCTATCCTTTTCGGAATAAATTTAAGGCATAGAAGAAAACTTACATACAACTAAACAATACAATATGAAGTTGTGTGCTACCGGAAAAAGAATCCTTCAAATTATATTTTATATTTGCGAAAGTTTTGAGTACCAACAGAAAACCAGAACAAAAAAATATTGTTTTTATTGAGTTTCGAGTGTCCTTAATAATGTTTCATCGAAATATTAGAAAATCAAAGGCTATGTCAAAAAAATGTGTATATGTATAGTATAGCAATTGATTGACAAATAAAAAGAATTCAATTTTCTTACGAGGGTTCTTCTTTTCGACAAGTTTGTCAAGTATTTATATTGTGTTTATTAAATTTAATTACGCAAGTTTAAATGTTTTCCCATTTCGAAAATAGCATAGTACATAAAATCCCTCATTGTTTGAATTGCAATTGTTTAAATTTAAATCATTAAAACATTTTTATTGGACGTATAACAAAATTTTCTCGTCCTGAAACTGTAAGTCTAGAAGTTTGGAAGAAAAATTGTCACGATCTTTTTTTAATCTCAACGGTGTCCTCGTATGAAACTTATAGAAATGATGAATTAAAAATGTGGGTAATTCATAAGTAACAATATTTCACAACAGTACAATAATATAAACCAGTATTAAGTAAAGAGACACTTTAGTTTAGTCATCCCAAGGTCCGCATGGCGACATGGTACCCAATATACAAAATATTTAAAATCATATATATATATATATATATTATTTAGCGAGATTTACTGTATATTATGTCAATAAAACTGAATCAAATATTACATCAGGCAATATTTTGCAGTAGAAGGTTTATGTAAAGTGAAAGAAAATAATATGACTATCCTAAATTTTGAGAGAAAAGAAAATGTAAAATGTACTTAATAATATATTGAGTAAACCATTTTCTATCACCGCTGTAGTACAATTGAATATTAAAATGATTTTATAGCTGGATAAGAAAACTGATTCATCATCTATTTTTCTGTATATTAAATAAGTACCTTTATTAAATGTTTGATTGCATAATTAGATAAACGTTTTCCCCCCCCCCAGAATTCGAATTATTCCGTCATATTACAGTCCACTAAAAAGCGCCGTTAGTTATATTGAATCTGCTTTGCAGTAATAATTATATTATAAGTAAATTCTAGCCTGGGGAATTAATGTTTCATAATAGGTTTAAATTATTAGTGTATTTTATAATAATAATATTGTACAATATACGTAAAGCCAGTATTATGTAAGATTGATTTGTGCTCGGTGGTATGGTGGATTCTTTTTGTTTTCCATTCTTTGGCGTCTGGTTGAAGAATTGATTTTCACTGACAACAACAGCATCAAGGGGAGATAGATTTCCCTTCGAAACTTTTAAACGGTTATAAACTAACTCTAAAATATTTCGCTTCGGAAAGGTATCTCGCTAGCAGGAAAGCGATAACAAAAGTAGATTTATCTTTGTGCGCCTTCAACGCTTTTGAGAAAAGATGTTCACGGAATCTTTATTTATAGCCCGAGCAATCAGGAAAATAGAATAAAGTAGGCATTTAAACGGAAATCATTTGTCGAAAAAATCTAGTATCGTCAAATTTATTTTTAATTAGAATTATATTTATTCAAATACATTGTATTAATTAAAAAAAATACTCTCTAAAACGTTGATATTTTCACTATACCTACAGTGTTGTAAAAGGTACTTTCAGATAATCCGATACAAAGAGAATTGATATATTCAAGATATGGTGCTGGCAGAGAATTTTTCATATTCCATGAATAACCAAGCGTTCAAATATATCTGTACTGGAAGAGCTTGAAGGAATGCAATATAAGGGTTCAAAACATATGTGTTAGTAAGTAGCCAGTCTAAAAAAGTCCTGGTATTGGCAGACTTAAAATTCCACCACATTAACTACTGTTTAAGTTTCAAATTTGATGTAAATTAATTACATAATAATATGCACTAGATTTTATTTTTTTGGTGTATCTATCTTATACGGGTATATAAATTCAATCGAAATATAAAAAAAAAAATACCATTTATAACACAGAAACTTTTCTCAAAACTTCCTAAGCCATCCCTAAGCAAGGCATTAACTGCCTGCCATGTTACATTAACATTTTTTTCCCCTAAAAACCGTCATATGACTTTACTAATTCTCGCGGAACCCATCGTATCGCTCGCGGAGCCTTGGGGTTCCGCGAATCTCTAGATGGAAATCATTGGTATAGATAAATTGTTATACGTTTGTGTGAATTAATTAATTATATATAAATATAACTCGTGGCCTATTTCATATGAATAATTTTCGTAAGCATGAAAGATTTCTGGTTTATCCTGAAATTAGTTACTTAGTAACGACTGTTAATAATAAGATAATTGTTCATAGCTAACATATCATATTATTATCAAAGGCAAAATCACAAACATTTGTTGTCGAGTGACCATAAAGCTACTCGCACATACTCAATCAAAGTTTTCCACTCACGCTCAAGTTAGTTTGTACTGGGACCGTCAATTTTCTAACGGCCCACCCCTCAGGCTGGCGAATTTTCACCCTTACGACAAGCCGTAATCCGCTTACCTACCCTGCAAAAGACCAGTGAGCCCTTAAGCTCAAAATTGATTGCAAGCCGTTTGCTATTTTCCTTTGCACTGGCCAACTGGAAAATTTTAGTTCGGAAACAAATATATCTGTAAATAATCCGCCACCCCACGCATTTGTTTCCATAATTCTCAAAGAACCAAATATGATATTAAAACTGCCCTTAACTTGAGGCCTCTAATACAATATATCGTATTCATCTTTAATATTATTGCTGGTATGGAGGATAGATACATTAGTATTGCAGATATATTATTGAATACCATAAAATTATTGAACAATATGCGTATTGTTTGTTGAATATTATGTTATAATCATCCATCTCTGTACAATAGGTAGTCATTACATATCGCACATAGTGACGTGGTATCGAAAGTATGACAAACAGCATTGATACCAGGATCTGGTATCGAGGTATCAGTCAAAAAGTATCAATTCTTTTTTGACTTTCCTAGTCGTATACATAAAAAAACAAAATAGGGAGTGATATTGCTAAACAAAATATAATATGATAATGAAAAATTGTGAATAAACAAATGTCAAGCACTAAAGTTATGCAGGAAATATATTTATGTCATTCAAATATTCTATATTTTCTCACCATTATGATGATAAAGCTAATAAAAAATATATTTAATAATAATAATACTCTGAACCAGTAAAGTTAATGTAATACATTCTAAAAAAGTGGTAAAAGTATATAACGATTAGCGATAACACTGCAAAGGTCGGAAAAAAATAATTTTATAAATGGATAAGTTAACAATATGTTTATAATAATATATATATTATATCGGTGTTATTATTTAAATGTAAACATAAAACAGACAAGGTCAAAAATATAGAAAAGATAATATACATTGAAATTGTGATCATGGTAGATTATACAAAATGTTGGAAATGGCGCATTTAAAGGGTGTGAGTTATTGAATAGATTAGTTGTCCATAATGATTATTACGAGGGCATCGAATGAAGGAGTTCGGGGTGAAATTTGAATCGCTTCAGTTGACTCCACTCCGCCGTTATAATGATCACAGTGCATTTTTAATTGTGTAATATTAATTGAATATAAGATGAAATTCATTAATAATACGTCATTATCTCTCGAGAATTATTATCATCTCTGTTACAATCTCTAAACATTGAAGCAAGAAAAGTGAAAAACTGGGAGAACTTACATTGACAACAAAAAATCTTTAAATTTGGGATTGGTAGAAATTAATATAGCACGTAAATTGCAATTTCTTCTCTATTTATGTACAGTATGTAGATATTTTAATAGCTTTTTTATGATGTTAGTCATTGATTAAGTATTTTTTTCATTTAGTCTATACCCAATTAAATATAGATATTACCGATCCAAAAGTTTCTAACATACTAAACAATATGATGACAGCAATCTAATATATTTTGTTCTATGTTAGACGTATAAATTAGAACTTAAATAAATAACATATTTAGTAATAATGTAAATATCTAAAAAGCTACATTCCTTTTAATACAACAGATTAGATATAAAACTTGTAAAATGGTTCTTTTCGAAGTTGTAATCTTTACAATATTTATAGTGTCTTGTTTCTTTTCCAGACAATTGCCTACTTTCGAAGAGAAAATAATTTCCTGGACGGTAATACTCAATTAAAGAAACTTTCCAAATTGGATATTATAAATATTATATATTTGAAATAAAAGCTCCGTCCATATAATATATATTCGAATACAAAGCCGGTGGGTGCCTACTGCAAAATTTTCAAAAGTTGTTAAACAGATGTTTCAGAACGAGAAATAATTTAAAAACTTTAAAAGCCATTCAATTTTCTAAAACTTTTGCTCGATTAATAATGTAAACCATTGAAGTGCAGCTTTTATTTCAGACTTTTATTTTAAGCAATTATAGCTAGAAAATATTTTTAAAAGCTTTAGTATAGAAACATATAAAATATAAGAAGCGACAGGTCATATTAATTTAAAAAAAAACATCCTTCATTAGAAGACGGCTTAAATTTTTATAATATATTTTTTAAACAATAATAATAATGAAATATCATGATGTTTTTGTGATTCAGTGTGTAATGATTTGCAATAAATTGTATCATTATCGTTTAACATAATGTTTCTACGATAATGACCTAAATCAAGTACATTTTTTGTGACACCAACACTTTCAACTCTTATTGAGTATGCTTTGGTAAATAGCGAAAGTGTTTTTTTTTGGCTAAGTATATAGATATATTAACTATCTTGACCGGCTGAGGAGAATATTTTTTTAAAACATTTATATAAAAAACAGTTCTTAGTTATGATTTTATTATATCCCTACAGTGAAGTAATTGGTCCATATAAATAAATTATCTATAGTAATGAATAGGTACGGACTTAACTCCGACATCTGTAAAAAATATTTCGACTGGTAAACAACCATTCCATGTTATTATAATTTCCAATATGTGGAGCTTAATAAAAATCCCTAACCTCAGCAATCTAACATGATAATTTTCACTTTCCAACCGATTTTGTTATCGATCGAATACACAAAAAAAAAAACAATAATATGCTTCTCAAATATATAAGTTGTATAAAAAACTTATTTTTAAGTAACTACCTACATTTTTTGAATTAAATATTTTTAGATAATATATTGTTGGGATACATGAACTGCAGGGGTTGGATGACATAATGACCCATGGATTGAAAACCCTTATTGAAAAAGGATAGCGCATGATAGAATATTAATACACCCCCGACTATTATAGCATGAGTGATGATGTCATATAATATTTGTTATATTTGTACAGAAGAAATCATAAACATAATTATTTACACAAAAAATCTAAATTATTCACATACACGAGATGTTTATTTATATTTTATTAGGTACATTTATATAATATCAAACAGTTTATCGTGTTTTAGTAACCTGATATGCATTATATTTTAACCTCACATAATAATATACTTTTGTAGTGCTAGAACTAATATTAATTGAATATTATATTTTAATATTTCGACTAAAAAAATAGATAATAATAATAAAAAAACAACAACAGGAAAGATCATAACAGAATAGGTAACATTATAATAAGAATGTTGTTTATAATTATGTAATATGTAATGTGATTGTGAAACCGTATAATTACATACAAATAATTACCATGAAAACGTGTACTTCTTATGTAACATAATATATATCAAATTTCAAATGGATTTTTACAGTAAATCTTGTATATTAAAAAACACTTCGTGTCAGTACGCCAAAAGGCTGTAAAATCTCGAGGCACCTGCTTTTAAAATTTGTATGCGAAGAATGCTTTCAAACCGTTGCCAAGGAGCTTTTTGTTTCTTGTGACTTTAAACTAGTGCCTCTCACTTGAATATTATTTTCACACATGAAGAAGTAAAAAAATATGATCTACTTCCCACTTCAGTTCAAGATTCCGTAATGCTTTTGAGCTTTCGTTTTTGAAAACAACTTAGGGACCTACCTACTTGTGTATGAAAAGTTGTTTGAATATTTCTGTAGATTTTTTTATGAATATGTTAAAGTATTTCAAAATGGTCCATACAATTCGTTCAACGAATTTGCACTTGACCAAATGCTACATTATATACGTCTATACTTATTATTTTTTTATAAAAATATTAAAGTTCAACAATATTTCACTTGGATTTACAACGTATAGGTATTGCTGTTTACATTTTATACATAATAGAAAATAAAAGAGCTGGCAGTATCACCTGTCAAAATTCTTGTCTATGCGTTTAATAATACTAATTATCTAACAATAATATCGTGTCTAGGACAATTTGGCGCCAGGACAACTGGCCGCTATGCAATCGAATGACATTGGAAAATAAATAGACGTTTGTGAAAGTGCTTATAACTTAAAAAATATGTATTTAATACTTGGGAAGAATTTAAATATGGTTAAATTATTGTGCATATTATGTTTAAGTTTCAACGGGGAAAAGAGTTCCTTTTATTTTTTTATAAATCGTCAGGCATAAAATTATTCTCAATCCGTAATAAATAATATTACGTTAAGAGCCCACATGCCCCACGTAGGTAAGTATATAAAGTACATAAACACATAAAATAGTATTCTTTTAAACCATATATATATACTATAAGTCATATTGCAGTACATTTATGTGCGGTGGTGTTAAGATTTTTTAGGTTTATTAATTTTTAATTCCTAATTCTTGTCAAATAAGGGATCGCAAAGATTATAAATATATTTTTTTATCGTAAATAATTCACTATATAGTGTTAAAATATTAAAATAATTAAAATATTACGGCACTATATTAAGCAGACCGAGCCAACTAGTGTGCTACGCAGACGACCTCAACATGATGGGTAGATCCATACAGATTATGAAGAAAGAATTTTACCACCTCCAAAGGGCTGCACTAGAAATTGACTTAAGAGTAAATGAAAACAAAAATAAAGTCATGGTACAAAGCCGACAAAATCAGAGTAGGCTGGGCCAAAGTTCCAGTTTTGGAAACCATCAATTTGAGGTTGTCAACCGGTTCACATACCTGGGTTCCAATATTACACACCATATAATACCTACTCTATTTTGACCTACATGGTGTACGTGGGCCGTTAAGAGCAGAATGAAGTAAAACTACATACTAGTAGAGATGTTAACAATGTTTAATTACGTAGTACGATAATGAGAGGCATTTTTTAAACACTTTGTTAATCAGCAGGTGTTAAAATGACCTTCCATCGCCTTCGTATACTTTTATCGGTTCTTAGTGTATTGGAATCGTAAAGCGTATAATCGAATATAATAAAAGTCGATCGTGTAATTTGACACTGTTATGTCACATTTCTATACAATATCCGTGTTCGTAACATTCACCGCCGACAAAACGCACCACGGAGACAATAATAATTAATCGACATAAATATTATTTGATATGGTACAGCGACAACATAATGTTAAATAAAAAATAACAGCATTAATTTTTACAACATAATTATTCATTTCAAATAACTAAATATGTAAGCACTTGTAATTATTATGAAAATAGAAACTAGATCTTTTATGTTATCATTGTTATCAATAACGTTACTGCAATAATTATATTCTTCAACAATAAATACTTTGTACACATTCATTTCAGCACAGTCCCCATAATTCTTATTTTGTTTTTGCGGTTTATGTCACATTCTACATATATTTTCAATCTCTACTTTTTTATTTAAACAGGCGACGAATTGTGTTGTAATGAGATTTGGTGTCGATTGGTCAAAGACGACGATTGTTGAATAGATGGCTTTTACCTGACACCCCTTCCTCATATATTCTCTAAGAATGTCATGAATTAACGAAAAGGAAAGATTCTATCCTAGGAAGTAAAAAAGGCATCCGATCTGGTCACACCAGAAAGCATTTTGTATGCTTTAAAAAATCATACATCTAATAAAAGAATTTCTTCAATTAGTCAACTCGACTCCTTCACTTTATTTTTCTATATATTTTTCTATATATTTTTAGCATTTCTAGCATTATATTTGCCTCTCCATCCCTTAAAAAATTAGGAATTAAACTCAGGCCTGTGGTGACCTCAGTATTATATAATTGCACTCTAAATATTTCTAGGTCTAAAAATTTAGAGACGTCTCACGTTACCTATGTATGCCTCGTTATATACCGGATTAAAACCGGGTGTAGCACGGGGTTAGTTCGATTATCATTCATCATCATTAGCATTACAACCCAATGTAAGTCGGTTACATGTATATTGTACGTAAAACATTTCACTGTCGCACAGTTTGCCATGAGCCTTCTTATCAGAACATTATTTAATTCAATTATCATAGCTGATTTAGGTAAAATTCATGAATTTAAGGATGGAAATTTAACCTAACCTGACTAATAATCCTAATAATAATAGCTATTTTCAAAAATTGTTTGCTGCTGGCATCCTGTAAAGTTTAAACCGACATATGTCAGTACTATACGACCCAAAGATATTGGACGGACTTTAATATACGGCCATATATTTCCGATACAACATTTCACTGTGAAGTATGATACGACGAACTGTATACGTACAAGTTGCCGGACACGATGTGAGTCTTGGCTGCCTTTAAGAAACGTCTCTATTCCCTTTTTTCTGTCTCTGTCTCAAGTAAAAATTGTTTTAAAATTATCGAAAAACCCATTTTTAAAGATCTTCTGAGATGTGAAGATATGATACTAGAAAACGAGAATAGATAAATTTTCTAGAATTCATCACAAATTCTTAAAAAAAAATACCTGTTCCAGAATTTCATAGTATCAATTTCATGATGAAGAAAAAAATTGTATAAAAATCGTATTATTACCATAAATTCTAGTCTCATAGATGCCGTATCACAGCAGTCTATGTCTTCTAATCCTCCTTTAGCGTTTATTAAAGAAAAACCTTTTTGTGAGTTTATTAGATTATCGGAGTTGAATTGTCTGCGTTGAATTATTAGCGATGAATTCTCTCACATTTCAATATATATATACATACACTATACCAGCTACAAAATCCACATCCCTGTCCTTACACATCGGTGTATACACAATACCTCCTACAAGTTCGACGTCGTTTCTCGGCTCACGGCGTCACGCTCACCCCATCCATCATCCGGGTAAGGTGTGCGTCACTATTTTTCACTTTGGCGGGAAACTCGGTACCTGCCGCGGATAAAAATTGAAGCCCTGATGCCGGAATTTGAAAAATGATCCCAACACTTCGAAGAGGGCCGCGGGACTACTACATCGTCCCGAACGTTTATCTATTTTTATCTGTCTCTCTCCCTCTCAGCGCCGTGTTCGCTTCCCGAAAAATTACTTATCAATTTTTAGGGGATTCTTTCGGTAACGGTAAATTAATTTTGTCTCGTATAAAAACGATTTTTTTAATAATTTATATCGTCTACGTGCAAAAACGTGCGACTCACTTAATTCAATTTTAATAAATTAAATTCTATTCAGAATATTTACTCTTATTACATTACATCACTATATACGATCCTAAGATGATCATATGGGCCTCCACAGAATTGAGGTTATATTACCTAACAGATTTTCGTTTTTACGAGAAATGTATGTTAGCCTCTTGCTGACAGGGGATTTGACCATGGCATTTTAAGCTGTCACATTACTGCACAACCAACGTGGGCGTTTATTCTTCTTGGTTCTAAAGAATATCTGTACCTCAAGACAGTGACTAAAGGTTGAGGTAGGCAGTGAAGATTTGACATACATATAGCACAATATTATTAATTGTCAGTTATACTTATTTGTTTTCATTGAACTATAAATACAGATTGCAGTTGGAATTAATTAGTTTTTTAAATTCAAATAAACCCTGTCTAGACTATAACATGACAGTAGAAATAGACTGTGGAGATCCAATAAAAATATAAATAAAACGCTTTTTAGTCATACTTATTTGTTTTTTATTGAACTAAGAATACAAATTATTGGCGATGGTTTTTAAAATTCGATTAAGTCCTGCCTAAACTAATCCATAATAGATAATATAAAACATTCTTCTATCTAAAAAAAATCTAAAGTTATGTATATTTTAATGGCATATTACCACGTTCTTATTAGGTCGTATTCTTGTTCGTCCAGTACATTTTTTTTCACGTTTGTCCAATACAAATCCTGATATCGATTTTCAAATAACTTCCCGACTAGCTAGACATTTGAAACCTTTAAAATATATCAAATCAGAACACGTGACAATGCATTCTTTTAATACTTTTAGCCATCTTTAAGCAGAATAGATTTCATTTTCAGTTAATTTTGTTTTGTATGGATAGTTATTCCGGAAAAAAATCCTAAAAGTAAAACACTATTATTGGTTGCTAAGGGGTCCTAGCAACTAAATTATTAATATATACGTGCGTTGCTATAGAAATCAATATGAAATGTCAAAATTACAATTCAGTATTGTATATTTATTAAGTATTTCTATCAAGTACAAAAAAAAAGTTTTTATTAATACATAGAATTGTCAAGTTTATATGATTCAACAGAAAATTGAAAAACGCGGTAAGTATATAAAAATTTCTTTTTATCTTGTAATTATTTTTAGATTTTCTATGGATAGAAGAATATTTTTTAAATAATAGCTAATATGATTTGCTTTAGGCAGGGTTTAATTGAATCTTAAATACTAATCAATACCATCTGCAATTTGTATTATTAGTTCAATGATATGAATTTAATATGAATGATAAAGTTTAGTGTATACTATTTATATAGTCTACCTCCACCTCAGTGTCCATGTGTCTTAAATCATAATTTGCTAAAAAATAAATGAACTATACTAATTGTGTTTATGTAAAATATCATACTATGTCCGTACTATATCCCCATTGAATATAATGAATCAAGACAAAATTACCTATCATAACAAAAACCCGAAATATATTTTAAAACCATACAGCTGTACATAGATGCATCAAGGGCATGAACAATAATTGTATTTTCGCGTACATATGTTGTGATAAACTGGCTCTCAGGTATATAAAATCTGTCTTAGAAAAAGTGAATTAACGTGAGATAATAATTAGAATCATGACAGATATTTTTTTAAGCGTAGTTGATATTCTTTTTGGAAATTACAATTTTCGATATTAAGCCATATACCTGTGTCTATGCAGAGTAAAAGTTATATTAACACACTTTTTTACGAAGTATACTTGTAAGCCATTCACTTAGGTCATCAAATCCTTACACTGCATAAAACACACATATCGTGTCATATTTTTGTCAGCCGTAGAATCGTTCCCGTAACTTGACACTCCAGAGTCGGGGGTTACAATGAACTAGGTCACCGAAGGTACCATAAATGAAATGATTAAAAGTTGTTAACTATACCGTTAAAAATATTTTTTAACTATTTTCGATTTGATATTTATTACTGCACATATATTATTATATAGGTGGTCGACTGGCTAACGCATTTGCTTATAATCTCGTTGGTCCCAGATTCGATTCCAAATACCCATATGGAAAATTAATTGACGAAATTTTTATAGAAGCCGGTTTAACTCAGACTCTTTTTCAGAATTAAATATTAATATAATATTAAATTCAAGCTGATCCAGAATGATACTCTACCAATTCCATACTGATTACGATTCTCACTCATGAGGGTTACGACGAGGAAAAATGAGTAAAACTATTGTATTAAAAGAGTCAATATATAAGAACTACTTTAACTCAAAATAACTCACTATAAGATTATTAAAATTCTTTAAACACCATAAAATAATAAAAATTTACAAGTAGGTATAAGGATATAGATATACTACTACTTTTTAAACGACTTTTCTACGACTTTTTGAAAAAAACTCAGGCGCTGAGTGTTAAAAAGTAAACCCTTCGTTGCCTCCTTTGTAAAAGGTACCTTGTACTATTTTTGTAGTCCGCTGCTTAAAAAATATGTATGCTTTTCACAAGATATCGCTTCCCTGAGCTGTTATTTTTATTCTTAAAAGCATATGACGTTTTGTATTAAATAAAATCAGTTATATGCAAAGTTTTATTGGATGATATCCAATCTAGTTCCTACTACATGTTTTCAGTTTTAATTCGTCTTTGTTCATATTCATGACGTATACCCTACCTATTTTAATGTACTGGATATAAGAAATTATAGTATAAATACTTCATTGATAACTACAGATTTTCTAAAATACTTATATGTATGTTAACGCTTTCGCCGGAAGTTAGTGCATATTGCTAAAACGGCACCAATTTCAAACAAAAATCAAACTGGCCCTGCTTTGGTCAATCAATAACGATTATAATAATAGAACTGTGGATTACACGTGTTATCGACAAATTATTACGATATTAATAGCATTGATAACAAATACAATAGGTACTTACGTACTGAATTACATTGTAATAATTATTATTATCTTCTTTATTAACTCATTTAGTGGTGACACCCCGCGACTGGCGCGTTTGCATTAGTTGGCCATTAGATATAATTAACATAATATTAAAATGTCGTAATTAATTAGTAATTAGTAGGTCAGCAGTGATTAATTCATCTCAGAATGTTTTTAAAACTTCAAAATTTTGCAATGTGGGTAAATTTCTCCGTATAAGGCAGAAGGCCAAATTTACACAAGTAAGGAATCAAAGGAAGAAAATGCACAAAATTTATAAATGGAACATTGTGCCAGTCTAATTCAGAATAATTAAATACTGTTCAATTTTATGAATAAATATTGTAGATAATACAATATTTATTTGTTTAATGCATGTATGGTTTTAAAGATATCTCATATTTTCAAATACAAAAGTAATACATTTCCAATTAAGTTCTGACTTGGGTACCTAGTTTTATCATTTTGTAGAGAAGGAAATGTGGAATTATATTCAATAGGTAGCTATCTAAAAAACACTAAATATCAAGTTAGTTATCTAGATGTAGTATTGAGGTGACTATATCAACTTCTGTATCTTGAAGGCAAACAATCTGGTAAGCAAGACTTTGGAAGATCTCATAGTTTAAGAATCTTGAAGACAGTTTGAGCTGAGTACTGTATCCCTGTTTATAGCAGCGTCAGACTAGGAAAATAGGGCTAACACCATTTCTGTCGTCCGATAACAGATATGGAAAGTACATAAATAAGAATAATATATTATTATTATGTTAAGCTCGTTTATATTAAACTTTCGAGTGTTATTTCTTCATTTAAGCTTCGCAAAAGCTACCACACATCTAAGTACTGGTTTGATATTATAGCATGCCATGGAAATCGCACAGCGCCTTAGAAAATATATTTGAAATAAAATCGTGACTGAAAACGAAGAAAAGCTTTATTGAAATTTACACGTGAATGTGAATCAAGATGTAATAAAATTCTGCGCGATAAAAAGAAATAGGTTTCGTATAGGGTATGTGAGAGAGTTCGTCGTACCCTACCTGCCTAGTATCAAAAATATACGTGATTTCTTAAATGTTTGTAAGCCGAGTTGTTAATATTGAAAGAAATCTACATTATTACATTTTTTTAAATCATTTTATTTTTGACACTCAAAAAACGTAGACACAAAATAACAAAACATGTTGTACTGACTTAAAATATTTTTAATATTAATTAAAATAAATAAATACATCTAGTTATTACCAATAAAATTATTATTATAAATTATTAAATTATTCTTCACAGGTAGCATACTTGTTTCAATACTAGCAATACTAATAAATTTGCGAATAAACTTTTCTGTAGCCATAAAATTCAATCAAACCCTACGAAAACTAAGCCATAATAGATAATAGTCAAAAAATACTCGTTTATCTATAAAATATCTAAAATTATGCAATGAACAAATACGTATAATGACTAACAAAGTTTAATATGCACTATTTATGGAGGATCTTAACAGCCTACCTCCACCCTTAGCTACTGACTCATGGTGCCACTGTATAATAATTTAGCTGTAATATATATACGTAATAATATAGTCTATAATATGAATATATTAATTATTGGAGAACTGTAGGTATATATTATTATGTCAACTTGATCCGAGGTGATTTATATAAAAAAGAGTAGGAAATGAATAGAATCGTAAATATGAATCCACACAAAGTATGATATTAAGTAATATAATAGACTAGTCCATAACAGTAAACTAGTGATGGTGAACTTACGGCAAGCGTGTGTTGTTTGACATGCAGAGGAGTTCTGTTATATTATATGCGAAATAATTGTATAACCGTATAAAATATCAAACACTGGTACGCAGAAGATCCAATTTTTTTGTTTTGAAAAAGAGCGGGAGAAATCGTATTAAATTTGTTTTGAAATCGACTTTTCAGTAAAAAGATTTTTTGGCAAAAACACCTAACCAGCGAGTCGTCTTTAGTTTTGTGGAAAATAGTTTACCACCGCTATTTATAGTATACATTATCACTTCCCTCATGAATATTCAAAAGTAAGAACCTACCCAGAATTATTGAGTTAAATATGTCTTATTATATCGTTTTATTCTGTCATTGTTATATGAAAATCTTTAATCTCCTAATGCGGATCCGAGGCTATTTATTTTAGGATGGTAGTTAAAAAGATGAACTATCTTAGAAATCAGGAGCATCAGTTTTTTATTTACCCAATGTGGGGAACTAACCTGTCATTGGTGATGCCAATTGGGAAGGCAACAACTCTTTTCAGCCAAATCGCTTCGGATATTCCACCTACTTGAGAATGAGTATGTATGGGCGCTATTTTATAAATTCTTACAATAAGGTCCACTCATTCGGTATAGTTCCATGTATCTACTTTATATTTTGTATACCGATTCACTCTTTATACTATTATAGTGTATATATTTCTTTGTTCTTTATACTTGACTGTTTTATTACTTATTCTAAGCTTTTTAAATGTTATGTTGCGATCGTCTTACATTTATAATTTGTGAAGTTCATTAATTTATGTAAAAAAAAAATTTTTTCGACCATATCCGATCCTAATCATAATTATGGGCCTCCATAGAGTAGAGGTTTGTATTAACAGATTTTTTTTACGAAAAATGGATGTCAGCCACTTGCTCAACCTATCAGGTCCATACCCTGACATATATACATACTCTGACAAATTGAATTGTAATTTTAATCAATTTCTAGATATTATGACGTTAAGCATGCTTATTAAATTTGTTACAATAATATATTTTTTCCGACCATGTCCGATCCTAATAGGATAATAGGACAATAATATAACTATTAAAATAACCATTGAATGTGATTTTCATCCATTTTTGGGGGCTGCTTTTACTATATATTTTTATTTTGAGTATAATATAAACTTTACTATCAAAAATATTATTATATGTGGAGCTTATTATATTTTATTATATAATTGATTTCAATATAACTGAATATATATATTATAATATTATATCCTTGCAACAACTTTAATAAAAAAAATCCATGACCCAATATAACGTCGCTATAGGATTTGTTTCCCAAATATCCATTTTTGTCGAAATCGAAATTTTAATGCAGTTCAATTTCTTTTATCGAACTCTACCGAAATCATTTATAAAAACAATATATTTGTATCTAGGAACAGAGATATTTTTTTAAAAAAACCCGAATACGCCATGTTAAGTTACAATTACTCCGTGGTGTTCTCCCGAATGTCCAACTATTCGTACCTGAATATCCAAGTAAATTTCGGTCGAAATATATCTCTGGCTGAGTGTTTATTTCCCGAATATGACTTTAGCCAATCAAACCGCGCTCACGCCGTGCATCTCGCTCCCACATTCACGTTGTCTAGCTCTAAAACAATTACGCCCACTCTCATATTTTTCGGCCGTCGGGAGACTTCTTTCAAATTTCGTCTTATTGATATTGTTTTTAACGTTACTATTGTTTTAATAGTGAATTCATCAAATTTGAAGAGATCATTCATAGCTGATACATCACCAGTTCGCCCTGAACTTACAGTAGAGTTGTGGAAGTGAGTATTTTAACCTAAATAACTGCATTTTGTTTTGATAAATGACACAAAATCCCAACGGTTATATGAATTCTACAGTATGACCCGGCAACTACTATGACGTAAAAAATAATTATTATTTAAAATTATTAGTAATCAAACATTGTTTGTCTTTATTTTACTTTTAATCGAGGTATTTCTATGAAAATAAAGGCGATGCTATTATTTATTTTTGAATGCGCTGATAGTTAATTTAATTTAATATGTATGTTAGTAACTATTTATATGGTGGATATTATATACTTAGGATATTGGTACCTACCTAATATTAGCAGCCAATGGTAATTCATTTATACATGCTATTATTTTGTGTTGTTATTCCTTACAATAGTAAATATATAATATTTATTTGGTGGTTTGTAATAAGTTTAATTGTCAATTATAGAAATATATAGATATAATAATATCCAGATATATATAAAAAGATTTTTTTTTTTTTTGGAAAAAGTATTAATATAAAATTGTTAGCAAGTACGAGTAAGTACCATCATAAAATATTGGAGAAATGACCGCGACGTCGGTTAGTAATTGAAGTAGTAGATACCTTATAATATATTTTCTCAGAAGTGATTTAAAAAAAATTTGTTAGTATGTTTAATTATTAGAATGGTACATTCTTAAATCTTGTGAATTATTCGTTCAATAAAAAAATAGTTAATTACTTAAAAACTATTTTATTACTTAATCCGAAAAAAACCGAAAAAGCGATTGCCGCATGTTATTATTACATACGAACTTGGGTAATTACGATCATTAAGTATTTCAATAGTAGAGGTAATTATTAACAATTATCGTGTAAATAAATATAACATTTGAGGCACGTACTTTTTGACCACTCAGTAATCTGTGGGCCGTGCAGCAATACGCTACGGTCTTAAATCCCGAACGTCCATGTTTTGTCCCGAATATCCATTATTCTGAGAGAGCGCTAAAAATTTCCCGAATATCCACAGTGAGTACTTGTAAATAAAACGCATTTTCTGTGCATTTAATGATTTATACCAGTATATTATTCTTGGAATCTATTCTTAGATAATGTTGCAATCATACAGTGTAGAAAAAATGATTGATACATCTACTGATATTAAAATATACGACAGTGAAATTTGTTTTTCGTTTCCTGTAAAATTGACATTTGGTCTATTCGGGAAACAAATCCTATAGCGACGATAAGTAAATGGAGTGTATCCATGCTTGATGAAACATGAGTTGTATTTCATATTATGTATTATATAAAAGTAAGGCCACCACATGCCATATCTCGAGTGAATAGCTTCGCTGGGCATGATACGTAAAGTTAATTTTGTAAATGGGAGCCTTGCAAGCAGGTATTTTGCAATTCCAAAAGGCAGAGGCGTTAGACTTGAATGGTTTTAATTTGGTGAAGATGATTAATGATTGCCTTAATAAGATTTAGACATGCCAAATCATATAATTTTATTGGGATTGCCCGTTTATGGAATCCGAACGAGCGGAGCTGGTTGCCAGGGTACGTCCTCACACGGGCCCGATTAGCCACGCGGATCTGACTGCAACAGAGGACAATTTTGCGGCATTTGAAAAAATTGCAGCATCGTATGGGAAGCGTGATAATCCTGACTCCTCCGTAGAATCAGATTTAAATCATGAGCAACAGTACGCGGGTACAGAGGGCGCGTCACGCCGGCGGCAAGCAGAGCTGGACCTCACTTTCTCACTTTCCTAGAGTCAGTCTTAAGCACCGAGATGCATGGTTGCAAATAATCAGTCCCATGCGGCTCCGTTCGGGACGAAATGTGAGCAATTACATATTCATTATGTCGCAATACAGCGCTGTGGAAGGCGGCCGTGCATAATCCACGGCTGAAGAGACACGGCGGGTGGTGGAGGGTGTATTGTATTGTATTGAACCTTATGACGTATAGATTAGATTAACAATCAAGAAATCTAGGATTACAATAAAATGAATTGTGATACTTCTAAGATTATAAAGTATGTATCAAATACTGTAATTGTTTAATTAAGAAAGAATTGTAGGATGTCGGAGTGTCAATAGAATAAGAACTTCTTGACTAGATGACATTTGAGAATGGTTCAGGTGCAGCACAGAATCATTGTTCAGAATAACTGCATCAATGAACTAAATGGTACCGACGGTGGAATATAAAGAAGTTATAATAATGGATTTAAAAAAAAAGAATACATTTTATTGTTATTTGAAACAAATACAATATAATTCCAAGTCTAGACGGAGATACGTTATTACGTGAACAATGTTTTCTCCATCCGCGATGGAATACAAAAAATATATAAACGAAAATGAATACAATTGTATCATTTTAAATATTCTTGTAGAATTATTTTTATTAAATTTTTAAAGACTTGTAAAATTTTCGTAAGCTAAAAAAATTAATATCTCCAAACATTGTCGAAAATTATTTATTTATGTAGTTAAATTATTATAAATGGTAGTATTTACTTAAAAGAGCTTATTTTTATTTGTTTGGCGTAGCAAATGCATACGTAATTAAAATGGACTATACTATTAAATATACAATGTTAATTAATTTTAACGTTTGAAATATCAAAATACATTCAAGTACCTATTAGGACGTTTATAATATTTATTTATACATAAGTAATTAGTAATACCATAAATTATTCGTGTACACAATAATATATAAATTGGTTATAGGTACATTAAGCACTTTCTTGTCAGTCAGTATAAATGTCGTATTATGTTGAAATACATCAAATTGTTATAACAATATTAGGTATATTTTACTCTAACATTATAAACTTCCACCGGATTAAACTCGACGGTTATTCACTCAATAGGTACATTCATGGAAGGATAAACTATGTTTAAAAGCGATTTATCACAGTAATGGTGTCCATTATCTTCTTCTTAAAGTTCAAAGCTAACCATAGTTCTAAACTTAACTAGGTATATAATAATATAATAAGGTTGTACAAAGAGAATTATGTAAGAAATATAGGTGTTACAAAATTTAAGTAAGATTATTATTTTGTGTTATATATTATATTATACATATTTTTATAACAATATTATCATAATACCCTTAGGTATCGATATTTATTATTTATTGACTCTTACGTAAATATGCAGAAATTGATTCTGTATCTGAGAGCCAGTTTATCTTAAGTACAGAAAAGTACTTCCAGGTAAGTGAAAAAAATCTTTTTCGTGGCTGTAATGCAAATGTGCTTATAGTCTGAATAATTGTTGATTTATTTAACACATTCAAAAGATTATTTTATCGGATCTGAATGATATGATTATCTACGTACAAAATCTGTGCTCAACTAATTGTTAGCGAAATCATACAATATGAGACATACTGGCTCTTGTTTACAGATAAATGTTTATTCCAACTAAATCAATAATTTTTATAAAATCTAAATTTAACTGTAACTATGGATAATATTAAATTTTACTGGTTGAAAATTACTAAACTTATAAAAAGGGTCTCTGAAGTAATGTTATATAAAATTACATTCATTAGATCGTTCATTATAAAGTAATTCCTCTACCCAATCGTGTAATATAATTATTATTATAAATTAAAATGGGAATTATAATATGTAAGCAGGTGAAGTCATAAGGGTAATAGATAATCACACATCCAAGAAACTCCACTTCAGAAGGATGCAGGAGAACTCGTAAGAAACTCGTAGAAGTTAGTTGAATTATTATATACTCGTATTAAAATTAATGTGAAATTCAATATTATTAATAATCACAGTGACATAAAAAATAATAATATTATACTGTATATCACCACAATCAACGATCATCAATAATGTATTTTAAAGATGTTTTTATTCAATCCTGAATCCTGATACCATAAAACTGCAACCATAAAGTAAACAAAGGGTATGGGTGTAGTCTTTGCTCTGAACTTTTCGAACAAAATATTCTTCTAATGGATTTACGTTTTATACTATTCCATTTGAATCGTTTTATGCGACCCAGGTTTCGCCTTTCATCATCTTCAGGCACTGTGTAAACTCACCAAGAGGTAAACACACAGTGGTTGAAGATGTCGAAATGCGAAATCCGGGTCGCAAAAAACGACTCAAATGGAATAGTACAAAACTTAAATCCATTAGAATTTAAATTCAAATTCCATCAAGTACCTTCGGTCGATAGTATTAATAAAATATTCTTCGCCAAAACTCTTCGCCTTATATTTTGAATAAATGTTTTCATATTATTATTATATAACTAATAATGTACTGGTGTACACAGTGCCTGAAGATGACGAAAGGCGAAACCCGGGTCGCAAAAACGACTCAAATGGAATAGTATAAAACTTAAATCCATTAGATTTTAAATTAAAATTCCATCAAGTACCTTCGGTCGATAGTATTAATAAAATATTCTTCGCCAAATTTATTCGACGACAATTTTTCGCCATATATTTTGAATAAAATATTTTTAATAAATGTTTTCATATTATTATTAGGAAGCTAAAAATGGGTATTTCTATATTTTATTAGTGTTTATTTTAATACTTCCCCTCGGTACACCAGTATTTTTTTCCAACAGTTAAGTATGTAAGATTTTGAATGCCTAATGTTGAGGTAACTAAGAGGAAATTACCTGAAAATGTGATTAAATGCGCCAACAAGGTGAAGAGTGTGCACTTTCAAATTACTTAACCCCTTTCAACAAACCATAATTATTATAAATAAGTACCTACATACATGGTTGTATATCAAAACATTATCAAGTATCCCAAAACACACTCCTTGTGTATCAAATTTTAAGCATCATTTAAAAATGAGAAGAAATGTGCTCGTAAGTACTTTAGTCAATTATGTAAAATACTATGTAAAAACCTATTATAGATGAAAAAAGTCATAATTTAACAAAGTTTTTTGAAGAATTTTCTAGTCGTAGAATTTTTGGCGCGAAGAATCGTAGCCGAGAAGAATTGTAGGCGAAGAATGTTCGGACTTAAATAAAATATCAATCTATACCGTTGTAGACAATTATTATTATGTAGTATTATGTGTTTATATAACATTACAATCATTACTTAAATTAAACTTATAAATATGAATAAAAATGTTGTAGCTACTTACCATTACAATTATCGTTTTAAAGTTTTCAGCTATTTTTTATGTAGAACATAGTTGCACTTTTCTGAAAAAAAAAAAGAAAATCGAATTAGGTATTTTCAAATTAACACACAATATTTTATGGAATAGCACCAAATTTCAATATTATAAATACCCAAACATCAGTAAAATATGCATAACCTTTTTATCATGCTCCGTGTACCAATTGGGATAATATGTAATATAAAATAACTGCAAACCGTGAAGATAATAATTTATTTTATTTTATTTTTTAATCAAACCCAAACCTAATAATATAATCATACAAATCTCTACAGACTAGAGGTTGTATTAACAAATATATTGTAGATAGCTAAATTTCATACATTATTTAAAAACACCTCATATTATATAATATACTTACCAGAAAGAATTTTTTTTTTAAATATGACGTTTGGTGGAACTCGAACCCGCATTAGTTGGAATTCGGCCAAAATACTTTATTAAGAGACACCTGATAAAAACATAATTACGATGAAATTCGGTGTTCGGGTAGTTTGAACTAAATTACCAATAATACATACATTTCTTGATTCCTAGCTGACGTTAGAATATCTACAAATAACGTACTGGCACATAAGTATATGATTTGATAATAATATAAAGATACAGAATCATACTATTATTATTAAGTCTATTTGCTGTTTGTCTTCGTTTTTTGATTCAAAAAGTCTTTTATATTCAACCTGTAACAGTATATATCGCCAGGTCCATTAAAAAGACAGGTAATGGAATGTAGGTTTAGAGTAAATGTGCGATTACAACAAAAGAAAGATATATAATGTATTTGCTCCGTAAAAGGTTTTGTTCGTGCTTATATACGACTACAGGTGATAAAAGAGCGGATTTTTCTATTGGATAAAGCGGACTTTTAAATCACCTCGATCGATTTAAGCTTTGTACTCCTGTGTATTAGTATTATGCTTTCTTACAAATAAATCGAATCGTATTCACTATATTATGGTTAAGCAACCGATACAAAAAGAGCAATAAATAAAAGTATGTTATTTAAGGCGAAGATATTTCGGCTGTGACACTGAATTGTGAATTATGTTGGTAGTGCTTATTATTGATTATCTTTGAATGCAATGCGGTAGTCTGTTCACAATAAATGAAGATTTTCGATTGTATATTTGTTCAAAGTATTACCATAACAATATGCTACAATCATCATTTTTTACAAATAGTTTACATACATAATTTCAAAAACACTTCTGAGAAAATATATTAGAACCAATAGAAAAAAATCTTTTTGATAAAAATAAGACACCCCGCAGGAATCGAACATGCATCTTTCGGGTATCGCGCCGACGCACATAGTCAACTATGCTAAAGGAATCATATTTAATTAAGACAAACTTTAACTTTTGACCTTTTTAATACTCACTGAAGCGCTTTCTAAATTGAGCTGCATTGGCGATCGGCTTTTGTATTTTAAACAAACAAAAAATCTTGTAGTCATCCGTGACGTCGGTTAGTAATTAAAATAATACCTAGTTGAAATGGTTTATTAAAAAAATGTTAGCAAGTTCAAGTAGACGATATAACTAAAATACTTCGCGAGAGCCAGGCGTTGGTTAGTAATTAAGGTACCTATTTAATATTCCTTGATTAAATACAGAAAAACCGATAGTCAATAATAATGCAATTTGATTAGCATTTCATGTATTACCTATTAGTTTAAATTGTCGCAATTAGATAGGAGGCTCGTAATATAATTAATTAATGCACAGATTGGCACGACACCAATGAATATACGGGTTCAAATCCCGTCAAGTTTTGTATTTTTTTTTCAAATATGATTTTTTCTAGTGGGTATAATTATATCTGAGGTGTTTTCAAGCTTTGTAAATGTTTATTATGCGGAATGTTACATTATCAAAAATCCTGTGAATGATTCATTGAATAAAAGAAATGGTTTATAAATATATAATAATATTATCTAAGATAATAATTATAACGCAAAAATCTTCACTTTATTATAATTATTATTATTATGTACAAGTAATGATATGAATTTAAATTCCTTATCCTTAAAAATATGTTTACAAAAATCAATCTTTGATAATATAGGTAATTAATTTTATTATTTTGTTTGTAAGTACATATTATTTTCAAAGTCAGTGATGTTGTGTATTATTTCTGCCTAATGTAATCAAATATTACATAATCTTAAGTCAGCTGATACAATAGAATAATAAACCCTGAGAATATTGAAGATAATATACGTACTTACTCATTAATTTTGTGAACGATATTTAATCGTAACACAATGAATTTAATTTTAGAAATCAAGCAAAACAAACTTATATAATTCTCAAATTACGCAAAATGATACAGCCTCCTCTTAATGTCTGGCCTGATAGCTCAGAGTAAAAATATAAAGAGAGTGGTAATTGTTCGGCAACATGAAGCCATGGTTCTTGCGTATAACGCACGGTAGAACCTCAATTTTATTATTATCAACTTAACTATAAAACGTTATACCATCATGTTGCTTCGCAGTACCGCTTCCAAATTTAAATACAACATAGATAACCATATTGAAAAACAACGACACCCAACGAGACTTGCACCTGAAACCACTGGTTTTGCGCTAATGTCCTTTTTCAATTAAGCTACGGGCATCCTACTTAATTATGATGAATTTAACTACTAGTTCTTACATGAAATGCTTAAAAAATTCCGTTAATATTGTTAGTAGAGTCTGTGTATTCTATAAGCTGCCGTTCACGTCACGTCGTTCGCGGACGGAGAGCATTGTGCCTTTGTTTTTGTTTTCTTACTACCACCCGCCATGGATATGCACGGCCGCCTTCCATGACGCTATAAACGTGTCTGAAAAAAGTGATTTTAAGTATTCATTCTATTCCGAAACGGAACTGTACGAGACTGATACTACAACCATACACCGTAGTGCTTAAAGAAGAAAGGTAAGATAGCAAGAACATTTTTTTTTTGAACTGGCTCTGCTGTTTGCTGACGTTAAGCGCCCTATGTATCCGCATACTCACAAATGTCACGAGTTGAAATGGATGAGTCTACAGAGGAATCAGGACTATCCTGCTCCCCATACGACGCTGCAAATTTCTCGAATGCCGCAAAGTTGGCCTCGGTTGCCATCAAATCTGCGTGGCCAATTGGGCTCGTGTGCGGATGAACCCTTGCAAACAACTCCGCTCGTTCAGTTTCATCGCGTTCGACTGTTGCAATTTTTCAACGAAGGAAACGAGAGGGAATGCAATGTTGAATGCTGAAGCGAGGGGAAACCGCATGCCAACTTATAAAAGACATACTCTAGGTGTCTACGTTTCCGTTATTCTCTACACTTCCGTGCATTGTAAGTGGGAATAAAGTATGATTCTGAAAAGATGCACCTTTTTCTGCGAATAATGATAGGTGTGAATTCTTTTGACTTATAAGATGGTCTAAATTATTCTTTATTGGTAATAATATTAATTATAATCTGTCTAAGAAATCCTCACCGTCCGTTGATAGAAACACATCTAGAAAATCTTCTATTTTAGCTAAAAAATTGTATGACGAATATAAATAAAATAATATTATATTAATATAATTATTGCTTTAATTTATCTCTCATAAAGCTAATGAGAATTTGACGAGACTCACGCAAATGGCGATATTAGCTCAGAGACTTAAAACTTCTTGTCTTTTTTCTCAGAATATATTTCCATAAATCTTTGCGTTGAAAGTAACAATTATTTTGGGCATCGCTATTATTTAAAATTATGTATATTTTTTTAACTATTTCAACAGCGCTTACTAATTATTTTTTAAGTGACTTGGCATTCTTGTTCTTATTATAATAATAAATTATTATTCCAAAAAGTGCGTTCGCGGTTAAAAGCCCTTTTTGATAAAATTTTCATAAATAAATAAAATTATGTTTTTGAACAAAACTTTTTACACTAACTTAATTAACTATTATGCGTAAGTTGCTTGTCAGAGATATTTTTTTCAATAAATTCATAAAAAAATATAGATTTATAGCCAGTTTGGATTATTTTTAAACCAATAAAATATTATTTTACAAAGTTATTTATTTATTAAATTAACGTTTCCTACATATGTAAATTTTGTGACATTTTCGAAATAAGTATAATAATATTATCTTCTCCAGAGTATGCAACAGGCATAATTTATTATTGGCATGTGACGAATTGGCATGCGCTGATGTAACACATAATTTATTATTATGATTATATTCATTCAGGTCTCAAGGGTACTTGCGCATGCCCATAGTGTTATTTAGTCAGTCGTTCAATACAACCATGTAAAGAGCACGTGTTGTAAACATATCCAATATTGTGCCATAATAAATATGTATGTTCATAAACAAATTTCTGGAGACTAACATTCTACACTGTTATAAAATAATAAACAATATGAATATAGAATATGTATTACAAAATTATGTGTTTATTACAATATAGTATGAATAACTGTAAAATCCAAAGATAATCCAAACCATTCTACATCGTCAGTATAATCAGCACCGTCATTATTAAGAAATTGGTAGAAGGGTTTGGCATCTTTGAGTACAAAGCTTAGTAATTTTTTTTGCTGATAATTTTTCTATTTACTGTATTATTATAATTAATTGATATGCCTCCAAAACAAAGAACGGTATCTTCAATAACATTGACAATATTATCAATATTATCATCTACTGATGATACAACAATATCTACTTCATTGCTGAGCTACTAATGTCTCTTCTATTTTTCAAAGCCATTTAATTTCTTGCTATAGCAACCATGAGTTTGCCTCTATTCATCTTCGAAGTAAGGGAAAAAATATATTACCACCAATAATCCCCATTTACATATAAATACAATTATTTTTGTAGAAAAATTCCTTATAATACACTAATAAATTGTTAAAGACAATATTTTTATTGTTAAGGTAATATTTATGTATCAACCAAATATTTCAATAAATCATTTTGCAACTATCAGTTAAGCACCAAATAAAATGAAAAACGTTTGATTATGCACCATAAAAGTGGGAACATAATTTTTGCAATAATCACTTTAGGAAAGGCTAAAAGTGACACATCCTAAAAACCATTTCTATTATTCAATTCAGCTTATCTTAGCCTTATATTTCCACTGTAACTTATAAAACAATAATTATAATGAAATTAAGTAAGTGGGGCGATGATAACTAGGCAGATATTGTAAGAAAATGCAAAAAACGATAACGTTTGACATCTCAGTTTCACAACAGCGTCCATGTTGTTTGGTGGATGACTGTTTACTGCAAAATGGATTAGTTTATTATTGTATACACACATTTTTCTAAAGTCTCATATATGGCAATACAGACCGAATTTGACCACGATCTTCTTTGCAAAACGTAGAAAACATATT
This sequence comes from Rhyacophila brunnea, assembly GCF_057557595.1. NCBI lineage: Eukaryota > Metazoa > Arthropoda > Insecta > Trichoptera > Rhyacophilidae > Rhyacophila > Rhyacophila brunnea. The sequence continues at coordinate 31,518,980 of NW_028232752.1, forward strand.
CATATTGTCGTTAAAACGAAAAACACAAAAACACAAAAGTGTCGCTTAACTGGTTACTGCATGTCCAATTTATATTCATAAAACTTTATTTATATTGGAGTGTATATTCATTTTTCATTGTAAAGATTGCGTATCAAGATTTGAGGTTATACTTATGTAAGTATTATTAATTATGAGTAAAATTATTTATCAATAAATAGGTAAATAGAATTTTGTGAATGTTGAGTTCGTAAATAATTTTAATTCATCATGGGCACTTCTGAATCGATTATAACCGCTGTATGGCAACGATGAGTTTTGGTCCAATACAATAATTAAATTACAATAATTATCATCTGCTATATGAGATACAGATGAATCGTGTGCGTTGTCATCAACCTAATCTACTGCAATATTAATATATATTAGTATAACTTCTACAGCGTGTACATAAGTACATACACCGATTTTTTTAATAAATTACCATTATTTTTGATTAAGAAACTTCATGTGTTTTTTTTCCAAATTCGGGATTCAAACCATTTGATCTAGTGCAAATTTCCAATGAGTAGAGTAAATGGCCAACAAGTATTCCTCTTAAAAATTAAATAAATATTATATCCACTATGTCGTGGGTTATATTATGCTCCATTCAAGGACGAACATGTTAATTATTTACTTTACTAATATGATGCGGCTTGACAAAGTTCCCACTTTGTTAGTGTGGTGAGGTTTAAGCCACGGGGCCCATCATGGAGTCTTGTAACTTGTATGCTCTACCGGAGGAGTTTCAGACATACACCAAGCCAAACCGGAAACTGTTGAGTGGATTCAAATCTCGTTGGTTAGCTGTAACTTGTATGTGACTAGTATCTGTGATTTGGTTTCAAATGTCTTTTTTTTGAACATTTTTTTCCTTCTGATTTTGTTAATTGGTTATTTATATATGTGAGAAAAAAACATCAACTAAATATAATTAACAATGTGTGTCGTGAATAATTAATCTATAAATAATAGTATTAATAATAATAATTATAATATTAGTAACATTAATTGAACTATTTTGCTTTTTCTTGTCAGGTACTTCTTTTCTTATCCTTATCCGTTGCATTTTTTTGCAATATTCTTTTAATATTTGCTGTGTGGCTGATTTCACCATAGTTGTATGGCAAAACTCAATATTTAACAAAAAAACATTATTTCGCATGGTAAATAATGTAGTTTTACAAGCGGTTGAGGATGTCATAAACGGCGCAGTGACGTGTATTGAATTGAAAATTACGTATGTCTCTTCGGGAATACCTCGCGTAAAAATATTTCAGTTAAAAAATATGACACGACAAAATGCATTTTCAATGGAGTGACCTATTATACTCTTAGTGATATAACCTCTTGTGTGATAATATTTTCAATTATTGCTTTACTGTTTGTTTGAATAATACACTACATATTGATATTAACTTACTTAGCAGTTTGTAGAGTTTTAATAGACTTTCATCTCGATTGTCGATATCTCAAAAAACAACCCATTTGCAAAAATATGAGATATGACGCGGATTTAGAAGCGCGCACCTAGAAATCGAACAATTATTAATAATACGAAACAGTATATTTCGTGATAGACATATTTCAATTTGAATTTCCGTATTTCAAGCTAAAGAAATCGTCATTGATTGCTAATTAAAATTTTAAAGGAGTATGTATAATTTGAATTAGATAAATTATTGTTCCTCAATCTTGCATGAAAAAATCACGCCGCTCATAATGTTTTATATTGTATATTGTAAGATAATAATAATAATGTATTAATTGAAATATCGTAAATTCTTTATTATATTAGGACAGTAATATAAATAGTAATATTGAAGGATATGCGTGTCGATTACAAACTGCAATAGGAAGTTTACCTAATAAATTATACCGTATAATGTTAAATGAGTATTAAAATGCTTTGTGCCCGTGTTACAAAGAATTTTACAAAAAATATCAAATTTTATATTATATAATTACGATGGAGTTAATTAAAATGTTTTATATTTAATAATTAAGGAACATTGTAAATGCCATTAATTAACAAAATTATTACTTCCTGATGTTTATCTTTTGTGCAATCTATACCTGCATGAGATATTATAGGTATATTTTTTTTAAACAATTAATTTAATTTATTAAATCACTTCTCTCGAATCATCCGGTGTCAATCAACTGAAAAAAAATAGTTGAATAGTCGAAATTTCAGTTTATTTTTTTGACAATTTATAATTTATTTTCAAATGTCGTGCCTTGTTTTATCTAGCTGAATAAAAAACTCAATTTATCATGTGGGCAGAATACGCCTGTCATTTTACTTTATTCAAAATAAATATATTTTTTTAAATAATCTTCATAATATTATTGAATACGGATTTATGTGCACATCTTGTATACTGCAGGCATATTTAGTTTGCAGACGAAAATTTAAATTATTACATAGTAAGTATATTATATCAAATGAATTTTAAAAATACATCTTAAAGAATTTCCAGACTATCGGTCTTGGTTTACTTGACATATTTTAGTGTATGGCCGACTAAAACGGGTGTTCTCTATAGATATAGTGTATAGACAATCTTATATTTTGTCACTCGATTCTTACTTTTTCGCGGCAAAAAAATCGTCTTTAACTTAGCGTTTTTGCATAAAGAAAAACATATCGCTTAAAATATATAGCTAAACGAAAAACCATATCATTAACATATTATAATAAAATGAAAGGCAAAAGAACGACATGTCGATTTCAATAAACGTTTTTCCTATAACTCACTTTTAACATTTAACATTATTTACAATTTTAACAAAACAGGAAATGTGACCCAATGTCATTCCAGGTGCCTGTTATTTCGTAAATGTAATGAAGTTCAAGTCCAACTAATGGAAAACTATTTATCATCGAATAGATGACCCGATTTTATGAATGGTGCTGATTGACCAACGCGTCTACAATTATTAATCATCTGATGTCAAATCAAACCAAATTGGGATAAAAGTTTAATCAGGGGTATTTTTTAGAAAAACTTTTGATTCACTGTGAGTGATAATATGTAAAAATTAAAAAAGTCTTTTGGACGGCCGAACAGGTAGTTATAGTGAGCTGGGAGAAATTAGAGACTTCGTCCGTCCATGCCTTGAATCACAGGTATTTGGGGCAAAAAACTCTCCTCTAGCGCTAGACTAATGGGGAGAACCCATCTAAATTGTTAGCCTCAACTGCACACACTGCGGATAAACCCAATCTAAATATATCATGCAGAAATGGTGATTAAATCTGTATCCTTTAAGTAAGTGTGGATAAATTTAAACCAATGAGTGTATAGCTTTGATTTGTGTCCTGCACTCTTTTCCTGGAGAACTTTCTTACATTCACCAAGCTGATGAAAATGCATTGGAATATATTGAGGTTCTATCAGTGAGTGTCTATTTATATAATAATAGCAAGCGACAATATGATTTTTTCCTGATGCTTTAAATTTTGTCTCTGTGCGTATTAGTGCGTCAGTTTTCTTCTATGCCCTGTCTGCATTATATACAACCACAACAATATCAAACAGTTTGATATTTTATATTTATATATTCTATTTTGTAGCTTAATACAAAATAAGAAGACACAATTTGTGATAAGCCATATATTATATAAGGTAATTCTTAATTTTTTTGTATTACCATTAAGATATTTTTTTCAAAAAGAAGTATCCGTTTCATATTTTTAGAATATAATAATTTAGAATAAAGAAAAAGGTCTTATTACTAAATGCTTTAACACAATAAATTATATCTAATTATGAAAGGAAAATAGTCGATTTTATCTACAAAATATTTAATACTACTAAATCTACTCGCAAACTATACATTCTGGTCTGCTCATTATTTTATATGAGTAAATAATATAGTCGCCGTAATATGGTAAGTTAATTATAACACAATATTGAGTCCTACTTTAAATGATCTATGATGAACTTAACTCATTTTTCACGAGACATTACTCAGTTCTCGTTTGATGAATACTATTTTTTAGTATCTCAGATATTAAAATTAACAAAGCAAAGAGCACTCTCTTTTCTAAATATTACAAATAATATTTTATTAAGAGAAAGATATTAATATTTGAATAACTTTGAAGTGTATTTCTGTTAAAACTCCTGAAACAATGATTTTCTCACCTTACAATTCTAGAAAGTAGAAATTTTTATTCCTCATTTTTGTTCTATCGTATTTTACTAAATAAGACGAAGGAGTTAACTAGTTCTAATGTTGAATTTTAATTAGGTACATAAGAAGTACCATGCAAAACCGTCGATGATTATTTATATACGCTAGAATCTAGATCAGTGATCATCAAACCGTTACTCGCGAGCTACCGGTTACTTACGTAGGATATTTAATAATATTTATAAATTTGCCTATCAAGTTTAATTATTAGACTCCGAAATAAAATATTTCTCGAACAAAGTTTTAATGAAGCTGCTAGGACAATTTGTTTTAGCTCCTATTATAAATTTTGACATTGAAAAACTATCCAGCTGTAACGACGAAAATTTTCAAGAAGATGGCCCATCATCAGAAATGGAATAAAATTGATAGAATTTCAACGTGATAATGCCTCAACTGTAGAATCTGTATGACGTTTCGTCCCAACAGAAAAGTATCCAATTTTAGTTCGAATTGCACTCAAAATGATGACATTGTTTTGTTCTACTTATTTTTTTCCACTTTGCAGGTGATTGAAAGTAAATATAGAAACAGACTCACAGATGTAAATCTTGATAATTGCATTCGGATGGGATTGACAAGGTACTCACCGAGAATTGAAAAAATGTGGAGAAAAGTGAATTCCATTCTTTTCACTAATTATTTTTACTTTTACTCAAACTTATTTCAAAATATTTTTCAATTATTATTTTGTTTATAAATACATACCTAATTAAAGTACGTATTTTATGTTTTATTGTAAGTTTGATGTCCTAATTTATTGTAGGTAACATAATAATAATAATATGTCTGGTAGGTACAAAAAGGACGATGATAAAAAAATATAAAGATGGAATGTGTTCCTATAAGTAGTTCACCAGACAATTTCAATTTTTGAAAGTAGGTCACATCCATATTGAGTTTGGAGACCACTGATCTAGATGATGTCGTTGACACTGATCTAGATGATGTACTTGTATAATGTTAGGCATACAATATGTCAGTCATCACGACGATTTATAAACATTTTTAAAACAAAGTGATCTACACTAATATGGTAGATATTACATGTGTTAGGGGTCAAATATAAATACCTCTCCTTTTACCGTCATCACAAAATATTTTAACCTATGCCTAGATTATATTTTTCAACTCCTCAACTTCGCTCAATTCGTTAAAAATGATCATATCTCTATGTTACATGACCATAATCTAAGTTACATAAAACAATAGGTGCCTACCTACTTAAAAAAAATATTTGGTGGGTAATGAGTATTGTTTAATGGTTGATATCACAAATATATTTACAAAATATCCTAATAATGACTTTTTGGAAAAGCATTTTATGGCAATCATATTTTTTTAAAACAAAACCACGTCATTTTAATGAGCAATTATTGTCGCGATAATTATTTTTGAAATTCTCTTCGGGGACGTATAATGTATTTTTTTACTCCAAATTGAAGAAAAACAACGAAATAATAAACAATATTATGAAGCAAACCGTCGACTGAACCCAACTCAATGTCATTCGTTCGCCGCGCGTTTTAACCCTCAGAGGTTTTCCGGTATTTTTTGTCACTGTTTATATTATGCTAACTCCCTTTTGGCTTATAAAGATTTCTTTTTCTGTCATTTTACGCGGCTGTATTTTAAGGGCCCCTTAGTTTATCACGACCTCCTGAAAATTAACAAGGATTAAAGAATGAAATGTTCACCAACGTAAATTGCACAATATTTTGACCTAAACATTTTGATTAATAATTGCCTCCTTTTATGCAGAACGCAATCAACCCACATGACAAGCCAACTGAGATAAATTATCTTTTGTAAAACGTCAACACGATCTCATAAAAATTTTACATTTTAAAATGTTTAACAATCAAAGCATGACACAACGAAATTGTATCATTTGCTACTAATGGCAATGGATTAACATACATAACTTTAAAACACAATATCATAATCATAAATGAATAAACAAATCTTGAAAAAAACGGGAGATCAAACCCACACTGGATTCCAGCCAATGTGCTTAACTCACCTACATCCTAAATACATGAAGTGCTTCTCAAATTATGTTAATATTGAGAATCGGCTTTTGTGGTTTGAATCAAAGTACTAATAATAGATACTTATCTACTAGCCATCTATATAATATACTAGCCGACATCAGGATCTCTCAAAATATTAATCCTAACGTAGGTGCTTGCATTCGCCAATATTTTAATATTATTTTTATTTCAATTCAAGGAATAATTTACGTGATTTAAGAATTTTTAAAGTAGGTATTTTTAAATGTCTTTGTACGTTCAATATAAAAATTACTAAATTAATTAAGTACATTATTCGTTGAGTAAAAAAAAGGTGTATCAAATTACTAACATTAGATAATATGTTTGCCAGAATTGACGAAAATTTATAATACCCTGGACATCTTAAGTATGTAGTTTAGTTGGTAAAACACCCGCTATGCCTACAATATATGTGGGATTGAATCTCAATCGTGTAAGCTATTTTTTAATATTTTTCTGATAGATATATTTTTCGTAATAGATTGTATGTATAATAATATGTTATATTTATAAATTTTTACAGTTGATATCGTTATTATGTTGGTTTAATTGACAGAGATGGTAGGTTTGAAAAAATACTCAGTTACACAAGTATCCGAAAAAACCTCCTAGCTAGAATACCAATTCGATTGGTCTCTTTATATAATTAATAATTTTCCCAGAAAGTGATATAATATAATATGTATGTTTTTTTCTATAATTGTTTTTTTCCGAGCAATTTTGTAATATCCACAGTTTATAAAGTTAATTATATCCTATTAAAGATATTTTAATATATTTAATTAAAATATATCCAAAAAAAATTAACAATCTATATTTAAAATATGAACCTAATTTGAAGTGATATATTTTACTATCCATGTGATTACTCTTATTTATTAAACTATCGATCCATCTATGATTCACGAAAATAATTGCTAGTAACTGGGTATACTATTAAAGAAAATTGAGTATAATATATTTGTTTAAAATAGTTATTATGGTGCATCAAAATTTATTATCCCTATTTCAACAAAAACTACAAAAGCTCTTCATTAATTTTATTAAATTAGGTTAAAATTATTTTTTTATATTATAAGTAATTATAAAAGATTTCATACGTAAGCACGTCGCTATTTTAATATTATGCAGGTACCTACTTTGTCACTAGTCTTTGGGTAAATTTATTTTATGAGACATTTTCTTCTGCTTATAGCTCCTTTACTACAATATAATAGAAAAAATCATATCTCAAAGGGTTAATTACCTCACACTCCGGACTATGCCGTTCTTTGAAGTCTGTTATTTTGAGATAAATTTTCACTAAGTAATAATTTCATTAAGAATGTCTACGAAAACATAGAACGCTCCAAGTGAGAACGGGTTGCTTTAAGGTAGGGCTATTCAACCGGGGGTACGCGGGAGAGTTCTCAAGGGAATACGCAAGAGATTAACAAGAAACAAAAATATTAATTTTCTTAACAAATTCAAACGTATTTTACCTAACTATAATATTATGTGGTATTTCTGTATAATACTTTAAATTATCATTTTGATTATTTCATATTTGGAATTATAAATATCTGCATTTTTTAAACCCTGATTTTTAGTATCACAATAATCATGATCTATCTAATAAAACAATATGCATATAACTATTAATATCCATAATGCTGACTTTGCTGAAACCTACTTCTGGTGGTCTTATACCTGGAGTTGAACAATAATAATAATATAATTTTGTCTTATTTTATGTTTTGGTAAAAAAAAAATTGCTTAAAGAATAAAATTGTAAAATTATTTATTAGGTATATTGTTGTCACTTACCATTTACCTAAGAGTAGGGAATCCAATCCCGAGCCAAAATTCTGATCCCGGGATTTTGGGACTACAATTTGACAACCCGGGATTGGCATTTTTTTCCATTGTTAATATACAATTTTTATATTTACACATAACATTGATAAAATCGGTCAAAAATAAATCTAGTATAATTTATAATATTTAGGACATTTATTGTTAATATTGTATATCTACGTTCAATCTTGGAAATACATAAGCTTAATGGAGTAAATAATATTAAATATATATATATATATATAAATAATAATGTGAATTAAATACGAGATTGTTGTTTCTGATAGTAAAGACTTAACGAATGGATTAGCGAGATTTAAAATAGTAAAGCAAATAATCATGGCGTACTTATGGCCTTTCCGCTTTATAAATCAGCCAAATATTAAATTGCCGTAAAACGTATGAGATCACGGTGGAATTACTTTGTTAAAAGTGCGAAGCATTGTTTTTTCCAATCTTTCTCATTTTTAATAATTTATGTGGAAAAATAAAATAAATCGGCAACTTACACATGGGTATAAATCAAACTTTATTCAAACTCAGTTTATTTCTAATGTGGTTATTTTTTATTAAAAGTATTTTTTCTGTTATATTTTCGCTTTTATTTATGTTCCATAAAAATTGATAAAAAAATCAATCCCGAAATCCCGGGATTATGTTTATCAATCCCGGGATTCATATGTATCGAAAATAGCTCGGGATCCCGGGATTGGAATCCCTACCTAAGAGTTGCAGGTAACTTGTCAGTTGGGCACAGTCCTTTTCCGAATGCATTTAAAAAAATGTATCGTTAATAATTAATGAATTACGTAGTAATCGTCCTTTTTAAATAAATAGCTTTCCACCTCAACTAAATGATTTTTAGATTCGCAACCCGCAGTTTAAACATTTTTTTAAATTATAGGCTTGTTTGCACGGGCTAGTACCAATCATTAGTACTCGCTTCTCACACTAATATCGACACATGATAACTGGTTGAATGTCATGCTAGTTTTTAGTTCGGCCTGTTTACACGTAACAGTATTAGTGCAAGTAGTAGAACAAGCCTTAAGTGAAATAACGAAGAAGTCCAATCAACGGCTCTGAATAATCAAATTCAAAAGCTCTAATAGGTACATACATTTCTCGTAAAAACATAATCTGTTAATACAACCTCCACTCTGTGAAGGCTCATATTATGATCGGCTTAGAATCAAAGATAGTGAAGTAGTAATATAATATTGGGAGTTAAGTAGGTTTATAAGTATTTTCGGGAATTGAGATAAATACCGTTTACATTTTACATAAAATTATCTACCTATCGTCTCACATGTGAAAGATAAATAAAGCATTTGTCAGTGATCCCTTTGCAGTCTCAAAGTGGGGCAACTAACGATTCCATTGGTCAACCTATATCTCAAGGATAAGTCACCAATCATACAAGAGAATCATTTTTAATAAACTGGAAGAAAAACAAGAGTCGAGATTACGTAACAAAATATACATCATAATATATTGGGCTAAACAAGATCTACCAGAGACGCGGACAATATCCACATTGGTTATAATACTGCCAATGATAGTTAGTAATGAACAAAAAAGGTTGAATAACTCTGATGATGTATGAAGTGGAGAAAAAATTTCTCGAAACATATTGTTAATACTAGGTAGAGTTTCTTATTATAAAAGATAGCCTGCTGGTATTAGTAAATATTACGTTTTTCGTGTATTCTTTAGTGAAATAAAACACGCGTTACTTCATACAACTGATTTATTACACACTATCTCATGTTACAAATAACGTGTTATTTCATTCAACTATCTAAATCACCAACCTCATAATAATCATTAACGTTGCTACTTAAAATAGGGTGGATAATACTCACCCTATTTTTATTCTTCTATTCTTTGGATTATAGAATAAACTAAAAGCTTTTGAAACTATCTTAGCTTATCAAAATGAAAGCTGCAGAACTATAAGTAGGTAAATATAAAAAAAAATATCAAGGAATATTAAATTAAATTTACCGCCACAGACAATAAATAATTATTTAGCGTAGAGAAAAGGCAGTTATCTTTTAGCCTTATTCAGGTAGGTACCTACTCATTTTCTTCTTATTATAGCATATCGGCTTTTCCCTTATATAACACTAATCTTATCAGGAATTGAATGCTAAACTCATTAAAGTATTTAAGATATTTTAACCAGGATATGTTGCTTCTTCCAGGGCTTTATTTTTGGCAAATCTATCTTTGAATGATAAAATTATAACGTTTATACCGCTGGAATGGCTTAAAATATGTACAATGATTTAAAAAAATAATAAAACCACCACTGTAACTTATTAGTTTTAAGCTCGATTAATTAAAAAATAGTATGGCAGATAAGTATTTACAATATTAAAGTATTTTTAATGCTCAAATTGTAATACATCAATAACTTTACCATAAGTATATGTTAATCCTTGTCTTACGTTACGTTCTGTGGTTTCATGGAAGTACCTGTTATAGAATATATATATATATATATTTTTTTTTTTAAATATTTATCATTATTTTCTATTATTCTAGAATTGGATGAAAAACATATTGACTGAACTACAATATTAAAATGATGTTTTATGTAGCTTGAGATTATAGAACAGACAAAGTTACCTTTACTGAGCCGACAAAAAATTATTGTCATTTTGTTATGATGTTAAATATTTTACGGTTATTTTAAACTATAATACATACTTACCGAATGTAACCACATACTCGCAGTATTTATTTTTTTAATTATACGAAACATTCATATTGTGCACCCTATTATGTCCGTTATCAGAACGTTCTGTACCGAGCAGTTAGTTGGTGAGGAACAAAAAACCCCCACTGAATAATTTTCAGACGCCAGGCTCTCGTACACCAAGGGTAGCTTTTTAATTAAAATAATGCAAGCAGTTCTCATATCATCATGAATAATGTCTATTTAGGCATGGTTCTACTTAATAATTTTCAGTGGTGGCGTGTTTTCTCGCTTGCGGTGTAAAACGGCCGGGAAAGTGAGCTATCTATCTTAATGCTATTCATTATACAGAGATCGATAATAACAAGAAAATTCGTTTTAATTGTGTTCAGAAATCATACTTGAATACATTTAGAAATATATAATATAATATAGTAAGCCTAGTGATGTGATGTGACAGTGATTAAATGAGCTAATATTTTAGTTTAAAAGAGTTCTTGTAAGGGATCTTGGCATTACGTTTGATAGTAAGTTGTCATCTAATGGCCATACTGGCTGGTCGTGGCTTTATCCAACTGGCTTCTTCTGGGGTTTGCTTACATACTGTAGTTTAAGCACTACACGATTTTTATATTTGGCTACGTATTTTCTCCGACTTATACGCGGTTGTACACGAGAATTCTGCCATTCTTGGTAATCTGATAACTATCTTATAAATAAGGAGCAGCAGTTGTTTGTTCTCCCAAGGTGCAGAAATAACTTGTCATTGGTAATGCCAATAGGGAAGGCAATAACTATGTTCAACCACATCGGATGTTGACATAATTCACCTACGTGAGGATGAGTATTAATTATCTGGGCATTGTTTTATAAATTCTTAAACTAGGTCATTCGATGTACTTCCTTGTATCTAATTGATATTTTGTATTTACTTTTTCTACAGTTTAATAACTTTACATAATACTGCATCTACTTTTAATATATTTATACTGTTTCAATACTAATTATTTATTTATTTTTAAATGACACGTTGTTGTGAGCGTCTTACAAATAATTTTAAATTTCAATATATGTAAAAAAAAAAATCGATTGACTTGATTGAAAAAAGTCGGTAACCTCTATTTTTACTTTTTATTTTTCTTGATTCTGGTTACGTACCTACCCATATTCATAAAATATCATATCCAGCTTCGTTTTTTAGTTAAATAGAATTAAACGGGAGTCTGATTGCAAAACCATTTATATTCATCAGTCGCCATTATTTATAATTTACGACTAACTTTAAACATGTATTTTTATTAAGAATTACGAAGAAATGTTATCTTTTTATTTGATTTTTAAAATCGCTTTCGAATATGTTGGCAAATATAGAATATATTATTCTATTTGCAGTGCCGAATAATATTTTGCATACTATCCTATATGGTTTTTTGTGATTATCTCAAAATAACGGAATACTATAGAGGTTATCAATTTAGAAATTAAAAGCTTTAAATGTATGTGTAATTATCGCTACTGTGCTTATAAATAAATATTAAATTAAATCGATGATTCAAAAAAACTGATGCAGTCATAGTATAGGGTCGGAATATGGATTCTGTGCTATATTGTTTATCAGACAATTATTGTGTTTGAAAGAACGATATTAAGAAATACTCTTGAGTATGATCTGAATAAAATAAGTACAAAAGTGCCGGATCAATGACGAATTGTAAAGAGTCTGTGATATCAGATATGAATATCATGAAATTTATAAGGATTCAAAGACTTCTATGAGTGGCACGTATATAACGAGGAAACAATACAGTCTAATATATCAGTCAAATATCGACAAAGCAAAATTAATGGTAAAATAGTGAAATTTACTCATAGAATATTACACTTCACAAGCTTTAAAAAAAATATAAACAAGAAAAACCATTAATTTTATTAGATTTTTCCTACATTTTTTACTCGCGATGACAACTCAGCATTGTTCTGTCAGTTATTTTCATACTAAACATGAGTGCTGTCATGTGACACATAGTGCCTTTCATTTAAAAAAAAATACGCGTTGTAGGACATAACAATAATTAGATCTCGTCCGCTTTTATTTTATTTTTATTTGCCATGGGGAATATGTTTGCAGCGTTTATGATATTATAGTATTGGCAATACCACATAAAATTTATCTTCATATTATTTAATTTGATTTCTTGTTATTGCTTCATATAATTTCGGTAATGAATCCTCTGTTTAATAAAATAAATACACGTTTTTCCTCAATTTTCTTCATGAATTAATTATACCTTTTTAAAATTATATAATTTTAGCTTCTTTCAACTTTATATAATATATTTAATAAATAATTATTTAATTACCTCCAGCTTATCTAATATATAAAAATCAATATTTGTTTGTTTGTTTGTTCGTATTTTATGCGCTGCCATACCGTTCATCCGATTGCGATAAAACTTTTTCAACTTATTGCTTGCACTTGCGCGAAGAGTATAGGCTATATCTTATATATAAAAATGAATGTCTGTCAGTATGTCTGTCCCGTATGCGTTCCTGTACCATTCATCTGATTGCGATTAAACTTTGGTGAGTTGTTGTGTGCACACCCGCAAAGGTTTCTGAATTAGAAAAATCATCTTTTTCTTCTTCTTCTTCTTCATTCTATTTTCTTTTATTCGTATGGTTCCTATACCACTCATCCGATTGCAACGAAACTTTTGTCAGTTGTTGTGCGCACGCCCGCGACGGTTTCTGAATTAGAAAAATTTTATTCTTCTTCATTCCATCTTCTTTTATTCGTATGGTTCCTATACCATTCATCCGATTGCGACGAAACTTTCGTCAGTTGTTGTGCGCACGCTCGCAAAGGTTTCTGAATTAGTACAACCATCTTCTTCTTCTTCTTCTTCATTATTTCTTCTTTTATTCGTATGGTCCCTATATCATTCATTCGATTGCGATGAAACTTTCGTCAGTAATTGTGCCAACAGCCGCGAAGGTTTCTGAATTAGTACAACCATCTTTAGAAAACCCATCTTCTTCTTCTTCGTCTTCATTATATCTTCTTTTATTCGTATTGTTCCTATACCATTCATCCGATTGCGATAAAACCTTCGTCAGTTGTTATGCCCACACTCACGAAGGTTTCTAAATTAGTACAAACATATTCTTCTTTTCTTTTTCTATTCTTCATTCTTCTATTCGGACGCGTTCCTATTCCATTCATCCGATTGCAATAAAACTTTTGTCAGTAAGTGTGCCAACACTCGCGAAGGTTTCTGAATTAGTTGAACTATCTTCTTCTTCTTCTTCTTCTATTCTATCTTCATATATTCGTATGAGTTCCTCTACCATTCATCCGATTGCGATGAAACATTTGTCAGTTGTTGTGCGCACACCTGCGATGGTTTCTAAATTAGTATTATATAAAATTCAAAGTTTGTTGTTTGTTTGTTCCATCCAATTTAGATTTTTTTCACTACATCTCTATATATAGAAAAATCTCGTGTCACGATGTTTGTGGTCGAACTCCTCCGAAACGGCTCGACCGATTTTTATGAATTTTTTTATGTATAATTGTTAGGTATGAGAATAGGTCAACAAGTATATTTCATACCGCTAGGGGATTCGGGTATCTCTATCCAGAAAAAAAATTCTTTAAGGCTCAACCGATTTTTATGATTTTTTTTTATGTATAATTTGTTAGGTATGAGAATAGGTCAACAAGTATATTTCATACCGCTAGGTGATTTGGATATCTCTATCCAGAAAAAAATTTCTTTTATTTTTTTGACAATTTTTTTTTTGTATTTTTTTTTTATTTGGCATCAAAAAATACCTATAACCCAAAATTTTCACCTTGCTACCTCCACTCTCCCATTTTTTAATCGCGATTTTAGTATTTTTGTATGAACAAATGAACCGTCGTTCGTATTTCAAACAGAACGAAATTATTTATGTTGTTGAATGACAGATGGCGGTACGTCCGAGAAGAATTCACGAGAAGCGTCACGTTATTTTGACAATTCATTCGGCATATCACAAGGCAGTGTGTGCAAAATGTTGTACGATTTATTTTAATTTATCTATTTGTGTGTGTGTGTGTGTGTTGTGTTACAGTGTACAATGCCAGCAAGACGTAAGGGGGCCTATTTGAGCCGTCAAACGAATAAAGCAACAAACATGCGAAACA
Source organism: Rhyacophila brunnea (assembly GCF_057557595.1). Lineage (NCBI taxonomy): Eukaryota > Metazoa > Arthropoda > Insecta > Trichoptera > Rhyacophilidae > Rhyacophila > Rhyacophila brunnea. The sequence goes on from NW_028232752.1 coordinate 31,533,987, forward strand.
TTAGAGCAGAAATCACAGACGAACAAATCCAACAAGATAACGAAAATGTGCGTGTGAGCATGTCGCGATTGCGTGAATCTCAATCACAAGAGGCACGAGCTGAACAAAATCAACAACAACAATTGGAACGGAGACAAGCGCGCCGGTTTGCAGTTAACACGCGCAGAGCAAATGACCGACAACGCCAACAAGTACATCGAGCATTATCCGCTTCGTTCCTTCGTCTTGCATTCGAATACGAGCCAGATATTGAATATTCCGCTCATCCGAAAGTGCTGATTGGTGCTATGGACAAAGAATGTCCCCATTGTCATGCGCTAAAATTCAAACATGAGTCAGCCGGTATGTGTTGTGCATCAGGAAAAGTGCAACTACCAGAAATTGAGACACCACCAGAACCATTGAACGGCTTGCTCATCGGCACGGATCCAGATTCAAACCTGTTCCTGAAATCCATTCGCACATTCAATTCATGCTTCCAAATGACTTTGTTCGGAGCTACAGAAATAGTTCACAATACTGCGGCAAATGGTCAACAATTCCATTCAACGTTCAAAATCAAAGGCCAAGTGTACCACAAAGTAGGCTCATTGCTGCCAATGCCAAACGAACCACATAAATTTTTACAAATTTACTTCATGGGCGGTGAGGACATCAATCGCGTAGATGCACGTTGCGGCTACAATAACCTCAATTCGCCTAATGCTAGGCGCATCGTCGGCGAACTGGACACCCTATTGAATGAGCACAACGAATTATTGAAATTCTTCAAATCATACATGCACGAATTGCAAAGTGACAACCACGCTATTGTCATCAATCCTGATAAAACACCAGCTGGAGAGCACGTGCGTCGATTCAATGCGCCTGTTGTTGACGACGTTGCTGGAATCATGGTTGGCGACCGCACATCGCCGCGAGAAATCGTGATTCGAAGAAGAAACAATAATCTGGAGTTCATCGCTGACACACACCGTTCATACGACGCTCTCCAATATCCGCTAATTTTCTGGAAGGGACAAGACGGATATTGCATAAACATTAAACAACGAGATCCCGCCACAGGTAATTCATTCATTATAAACATCATTATTCATTTTGAATTAATATTTATGAATGAATTAATATTTATGAATGAATTAATATTTATGAATGAATTAATATTTTTGAATATGTTGTTACAGGAGCCGAAACAAACAAGAAAGTGAGCTCGATGGATTTTTATGCGTATCGTATGATGATTCGACGCGGTCAGGACAACGTCATTCTGCGATGTCGTGAGCTGTGCCAACAATTCATGGTTGACATGTACGCGAAGGTAGAGAGCGAACGACTGCAATTCCTACGACACAATCAACAGAAGCTGCGTGAGGAAGAATACATTCACTTGCGAGACGCTATCATGAGCAACGCCGACACCGCCGAAATTGGTAACTCTATCATTCTACCATCATCCTACGTAGGCAGTCCACGTCATATCCAAGAATACATACAGGATGCTATGACTTTTGTGCGCGAGTACGGACGACCGTGTTTATTTATAACGTTTACATGTAATCCAAAGTGGCAGGAGATTACATCTTTGCTATTGCCAGGCCAAAATGCAATACATCGTCATGATATTACAGCACGTGTGTTCAAACAAAAATTGAAGTCTTTAATGAGCTTCATTACAAAATTACACGTATTCGGTCCCACACGTTGCTGGATGTATTCGGTAGAATGGCAAAAGCGAGGATTACCTCATGCACACATTTTGATTTAGTTAGTCGACAAAATACGCCCTGAAGAAATCGATAGTGTAATTTCCGCGGAAATTATAGATCCGTCTACTGATCAACTACTGTTCGATATTGTTACCAAAAACATGATTCATGGCCCATGCGGTGATCTGAATCGTTTAACGCCTTGCATGGCAGATGGAAAATGCACAAAGCGTTTTCCTAAACATTTCACCAACGACACGATCACAAATGTCGACGGATATCCAATGTATCGTCGAAGAAATACTGATAATGGCGGACAATCATTTACACTAAATATCAACAACGCAGACATTGACATTGACAATCGTTGGGTGGTACCATATTCGCCTCTGCTGAGCAAAACATTCAATGCTCATATCAATGTTGAGTTCTGCAGTTCGGTGAAGAGCATCAAATACATTTGCAAGTATGTGAATAAAGGCAGCGATATGGCTGTATTTCAAATTCAAAATACCGATGTGAATGCTCCTCGATTGAATGACAACGACGAAATAATGCGCTACCAAATTAGCCGGTACATCAGCTCCAATGAAGCTGTCTGGCGTATCTTTGGTTTCCCAATTCATGAACGGGACCCAGCAGTTATACATTTAGCCGTCCATCTTGGAAACGGCCAGCGCGTATTTTTCACCAATTGAGCGTGCCATAAATCCACCAAAAACTACATTCACCGAATTTTTCGAATTGTGTAATCGTGCGGATACTTTCGGTGCCTTTGCACGAATATTACTCTATTCCGAAGTACCTCGCTATTTCACGTGGAATCAAACAAAAAAATGGATGCCCCGCAAGCAACGCACACCAATTGTTGCGTGCCCCGGCCTATTCAAATCAAACACTTTGGGCCGAGTATATACAGTCAATCCAAGGCAGATTGAGTGTTTCTATCTGCGACTGTTGTTGGTTAATATCACCGGCTGATTATCATTTCAAGATATACGCAAAGTGAATGGGCAACAGTATCCAACATATAAAGATGCATGCCTTGCACTCGGCTTGCTCGAAGACGACAATCACTGGGACGATATGCTTGCTGAAGCAGCATTGGGCTGTACAGCAACACAAATTCGTCTACTATTCGCTATAGTGTTGACTACATGTTTCCCGGGACGAGCAGACACGTTGTGGGATAAGCACAAAGATTCAATGACTGACGATATATTGCATCATTACAGTGCAACGATCTAACGATTACATTCGGTGACGCTATGTACAATGAAGCATTGATTACTATCGAGGATCTTTGCGTTGTCATTGCCAATTTACCACTCAGTCATTTCGGTATGAGTTCGCCAAATCGAAGTACTTCTGATTTAATGGACACCGAAATGAATCGTGAACTGCAGTACGATACTGCAGAAATGGCAGCGATTGTTACTCGCAATGTCCCACTACTGACTCATGAACAAAAAATCATTTACGACCTCATTATGCTGGCAGTTTTGGCGGGACAAGGTGGATTCTTTTTTTTGGATGCACCAGGTGGAACTGGCAAAACATTTCTCATTTCGCTAATTCTCGCCAAAATACGATCAAATAATGGCATTGCATTGGCTGTTGCGTCATCTGGCATTGCAGCAACTTTATTGGATGGAGGCAGAACAGCTCATTCAGCATTTAAGCTGCCACTGAATATTCATAATAACCCAGACGCAATGTGCAATATAAAAAAACAATCGTCCATGGCCACAGTGCTGAAACAATGCAAAATTATCATCTGGAATGAATGCACTATGGCACACAAACATTCTCTTGAGGCGTTGAACAGAACACTTAAAGATATAACAAACAACGACAAACTATTCGGCGGCACTCTATTATTCCTTTCAGGTGATTTCAGACAAACACTTCCCATCATTCCACGTTCAACGTACGCTGATGAGATCAACGCTTGCTTGAAATCATCGCCACTGTGGCGTAATGTTGAAAAGGTCCAGCTAAAAATAAACATGCGCGTGCAAATGTTACAAGATCCATCTGCTGACACATTCTCGAACCAATTGTTAGATATCGGCGATGGAAAAGTTGCTGTCTATGAAAATACTGGATGCATAAAATTGCCCACTAATTTCTGCAGAATCGTTGATTCTCAAAATGCTCTCATTGACCGCATATTTCCCGATGTACGCACACAATACATAAATCATGCGTGGCTAGCAGAAAGAGCCATTTTGGCAGCAAAAAATGTGGACGTTGACGATTTAAACTTCAAGATACAGCAGTCATTGCCAGGCGATTTGGTATCATACAAATCGATCGATACAGTTTGCGATGTCAACGAAGCTGTAAATTATCCAACAGAGTTTTTGAACTCACTGGATTTACCAGGCATGTCAACACACCTTCTACGACTGAAAGTTGGATCTCCGGTTATTTTATTTCGGAATTTGAACCCACCACGGCTGTGCAATGGCACGCGATTGGTCATTAAAAATTGATGAAAAACATTTTCGAAGCCACCATTTTGAATGGCAAATTCCAAGCCGAAAATGTTTTGCTGCCACGAATTCCAATGATTCTTACAGACGTGCCAATTGAATTCAAACGCGTTCAATTTCCTATTAGATTAGCATTCACAATGACAATCAATAAGTCGCAAGGCCAAACTATGTCTGTTTGCGGCTTAGATCTGGGCACACCATGTTTTTCACACGGACAATTGTACGTGGCATGTTCTCGCGTGGGCAAACCATCGAGCTTATTCGTGTTAGCTAAAGACGGACTGACAAAAAATATTGTACACTCAATTGCTCTTCAAAATTAATATTGATTTTCTTTATTTCATTTTCCTACTTTAGGATAAAAAAATTATAATTTTTTTTCACTTTACATTTAACTTTTAAGAGATCAAACAATGAATATGTTATCGGCGGTCATCGTCTACAGTGCTCCATTCCTCTCTCTGTCATAGATATCATCCCCACACACTTACAATACATTCGTTATTTTTTATTTAACAACCAAAATATTTACTAGAAATAATTTAGATGGCAGAACAACGTTTGCCGGGTCAGCTAGTATTAATAATATTAATAACGTTTGCATATTTCGGATTCGATTTTAATTTAGTGTTCTTTTGTTTGACCTTTACTCCTATTAGAATTACTTTCATATTGCCATATTGTATTACACAGATATTTTAATATTTAAAAGATAATTACTTATTATTATTTTTTAAATATCTAAGATAAATGTATCCACGAAGCGACCCTGTGCGAAGCCGGGTACTTCAGCTTATAATATATATAAACAAAATGATTGGTTTATAAGCCAAGTGAACCAAGTCCATTCTAAATAGTTTTAAGTAAACTACGTTCAAACATAATATTTGAGTATTTCTAATAATTTTGTAAGGGTATTTCTCTTATTTTGTTTCTTTCGCACAAGAGTATTGTATTCTCAGGGTTGCGTTAATTTTTTGTATCAATATATGACATGCGTATCAATATTAAATATTATTATTAGATATTTGGGTTGGCATAAGAGACATAAAATCCCAGTATGAAAGAAATTTAAATAGAAAGCTATATATATTATTAGATATTATTAATTATGTATAATAGTTAAATATTTCAATATTTAAAGGTCTTTATTAATGCTACTCTGACTACTGCTGACTCGATTATTTCAATAAAAAGAATATTATTTTTATTATATAAATAGCGAATAATAATTCACCGGAAAGGTCACTCGAATATAAGTTTCCGGTCTGTTAGAATTTCAGTCTCTATATCGTTTTTCACAACATCTCATTGTACTGACCGTTATGCCGCAAATAAAACTCACTTCTGCATCTATCTTCGACTTCGTTATCTTCATCTACAACACGGTGATCACCACATCATAGCTCCCACGTGATCACCCTCATTGGTACCTTACATCGAACCCCGCATAATACTAAATCATATAAATATTTGATGTAAATATGGCACATTGAATAAAATTGATTTAGTTACATTTTCTCATTGTATGACCGATAATAATAAATTCCAAAATACGATTTATATCAGTGCCTCCGTGAGATATATGAGAATGGCAAAAATATTCAAAACACCCTCCCTTCACTAAAACATAGTGAAATAAAATATTAGTAGATAAGGCTCTCCGTGCAAGTTGTAAGGGGAAAAGCAAACAAACACCACGATACATTGCTAAAATGTCGTTCGAAGAACTTGCAAAAAATATGGCATTTGTAAGCGGTAAACCTGCGACCCGCACGCCACCTGATTATGCTAATCTTCAAAAAGGTTATCCTTGGGATGGTAGTTTTTAAACACCTTGTTTGTGAGTAAGTCAGGTGGCTTTATGTATGCTAAATAGTTTGAATATGCCAGGAAAATTCTAACATGTGGAGGTTGTGTCCGTCATAGAGGATAATGAAAGGTTCTATTGTTGTCAATTTTCTTTTCATTACCTATTATTTATTTTATGTTACTCGTCAGAAATCAATAAGTCTACGTTGCCTACATAAACATTTTTGACGATTTTTATTATGAATTGTACTTTCAGAACAATCAATAGTATTGAAAAACTAAATAGTCAGTATGTAACAACATTTATTTGGCCGGTTTATAATGCACCCTATGATAGTTAATAAAACGCCTTCGATATCTTGGGTAGGTACGTGTTTAAATTCCTCATTTATTTTGGAAAAGAAATAAACATGGTTTCTTTATACATTTAAACATAATTATTTCTCATAAAAAGTGTAGCGGCATGACTTAGAAAAGAGACCCATAAACGGCGCTGCCCATTGACTGGACTTCGCAAGCGTTATGTAGACGGATTAGGATTTAGCCCTATGTCAACTCCGTAATTTATACTCACAATCTTACAGCCAGTCAGCTTTTTCTTATTAACTTTGACCATTTTGGTGATACAGATCCTCTATTTTGAAACTAAGCACCTTGCACTATCGAGATTCGTTTCTAGTGTCAAGTGTCGTTACCTAGTTGTCAAATGCGATAACTACCTAAACTAAACTAATTCTTTGGCAAGTTCATTTGGTTATTTGGTTGAGGGAGTCATCTTATCTTGTTAATCCACTTTGGTATACCGTTTGCAATATTCTCTGTTATTATTGAACAATCTTTGTGAACTCTGAATAAAAGCTAAAACCGGAGGTGTTTTTATTTTATAAATAAACCACCTATAAAGGTAAATAGTTAGTATGTAACGACATTTATTTGACTAGTTTATAATGCATCCTACGATAGTTTATAAAACGCCTGTATTTGATATCGTGGGTAAGTGTTTAAAATCATCGTTTGGAAAAGAAATAAACATAGTTTACTTGGTATGTATGTGATCCAATATAAAAAATAAATGCTTTTGAAAAATATTTAACCTATTTATTTATCCTAAAAAAACGTTTGTTAATAAACTTTACCTCTGTGGAACCTCACATGTTTTGCTAAAGGAAGTAATCATTTTTCTATAATGCTACCTAATCATAAAATGAAGTTCCTAATCAGTTTACACATTTCCTTCAGTAAGTGATTTTTGTAATAATTTAATAAATTCCACCATGTCACTCTTCAAACAAAAATACAGTCTTTATATAAATGCATGTTAGTCATTCGCCCAAAATCTAATACACTAAAGAGCAGCTTATGATTTTTGCAGACAGACTAATCAAACTCTCATTTACGGGCACATTACTTATTATACAAGGTATTTTTGTGATAAAGCATTTATAATGGTGAAAAGCTGATTTTAACGCCATTTTTAGGATTCGTTTAAAATATAAATTCGTAGTTATTATTCTTTGGTGCCTCCCATGTGATGCTGCGAGTAGGGCATCCGAATAGTAAAATGCGCTCTTATAACGAGTATATTAATGTACTCATATTACTATTGAGTCGGTAGCAGCTGTTCTGATTGGAAACAATCCGTTCGCACATATTATAACGACGTCACACAAAAATTTTCACGTTACCCAATATTCTCCCACACTTTGCACGTGACTACAATATCCTATATGTTCATATGCAAATAAGCTAAGGCCTTAAAATACAAAGCTTTGGATCGAGTAAAAGCCTCCTCACGTGGGGTGTGTCCTTTACGAATTGGCTTAATTTAATTAACACGTGCAGGATGACAAATGACCGTCCGTCTTTTCAGGGGATCGGCAAGTTAAATTACCGGCAAAAGCCGTTTTTAATATTATTCCGCGAAAAGATTAATCGGTTTGCGCTACTGAGTAAACGATTTTTGGTATGCTTTTACGACTCGTTTTTTGTAAAAACGGTTGTGTATTATTTTTTTGTTTGATTTATTTGAATTTTGTTGCCGTAAACAAAAGCACAAAGAAGCATTTTTTTCAGTAATAAAAAATAAACACACATTTTTCTCCACATCTAAAATGGCAGTTTTATTACATTTAAAACTCCTACAATATTTATTCTACTAACTAATATTTTTTAAGTAGTCTGCAGTTTTAAGTAATTTCTATTTTTGTTTCTATACTCACTCATTGTAAACATATAAATCTCAAAGAAAACGAAATTAAATTTTAAATATATGGCAACACGAATATTATTCTGGCAATACTATGAAAAAGGAATACAATATTTAATTAATTCATTTTATGATTCTCTTCTTTATAATTTAACATCGTTCTCGGGTTCCCAACCAATTCAAGCCGCGCCTTTTTTTAACCCCCACGCCATTTTTTTTAAATACAATTAAAATAAAAAGTGAATAAAACACAATATTAAACATATTTAATATATATATATATATATATATTATCACGTGAATTATTTACCAGTACATTTTTTAAACTTCATTTGTGCGCTGTTAATACATCAGTTACACTTCTTAATATTAACTAATTTTTATTTTTTCCACCGGTAACTAATTATTTTTATATACTTATATGAATATTAATAATTTTTCGTTACAGTTTTATTAATCTTAAGACTATAGCTTTTGTGATTTCTAAGGTTATACCTATATACAGAATGTATGCCTAGAAGCACTTTTTTGTTGACAAAAATTAAAGATATATTATTATGATAGCTTCATAAATAATATTATCTTTACAGTAAAAATATTTCATTTTTATCAATTGATTACAGACAGTCGCATTATACCCGAGGATGCTGCAAGTTCAACCCAAGTTGGGAAACTTCAGATAATAAAAAAACATTTCAGTATTTTTTGTTTTCACAAATATTTTTAATAAACCATTGTAGGTAGGTACATGACTTAACAGACTTGAACAGACGCATAATATACTGTCTATAGGTATTGACACAGCCACCGAGATTGCCAATCTGTATTATTTGTGTGGGAATGTGACTCTACAAATGTGGCATACAAGCATTATGAGAAATGTAATATGCAGAACGTGGTAATCACCGGTTCCAGTAGTAAGTGGTCTTCTACACCGTGGGATCTATATTTTCCAGTAAAAAAGTACTGATATTTTAATTGATTTTGGTTTGAATAATTCGATAAATGCAACGTGTGAATATATTGAGCTTACTAGAATTAATTGACAATAGCATGTAATAAGATTTTGGGATTATGTGAAAAATATTGTACTACTATATAAAAACTTTGAGATAAAATATCCAAATGATTAAAGAAAGAAATGTATAAAAAAATAAAATGATAACAATTTAAACACAAATTTAATGAACTCATGTAGGCTGGTAATTACAATGCCCGAAGCCCGAATTAAATATTGAGATATTATTCCAGTTATAGGTTAATTTCCTTAGATAATGATCAAAAATAATTATTATTACATGACTGTGGTTATCACTAAACGTGTTACTGTACCGGCCAATTGGAAGACAGAAGGAGAAATATTGAGGGACATTTACATGTAGCTAACCCATGTTAATTTTGAACATAAACTATGCTTATTGGCATCTATTGAAATACCATTAAACTTTTCATCATACCATAGTATCACCATGTTACCAACTGCCAATTTTTATTTCCCGGCGATAATCTAGAAAACTCGTATTATTTAGCGAAATCAAAGGTAAGAGATGTTGAGAAAAACCTATCTCCAGATCGACGGATCACAATCAAGAATACTACAGATTTTATTCTATCACTTGATGACCACTAAATACCGAGCAAGGTGAAGACTTGCCGCGGTGAAGACTCAGACAGTGAAACCATCCTGGTAATGACTAATAATAATCATTAGATTCCGACGAAAAATAAGGCAAACCCTGTAGTCTGATGTATTAATACTTTAGCAACAATGCATGTAAGCATAATATGAGACATACAAATATTATAGAAAACGAATTAATCACATATCTAGCTTCCGCGTGGCATCCTTGTACAATGCTGATAGTTTGTGACTTAATACAGTGTTAAGGTTGAATGACAAAATGTGCCCCTTAAAACGATAAAGTTTTGGCTACAGGAAGGAACACCACACACACCAATTCGCTAGGATAGCAGATAGTATTATATCCAAACACCCTCTATGATAAAATAGGGAAGCCTTCATCTAGCAATTATTGATTGACCCCTGATGGAAAAAGATAATATTAGCATATTAATTTGTTATATAATAATGTCATTGTATTAGAATGAGTTAAATAATATATTATATTATATAATTGAAGAGCTCATTAATATCAAAACTTATTTAAGGCAAAAACTGTAAGTAAAATAGAATTAACTTAGCGATTTTTAGATGGTACCTAATTGAATAAAGAAGTCTCGAAAGTTTCTGTAGGAGCGTAAACACGGCACATGAGCCGAAGGTTTCAGTTACCCAATTTGGCCCCGAGCTAATATCAATTAAAACTTTGCAATAGCCTGCTTCACATGGGGCGTGATATGTTTTTTCCCTCATAAATGTATGAAGGCTTGATAATTTATGCCAAAGCTCGTATATTTTGAAGCTTTCCGAGAATTATATTTCACAGATACGATTCATAATTAATATTATATGTTTTTGTAATAAAATTTAATGTTTTTTTTCCCTTTTAAATGATCTATTCTGACTGGATTTAAATATTAAAACATAGGTTATAAAGACACTCTAAAACCAAAGAATTAATAATATACAATATATATTATTATCAATATGCAATTTAAATTGACTTATATCTAATACCTATATTTCAGCTTTATTTTCATAAAAATATTTAGACTCGGTCTATTGAACAAAAAGTTATCCAGCATCCGTAATGTTTATTTTAAAATTACGTCCCTCATGGAACAAGATTAATGAATCAGGTGACTTTTGTTGATAAAAACCTGAGGTGGTATGATGGTGTTCTCTTTCCTTAGTCTACTTACAGAATACGAGCTTTCTGAGCGGCTCCTGAGTAGTATACAGAGCTGTTTCGTATAAACACTGCCATCTTGAAGGTAATTGTCAGGTGATTTACCTTCAGGGATGTGTTTAAACTATATGACGAGAAGATGATCGTGAAACGATAACGCTTTTACGAAAGTTAAAGTATCAAAGTTTATTCAACAGAATCCAAGTACATACACAGCGGACATATTATAAATGTCACACAATATAACAGATAATAGACAAGGGTGCGAGGCGCGTGCAGCTTTATATAGAGTTTGGTGATATATTAATTAGTTTATTGACTTCTTGTGTATGATATTCAGGTGTGGGTCCACAACTCTACCGTGGATACCCTTAACTTAAAGTCATGTAAATTCAGTAAAAGCATATTTGAGCGAATGGCGGCCTCAATCTTGGGTGACTGCTCCTGAGGCCTTCCCAATCGTAAAAAATATACTTCACAGCTAAACGTAGGTTTCGTGATACCTCATATGTGTGGTGTGGGGCGGGTGTGGTTTGGTGGGGCCATAGGTCAACACCGCATTTACTTTGCTCGTAATGGTCAAGGAAAAATTTGTTTGAATAATTGATTTGGACATTTACGCCGTACGTTTTAATTCTTTCTCTCTACCCACCCTTAGGTAATTGAGCATTATAATAGGTACATAGTAATTCTCAAATAAATAGGTAAGTAGGCACTAAGATTAATAGCTATACATTATTTTGTTACATCCAATAGAACTTTTAATTAATTAATCATACCATAACTATTTTTTATAATAACAGTTAAGCTAACCGTCTATACATAGCTTTTGAATAAAAAAAGCTGAAGGCAATACTTAGATTCTAAATTTCAATTTTCAGTTTCATGTTTTTTTGACATCTTAACCGCTAAGTTTCAAGTTTTTTAAATTTCATTGTTAGCATCTGATTTAATGTAGTGTGTGATGGGATGCAGTCACCGCCGAACTGTCTTTTCTGATCTTTTCCGCCAAAGCGAGATATTCCATCTTAACCGTAGATGTATTATAGTTTACGATATTTGCGAGTATCCGTTTGTACTTATTGTACGAGGGTGGGTCAATAAGTCCTTAGAAAAGCCGACAAGTGGCGCGACTAGTACTGTAAGCGGTTTGTTTTCATGCAGCGGCACTACCGATTCAGTATGCTGCGAAGTTTCAATCAGATTGGTTGAGTTGTTGTGTGTTTTTCGTACATTTCAAAAAAAAATTTGCTTGTGGAAAATGGAAAAATGGAAAATGGAGAAAATTGAGTTTAGAGCTGTTATTAAACATTTTAATATAAAAGGGTTAACAGCAAAGGAAATAAAAAATGAGTTGGATTTAGTTCACGGCATATCTGCTCCTTCACTTGCAACTATTTATAACTGGTTAAATGAATTTAAACGTGGTCGTACATCAACAAAGGATGAACCACGCTCAGGACGTCCTGTAGAGGTGACTACACCAGAAATGATCAATAAAATCCACGATATGGTGTTAAGTGACCGAAGATTAAAGTTGAGTGAGATAATTGAGGTTACAGGGATCTCAAAAGGACGCGTCATTTCTATTTTACATGACAAATTGGGCATGAAAAATATTTCTGCAAGATGGGTGCCGCGTTTGCTCACAGTCAACAATAAACGCAATAGGGTGGTGGCCTCTAAAGCCCTGTTGTCGCTCATGCAACGCAATCCGGATGAATTTTTTCGTCGCTTTGTGACTGTAGATGAAACATGGATACACCACTATACTCCCGAGACGAAAGAACAGTCAAAGCAGTGGATTGCGAAGACAAACCATGTCCAAAGAAGGCGAAAACCGTAAAATCAGCTGGTAAGGTTATGGCTACTGTATTTTGGGATGCACGTGAAATTATTTTCGTTGACTATTTGGAAAAAGGAAAAACAATAACAGGGGATTATTATGCATCTTTATTGGACCAGCTAAAAAACGAAATTGAAGAAAAATGGCCTCATTTAAAAAGGAAAAAAATCCTCTTTCATCAGGACAATGCCCGTGTTCACACATGTTTACGATCAATGGCTAAAATTGAAGAATTGAAGTTCGAATTGGTCGACCACCCACCGTATTCGCCAGATTTAGCCCCCAGTGACTTTTTCCTTTTCCCAAACGTAAAAAAATGGCTAAGTGGACAACGTTTTTTTTCAAATGAAGAAGTCATCGATCGGACAAATGCTTATTTTGAGGACCTTCCGAAAACTTATTTTTCTGACGGTTTAAAAAAAATTGAGAAACGTTTAACCAAGTGTATTGAGCTCCAAGGAGATTATGTTGAGAAATAAAAAAAAATACAAAAATAAAAACTGTTTTAATGCTTTTTTCTAAGGAATTATTGACCCACCCTCGTATTATTCAATACATTTATAATTTCAACTCAGTACTATTATTGGAGCGAGAATATTCTTGTTTCTTTTTATATCCCACCGTTCCCACCTATCTATGTTTCATAAACTTTTGATTTTTTTTCTAAGCTTCGGGTATTTCTATAATATGTTTTTTTATGTTAATTGAAGCTCGTGGCTTGTGTAAATAATCTCACACGACTAATATAAATACCAATGCCTCTACCGAATTATTCTGTAAAATATAATAATATTCAAAATAAACAACCCCAATTTCAAAGAATTTTATATTATGTATGTCTTACATGGATATTTATTTTAAAACATCAGAAGCGATAAGAGTATTTATGTCAGTGTTTAGGCATGTCAGTTGTTAGGTTGATAAAGTCTTGCAACCATTTTTATATTGTAAAACATTTCCCATCCGCTGTAAGCCGAACGCATGACAGAAATCTTACTTTTGAATTGTGTTCTTCTAATGCCAATAAACCGTTACGATTTTTTATTGTTTTCTTTACATTGTTTTACTTTTCACGCTATCGATTTTATTTAAATAAAGGATTATTCAAGTTCTAGTACGAATTTCTTTTCAAATAATGTAGACATATCGTAAAATTTTTGCAAATATATTTATTTCAATCGATAATTTGATATTTGATACAAATGGAATGTAATATCATTCAAATGACCTCAAATGAGACACTTTGTAGCTTACAATTTGCTTACGCCAATTTTCGATGACTTTTTTTTACATATATCTGTATCTATCTCGGCCATAACGTTACGGGTGTTATCCTTAAGTACGTCGAAAGTTTGCGAATTGTAAGCATTGATTTTGATGATCAAAATCTTGAAATTAAACAACCATTGAACTTTTCATGCAATAAAGCCAGTGTTACGTAATCTGTATGGCATGTGGCCCTATATTTTTAAAATTATATATTTTCCAAATGGAATTCCAGACACAAAAAGTCAGTTATTATTTTCCTATAGCAGACGCTAGTTCATAAATTAAAAAAGTATGGCCCGATGATGCCTTCTGCCCAAAAATCGTACAAAATAAAATTTTACAGCTTGTAACGACCTATCTTTAATAATTGGTGGGTTTTCCGTGCCCAAAAATATGGCAGATTTGCTAATTAACGTGCCCATTGGTGTGAAAATGTGCCTCATTGGTGAAGATAATTTTCCTTGAAAAGCCATCATCGGTTGCCTGGTTTTCCAAGACCTAATCGGCAAATATGCGATGCTACCCGTAGTCATTTGGCTTTAATTATTGCATGAGTTGGATCTTATAAGCATGTAGGTGAAGGTTTTTGTGTGAAATTCGTCTAAGGGAAAGACATGTGTGATAAAAAATAATTCTTCAATGTAAAAAGTACAATTATTAGATACACGCTAAATGTACTAATTCCACAATATTCTATTATTGTTATGTGCATACATGTTTATAATAATATTTGAAGTGACTACTGTAATAATTATAATAAGATTAGAAATTAAAATTGCCCAAACAAAACTGTAGTCACAAAATAAATGAATAAAAAGTTATTCAGTACCTAACTCTCAATGTATCACTTACAACAATCATGACAATTGTGTATTCTACTTACAAGTAAACTCATTCAATCTTTGTATGCACTTCTATCTATATTAGTACAGAAACTACACAGTATAATGTTTATTTATTCAATTGAGTCTGCTTAGACCGCTAATGTAATTCAGTTTTGTTGCAAAGTTTATTCAGATCAAGCCGGCTCAAAAGTTTCTGCTGAAAGCATTCTTATACAACCTCATTCCACTGACAGCTTAGCACAATTCTGAGCTTTTATTGGCTACTGAAATATTTTAAAACTTTAGTTTTACTCGATGTTTGTTTAATATTATCAGTTTTCTGAATCTTTACTTTCCGATTTTATGTAAGTTACTTTTATCAATTAAATCATCACTTTTAAATTACCTAATAGAAATTTTTACATGACTGAGAAAAACACTATAGGTACCTACCAACTTAATATTATAATAGTCGTAATCTAATATTGGGAATGATAACCTTAATAGTGCGTTACTATTTTTTTGATTTTACCATGCTCCAATTCAAATTTATTTAGTGAAATTTACAAATTACAAAATTCAAGACGTTCACAAAATGGTATGAAAAAAAACAAAGAATAGTGCGATACTTTTTTTGATTTAAAATGTTAAAGTTCAAATTTATTTAGTGAACTTTACAAATTATAAAATTCAAGACGTTCACAAAATGGCATGATAAAAAACAAAGAAATATTTAGTACAAAAATAAATTCCTAAATAGAAGCTGTATTAGAAAATCAGTACATATAAAAAGTATAAAGAGTAAAAGTGAGTGTATGGCAAATAAGCTAAGTAGAATTTTGAGAACTTATAAAAGAACAGTCTAAAGGTATGTGATTTGGTTAAAAATAGTTATTGCCCGCCCAATTGGCTTTACCAATGTCAGGATAGTTTTCCACTTTGAGAGGCAACCGATGTGTTCGATTTCTAATATAATTCTCAGGGACACACGGGTCAATATCACCAATAATAGCATAACTTGCATTTACACCCCATATAATTCGGAAAAAATATATCCCCAAGAAGAGGCACATAAATTCGTCACTCATTTATTTTGCAGCTTTTAAAATATGGGGAACGAATCGTCGGTATCAGATGTAGAGGCAGAGTTACAAATGGCAAAGTTGTTTGAAGGATAAAAAAATACTAGGTAACCAATAATTGATGAAGTATAGACTATAAAGTTGGAAGGATACTATTTATTCTTCTGACTAATTTCACTTTTTTACTATTTTGGACCAGTTTCATCAATCAACTTATAAATTGAATTGCTAGTTAACACCATAAAACAAAAGTTAAACTATGTTTTTTTTTTATTAAATCAATAATAAATCTGATTAAAAAATACTACATTTATTGAATATATCTATATATTTTAATAATAAATATTAAACACTTACATAGTTACGTAATATATTATTTATTCCGAATGAGTAAGTTTTTGATGTGGTGCGAAAAATATTAATATAATAAATAATATTACAATGTAGATTGGCACGTTGAAACTGTGACATTTTACTTATAGACACCATTTTTATCAAACTTTTAAAGTTTTTTTGTTATATTCATATTGACAAACTTAAGTGATATCATGATTATTTATTAATTAAAATTTGTAAATAATGATAGTTTGGTAGAATAAGTGCGTAGATTTGTATTACAATATGAATGCTTTAGTTCTGGTACAAGGCAAACATTTTTCGTATTCAAAATGGTCAACGTATCTATTAATAACAAATTAAAAACTCATGGTTTATTTTGGGTATATCTGTAAATTGGCAAATTTATGGAATTTACTGAATTAAAACTTATATTAAAATGCTTGTGCAAATTCAAACGTTAGTTTTCAGTTTCATTTGTCTATAATATAATCGTCTATATGATGTTTATTTTATTCAATATCATATTTATCAGTGAAAAATTCATTTTTCTATAAATATATTTTCTACCTAAAATTATTATTTGACAATGAAACGTGTTGACTTCACCGACATAAAATCAAACCACATCTGGTTTTATTCACTATGCCGTAAAGAAGCTTCTTTTAGTTTTCGGTTACCTGATCAAAAAGTTCTGCTCGGAATAATTCTCAAATAAGACGAAGGGATCTCCTGAGATTTCTCTTCCATTTCGGTATTTCTAAAAGTATCTTCTTTCCCAGGAAAGAGACTGCAATGATACTAAAACATTATGATTACGGAATATGAAGTTCGAATAAACTTAGCAATATTCAATAATCATTGAACAATGTAAGCTTTGGCTTTAGTTATTGGATGATTATCTAGGTCAAAGAAAAGTATGATTAACTTTATGTAGATAAATTTATTAGATAACAAAAACTATACATTATCAATTATTGCGGTTTTTTACTTATAAATATCGGTAATAAAAAAAATCGTCGCAAATAACGTTTTAAAATTGGCTTAAAACATAAATCTTTTATCACAAAAGACGTTTAAAGTTTCGTATGTCCAGACGTTAAGTTTATATTTAAAAACAAAAAAATGCCAACCCTGGAACCCCAGGCGCAAAAACATTTGCAAATTGGTAAACTGACCCATCCAGTCTAGACGGTGCTCTATTTAATACGTATTCAAAGTGCCAAACTTGATCGGCAAAAACCAATAACAATAAATCGATGTATAACACGTCATGTGTTTGCCTGTAAAATAGCCTAAGGGTTTGTTTTGATATATTGTATGAAGTTTTGTTATAAGTCCTTTGAATTACATAATTATAATGTCATTTTCAGAAATAACAAATTCTGTAATAATTATTAGCTAATAATTAATATGTTACGACGTTGATATGAAGACTGCCGACCAAATAATTTGAGGGTATAATAATGATGACACGTTCAGTATATTTTTACGTAACATATTAAATGTATAATTGTATTTTATAACTACCCTTTTATCATTTCTGATATCACAGTTAAATTTTTTTATCGTTGAGAAATATAAAGTTTAATCGAATGATCCCAGAATGCAAGAAAATGGGTGATAGGACAGGCGTAATACAGAATATTACGATGTCCGTATGCTGTGGTAGTTAGTAAATATTATTATTTTATGCCTTGAAACTGTATATATAGAAATGGTTTATATAATAAAGTACTTAGTGTTATTATGTCTTAAAACGTATTTTGACCAATGAAAAGTTGAACATGTACCGTTTAAAAAAAAATCGGTTAGGTACATGCTCAAACACGCGCGTTAACATCATTTGAATACGTGTGTTAAATAAGGCTCTAAGTACCAAAAAGTAGTATTGCCTGTAGTTACAAAATACCGAGTCATTGCAGTAAAATTTCATGAAGCAGACCTTTTGAAAAATGTAGTTTTACAGTGTGAAGCAATCACGGCAGCTTCTATAATTTTAGGTATTAAGAATTCGCAAGTGTCAACACACCATCGTCAGCTATTTCATATTGAATGCCGTTGACCACTGCAGTGCTACTTATACCATTATAAATAAAACACGCCAACGGACTTACAACGTCGACAGGTTTAATTATTTTGCTGTATTTTTTTGACTTGCTCGAGGCACTTAGACTATAGTTGAAGTTATTGGCGTTGGTATGTAGAACATTTTTCTATAAAAATGTAAGTTTTTTTGTTTTTGGTACTTAGCGCCTTAATTAATACACGTATTCATTTTACTCCCTACTTAAATTATTATAGTTTGTCAATTTATGGCTACAACCGTATGTTGTAGCTTAACTACTGGGGAATGCCAAAAGAAATGGCGTATTTCAAAAAAACACTACCTTATTCTTAGGTCAATAATTATTATAAAGCAATCATTATTCGCAGGATGTTTATCACACTTGAATGGTCAAAAACATTGCTTATAATTAGTATCTTTAGAATTATCTTCAAATGTGTTAATCTTGCCCATTTTTTGATTAATAAAATGCCTAATTCTTGTCAAATTTGGGATCACAGAGATTATCAATATAATTTTTTATCAATGTCAATATAAATTATACTGATGGTTTTATAAATGCGTTTAAAAATTAATAAATGTAAAAAATCTTAACACCACTGCACATGCATGTACTGAAATATGACTATATTCTAAAACATTAGAGCGAGAGGTTTAAAAGAATACTATTTTATGTAACAAAATTACTTTATGCAGACATCAAATGTTTAAAATAAATATAAAGGATAATAAGGCTTCAAAATTAAATAAATAGATTAACTACAACGTTTTAGGAATGTCCAGGATCATGCTTTGAAAATGCAATAAAAGCTCTATTTTGACCTACGCTGAGCATGTCCGCCCAAGAAAAAGGGCCGCTTATTGGAGCGTCGTTGGTTTATTTCTATACACTCTAAATTATATCACTAAATTGTATAATTATTTCTCGTTGTTTTAATTTTTAAAGCAACAACTTTCATTCAAACGTTTAATCGTTTGTTTACTTAAGGAATTACAAATGGCCGATAATAATAAATTCGTTAACGGAAGAATTCTACTATCAAACTTGCTTTCATATACAGCTAACTTCATACTGTCGCGCACTTTCGTAACGGTGTGCGCGGGCAGCTCTCAATTTCACTCTCTACCAAACGCCCCAAAAGAAGCATAACTTCAATAATTTATAGTGAAAATATTTTCTATAAATCATTTTCAAGATTCTGATAATTTTTACATTAAAAAAATCAAAAGCATTTTTAAAATCTGTCTGTAATCTTATCTGGAAGCAATTTTTATTGTTATTGCCAGCTAGCATTGAATTAGAAAAAATAAGTATCACTCTTTTTGTACTTGTTTGTTGAAAACATTTTTTATATATATCTTGTTCATCTAATATGAAGCGGCTGGGTTGAGCATCGAAGACCGTACCAAGTACCAGCCGTTCGCCCGCACACCTTCTCGCATCGAAACTTTGTGGCGTCCGAGCTCTAAATCATCCCCTAAAATAGGGGATGAGTCCAAACAGGGGCGGGTTGGTGACAAGAGAGCCCGGCCCGGAAAATTAGCGAGTCAAACGGCCTAAATCAAAATTTTAGTTTACTTAAGCGGATATTTAATTAATTTAGAGGATTGTAGAGGAAATTCATAAGGGGCGTTGGTTAGTAAATTACTAGATTACGTTTAATTAAGTATACAATTACAAAGATGTAACATTCGACTTCTTAAACATATCTGCTACATCCCTTTTATTTTATATATAAAGACATCAATAACGTTTTAGCTGAGAATTCTGTGATAATATTAGTCGTGTTACTAATTTTTAGTACTATTTGAGTAAAAAATAATATAAGTACCGTACTGTTCCATTTGGACGTTATCAATAATTGTTTAAATAATACTGACATACGAGTATTCTATAATTATGTAGCTTATATTTTAATAAAATTAATCGTATTATACAAAACACTCTCTTACACAATCTTATTTAGGTATTGTCGCAATATTGAAGCTCGATATTTTTATGAAAATCGGTGGTTTTTAAAAAAATATTAAAAATCTCTACAAAACATAGAAAACTTAATAAACTAAATTTTAATAATAAATATGACCATAAAATATATTATGTTTTAATAAGATGGGGTCCTTTGACAAATCATATGTTATAAGATGTTTTACAATTATTGTTAGTTTAGCTTTGACTTAAAGTATTTTTTTTTTCTTTTTAATATTTTCAGATACATATTTATTAATAATTACAGTTACAAAAATGTCTCAAATTGCAAGCTTCGTATTTTTCCATTAGGTGCCTCTGGTAGGTAAAGACATCGTTTTAAGTAAAAACTAATTTTGGTATGGTCATAATATTATTAATAAAGCTCAATTTGATAAAAATTAACAAAAAAAACTATGAATAAGTCAATGCATTAGAGAAAACTTAATGCACTAAATTATAATTATATATTTAACGATAAGAAAATATGTAGTAATATAATGGGATCCTTCCTAATTCACATTTTATAACTTTTCTTATTGTAAGTTTGTTTGTCTTTGACTTAAATCTTTTTAATGGTTATAGAAACATATTAGTTAATTTTTAAGGTTCTTTTTTCCCGCTAGATGTCTCTGGTGGGCGGAGTATTCACATTAATAGAAGAGCGTCAATCTCTGTTTTATATCGACGTATACGAGATGCATATTGCTTCGACTGCTCTTCGACAATCGCCTTTCCAATCCGGCTCTGACCAGTCAGCCATCCACATTTCTGCACAAGCAAATATATCAACGACCAGTAAACAACCTAGCATTCAAATGAAACACCCGCAGAACACAAATGAAATGGCGATAAACGTGACGCATCTCTCTCTTTGCCAAATCGAATTTTGTTTGTTTTACGTTTTGTTTATTTCGATCACGCAACGCCTGCTTTTTTGCGGTTCTAATCGAAAAAAAAGCCTTTTTTCTATGTAGATATATTTATATTAACGGCTCGTGTTCGCATTTTTTATCCATTCTTTATGAAATATATCCACGATTTAGAAACCAGCGTATTTGTTTTACGGCCGCTTTTAACAATTTCCGACGATTAATTGAATCAAATTATCGAATTCGTGTTAACATTTCCATATTATACCGATTTATTTTAACCAGATTTAAAACCCATGTCTAATCCATGTTGATACACTAATAAGAGTGGGTATAATAGAAAAACCTCGATATTCACTTTTCATAAAAATTTTCATTTTGCTATAGATTTACGGTATATTTACATGACTTAACATCCTGAAAGTTGACTACATAATATATTATATTTTTAAATGGTTTCGTAGGTTATTTTATCGTATATTATAAACTGTAAGTATTATATTTTTCACATTGACTGAAAACAAATTCTCTTTGGTCGCAATTTTTTTAAGCTCTTTCTAACATTTTCAAAATGAAATACAAAACTGATGGGTCGCATTATTTCGGGTTGGACATATTTGGTATAAATAAGAAGTACCTACCTACCTAATATTACATTCTCTGCCAGTCAGTAGCGAAGACTCCATACTAGGCGATTATTAAAAGCCTACCTTCTTAAGAAAAATATTTTTTAATTGCATATTGAGATATTTATATAATCACTTGATTATTTCATATTCTATGAAAAAAAATTTATTTGCCATTGACAGATGTCGAATACGTATGTGAGAATATATTATAAAAATTAAAAAATAATCTGCAAAGGTTTAAAAAAATATACCACAGCGCGCCATCTTTCTTGACATAAATAAATGTCAGATTATGTGTGAAGGAATTGTGATATTTATTCGTATGAATTAACGTAACCTCAGCCAGTCTATCGCATTAAACGAAATATGGTAGGCTCCTATCGCAAGAGCCTAAAACATTTGCGCATAAGTACATCATATTGTTGACATGACTGCACTTTGTCCAAAATATTTAATAAATAGATAATTTAAAAAAATATATTTATGTGGCGTTTAATCGCATTTTAATAAATATAGATTTTTTCTATGTTATGTTTAAATGTTTTGAAAATACGTAATTTAAACTTAAAAATTTACGTCGTCGGTGAGTTTTTAAACTTCCATTAAATTAGTGTATCGTTTTCATTAGTGTGTACCTATTCTTAGTAATATCGTATTATCTTCTTATTTCTCGTTAGCATACCTGACAAGTGTGCTCTTTTTCTCAGATCTCTAAAGCCTACCTCTTTTCAAAAATCACCCTCCTCCAGTGCTGCCAGTTGTGTGTTTCCTATTGATACGTGTGAATATTATTATAAAGTATCCAATCTTAATCAATTTAATCTCATTTAATTTATTATATTACGAGATATAAAAATCTATAAATTCTCATTGTTTTATAACTAGATATTTATTTGTGTTTTGGTATGTCTGTTTCATTAAAATGAAATACGTTATTATGCAAAAGTATTAAAGTAAGTATTGGATATGCTTTTATAAAGACGGAATGTAGATAGACACTGCTAATCTCTTTGTCAAAGTTTACCTGTTTGCATAATCATAATACCCGACTTCCATATCAAACATGCAGTAATAAATTCTATCTTTCAGCGAGCGCCGTTATCATTTGTCATTTGGGTATTACCCAAATTTATGTTAATAACAATACATGCCTTATTTACCTAATGCATGTTTAAAATACAAACTGCCAAAGCTGTTTGCTAAGTTGTCTACACTTGAACTTTGAACGTTGCGTCGCCTTCGCTCGAGAGTTGCGTAGAGAGGAAATAATGCTTTGGCATAGTTTATAGCTCAGGGCTACAGCGAAGTACTTAAAAGTTTCATATTAACTTACTGTAGGTACCTACCTAGTGTACAATATCAAACAAACAACTCAAATGTAAATAAAAATACTTGAATAAATTGTTAAGCAAACTTTCTTTCCGTCAGTATAATTACTGCAGCTGTAAGTATTTAGTGGATTAAATAGGTATAGAGGTTTAATAAACTAATTCATTAAAGGATTTTCCTCCACAAACTTCATGTCAGAGTTGTGGTGGAAATACACTTTTCCGAAAAATTTACAGCAGTAAAGAGGTGGTCAGATGGGGAAGAAAGATAAATGGTGAAAAAATCGAGTATACCTACCTACACGTAGGAATTGTGGGTGGCGTTCCCTGGAATATCATCAAAAGATGAGTGGATAGCTAGGAATCAACAACTAAGTCTAAATAAACAACTCCTAAACGTCTACTAGCCCTTTCAGGGACAAAAAATTATGAAATACTTTAGAAAATATTTTTATCATGACTTTTCTATTTGCTCGGTGGATGAATAAGACAAAAATATATTTGAAGTTATACTTTTTTTGGCGCGTTTGGGAAAACAGAATGAGAAGAGTGTATTTTTTGCGTGTGACCGGTCGCGATGTAACACATAATGTTTTTAATTTATGTTGCATTCAGGCTGCGTAATACTTTTAAATACTTATCGTTGTATTAGGCGGATTCAAATTAGTTTCTGTTAACTGAGGGCGTTGGTATCAAAACTCAAAATCTCCAGCATATACTAAAAATGAGTTATGAATGCAGCATTGTTCTCCGTACTCATACCTACCATTAGTAGTAGTTAAGTATAAATTATTTTTCTAATCTGACAATCTCCCATACAAAATAAATGTGAAATCTGTGTTTATTTTTAAAACTTATATTCTCCAATGCCCTATGATTTTCTAAACTAAGAATCTCCATTCCAGCCAATGAGAAGGCAGCTTTGAATTATCATGGTCGACAGTATTTGTTTATCTATCAAAGTGCAAGCATCTGTTCCCCAGTTTTATTCAAGCTGTACTTAATTAATATAATATAATAATAATTAATAAAATATAACTCATATTATCCTTATGGCGTATTTTCTAAAATAATAATCTCCAAGTTTAAATTAAAGATATCTTGAATGTTTACTGCTTTGCTTGCCTGTAGTAAATACAGATGTTGTTTGAAAAAATAATATCTGTATTTACTACAGGCAATTTCTTTTTTGATCCTCCATCTAATAAAACTATAATTAAACTGTTTATTCGTAACTATAGCATGAATTTGGTTTGCCAAAAACTTACATTGTTGGAGATTCTCAGTTATGATACTAAGCCCTTCAACTTTCCTTACGTTCTTCATAAAACTTTATTTATATTGGGTTGTATATTTATTTTTCATTGTAAAGATTGTGTATCAAGATTTGAGGCTATATTTATGTAAGTAGAGTAAAATTATATATCAATAAATAAATAAATTTTATGACTGTTGAGTTGGCTATTAATTCAAAAAATATAAGTACTAAAATTTGATTTTTTATTTATTCATCATGGGCACTTCTAAATCGATTATAACCACTGTATGGCAAAGATGAGTTTTGGTCCAATACAATAATTAAATTACAATTATCATGTGCTATACGAGACACAGAAGAATCGTGTACGTTTTCATCAACCAATCCACTTATTTTGTTTTTTTATTTTTTTCATCATTCTATAATCCAGTGGTTTCCAAACTTTATGTTACTACGCCTCCCTTTAAAAAATCTGATCTTGGCGCCTCCCCTCCCTTTATTTCATTAAATAATACAGACACCTTTTTAAATAGTCAACAATGTACTAATATAAAAATGAGAAAAAATAGTTATAAAAGTAAACAAGGTTTTACTACTTATATTACATTAATTTTTTAATTAATTTGTTTTTCACGCGATGAATATGCTTGTTTATGAGCGCAATCAGTTGTCAAATTCATCATCGTTCATTGACAAATGGATTCTATCATGGGCCCCACATCCTGAAGCGGGCCCACTTACCTATCGCTGAGGTTAAGGGCAGCGTGGTTCCCTAATGTAGTGTTTCCTAAATTATACACGGGAGTTATCATTTAAGTACCTTTATCAATCATCATTATAGGTATCACGTCAAATTGCAACGTAGGTACAACTACATATTTAAAATATTTAACAGCCCTGAAATAAAGCAGCGCCGCAGACGACTTTTTTGACTATTAATGAAATAATGTGAAAATTGCATTAGCATACTAACCAAGAACTCAGTAAATAGATATTTGTTAGCTTCAATATATCTGGCGCAGAAATCATTTAAAAGTGGAAACATAGCGAACTTATTTTTTCCAAAGCTCCAATTTTGTATGAATGTCTTCTGTCTTTTTAAATCAGTGAATGCATTAGTGGTCATTGCATTAATTAATTTATTTATTTTTTTTTAAATTTCAAACAAATAGACAAGTTTAACAATAAAATTATCGTTCCTAAACAAATTTGCCTCAAATTTCAACATTATGGTTTGACCCTTTTATTTCATTTTTTCAAAAGATAGCCAGCGCGCTTCATAATAGTATTGAAGTGAGGTATTATAAAATTAGTCTCCATATTTTCAGACAGGTTTACAAACAACCTTTTATCGGACTTTTTTATGTAGTTTATATCTATCGGCCGTTTTATAAACTATGCATTTGCAAACTGCAAACCTGTGGCTATATTAATTGTGTTAAACTTTTCGCATCTCCCTTTGCAACCCTCCACGCCTCTCAGTTTGGAAATCGCTGCTATAATCTGAAAAAAATACGTGTCCTCATATTATGGGGACTCGGTGAGGATATGACGATCATAATATGAGGATATGGGGACTCGGTGCACCTGAGGTTGTAATTTTTTTTTTTGTATATAGAAAAGTTATATCTTATTATAATATAAAAAAAACGTTTGGAATACGCTAATTTTTAAAGAATATTCTCTAATCTTTATAAATTATATATGTTTGGAACGAAATAAAGAATTTGCTCTGTCTGAAAAGGTTCTACACATTCTGAGCAGAAATTAACCTTGTATTTTTTCCCATTGTATCTAATCTTCTTCTTGCAATTTTTCTCAAAGCATCTTGATGCCAAATTTACAGTGGATTTCCCAGGGCAATTGCCTTTATCATCAAACCTCAAATCAAATGGTGTTTTCAATACAATATGACGACGCTTCATAGGTGGTGTAGCGGTTGAACTTGAATGTCTCCGATTGCTTCTCAGTATGTGCTTGACCTTCGTAAATAAGAAATATGAGTAGGTAGAAGTTAAGTAACTTCACCTCAATTACCTTGTAAAGCGCCATATTAGGCAAGCATTTTTTGCAATAGTGCAATAACAGAAACATCCTGGCTTCATAAAACCACAAATATATATTGTGACCTCACTGAAAATCAAATCCAGATCCCCGGGGTAAAATACCAGTGCAATACAAATTAGTCTACAAAGATTGCCATATTATTATCTTCGACATTCACATTAAATAAGTAGAAGTTATGAGAAATTTGACAGCTTTTAAATAATTATGATCTTAGTTCCAAATTCGTCCGACAGACAATCTTATTTTAGTCAGTCTTGTAATTTCAATATTAAAATGGACACACCTTCCTGACAAATGATTATACTTATCAAGGTCGAGGTGTCATAAAAAAAATAATGACGGAGACCTCTAAAACGATTTCATATCCATAAAGCAATTTGTCAGATATTACAATGGTATATTCCCTTTATATTGCATACAATACGCGAGGGCGCAGTCATGCATTCACTCAGAACGATCTCCGCCATTTTAATTTGGAGGTAGTCTCTAATTGGTGCATTAAAACACAGATGTCTCAGGCAGCTGCTGTAAAGTACGTACTAATGAACATTTCAGTTACATTGAGCCGTATCTTTTGTTTTACTGATACTCTCTACTGCTTTAACTTGAAACTGCTTTAATAAAGTATTACATAATATTATTTAATCAAAAGTTACCGATAATTACCTATTATTGGTATCACGTTATCTTCATCATTAAGTAAGTAAATTATATTTTTTAGTGAATACAGTGAGGCTATTCTAACATATTATAATCAATTAACATCCAAAAAGAAATTTACATGTGATAAATATATCATATTTTCACATTATGTATTCAGGCAGTTAATTATAACAATAAATTAACTGTATTGAAAAGAGATGGCTGTATAGCATTGAGATCAAAGAAATGACTCGTTGTTCGTGGAGAATTGTTAATAGTAGTGTTCTAATTAAATTAGATACAATAAGAATATTTATAAGGTATGTTTGAATCATTCAGAATTTTATATACATATATATCTACGATATAATTATTGTATTTCTAATTTACTTGCCTACCTATTTTATTCTGCTTTTCTTTGTATTCCAATGGTTTTTATGTGTTTTATTTAATCATGAATTTGATCTCAATGCTATATGGCATTCAGTTTATGATACAACATCTTACGGCAAATGGTGATACATTCGTACACTTTTGTGAACACGATCATTTTCATAGATTTCTCCGTTTTGTGAGCATGCTGTTGGTATCAAACTGTATGTTGTGGCTAGTGTGCAATCACTTTTTTAAATCATATTATTTTATAAAATAACAGATGATATCACATAAAGAAAACGTCTAAAAATTAATACACAAACAAAAAAAAAACAATTGTGCGGAAGTTTTTGTTACATTTTCGGTGGCAAACACACTTATTCATCGCGGAAAAGGCGGCCATTGTTTGGATTGATTAGGTGTGATTAGTTGGTAATGGTTGAGCAGTCTTCTCTGAATGAGCGATTTAGATAAACAATGAAAGATTCCCTCCCGTGAATAAAAGCCGCTAAACGGTTCAGACGCGCACATAATGTAAGTAACACTTTGGGTCAGGGTTTGTGAGATAGGTGCATTGAGCTTTTTGTGCCTAAAAAGGTATGGGCACCTACCTGTATAATCTCCTAAATAGCTACGTTAGGTTGTTTTATTCACGTTATTTTGTAGAGAGAAAATTAGTCACAACAAAATAATGATTGCATTTTTTGTTGTGTTCACACGACGATATTTATTTGATATTACGCTAAAATAATTCTACTTAAGTATATTGATTATAATTTTTAATAAACTATTCCTTATATTCAACGAATAAGTCACAAGACTTTTAGAATTCATAATTAATGATTAATTATTAATTAATGAATAACATTCCATATATTGAACACACATCACTTGAAGACATCTCAGATATACACACACACTAGAAAAAATCAGAAAAATTATATCCCGTCGAGCTTCGTATTTTTTTCAAATATGATTTTTGTGGGTATATATCTAAGACGTTTTCAAGTTATGTATGTTGATAATAATTTTATACTATTCAGCGCATCTATTCTATACAGAAGACTGCTATCGGTCGCTATCAAGGGTAATTTATCATATTATTTATGTACCTATTGAGGTATTATAATTGTTACAATTGGCTGTGTTAAATTTTAGAGTGAGATATACAGTTTTGACAGTTTAGACGTCTAACTTATTGTAACAATTATAATACATCAATACATAAATATGATAATCTACCCTCGATAGCCGCCGACAGCAGTATTGTGTATAGAATAGATGCGCAGTATTTCATATTTATATGTATTCTATCAATCCAGTTTTAGCCTTTTGGTATCTTCAATCTATTGATTGCAGTACCGGTATTCATCGATACCGAAATTCCGGTTGTTTTAAATTATTAAAAATACCTTTTGGTATATTAAAAAGCAGAAAAATGCAAAAAGCTGTATCAAAAATCCGACAAAAGTCAAATAGACACACAAACATTCACCACATATTAATTTTGTGGAAAAAGCTCTCGAATTTCATTTTGGACAAGCTAAAAAATTTACGGTTTCTGAACGGAATATTCTTTCATACCGGTTTTCAATGTGAAATAAAGAAATACTAATTCATTCGGTATTGCAATTCCCTACAGTTCAATCTAGTTGACATAATATACAACTGAAAGTCTGCAACAGATTAGCGTAATATGTTGCTGCATTATACAAAATTTAATTTATTAAATAAACTATCCACTAGGTAGCACGCAGAATTATTTGCGGTAGCACGGTCTAGTTGCTATGGTAATTTGGTAATACACGATTTTTTTCAGTAGGTACTTTAATAATAATATTATTGTGTTTCTATACTAACTATTTTTAATTATAGTCAAATCTTATTATAATAAAATTAAACTAGTTAGATTTCAGTGGTAGGTACTTCAGTGTATGTAGGTTGTCGACTACTAGTCTGGGTTCTACTTTGCCATCATAAAATTAATGTTAGCAGTCTCATTCTAAGCAGATGATTATCATTACAAAAAATTGAATTAAGTATGTACATACTTCTCTATATATTATTGTGTTTTATTTTAATTTAAAAAAGTTATGTTAAGTACCTATATCAGTTTATTAATTTATATCCATAAATTTAAGATATTTATATCATAATCAGCTAATATTTAGCAATCATATCACTCAGCATTAAATAAGTGACACACTTTAATATGTATGTTTTGTTCTCAAAATAAAACAATAAAGCGATAATATAAGCCAGCATTTCCTCAATCATCTGTTCATTCATTTGTTATCTGCGATAATATATAATTATTTCATATATGTACTGCATTTATATAAATTGGAAGGACAACGCATGAATCCTCACTCACTTATCTAGTCCGTCACAAGACACACTACTATTATCACGAGTCCTTCACTCGACATAGTCAACTGTCATTCTACTCGAATCAAGTCTCTCAGTTCATTTATATAATCTATCTCTTAATTACATCGATTTCACCAGTAGATACATCATTACCCGCGAATATAATCCCACGCTGTCATCCTTATTAGTATAATCTTGTATCGATCAATAAACTCTCTCCTCGAAGCTTACAATTAAAAACGTACTTTCTCTCTCCTCTACCTCATTCATCCCCAAATATAATATTATGATCGGTAGAAGAGTATAGATATTATATTGACTACTACAATTAACAAACAAATTAACAGTCTCAGAGATATAATATTGCATATATTTATTAGAAAAATCGTAGAACAACCTGAGTAATATGGCTTTATATTTATATTAAAGTATGGATCGGATTCAATTAAAAAAAATCAATGATTTATGTCTGTTTTAAATTATGAATCTACCTGTATTTAATATGGAATGTAACATTCCTAGATCGTATTAACATAATATTATCATTTCTATAATTATAAATCTAAATAAGAATACCTCAATCTATTAATTTACAACCGTGATGGCTAATTAGTATTTTAGAAACATTACATGTTATTATAAGGCACAAAACTCACAGAAAGTAGGAGGTCGATGACATGCACACCAATTTTTCGAACGGTGGAAACATTTGACTAAAAAACTGCGGAGCCCATCATTATTATATTCGCCCTAAACGGTCGGATATCTAAATTGAACATAATGTCGTTTACAGTGTGTAACATTGTATCAACGTATTTCGTTATATAACATCAATAAATCAGTGAATCACATATTTTAACTATGTACATATTCATATTCACAACACTGTCCTTTAATAACTCTCACATTTCAAGACTATAAAATATTAATATAAACCTAAATTAAAATTTCACTGACGTTTGTAAATTGTTACATCGTATTGATAAATATTTACGTTTACATTACGTTACGTTTACGTGATATTACTTTGAATTTTATTGGCAACTGCCTGAGAAAAATGTCGAAGCGAGACAGCATGGGTACCTATATTGATGGTATTTATGAAACCGTAATTTGGATCTAGTATAAGTTGACGGGGCGGAAGGGGCACACGAGACACTAGAAACAATTTGGTGACTCACTCGTATATTATCTTTTTGATATTTTACATGTCGATCTGAAATACTCGCTAATTCAATAGATTTTCTATGACTTGCTTCCAGATTGAAATATAAAAAGTATGCCGTCGATTTACTTTTCAAGATAATAAAATTTAAAAATTTGACTACTTCGCTATTAACATGGAAAATGCAATGAGCGTTTGTTTTTGCGCTGTTGTTGAACAATGCTTCATAGAACCCTTTCAAATTCTATACTTTGCCATGCCGCCTTATATGTAGTTGCTGCCTAAAAAGGAATGTTTGATTATAACAGATTTGGCGAATCTTTTTACGTACCTACCCGTGCCAAATTTTTCCAAATGACTGTCTGACATGCTGAGCAGTTTTTTTATGGGGAGAAACATGAAAAAGTGGTTTTTAGGAGGCCGATTAAAAAAAATATATAATAATTATTGAGTTCTTGAGATCATATCTTTCACCGTGTTTCTAGCCGAAGGCATATCATTTAATTTTTATATTTTTTTTTGTTATTTTCGAAATTTTCAAATTTTAATTATAAATTGCCCGATCAATATATTATTCTTTTTGTTCGTCCTTGAATTTCTCAAGGAGTAATTTATGGTTAATCTCATTATAACCATTTGAATGACGAGATTCCGTATACAACTGACCCAGAATACAAAATACATATCTACTACTCTATTGCCTTTGTTAATCATGCCACCATACTTCTCAGTACACCAATTTTAAAAGTCTCTGCTGCTTTATTCTAATAATTTTTGTTTTTTTTTATTTCCACTGGACATGTTAAATAAGATTTATTAAATTAAATGCATGCAATTTTCTTCACTGAACAAGTGTCACTACGTTGGATCTAATAATTATTGTAACGAACATAACTTCCAATGATAACTAATAATAAAATCATATTAAAGTTAAAAGAAAATACGCATGGCTATATTGTCGTTATTTTTAAAATAAAATTATTACATGTAATTGTATTTTCTCTTCAAAATAAAACATTCGCGTTCCATAGGTTCGCCACCACCGTACTATAATTATGTCAATATGTGTACTTTAAAAGAATAATTGTATTTAAATTTACAACAAATAATAATACGGAATAGTTTTCGAAATTGAATAAGGTAGGTATATTACGTAAATGTCGTCATTTTCATTCCTCCCATTTAAATGTAGTCTGATCATATTTTAATTGCCGGGCGAAACAACAAATTTAGTTGTCACCGTCCCAAAAGCTTTGCAAATTTCCGTGGCCTGAAAATTTAAAGCAGAATAAATTTCATTACATTTAAAATACAAAAAAAAACCTCTAAAGCGACATGAATAGACGAGCAAAGGCACCAAGGCCGAAGAGTGTAATGTAGCTTTTACATTTTTTGGTGTTAAGGGATATCCAGGGGTCTCGAAGTGGGGCCATGGCACAATTAATCACGGGTAATAAATTTGAACAAAGCTCGCTCTCCACACTTCCTCTCCCCTGGCTTACCGTGCAAATATTACTTTCAAACTTTGAACGTATTAAGTCCTTCGTATGAATTTATTGGAGAATTATACATGTCTCCATTTATTATATTATTATATTAAGTATATTTATAACAATGTAAAACTTATAAAATCTATAAATTATATTGTATGTATAAGGCTTAGGTACGTCATGTAATTTAAAAAGATCATATACCTATATTATTATAAGTAATATTAACTCTCAAAAGATAGAAAGTTAACTGAAACTCAACATTATTAATAGGAATAACAAAAACTTTTGAATTTTAAATTATAAGTTTTGTTTGTACTTAATTCCACGCTCGTTTCTTTTTTTTAATGTAAACATATAATATTAAATATAAATTTTCCTTTTCCCAAGACTTTAATTTTCGAGATACGAAACTCTAGAAATGAATCATTTAATTAGGTGCCTGATATATAGGATAGATCACTTGGATATTGACATATACAGTGATTATAATGACAGACTTTTTAAGGAAGGTCAATTAGTCATTCGACCGACCCACTGGATCATTGCTGTGAATCAATTACACATTTAATTAAACTATCTTTTATTAAATAAATAATTCAGTATATTTAATATTGGGTAAATACAATAGAATAAGGTACTAATATTCCCTTAGACTATAGAATATTCCTGATTGGTAGGTACCTACCAATATATTTATTTGTGTTATGGACTTTTTTTTCCTGAACCAAGATTTGCACCCGCACCACGGCTTCATAGATGGGCTCTCGACCCTACTATATAAACTACTAATTATATATGCTACTAATTATATATAAGCTACTAAATATAAAATTTTCATTTTCGTAGTAGATCTACGTTCTATTGATTTTTTAAGTTCTTGATTTCTTTAATAAAGAATTTATTTTATTCATCGAATAATTCAAAAGATTTGAGAATGTCACATTCAATATATTATTGAACATTGTAACGTAATTCGATAAGAATTACTACTTAAAATCATCGTAATTAAGGCTATACCTCAGTTAAGGCATGGTCTAAAAAGATCGTGGCTAGGCGATGCGCGGATTGCGGGTCGCGGGTGCAAATTACGCATGCCGAACGAAATATAATTTGTCATTTAAATCCAACATGCGTCCATTTAATGTTCTGTTTATTGTTCTATTAGTAACAGAGTTGCGACTGAACTGTCGAGCCGTGCGGACGTGTTTTTGCATCGCTATTATTTTGCTTTCGTTATCTTCAATTTTGACCCTGCT
This sequence comes from Rhyacophila brunnea, assembly GCF_057557595.1. NCBI lineage: Eukaryota > Metazoa > Arthropoda > Insecta > Trichoptera > Rhyacophilidae > Rhyacophila > Rhyacophila brunnea. The sequence goes on from NW_028232752.1 coordinate 31,567,871, forward strand.
ATTCACAAGTTTTTGATCTCGTTTCTTTACTAATACCTTCGCCTGCCCTTGGAATACGATTTGTGAAACTTTTGTGTGTTTTCCCTTTGGGATTTCCCGGGAATCGTGACTTTTAATTCGTTAAATAATAGTTACGTAATTATTGTAACAATAATATTTATTGTGCGATAAATTGTGGTTGAGTGAGTGACGTGTGACGAGTGTTACCTATCGCCATGGTCAACCACAAAGGGGACCCCGTGCAATTGGAAGGAATGTCCACTAGGAAGCGGAAGTCGGACGTGGCTGAGGGTATTGGTGACCCAAAGCAGGCCCCCAAGGTTAAGGATAAAAGGCCTGATAAAGAAAAAGAGAAAAACAAGCAGAGCGCTTCCACCACTTCAAAGGGCAAGGGCGTTAAGTCAAGGGCTGGTTCAACTTCAGCATCTTGCGAGGAGATCAGTCCCGTGGCTTTGAGTATTCTCTCTGAGTCTCAGGAGAGTGCGTCCAGGGCGACGATTGCCATCAAGAGGGCGCTTGCCACCCTTGAGAAGGACAGTCGTATTGCCAGAGCAACCGTGAATGCAGTTGCTGAGGAGCTTGAGATGGCAATCACTGAAACGTGGGCCATGGCGATAGAGCTGGAGGAGCACAAGGCAATTGTGAAGGATCGTGCCTCCTTAACGAGAGCCATCATCCAGGCTCCTTCTAATGTTCCTCCCAGGGCTCTTTGGAGTGACGTAACCCGTAGAGAGGCTCAACCAACTAGAGTCTCCGAATGGCCACCAGTTCCTCCGAAAACTGTCGCCAGGCCAGGGGTGATGTTTTATCCGACTAAGGAGGGCCAAGAATCGACTGCCACAAAGGAAGCGGTCATGAAAACTATTGTGCCTGAAACTTTGGGAGTGCACATCACCGGGGTATGCAAGATCCGGGGAGGCGGGATCATCGTGCATCTCAAAAGTGATGACGAGGCTAAGCGGCTCATGGCTGCCCCTGGGCTGACTGAGACCGGCTTAAAGGCCCAAGTCGCGGGGAGAAAGCTTCCCCGCGTCATAATTTTAAATGTACCCATTGAGACTACAGAAGAGCAGCTCAAGGAGGCAATCATAAACAATACCCAGGAGGCGTCTGGCCTTGCATCTGAGGGTTATGCTGGAACCAAACTGAGACACAAGGCGGGACCGAAGACCGAACGTTGTCATATGATAATGTCGATCCCGGGAAAGGCTCTAGAGGCGCTTTTTAATGATGGCAGACTTTTCATGGGGTGGAATTCGTTCCCTGCGCGTGACTTTTGCGGAGTTGTCAAGTGTGCAAAGTGCCACTTATATGGACACATGGCGAAGGGTTGCAACGCTAAGGTTACAACGTGCGGCCACTGCACTAGAGAAGGGCATGACAGAGCAGACTGCCCCACCGCTGACGAACCGGGCAAGTGCCCTGCGTGCACGCGTGGCCACCGATCCCGACTGTCCCGCGCGCCTACATGCTATTGAGGAGGAAAGAAGCCGCACTGATTACTGTCCGCAATGATCTCCTTCGCTCAGATCAACGTGAGCAGAGGTCGAGCCACATCTGCCAAGCTGCTTGAGGTTGCTCGGGATCAGAATACGGACATAATTATGATACAAGAGCCATACGCCTTTGCTCCCAATCGGGGCCTAAGCGGTGGCCGTATCATACAAGCTACCCCGAAATCTCTAGCTTGCATATTTGTAATTGACACCGCACTGACTGTGTTGCATCTCTCGCATCTATCCAATGAGCTTTTCGCGGTGGCGGAGATTGCTAATAACAGGGGGCTCTCCATTGTAGTTATATCTGCGTATTTTCAGTACAGTTCTTCTACCCTGTATTGCACAAAACAACTGGAGAAAATCTTATATGCTTGCAGAGGCAAGCAGATAATTGTTGGGGCGGACGTTAACGTCCAGTCCTTGCTCTGGGCCCCCTCTGGGCTCAGACGTAACAAGGACAAACCTGAGCCACTCGAGGAGCTCTTGGCCGCCTTTGATTTGGCGGTGCTAAGTGACCCTAACGGGCCGGCCACTTTCTCCACCAGAAATGGTGAGTCACATATTGATGTCACTCTGACATCCAGTGGCGTTGCCAGACGCGCCGTGGACTGACAGGTCCACACGGACGCGGTGGCTAGCGATCACCGTCTGATCACATTTTTGTTCAGAGTTGCGGGAGATACGGCCCCATTGAGCCAAACCGAGAGCGTACTACTTCCCAGGCGCTTTCGGACGAGCGGTGTCAATTGGGATGCTTTTGACGTCAAAATTGGTGGACTGGCCTCTGCCATGTCGGCTGACGATCTCCACCAAAGAGCCAATGACTTGACTGCGTTCATTACTCAAACTGCGGAGTCCACGCTGGGTAGAACCTCTCTGAGGCCACCCAACCTTGCGCCATGGTGGATACCAAAATTGACGTCTTTGAGAAGGACCATGAGACTTGCCTAAAAAAAATTGCAAAGAGCTAGAACAGAGGTTCCCAACTCCGTGCCCGCGGGCGCCATGGTGCCCGCGGAACGATTCGCATGTGCCCGCCACTATTCGACAGAGACAGAATTTTCACGCTAGCCTGACACACGCAGAAAACCCGAAGTGAACGAACGCCACGAACTGAGCCGATGAACGCCGAAGCACGTGACAGCAGTCACGTGCTCGTACCGTCCCGATTGCTTCGGCGATCATCGGCTCAGTTCAGGTTTTCGGCGTGTACAAGGAGTGATGTGCAAATAGCATTGCCCGCCTGGAACCGCGTTGTTGTCATTGTGTGAGACACATGACGAGGAGACTGGTGCCGACCCACTGGACTAGTCAATTCATGACTGGCCATAGAAACTTTGCGGCCAAACTGCAGGGGTTTGGTTTGGCAGGACATGGGTCGGGTTGCTCGTGTGGACACGACCAGCAGGACGCAGAGCACGTCCTGTAGGACTGTCCGCTTATGGGCCCCGAACGAGTTGAGTTGTTTGCCCGGGTCCGACCCCATTGGGTCCAAATAGGACACGCGGACATGGTGACAACCGAGGCCAATTTTGCGGCCGGGGCGTTTTCGCCAGAGCGTACGGGGGGCGGGACACTCTCGACTCCCCTTGCGACTCTTCAAACTAAAGTCACTCTGATAGTTGCCATATAAATTAACATCATGCATTCGCACTTCGGTGCAAGGTTGCATCACCAGTCCCGTGCGGCTCTGCTCGGGACAAAATGAGGGCTTAAATTCTTTGATCTGGCACACGTAAGGGTTACGTTAGCCGGCCGCGTATGACGTGGCTGCATATACATAACGGGAGCGGAGGTGGGAATTTTACACACCATGTTCTATTAGTAACAATAATAATATATTCATTGACATGTTTTCTTTTTAAAGTAAATGGGTAACGTTTTTAGTCATCTTTACACGATTTAAGAATTAATACCCCCGTCGCCATTACGAAACAAATTGAGGTATTCACACCTCGACGTTCGCTCTCCGAATGCCAGCGAGTCCAAAATTTTGTCGCGCCTATTATAGTTGAAAATTATTTGCCGTTTCACTGAAGTATCGTCTTAAGTAGGTAGGATGCCCCTAAACCACACTGGCAAGAATCCAGCGGTTACAGGTTCCAGTCCCGTCGGATGTTGTGTTGTGTTTTTTTAGATTTTTTTCTAGTAGAGACATAAATGAGATGTTTTCAAATTATGTATGTTTGATTTATGTGTGTAAAGTTAACGAACCCTTTATTAAAAAATTCTCTGTAACTAAAAGACATATGATTAGATATAGATAGTATTAGAAAGGGATTAAAAGTATACGTCATAGGATTAAAAATTAAAATATTCGAATATCAATTACATTTAAAACTTGAATATTTAGTAAGCTGCTTAAAACCTACATGAGAATTGATATAATATTAATTCTGGTTGAAAAATATCATATTCTTTTAATATTGAGATTAAAAGAAAAATACTACTTACAAAGAAAATACCGAGGATAGATTGTGTGAGTGAACAGTTTAGGGACGCGTAGACCTGAGGCTAATTTAAAAATCACACAATAAAAAATAAAATAAAAACAATAAATTCCATCTACCGACATAAGTAAATCTCAATGCATTTTTTACGTAGAATCACACCCTCTTACTAAAAATAAGTATTATTGAAGATCACAGTGATAATACGTCTTTATTATAATAGCTGTTGAATAGAATAAATGTATCTGATTCAGTGGATATGTTATAAGCCTCTTCAATTTTCGCTGCAGGGATTTCGTTATGGTTTCGGTAATTTTTTTATACTCCATTGGTGAGATTCAAATACTATTTATACGATTTTGTAATAATTTAATAAGTACATGAATAGTTTAAACTGTTTTGAGGCCCCATTTTATATATTCTGGCGAATCGATTGCGTCATCTACGTCAAAGATTAACCGCTGGATTGGGTGGTTTTAAAATTTTATTGGATAAATTTAAAAATTAAAAATTCTGTTTTATCTACTGACCTATTTCAAAGCGAAGACGATAATGATGATGAATATTACAGATATTTGATTGATAGTTAGTTCTGATATGTTTAATATATGTCAATCATATTTTAGTCCATTTATATACTATTAATACTATCGAACAAAGGTACTTGATGGAATTTGAAATCAAATCCATTAAACTCGGGAGATACAGGGTTCGATTCCCCGTCGGGGTGACTTACTTTTTTTCAAAAAAGATTTTTTCTATTGGTTATAATATACTCTCTCAGAAATTGTTTTTCAAAATTATATATGTTCAAATCCATTACCATTTATATACGATTATAAATAATAATTAAGAACTCAATTTGATACTAAACTGTACTTTTACTGTGGTTATTTTCTAAAAAACAGTGCGTTGTTATATTTAGAATACTTTAGTAGCTACTACGTTAGCCGTTAAAAAAATGCCATACCAATACTTTCCCTTAAATCCTTATTTGCGGTCATGATCTGCAATAATAAATATAATTGCTGGTATTTATTGACCACAAAACGGGAGGATTCTGCTAATGGTCTCAAGTTCCACAAGTTATATCGTAAAATGTCGTTAGCCGAAATGGAACTTTTCTGATTCCGGCTTTTCCATTCCATTTTATTGTCTGGTAAGAACGTGCAAAGTTTTTCATGAGGAGGGTCAGTGTGATAGAGCAATTATTATTAGTGGTAGTAGGAATTATGATAGCAGTGAAATATTTATAAATGGCTTAATATGGTAATATTGAAATAATATAACAATAAAAATATTATATAAAAAAACTAATATCAAAACCGACTTGTCAAATTATTTCTCCGAGCCTCTACAGTTATTTGAAAAATTAGCGACATTTTCGTGACATTTGACGGTTAGACAAGGTAAATGACCAAAGAGGCTGTTTGCGACAATATTGTTACACCACAATCATTTATATCTCCTATGTACTTTTACAAATTATTGATTTATACTTCGATCGACAACAAGCTAATATGCACACCATCGTAACTCAATCATTAAATCATAAAATAATTATCAAAAACAAGTAGAGGGTGACTAGTTGCGACAGTGATAAACATAACAATAATCAAACCAAGTGTGCGAGTGAGTGACCCGAGGACCAGCTGTAGCGCTCCAAACATTCAGTAGTTCGACCATCAAAGAGTTAGTGCTTGGACTATATAATTATCCCTGTGTCAACTATTCTCCACAAAACTTCAACTTTCTGAAATATAGTCCACTCAAAATTATTATCATGGGGCCTTCGATCTCTAGAATAAATATAATTAAAGCTAAATTTGCTGTTTACCGTATTTTAAAAAATACGGGAGAAATATGTACAAGTAACGAGACGCGGCGTGGAAAGATGCATGTTGAGCATAACGCAGAAAGGCAATAAAAGCAACCAATCGATAATGAGACAGAGGAGGAAAGCAATATGATAGAGGTCGCTAATCAGATATGTCTCAGCGAGTGGTCAAATGCCGCATACAGAGTTACCCACTGGGCACTAAATGACCAATAGTGATGCCCTAAAACCTGCTGGATAAACAAAACCATAAAGTTCTATAAACCATAGGGTTACATGTAAATTGTACGTAAAAAATTTCACCATGGCATAGTTCCCCGTGAGTTTTCTATCGGAAAGAGATGACCGTATACTATACGATCTCCAATTTTATTAGACTCAAAATGAACATTAAGTCAATTTTCATAGCTGATTTTGGCAAAATTCATGAATTCAATAATGAAAACCTAACTTAACAAATAATCCAGCAAATCAGCCATTTTCATTTTTTTTGCTGCTGGCTTCCTGTCAAGTGTAAACCGACAAGAACCGTGTTTTATTTAGACATGGATTTTATATCAGTAGGTAGGTACTATACGACCCAAATAGGATGGACGGTTTTTAATATACAGCCATATATTTATTTCTGATTCGCGGTGAAGTGTGATACGGTGAACTGCATACGTCCAAATTTCCGGACACGAAACCATAGATATCGCTAAGAGTGGAGAGAGCTAGACTAGTGAAGGCCTTTATCCAATAGTAGATCAACCCCGCTGATGATTTCGATGATATATGATTATTGAATCACATATTAAACGAAATTCGTAAGTATCCAGTATAAAATGTACATCATTTATTTAAAAACATCCCATTCCGACTAACAAATCCGGCACGTAACATATTTTCATATGTTTAAAGAATTATTAAAATAGTCAACATATGCTAAAATGATGGCACGTCTTTATTGCTCAGCGAAATTAAATATTCTGGGTAGCTCTCTTTTAACTTTTTGAATATAGAACGTTGTTATCCTCGAATGAAAGCTGTCGTACATTTTATAGCTTTTTGGGACCATGTAGATTGTAGTAAGTATGAAGTTTTGTTACTGGAATACAATGCAAGGAAAATACCCACATTTAAATAATTCAAACTTGATATTAACAATAAAAAAATCTTAGCCGATTAAGGTAGTGGCTATGAGATTAAAATCAATATACACAATAATAATAATCGACCGGGCCAAACGGTAGCCCTCATCCTTCTCTTCCCACATTCTCTCTTTTTTATTATTATCATAAGACCAGACGATAAACAATTACGGGTCATAAGACGACCGTGATTGCGAATAACATTCAATCAGCTACTCAAAGATAGTCGAGTGCGTAGGCTTGCTAAAGCTATCGAGCTATATCTGATACGATACGAACGAGCCCGTGTTAACTACAGAGTGATTCATACAAAATGTATCTGTTTAAACTTCATTGTACTAAATCTGTTAAGGTTTTAGTGAACGTCGCGTCTATATAATCCATCCTGAACTTATCATCATCATTCATCAACCTCATAATATATCATTCTAAAACCAAAAGTGTACCTACCGTCCGTTTACCAGTGAGTGAGTGCATGAACACTGAACCGGCCCCAGCGTGCGCCAGCCCCCTCAACATAAATATCAGTGTCTGGCATCCTGTGTAAACCCCCTTCCGACCCCTAGATCCGCAATTTACCCACCAGCATCACCTTCAAATTATAGTTCACTGCTAAAAGAACCACCAAAAATATTATCTATCGGTTAGAGTTTTTGTTATTTTTATAACTAACGTTATATTTCATAACAATAACGCACCCAATTAAAATAAATTATTGTTAAAGCTATACAATAGTAGGCAAAGAACCCGAACACGCATTGACGCAATTGCATGAATCTGAGAACTTAGCCAATCGTTTAAATATTTTTAATAATAATTTGTGATCTCCTTTATCTAAATGATGGGACAACTATTGATTTTAATGCTTTTTTTTAATGCGTTTTCAAGTATTTTGCATGTAAATACGTATCACTTTGGAAGATTTATTCTGACTACATAATTACATACTTAATCGTTTCTACAAATGAGAAAATATTGCGGTCATACTTCAATTAATAATGCCTTAGTGATTTTATTTATTAGTGAATAAAAAACTAAAATATAATATATATATATATATATAATATGGAATATGAAAAATCATATGATTACCATTTCTTCATTATTTCTCGGAAAATGTTGATATTTTATTTGATACTACTTAAAAAGAAATCTCAAAAAATATTTAACTTCTATTACATAACATGAATATTATATATTTTTTAATATTCATATTTTCTTTAATTTATTATATTATTATTTTTGTTATGGGAAAAATTGTTTCGAAAGCCTGAGAAGTCCCCTAATTCAAGGTTTAAAAAATTATACCTATACCGTAAAAATAAACCACGATGTTTTATAAAAATAATGAGTTATTTTAATTTGAAATTATAAGAAAAATCAAAACTTTTTACTTTACACTTGTTTTATGTAATTTTCATATTTCTTAGGAATTTTGTATCAAGTTTGATTATAATTCTTTTAGCGATGTATTTATATAAGCTAAAAATTTAATATTTACCGTATATTTTACAAAGTTATATAAGTAAATAAATTATTACAAAAAGTAAATTAAACAGCACTTTTAAATACGGTGGATGTTAGTTACCACAGTGAAAATACTTGAAATATAAATTATTTTAGAAAGCTAAAAAATACATGTAGATATTTACCATATAGCTACCTATATGTACTTATTCAAATATAAGATTTATTTACTATTACGTAATAGCATAGGCTTTTGGCTACATTTGCATGGGTTTAACGCACCGTTCATTGGTCGGTCTATTGGTATTAAACGGTATGCAGCAAATGAGGTGTCGGCTAATTAGTTTGAAGCGGTATACTAGCTAATTAGGTTTTACAGTGCGAAATACTAATTCTTGTGTGGTAAATTTCTATGTGTTTATACGATAAATGGCTATATACGAGCCATTTGTTCAACCCGTGAGATCCTTCAAACTGAGGAACGATGAGAGCTATATGTCATGGCTATACGACTCAAACAGTGTAGCACAGTCATCAACAAATACCCAATACTAAAAAAAAGCGATTGGCTTTCGTAGATATATGTAGACAATATTATTATAATCATGAAAATGGGTTTATAAAAACCTCAATAAATAATAAACAACAAAATAACACTAATGATTGAACGACATGTTATTAGAAATTAATATTGACGTAGGTATTTAATATATTGTAAAATAAAATGACTATACAATCAGTTTTAACCTGCTCCCAAGGTTAATTATTCCAAGGTATCTAAAGGCAAAATTATTCCATAGTTTATATTCTTTCGTAATAAACAAATAAATACAGGTCGAACTACAGAAAAAACTCTAATTATATTTTAATAAAGAGGTCAATTTCTACACTGCGTTCATTTTTATACACCAATAATAATTATTATGTACTGTATTCTCATTTTAATTTAATATAATAGAACATAATTAAAGTTTATGAAATAGTTTTAAAAGATTACTTAAAACTGAAAATTGTAATAAGGGTGGTTCTTACAGATTTCTATCGATTTCTATAACCTTTTATGGAACATGTAAATATTTCTATGTTTGGATATTGTATGGAATGGTGTGACATGTAATTAATTGTCATACAAATGCGATGGGCAGAGGGAGCAATCACAAATTAGTACTTAGTGTATTAGTATTACGTGTATTATAATAATTATTGAATAAGTACACAATAATTATTGTGATTGTCTCACTTATATAACCAAATACGCTACTGTTAAACTACACTGTAATTGGGAATCTAGGTCTTAAAGTCTAGGTGTTAAAAAGTATATAATATATAAATATATATTTATTTAAAAAAAAATGCATTTCTTATAAAAGTATGGGTTCTTTCTTTCCTAAAGTTTCCAGTGCATCTATTCTATACACAAGGCTTCTATCGGCGGCTATCGAGAGTAGTTTATCTATTGTAGCGGTTAATTGATACAATAAGTTAACCGTCTGAACTGTTGAAAAATGAATTTTTTTAAAGCACTTCGCTTGACTGTATTAACTTTTAGACAATTTTGACAGTTTAAACCGCTAACTTATTGTAAAAATTATACTACGAGTATCTCAATACAAAAATGTGATAAACTACTCTAGATAGCTGACGATAGCAGCCTTGTGTACGGAATATATGCAAAGATAAGGTATTTAAGGTACCTAGATAAGGTATAGAAAATTCAGCCATTATTCCACACTTAGCCGCTATTCTGACAAGACGTGCAAGTCTGCGCTCTAAGTTTAAATTCAATAATTCACTTATAAAACTGCATTACAATGTCTAAAAACATCGTCAATACCGTGGAAAATGTGGATTTGTTGTGTATTATAAAAAAGCAGTCAGAAATGATTGCCATTTTGTTAAAAAAGGTAGAATCAATCGAAAAAATTCTAACCGATCACCAAATTTATAATAAAAATAAATCAGTGTCAATAAAAACTGCAATTAAGCCCAGTGTAATTAAGCCCAGTGCAATTGTAGTTGACGCACCATTTCCAGCGACATCGCCTACACCGGCAGCGCGTGCACTAGCGAAAGACACTGTTTGCTTCTCGCTCTCGCCTCCTGTGCCGGCACCGCGAACAACACCGCCACCAACCTATGCAAGGACGACACGGTCGCAATCGAAAATTAAAACAAAAATACTATGTGAAGGATCATTTATATTAAACCAGGGTCTAGTACCGTGCCAAATAATGTAGAAACATCTTCACAACCTCTAATAAAAAAACCGTGTGATAAGGCCTCAGATAAGACCTCAGCAGCAAAAACAAAAACAGACGACGGATGGGCTACCATTTCACGGAAACGCCGAGTCGCCGTACGTGGAAGTCTCGAAGGACGGGTTAAGCCAGTGATGAAACACTATCATTTTCACCCGTTTCACCGAGACACTACTAGCAATGATCTCCTGACATATTTAAAAAAGTTATATACCGTTGAATTTACAGTAGTACGGATTAAATCAAGAGGGGACTACGCATCATTCAAGGTGGGTATCCCTTCTGACGTTACTGATACTGTTCTGAAGGCTGAAAATTGGCCACGTCACTCATTTATAAAGGAATGGGTGGCAAATGTGGAAACCCCGAGGTTACCAAGTAGCTGACTTCGGAATAGTAACCGCTCTAATGAGCTGTTTTTCTACTACCAAAATGTCCGTGGCTTGAGAACTAAAACTGTGAAGTTTTCGAGTGGCGTTTTGGTTGATGGTTATGATGTCATAGCATTAACAGAAACGTGGCTCAATAACAGTGTTTTCAGTCATGAATATTTTGGTAGTGAGTATACGGTCTTCAGAAGGGATCGAGACTCCGGAACAGGCCACCGGCAGGGTGGAGGCTGTCTTTTGGGAGTTAGAAATATGTAAGGGTTACGGGCCGAACATTTTCATGTTTTGGAGACTCTTAATGAGGACCTTTGGGTAAAACTTACCTGTAACGGAGTGACCACGTATGTTTGTGTCGTGTATTTTTCTCCAGCGAGTGAATTGGAGATGTTTAAACTATTTGTTGGGAAAATGTTGTCTAGCGACATCTTAATTAGGGATAGAAGGATTATTGTAATGGGAGATTTTAACCTGAATTCAGCGCGCAGCACTGAAAGGGTCAAGAGCGAACTCGAATTTCTGTGTGCTGTTTTTGGATTTTCCCAGTACAATGATGTTCCTAACTCTGCTAATGGGTTTCTAGACAGGATTTTTAGCAACGTTAAAATATCGATTTCGCGATGTATATCACCGATCGTACGAGAAGATGCGTATCACCCTACTTTATCTTTTTTACACGATTTTCGTCTAACTCTCATTCAGAGGACTAACATTCCCTCACACAGAATAAATCTGCAGAGGGGGTGGAAGTTTAAAGGGGGAAACTTCGATTTACTTTACTCATTAATGGGTGAGGTAGATTGGAGTGAGTTGTATGAAATTTGTGACGTAAATGACGCGGTACAGCACTTTTACAACATTATTTATAATGTTTTTGACCAGTGTTTTACAAGGAAGTCGCCATGTCGTGGTGGAAGGCGATACCCGAGGTGGTTTTCTCGGGAAATTGTCGGGGACATTAGGGTCAAACATTATTACCATAGAACTTGGAAGACTAAGCATATTCAGCAAGACTATGAAATGTTTAGTCTTTATCGCTCAAGAGTGCGGCAAGCTGTTCGACTGGCCTATCGAGCGCATATAGAAACGGTAGAAAATTGCATCCGCGAAAATTCTAAATCGTTTTGGGACTATGTTAAATCTTTAAGAAGGGATGGTGGGTTTGCCAATTCAATGAGTTGGAAAGGCAAAGAGGTGACCGGATCTGGAGTGGCAGAGGCATTTGCCGGTCACTTTAGGTCTGTCTACGCAAGTAGTAGTCCGAATCTGGATGTTGCCTCAACGTCAAGAAAACCATCACGTGGTGCCCAATCTATTGATATCCTTCCGATTGATGTTGCTATTGTGTTTAGGTTCATTAAAAAGCTAAAGAACACACGATCTTTAGGGCCGGATAATCTCCCAACATTTTTTTTAAAGGGGTGTATTGACTTTGTCAAAGGCCCGCTTTCATATATATTTAATCTTGTGATGGAGACGGGTATCTTTCCCGAATTGTGGAAGATGTCAAAGGTTACTCCAATCCATAAGAGTGGTGCTGAGTCATCAGTGGAGAACTACAGGCCGGTGGCTGTTCTCTCGGCACCCGCAAAAGTTCTTGAGATGATCATGCATAACTAATTTATCCAAAAATTGAGTCATTTATAATGAATGAGCAGCATGGATTTAGAGTTGGCCGATCAACGGAATCTAACCTGATGGTATTTGTAGATTATGTGTCGTCAGCACTAGATAGAGGCCATCAGGTTGACTGTTCCTACAATGACTTCTCAAAAGCGTTTGACAGAGTCGATCACGACATCCTGTTGGAAAAACTCCAACTAATTGGATTGTCCGATCGTTTTCTGAAGTTATTCGGGAGCTATTTTAGGAATCGTCAACAATACGTATCGTATGGCGTCTATCAGTCACAGATGTTCAATACATTTTCTGGTGTCCCTCAGGGCTCAAACTTGGGGCCATTGCTGTTGTGTGACATAGCAATGGTCATTAAAAATGCTATGTTATTGTTGTTCGCTGATGACCTGAAACTCTTCATGGAAGTTGTCACCTTGGACGATTGTCGTCAACTCCAACTTGATATAGACAATATATTAGATTGGGGCAGGCGTAACAAACTGGACTTCAATATTGAAAAATGCAATATTTTATCATTTACCAGAGCCTCGCGAGTATTATTTTTCCAATATTCGATGAATGGCAGAGTTCTTTCGCGAATACCATCTGTAAGGGATCTTGGCATTACGTTTGACAGTAAGCTGTCATTTAGTGGTCATATAGCTATCATTTGTAAAAAGGCGCTACAAATGTTGGGCTTCGTCTTGCGTACTTCCCGGGTCTTTTCGGATGTTACTGTATTAAAAATTCTTTATAATTCCTTAGTGAGAAGCCGGCTTGAGAGTGGGTCGATTGTTTGGGCCCCGCATCAGTTGAAATATGACCTTATGGTGGAGCGAGTTCAAAAGAAATTTTTGAGACTCCTTTATTTGAGGTTATATGGATACTATCCGTGGCTTTATCCAACTGACTTTCTCTTAGGTATGCTAACATACTGTAGTTTAAGTGCTAGAAGATATCAATATTTGGCCACGTATTTTTTTCGACTAATACGTGGTGTGAATGAGAACTCTGCCATTCTTGGTAATATTGACTTGTGTGTCCCTGATAACTATCTTAGAAATCGGGAGCATCAGTTGTTTGTTCTCGCGAGGAGCAGAACTAACCTGCCAATTGGTAGAGCAATAACTCTGTTCAACCAAATTGCTTCGGATGTTGATATATTCCATCTACGTGAGAATGAGTATAGGTGGACGTTATTTTATAAATTCTTAAAATAGGGTCTGCTTAACTCATCCGGTGTACTTCCTTGTACCTATATACTTCATATTTTTTGTATTTACACATTTATACTATAGAATAACTTAATATTGCATCATTACAATATTACATAATACTTTTTTAATAATATTTATTTGTTTCTAAATGTCATGTTGTGAACGTCTTAAACTTATAATTTGTAATGTCCACAATATGTAAAATAAATTAAAATTGAAAATTGACAAATTGAGTATCTGCAGGTAAATATGGAGAGATATGATAATATTATTATAAAACAGTGCACTTATTTTGATTGACTTCGATTGACTTGTTAAAAAATAAGTGATTGATTATTATAGTAATAACACAGTCAGAATTATTTTTATGTTTAGACATACGTAATGTCACGCAAACTGCTTTCAAAATTACCTGCTGGCTACTTACTAGTATTGATTTACGGAAATCAATACGTACGTGTGGGTAGTTTTGATGCTATATTTGCGATTTTCACGAATATACGCTCATACACCCACGTGTATTTAACAGCGTTTCAAACGCGCGGCAGCAGCGCGTATGTGTAGTCCCATACATTTTGTATGAAGTTTAGGTACACACGGGAATTTGCACGCAGACGAGAAGCGCTGTTAAGTGTACATGCAAAATGTATGGGAATATACAAACGCGCTACTGGTGCGCGTTTCTAAAAAACGCGTATGTGTAAGCACTCTACATCAGCAGTACTTTATTTGTTAGTGGGTGGTAATTCAGTACCCAATTTAATCAGAACCTCTGAATATTTTAAATCAAATTCAGTAGGTATGCACCTATTGAAATTCCGTCCATATTATATTTCCGATTGTACCTTTGTTCTTGTCTTGCGGATGGAGTGGTGAAGAATACCTCGTAGAGGGAGGTAAAACACTTGTACAGTTACACTTATGGGACATTTGGTTTCATCTTCAGTAGTTTACTGATTCGTATATACTATTTTCTCTTCTTTACATACTCGTATATATATTTGCATAAAATAATGTAGCATTTTCGTCATGTACTAATATGATTTTAACAACTCGGACTCAAGCCAAACGTTTCAGTAAAAACAATATAACCGTCGTTGGACTATTTTTATAATGATAATACTACTATTCCTATTCAGAACTAATTTCATAAATACACTGTTTCATATTATGCAGTAAGCTCTTTGCTAGTAGCCTGCCTTTATCTATCCAAAGCATTTTTTGTATGATGTCATCACTGTGGTTACTTGGATGTTAAGAGCGACGAGTATGAATGAATAATTATTACGCAGTAAAATAGATGTCACTGCAGTACTAAATATCATCGTTTAGTAAGGACTCTTTACTAGTATCATAGTAATATTTTCTATGATTAGCCTGAGATGTAATGACAATTATTAATAGATTGAGGCCTCAACATCAGCCTTTTCGTCCTCATTCACGACTAATAATTATTATACTCGTGTTTTTGTGCATTCTTAATTATTTTTCCAATCCCTGTTTTTAGTCAATTTATTAAGAATATTATGATTTGAGCAAATATATATGTATCTAAATGCTCTGTTTGTAGTAGTGAAAATGGCGGTCTATCTTCGGAATATTCTTTCTATTGAATGGTATATAAAATAAACTTGTGTAATAATATTCTCATTGGTAGTAATACTGTAATATGTGAGCTTTGGAGGGTCGTAAATTATTGAAAACTTAGACGCTGAGACTCAGCTTTTAGATATTTCCAACCCTGTAAAGATTCATTTTGCCTCTCTAACCAAATAAGGCCAAATATAATTAATTAGTTTTCATTGTTGACCTTCTTAAAATGAAAACAAACCATTTATAAATGTTTTTATTTGAACAATGCATATCAAAATGTTACATTTCTTTAAATATTTACATACATTTTATAAAGATATTTTAATTATTCAAGAAAATGAAAAATGTATTGAAAAATAATTAATTGCAAATAATTGCTTAGAATTGCGAAGTCTGAATAGAATAAATTGTACTTCGATATATTTTTAAAAAGGGCTACATACCTTAGATGATAATATAGACTAAACTTAAGACAACTTACCAAGTTAGTTAAATTATATTTTTTACTATTTTTATCGCAAGTATTTTTATTATTAACTTGCTGAAGTACCCGGCTTCGCACAGGGTCGCTTCGTGGTTATATTTATCTTAGATTTTAAAAAATAATAAGAGGTAATTATTTTTTTAATATTAAAATATCTGTGTAATACAATATATCAATATAAAAATAATTCTAATAGGAGTAAAGGTCAAACAAAAGAACATTAAATTAAAATCGAATCCAAAATACGCAAACGTTATTAATGTTATTAATATGCACTAACAAACCAAAATTGGATTAAACGAACTTTGTATTTTATCTAATACTAATTTAGAAACCTTTGCAGGTGTGCGCACAACAACTTACAAAAATTTCATCGCAATCAGATGAATGGTATAAGAACGCATACGAATAGAAGAAGATAGAATAGATGAAAAAGAAAAAGAAATGGTTGCCTCAATTCAGAAACCTTGGCGGGCGTGAGCACAATACTTGATCAAAATTTCATTGCAATCGGATGAATGGTATAGGAACGCATACGAATAGAAGAAGAAGAAGATGGTTGTACTAATTTAAAAACCTTTGCGAACGTGCGCACAACAACTGGTCAAAATTTCATCGCAATCGGATAAATAGTATAAGAACGCACACGAATAGAAGAAGATAGAATTGAAGAAAAAGATGAAAAAAATAGTTTTATCAATTCATTAACCTTTGCGGGCGTGAGCACAACACTTGATCAAAATTTCATTGCAATCAGATGAATGGTATAGGAACTCATACGAATAGAAGAAGATAGAATATAAGAAGAAGATGGTTGTACTAATTCAGAAACCTTCGCGGCTGTTGGCACAATTACTGACGAAAGTTTCATCGCAATCGAATGAATGATATAGGGACCATACGAATAAAAGAAGAAATAATGAAGAAGAAGAAGAAGAAGATGGTTGTACTAATTCAGAAACCTTTACGGGTGTTACCACAAAAACTGATCAAGGTTTCATCGCAATCGGATGAATGGAATAGGAACTCATACAAATAGAAGAATATAGAATAGAAGAAGAAGATGGTCGTACTAATTCAAAAACCTTTGCGGGTGTTATCACAACAACTGACGAAGGTTTCATCGCAATCGGATGAATGGTATAGGAACTATACGAATAAAAGAAGATATAATGAAGAAGACGAAGAAAATGTTTGTACAAATTCATAAACCTTTGCGGGTGTTGGCACAACCACTGACGAAAGTTTCATCGCAATCGGATGAATGATATAGGGACCATACGAATAAAAGAAGAAATAATGAAGAAGAAGAAGAAGAAGATGGTTGTACTAATTCAGAAACCTTTACGGGTGTTACCACAAAAACTGATGAAGGTTTCATCGCAATCGGATGAATGATATAGGAACCATACGAATAAAAGAATACATATATAATAAAGAAGAAGAAGAAGATGGTTGTACAAATTCAGAAACCTTCGCGGGTGTTGGCACAACCACTGACGATCGGAATCGGATGAATGATATAGGGACCATACGAATAAAAGAAGATATAATGAAGAAGAAGAAGATGGTTGTACTAATTCAGAAACCTTTACGGGTGTTACCACAACAACTTATGAAGGTTTCATAGCAATCGGATGATATAGGAACCATACGAATAAAAGAAGATAGAATGAAGAAAAAGAAGAAGATGGTTGTACTAATTCAGAAACCTTTACGGGTGTTACCACAACAACCGATGAAAGTTTCATCGCAATCGAATGAATGGTATAGGAACAATACGAATAAAAGAAGATAGAATGAAGAAAAAGAAGAAAATAATGATTTTTCTAATTTAGAAACCTTCATGGGTGTGCATACAACCACTTACCAAAATTTCATCGCAATTGGATGAATGGTATAGGAACCATACGAATAAAAGAAAATATAATGAAGAAGAAGAAGAAGATGACGATTTTTTTAATTCAGAAACCTTCATGTGTATGCATACAACCACTTACCAAAATTTCATCGCAATCGGATGAATGGTATAGGAACGCATACGGGACAGACACACAGACAGACAGACATACAGACAGACAGACATTCATTTTTATATATTAGTATAACCTATACTCTTCGCGAAAGTGCAAGCAATAAGTTGACAAAGTTTTATCGCAATCGGATGAACGGTATGGCAGTGCATTCAAAACGAACAAACAAACAAACCCACAAACAAATATTATTTTTTATATATTAGATATAGGATACGTAATTTCCGAATTGAATTATTAATAATACCACATCGACTTACTTTTTGACGTTGCTATTAGCCAAAAGTATTTATTTGTATAATTATAAAACAAACAAAATATTGTCTGAAATATTCACTGTGTATTATCATGTATCACACTTCACTATCAGAGAATAGATCAAGCACAGTGTGGATACACTTCCCTCGGTTAATTACCATGCATTGCACCTCTGCCATGTGACTTTTGAGATGATGACGAGATGTTTATGTTAATCAATTCGGTTTTAGGACTTTTCAATACAAAATAAATAATAATTCCATCTTATATATTATATGTATATATCACAATATTATTTACTACATAATATAGTTAATAAAACTGGGATAAAAGGATGGGAAAAAAATGCCGGTTTGAACAGCCAAGAAATTTATTTAATAAGTTGAACAAACTCTGTGCGATCATGTCGATTTCTATCCGCATTTAAAGACGTGGCATGATAAATGCTGTCTTTTCGAATCTCTTACGTGGTGGAGTCACAGTCTCTTATTTAAACATTGAATAACTAAATAATATAAGTAAGGATATATGTTTATCGGAAAATTATTAGGAGATCATAGGATCTCTAAAATCCAGTACCGACTCTAAACGATAACTGGATTTATTTATTTACATTATGCTAAATGACAAAATATGCACTGATTTAGTTGAGTTTATACAGAAAAATAGATGACTAAAGAAAATCTGGAAAAGAACTCATAGTTTGACTGAAGAATCTGCATAATTGTTCGACCAGATTTAATTACAAAGTCACTTTTTACATTATACAGTGAATAAGACGGATAATAAAATAATGAAGTAGAATATAATTATCAAAATGTAGGACAGAGTGCATGAGCTTAGGTACAAAATAGATTTAAAGGTAAATGGCCGGAAGACAAATGAATTGGATATCAGTTGACGCTGTCATGAATAACCACTGAATGCCCTAAAGGTACTCATTTCATTCTGCGGATATTCGTGACATAAACTACCTAGAGACCGAAAAAAATGGAAGGAGCTAAGGGAAGTTTCATCTATTAATGGATCAACCACGGTTGATGATGATATGTCAATCTGAATGAATATTATAAATTATTTCAAAGGTTATTAAATATTATAAATTACCTAAATGACAAATTATTTTTAAGAATTTCACGTATTTCCAATAGAATCATTAAAATATTAGCATTTTTGGTACTCCGTCATTTTTAAGGTATACTATTATTACTCTATTGTAAATGTAACGTGATTTTCAATATTTTTTCCATGCATTGTCATGAATGTCAAATGAAAAATCATTGAAGTTAATTGAATCACATAATTTGAAACGAGTAAAAAAATACTGTACCGTCCAATACACTATCCAAATCGGAAAATAATTGGGCACCAGTTGCAAATAATAAATGGAGAAGTTTTTTTTGTATTTGACAAAAGTGCCTATTATACGATAAACATTTCAAATAGTTTTGTAGTTTTTGATAAAAAAAAACATTTTAAACAATCACATTTTAAAACTATTAATGGAACTTGATGTACACTTTTTATATACTATTATTATTATTGGAGAGATAACAATTTGTCGTGGTATACGACATGAATATAATATATTATCACCTCTGCTATTTAACCTGCACTTGGAACCTATTCAAGAATCCTTACAAGGAGGTGAATCAACAGGTATTGTGGTTAATGTTAATTAATATAAAACAAACAGTATATATTCAATTGCCATCTAAATCACCTTTGAACATCAAGTGCCTCGCACCAAGTGTGACTCAACAAACAATACTGCGCGAGTGCTAGTGCAACCAGACCACGAAGTAAGATCATAAACAGCATAAAAGGTCAATGCTTGGCATCCTAACTTAACCCTTCTTCCAGCATCCATATCCACCATCACAATCATTCCATCAAAATTAGTTACAGTCCACTATGAAAAAACGCAAACAACTTCTCTGCCTCTAGTCACTAGTGCCACCCAGATGCTCTAAAACCCGTTGAATATAAATTTTGAGCTGTGGAACGGTTTTTACTCATCAGTAAATCAACCCAAATTGATAATGCAAATGATTTTATAACCACATTAAAAAACAGATAAATTAAGTAATTACTTTTAAATAAATTTGTTTTCCAAGAAAAGTTAAATAAAATTTCCGCTTAACATTCAGTTTGTTATTCTGAGTGTTAAATTCATTTTATTGTTGATACCAAAGCATACTAATTACTATAAACAATGACTTTATAATTCATACGATTTGCATAGTGTACTAAACATCTCCATAATAATATTATGAAAGAACAAAGCGGCCGACCGACAGAGAGTCGGGTATGATTTGTTGAAGATAACCATAATTAATGCAACTAAGTACTCCAGAGTGAATCATTTGCATGCACTTTAAGTGTGTAAAGGATATTGTGGTATACGTGAGCTTTGAAAGATACATTTGAATAAAAAAAATCAACCGACAATAACAAGTATTTATTTAACAAAAATATTGCACCTTCACAATACATTCTGTTGGATAAATATAATCATAAAATTTGCTAAGAAACAATTGAGATAGCACCTTGTATTATTAGAGTTGGCAGGCTTCTTAATTAGTAAAGCATATTGGTTTGAAACTAATAAGATGCAGATTTGGGTTCCGTTAGTTATAAATATTTTCATTCAAGTTGTTACTATTTTATTATAACCATAATATTATTATATAGTAAATTTACTAAAATAAATACGTTAAAGTTATCGCTTCTAACAAGATGATTTGAGCTAATGAGGTAAGATAATATATTTTTTAACGAAAGGAATGTTGATAGTCAATCTCATAAATCAGTGGTTGCGAACCTATGACACGCGAATCTTTTATTTTGATGAAAATAAATATACATATTAATAAATGACAGATCATATTGTATAAAAATACTCTTCGAGCATAAGCATTACGTTTATTGTAAATATATGATAACATAGGTTGGTATTTAAGATTTATGCGTCATAAATAATATTATCACACTAATTTGATCAGGCGGCGGGGGAAGCCGTGCCGCGAACCTCTAATTTTTAATCGATTTACAATGCTTGAGACCACTCTAGTGAGAGAATGCTTCATTTAATAGGAGCAAATTTGGTGTCAATTTGAGCGTTTTTTTTTGAAGAACCAAACTGAGTAATACAGTAAAAAACAAATATTTCTATCCACAAAAATGGGTGTACCAAAGAAGAAACACAAACTTGGTGGAGTTTGTTGTAATAATTCTAGCAGATAGTTTCAAAATTGGTGGACCGAAATGTATGCCGTAATTGAAAAAAGTGATAAAGCTGTAATATTTTGTACTGTGTTTTGTGAGTTGTATCAAGATTATCCAGAACGTAATCTTTTTGTATTAGAATAATTCTTACTAACTATTTTGTCTCCATGAAAAACTGCTTGGCACGTCAGACAGTCGAAAAATAATATTTTGAAACTTTTGGCACGCATATGTAAAAAGGTTTGTCAACCCTGTTCCAAATCATTGGGTTCACGCATAGAAAATAACTATATTTTATGTTAGTTTTGCTGGATACAAGATTCAATCTACAAACAATGTTTCAGACGGCCACTCTCAAAAGTATGCCAACAATGATTTTAAAATTTTGTCATTGATGAAGATTGTTTACTAATTGCAAGTTTCAAAAGTTGTTAAGAAATAATACATGCAAGGTTATGGCATTATTAAAACTACAATATGTACCTATTAACATCCTAGCAGTTTCTTGAAAAAAATATTCGTTAGTCATTCACTGCACAATAGAATGATATTATGCATTACGTAGTTCTACTTGACATCGTAAGAGTTAAATTAAAATTTACATTTCCGCGAAGCAAACCATCTGGTCACACTAGGTATATGACTTGTAAAGTAACAAAGCTTCCACATATTATAGCTTCGACTACGTCATTTAAATTCCGCAAGTTCTGTACAATGGTATCTTATTATAACTATTTAATGCTTTACAGTTTACTTGAACACCCGTATGGTAAGTATTATAATTAGATTACATTATAAATAATTAATGTAAATTTCCTTTAATGATTGTAATATACTATACATTACATTATAAATCATTTCGCTGTTTGTGTGGTTACCTAATTATTATTATTATTATAATTCTTTTGTCTGTTATGGTAAGTAAAAGCAAAAATTATTTTGATGTTTCCTTTCATAATAACAATATTATTCACGTCTTCTCATAAAAGTGTGAGTAATATAATATTACTATACTTATTATAATTTAATATTGTCATACTATCTATTGAAAATAAATTATATTCTGTTATATTTTAATTTATAAATAATTAAAACACTATAAATAATATTATTATTACGTTTGAACTTACAGCTGTAGATACAAGTAAAATAGATATTTATTTCGAAACGGAAAAAACTCAGCTTATGCATGAAGCATTTTTTTTAATGAAATCGGAATATCTACCTGCTGAAATTGGAAATAAATTTGACATGCCAGTACAATATCGATGTAATTAAAGTTTGGTCATTTGCAGGATAAAAATATTATCAATTCGAAAAAGCAAACATATCACCATTTTTTGCAGTGATTTTTCGTGAACCCACAACTTGTCAGTATAAATGAGATTACTATAGTCATAAGTTTAGTTATAACTCATATATTTCAAAAATCGAGTTTTGCAATAATCGCAAAAAACCATCAGAGAACTTTTTTTTCGTAATTAGAAGAAAAATATTGAACTCCCTTGAATATGTTTACATGTGGTTTTTTTTTTTTTAATATAATATATAATACTCATAAGGCTGCACACACATGTCATACTATGATAAATAGGTGTATATATCCCTGATTGGTTTGGAAAGGCTTTGATGACAGAAGTCAGAACTAACAATATTTATTGAAAAATGTGAGTTATAACACTAACACTCAACTTTGTCAAAGATTTTCACATGATTTAAAGTGACTTTTGATAGCCAACTATTTTTCTTTATGTAGATTAATGCCTTTAGAATCACTCGGTATATTTAACTCAAAAGTTACAAAATTGAAAAAATCGAGTTATGACTCTAGTGCCTAGAGTCATAACTCAGATTTTATAGGTGACTCAAATATTTAATGTTAAAATAAAGAAGCTAATCTGTCACTCTACAATATAATCTATAAATAATTTTATTTAAAATCCGAAATATTATGTAACAATATGCCCAAATATACTGCATACGAAGAAAAAAAAGAAATAATTTAAAAAATAGCCAAAATAGAAAAACATACTTACCAAATTCATTACGCGTTGACTTGACAGCATTAAAATAGTAAATTGCACAAAGAGCATAGAAATCTCCATACAATTTTGCCCTCATTATCTGACCCCTAAATATTATTATTATTATGATTTTTTCCGTCGATACTCTCAAAATTAATATGAAATTATTATTTTATGTATTGATCAATGTTTAGTATTATTCTAAAAGAATCAAATTAAATAACCGTTGATTAAAATACCTCTATACGTAGTCATCAAATAATCACCATCGCCCTTTTGGTGTGATAACATCAATACCGCAAGCTGTAAGCTCTGAGAGTAGCGTGCTATTTATAGTATAATATTCTTCATTAGTCAACAGTCTGTCACTTTGTTTTATATACGAAATAATATACAGCTGTCTTGATACAATGAGTTTCATATATAGCTGGAGAAAGAATATCACTCTTATGCCTACTATAAAATAAATATAGTATAGATTTATATTTATAACTTAATTGTAAACATATATATATACATAATTGTATCATCAGTAAAATATTGTTGAAAGTCTAAAATTACTGTTTCAGAGTTATAAATTTAATATAGTTGATTTTTTTTCCTATTTTAAAAAAATACGTGTGTATTGAAAACTCAAAAAGTGTCGTCAAAAATCACTTTATACTATCTATATATATATTTTTTTTTCGAACACTTTTCAATATATTAAAATGCCATTATAACTAAATTACGACACCAAAACTATCTAAAAAACTAGAACAATGTTTTTAACATTCCAAATGTTAAAATAAATGATTAAAATAAGAAATGTAGTAGGTACTAATCACATCCGGACTTTTCCTGTATGTACAGAATATATTTGAAAGTTTTCATACTTCAAATACAAACGAAGATGTTATAACATAATAAAGAAAATGATTTTTTTTTTGTTGAACTATTCGCTCGCATCTCCACCTAACCGTTTAATTTCTATGCACATCTAGTCAGTATCTTTCGACAAGTAGGTACGTCAGTATCACACTCTACCCACTGAGAGCTTTAAAGATCCTATTCAATCGACAACGGTTGGATGTAGGTTCGTACCTTTCTACCCGCACCTCACCTTACCATTCCATCGCTGCTATCTGAACGTTTTAATTTATCTACTGAATTGTTGAAAATGAGTTATTTTTAGGTTATTTTAATTATAATTCAAATCTTTGAGATATTGGGATGAAACTGAAATAACACTAAATAAAGTCTATAAATATAATTTTAACAAAATTAGTCTAATTTAATAGTTATAACGGACCAAACTGGCATACTGACAATAATTAAGAACAAGTATATTGTGTCGGTAAGTATCATAGTCAACGCTGATTAAAAGACATAATTTTAGACAAGAATTAAAAGATAGATATGTTCTTTAATTTTATTATTCGATATTCCGTGGTATTTTTCACTTTTCTAGCATAGTTTTAGGTTTTCGCTTCGATGAATGACGTATGATTTTAGAGTGACCCGTGGTTGTTCTGTATCCTTTTAGTATGACCATATTCGTCCATTTGATGTTAACCCAGCTTTCAGTTATTATACTTCATGGTAGGTATATAATATTAAAGTATTTAAACACACCAACACAAAAGCCAGAAATAAAAAAGAAGACACGAAAAAATATAAAAATATACATAACAAGTATGACATTTTATATATAAAAATATATTTAAAATATTAAATCACAAGTAATAGAATCTTAAACTCTACTAGAGTTTAGGTATATCATAATATTTACCTGCTTTATGTAATACGTCATGTTCAATTTTGTGAACATAGAAAATGATCCATGACATATAATTAATTGTAGATTAACCTACATATTATAAATTATACACCTTAATATATATATTCCATAATAATAACTTATTAAAATTATATACGGCATTATAAACTGTTTAATGAAATTTATTCAGAATAGCGACACTATCATGTTCCGTATATTGGGTCAAGACAATGAAAATAATGATATATTACCTATTTTGTTTAGTTAATGGATTATACATTTAAAATTAAGGAAAATAATGGTAAAATTAAACACTTTTTCCTTTATGTGAAATCTACAATATAATGTAATATGCAATATCTCTTTCACTTGAATCAATAATTAGGTTTGATCAACAATCATATTATAGTACATTCAATTCACAAATTCTGATACTTATCCCATTCCAAAATATGTATAAGACTTCTATAAGTTTACTGAAATCTAAGAATGTGCTTTTTAGCTGATTTTCCTCGGTTTTGAACCATTATTAATACAACAATAATAATATAATTATTATCTATACTTTTTGCTATTTTTTTAAGAATTTTTTACAGATAACGTCGAGACATGATATCTTGCTATAGTAATAATAAAAAATTCACGCATTCCGCGCATCGCCTAATCGCGATCTTTTTAGATCATGCCTCAGCTGAGGTATAGACTTAAGCTACAACATACGGCCGTAGCCATAAGTTGACAAACGATAACTGAAGTAGGGAGTAAGGTAATATTAACGCGCGTGTTTGAACATGTACCTAACCGAAAAAAACGATTTTTTTTTTCGGTTCGGTTCAGTTCGGTTCACAATGTTACGTGTTGTAAAAATTAACGAATTTAAAACATACAAAATAAATAGATTTAAAATCGAACACAAAATATACATACTATTATGTATTTTTCCAAATAGGTACTCTATTTTGACTTACAATTTATTTTTATTGGAAGATATTGTGATGTAGATGCGCGTTTTATGTGTACCTATAATATGACCCTTTACAGAATGTAGGATATTATACATATAAGATATTTTAAATAAGAATGTATTGTTGTTAAAATATTGAGTTTTGGGCCCAAATATATAGTGGAAAAACTTCTCGTGAATTTGAGCCAACCACGATTCAAGGCTTCAGACGAAATTATATCGGTATCCCCGCCGCGGGGGTGGTAACAGAGACAAAAGCGGAATAGTACACATAGAATTTGTATATTTACACTATAGTGTATTAAAATTGATCCCGATGATATTGGCACAAATATTGTATTTCCAATTTTAAGTATTTTGAGAGGGATTCGTAACGATTGAAAATATTTTCGGTAGGTTATATGGAAATATTATATATTATTTGAATGAGTTAATATCTTTTCAAATACTTACTCTATTTAGACATATAATAGACCTATATATAGCATATTATAGTATACCTATAATAATATTAACACAATATCTATATATAATTTTTAAAAAAACCAGACTGTGGATATTGATATGTTTGATAATGAAAGTGACTATCTCTTATATGTGATGGCAATCTTCAATTACTAATAATAATATATGTGATAAGTGAGTAAGTATTATAGAACATAAACATTCAAGCTATGCATGCAACTTCTCAATAATAATTTACTTCCGCGTTTTCATACAAAATTGTTTGTTTAGGTTTGTTTGAATTTTGCTTTATCAACGGCTGTAAGAAGATCAAAGCTTTCTAGAAATACAAACCATTTTGTTGCCCAACAAAGTTTATATCAAACATGAATCGTATTGCGTAAGGTCTTACAATATGTAAAGACAAACCCTCCTAACACTCCTAAGAGAATACATGAAATAATATGATTAATTATTTTAATTCACAATTATTCGCATGTTGTGTACCTAATATTAGTATGTATTGTATTTATTGTTATAAAATATTATAAGATAATATTATATTATGTGAATCATTATTATTTTATAATATGATTTAATGTAAGTCAATAACTGACCAAACTCTCATAGTAATATGTTATATTGCAAGGGATGTTTTTTTTATATAAATAAATAAGGGATACCTTTTCGATTAAGTACCGATTATAGGTTAGATTTATTGTTTGATTTTAAAGAGTATGCGTGCTCCCACAATGTTAAAGGAAAATTTATTGTAAATTGTGATGTATATCATGGGTCGATAGTTATGATGATTTTGAGTAAAATCTATTGATTAGGAGGACGCTCCTCTAATCATTGTCCATGTGAATATATCGAAAGTACAACAAATGTCTATTGAGAAGGTATTCAACATATTATATATTGGCCATCTAGCCAATATAACGGGACTCTTGTATTAGATCTCATACTGTTAATTTATTTGTATGTTAAATACCTGTTTATACAAATATCTAATAATATAATCCGATAAAGTATTTTAATAAGATAAAATCGTTAATTACTAATTTTTGACTAATTACAGCAGCCTTGTTAAACCGTGATATAACATTATAATGAAACCATTTATGAATGTGAGATACAAACTTAGTTTTCGAATCAGCATAAATTTTATGAATCGTTTTATTACGTAATTTGACATACTTATTGTATTTTTTATTTAGATGGTTGCATAGTTGTACAATATCATTAAATTTAATCAGATAAGGTCGACT
The DNA here is from genome assembly GCF_057557595.1 of Rhyacophila brunnea. NCBI lineage: Eukaryota > Metazoa > Arthropoda > Insecta > Trichoptera > Rhyacophilidae > Rhyacophila > Rhyacophila brunnea. Next base: position 31,595,790 of record NW_028232752.1, read on the forward strand.
TTTGTGTACTTTCCCTATGATACCCATCATCATCGACCTATCGAGATGACATTGCGGTTTTTTTTATTTTCATATAAAAATATTACTAAAGACAGTTTTAAAAGTAAGGAGATTTTTGAAGATTTATAAATTTAATTTACGTATATGTGGCGAGCAACGAGTCCAGTGGGATCCAAGCACTATCAGCAATATCCGCTACATACGATTCGATTGCGAAAATATTATTAAATTATGTTAATGTTCATTTTCACAGGCCGTCAGCGGTATCAATTGTCGCTTACTTGATGAGAAATGCTGACGGCGAAAATAATACTGTTTATTAATATGCATTCCTCACACAGTCAGCCAATACTCAATAAATTTAATTGACCGAAATTCATCATAGGATATTCAGTGTAAGCATTATTAAATTGTGAGGCGTTTAATAAATAGCTTTTCACGATTGAATGAAAGTCACTCAGTATCGCCGTGCCTCTCACTAAATATCTCACTCGTTTTGATATTTATTATGCTTTGTAAATTATTGTCTTTATGTAACTATGTAAACTGCAGTTGTAAATCTATAAATAAACTCTTCACCAGCAACTACAAGTATTTATTTATTTTATTAATTTAGAAAAAGAGTATTACGGCATTACAGCGCGTTTTGAAATTTACCCTAATTTTTGATCATACGTATTGATAGTTTCTGGCGTTTTTTTAAGTTCAATCTCTGGCCATCTTATATGTAATAAAAATATTCATCTAAATACATATCCAACTCAAAAATTTTCAAAAACCGTTTTAGGGGCTTTTGAAACTAGGCGCTTCATTTAACCTATTTAACACGTCCACAAACATTATATTATAGTTAATTAAAAATAAATCAACCTTTATGGTGCCATCAAATAATGTAAGTATTCATCAAATAAGTATTCATACTTCACTCGTCATAATAATTATGACATCATCATCTCCTCCACGCACTTTGTCACCTGAAATATACTATATTATCAGGAACACCTCATAAATATATTTATTCATTTATCACTAAAATTATCTTAACGTCGTCAGTATTGCCAACTATTGACCAAAAATATATTATAGCAGATGGGGCTAAAAAAAGCTAACTGGCAGAAAGAAACACTGGAATATGTTTTTTAGCCATTCAGGTTGCCAAAAAGTTTCCCCGGAAATATATGAAATTCCGAACAGAATTAAAGCCGAGAGCTTTAGAGATTAGAGATTACCCATAAATTTGAGAAAATCAATTTTAGAAATTCGCCGTAATCTAAGTAGGAACATGCATTTTTTATAACCCAAGATCTGGAAAATGGGCGCCACTTAGAAATCAGGATACAAAATTATAAAAGATTATCGTTGATATATATGGAATTTTAAATTATTTGCCTAACTTATTATTGATAAAGCACATTCCCTGGAATCCGATGGATGTAGGTTCAAGTCACGAAAGATATTCTGAGTTTCTGTATTACCTGTGTTCAATAACAAAATGCTGCACTCTTAAATCTTGGATATTATTGAGTGACCAAAAAATAATATACTAATAGTTGTCATTAATGCATAATATTAATTATATACATTACTGCGGTTAACTAAATTAAATTTCCAACACGTTACTTAGTTACTTTGTTTCACAGTAGTGGTAGTTTATAATAATATGCTTACTAAATGTATTTATATTGAGTATATATTTATTATTTAAGTATCTTTACAGACTTCTATAAAAAATATCACTATTTGAAAAAAGTACCTTCTTGATGTCGGAACAGGTCCAAAATGTTTTCATGCATAGATATTTACCTAACTTAAAATACATAAAATCTCGACTTACCAACTTTTGGAAGAAACCCACGATATTATAATCATAAATGACTCAACAATCAATAATCTAATAATTTCTTTAAATAATACTATGTAAGTCAATAATTAACTTACTATGCGTTTATTCTAAATAAAACGTGTTACGTAATTATTCTCTTATTCAGTTTGTTGTTTGTGGAAGAGTTCATGTTGAAACAGAAATATTTATTCTTTCTGGATGATAACATTTAATTTAGCACGAAGAATATTTCTTTTGTTGTTTAATTCTCGTATTATTCTAGTTCCATACAAATATAAATTGTTCGCTGAAATTTAATTAACTGATAATAATTATGCCAGTTAGGACTAAAAATAATATCTACAAAGTCTACTGAGAAGCATTATTATAATATATTATTGTGTAGGTACATATTTTACTTTTACTTAGTATAATACATAAAACACATAAAAATGTTTATCTTATAATTCGCAGAATTGTGGTGAGTACAATAATAATTTAAAATAGTTTTTGATAGAATTTACCACTATATTATAATATACTAAGACTTCTAATTTAATATTAATATTTAAGCAATATACCTACTTAGTTGGTTATAATATTATAATGTTTCAGACTTTCACGGTTGTTTGTCATGGTAATATATTTTTGGATTTTCACCACATGTTTTCGACGTTTCAGGCTCATTGCAGAGGCATCTTAAGAGATACGTCGAGGAAAGGAGGAGGAAGAACATGAGGTGAAAATCCAAAAAATAATAATATAGTATATTATTAATGAGGTTCTGACACTTGCCCCCCCCCCTCTGGTTGCCATAGCTTCACCGCTTTTGCAATTCTTTTTTACTTTAATATCATCAAAATAAAGCCGCGCATTAATGCATTTTTTATTTCCATTATCTCTAAAAATAAATCGACAACACCCATTTTTTGTTTTACATTTTTCATTTGGAAACTGGCAATAGGTGTAGGTTTAAGATCGATGAAGTAATTAACAAAATAGTTAGTTTTTTTGAAGAACAATAAATATATATGGAGATCCCATTTTTGGAGTACCGTGTCACCTCCATACTTAATTAAAACTGTAGTTTCACCAAATTTTTACTTGTGTACGTAGTAATTGAACGTGTTATAACAATATATTTAAGACTTATATGCACTTACTTATCGTTTTATATAATAGAGTAAATAAAAAAATACTATGGATAAATGAAAAAATCAGTGTTAAGTGTATGGCTATATACAACAATACAATATGTACAGGCGGCTCTCGTGGTACAGTGCATAAAGCGTTTGCCTTCCATTCGAGAGTTCTGGGTTCGATTCCCTGTCAGGACATAATATTTACGTGTTTTTCTCAAAGTCTGGATGTTTGTGATTGTTCAAAAAAATTACTAACAACCACCTTATACGAAAAAGCAAGGACATGGTTATTAATAATAATTGTAAAAAAAATACAATACATACTCAAAAATCCAATTAAAAAAAACTTACGAAATATTTTTTTAAATAATATCTATTTTAATACTAAGGAAACCGTGTTAAAAAGTATGTACTTAATAAAAAGTATGAACGAACTTGTTTAAAATTTGTTTTATAATAAGTATGATATGAAAAGAAACAATGACATCATTACCATTAATAATAATGCGAACCTATTCTAAGTGACTGTACATAGGTACTTTATAAATATGCTACAAATATTGTGAAGATATATTTCCATCGGTGTATATACCTACTAGAATATAATTTACGTCAAACACTCATTCAAAACAACATTTTCCTGCTGCGATTTCAAAAACAATATAAAATTTTCTCTTTGTTTTTACCTATTTTTATAACGATAAAATACATTATATGATTTAGTCGCCGACAGAACATGACAGGTACATTTTAACTTGACAATAGACTGATATTATATGAAACGATTTTACGTGTCGAATGTGTTTGAAGTACTTTTCAGACACGATCAAAAAAAAATGCTTTTTTTATGTTCAAATATTAAATGTTCGTACACATAGGTCGATTATTTATGTTGAAATAAAATTTATATTAAAATTTTATACGTTCTGTGAGCGCATTTAAGAGTTAGGGCCAGATACAAAGATGTCGACGCTATGTAAAACGAATTATAACTCCTATGTATGCATAGTATGAAGGACGCAGCTTCTATTGCGGTTCGTCTACATATTGTGATGACACCGCACTCGCGCATTCATCTAGTATAAGATACGCAGTTTGGCTTCACATTATCTGGTTTATCATCCTCAGTTATGAGTTCAAGAACAATAACTATATAGAAGATGTTAATCACGTTGTTTGGCAATGTCGTTTGTATGATGCTCAGAGACAGAGGCTTCTTGAAGAACTAAGCAAACAAAAATACCAATTGCCACTGGATCTCTCGATATTTTTGACTCGGCCGAATATCAAGGCGTTCCAGTGTGTCCAAGTGTTTCTGAGGGAGTGTGGCCTACAAGTGTAAATTGTTTTATTTTTTTCTTCTCTCCTGTAAATTTGAATTGTAATAACTGTATCAGTAATTGTAATAATATGTATTAACAGTGTATACTATGTAAACGTAAAGCTAAGTAAGACTCAATTGAGACTCCGTAGTTTAATTTAAAAAAAAATGTTAAATATATATACCACATATTAGAAATCAAATTATTATGCATGTTCTCTTCTTATTCTTCTTCTTCTTCCAATAAGCTGAGAAGTGGGAACTATGTCTACTTCCGAGGCTGGCTCCGTGACTTTTTGTGTGTACTATCAGACAAATTAAAAAAGAAACTGGATCCTTCATAGTGTACATAACAAAATATAACGTGTATGAGATGCACTTGAAAAACCAAAGTAAATAGGTAAGGAGTGGGAGTCACTACCACTTTTGGAGATGAAATAATGAATTTCCGTATAAACTGTCACCCCAGAGAAGCAAATCACAAAAATTGCGTCCCTCATTCCATGAATACTCAATTCTAATCAACACTTTAATTTATTAACTTCGAAGTCGATTTAATTAATTGGATTACCGGTGTACGTCATTTTATCTTAAGAAACACAAATACCCGTAAAATACAACTTTCATGACATTTACTCGATAAAGTTTTTCGAATAACTATAAATAACTCACAAAAAATATTAATATGACAATAATAATATAAACGTTCGCTTTTTAAGCCACAAGATAGGGTTTTTATATAAAAAAAAAACTTATAAACTTTATTTCTGAAAATCTTTTTACAAAAGCATTGAAGACGTTACGTCATTGACATCTGCAAAACGATTAACGACATCTTCACTGCGAAAATGTAATAATATACTTCTATATTATTCCACTTTTACTTCCTGCTTCCACTTTCAACTTCTAAGTATTTTGATCATGCGTATGCATTTGTAACACTTTTTCTCACGTGTGAAAATTTCGCACAAAATATCACATAAGTATTCATTTCACAGTAACATTTTATTTGAATTCTGATATTATGATTGAATCAATTTTTTTTTATGCGCTAAAGCTTATTAAACAGGTTCCTTTTTGAATAACCAAGCGGCCCTCGTAGTTTAATGCGTAAGGCAGTGGCTTCTCATCCCGAATTTCGAGTTCAATTCCAGACGAGGTCACAATACATGTAAATATCCATATTATGTTCTTATATTATATTACCAAATAATGAATCTACATAAGAATTAGGGAATTTTTTTATTGGGGTTAACGTCAATTATTATTGATGTGAAGACATTGTAATAAATTCTAAAATTGGTCCCGATTATTATGAAATTGCGTTTTATTATATTCAATTTATATTTAAGAATGCACAACATCTTTATTATCGAAAACATAATTTGACAAAAAATATACCAATAGAGCGAATAAAATTTTAATATACATCTTTCGCTGTCCGCGTGACTTTTAATATTCTTTAATCTAACAGTCCATCAATGACACATGCGAATTCAAAAAATTCCAGTATTTAAAATTCTTATAATGAAAGGTAGCTAGTTTTGTAATTATGAATGATGGTAATGAAAATGAATAATGAAATAAATTAAATTCAAATTTTATTTATTTTCTATACAATGAACTTTACAAAATATTAATTTAAGACGTTTCCATTATGACATTTAAAAACAAAGGGGAAATATTATTAAAACAGTATACTTATATACGTATATAAAAAAATTATAACTAATATAATAATATATAACATAATAATAATTAATAAATAACCTTTGTAACGTTTGTAACAATCTTATTGTGATAGATTATCAATTAGGTGTATTAAAATACTTTATTTAGAATATTGATCGAAAAGTCTTCGATTATCACATATTGAGGATTTATTGTGAATATTATAAGCCTAAATAAAATAAAAAAACAAGCCTGAAATCGAAAGAAGAACACAATTATTGGATATGATGATTATTGTCGACATCTAAACGAAAGTGAAAGCTCTGAAAAGTGACTCTGCGCTTTCGATGAAATAATTGTGTTCATATTTTAGGTATTATAATATCAAGAATTTCTTTTTTATCGCTCAAAAAATGTAGTAAACTTAAAACGAATCAAGAGGGAAAATTTTAATAATATGTCGCCTACGTCAAATACTTTCAAATACCTACGTAAAATACTGACATTTTCCAAAATTAGCATAAAGATTACAAAATCGGATTCAACGTTAAAAAAAATAACTGTAACAGCGGAAATATTTTCTGTCAAAAAATTCATCAGAAGTCTTCAAATTTATGCTCGCACAAAGCGGAAATCGCCTCTGATTCCGGAAAAACAAAAAAATACTCAGATATTTATTTCCTGCCATAATCCTGTAATAATTTAAAAGATGTTTGAAGAACTGAAACCAATTACAAACTTTTAAGTAATACACCAAGATTTTGTATTGCCTACGATCCAATTTCGAATTTGTAAAGTAAATACGACAGCATTTTATAAATTGGGATGCTATTTTTAATAAGTATAAAACAAAACTAATTATATTATTAATTTTACTTATTGTTTATATTTTTAATGCGAAAAAGAAGTAGATTTTCTTATGGTGGTGAGAATCTTAAAAATTTATATAAAATAAAACTATAAAAATAATTTTCGATAGAAGTTTTAAATTATACCACATTATAATTTTTGATTGTGAATCCAGAATATAGGTACATTTTAAAATATTTCAAACATTCCAGTCATTTTCTGATGGGTATATTTCTGAGCCTGAAATAAATTCTAACATAATATTAATCAAAATAATATTATAACACCAGATTGAAAAAAATACGATGACACGTTTTACCATTATATCTAAGGATCCACAAATTGCAATAATTGTTCGAAAATGATTTTTGTGAAAACATTAGTTTTCTCTTTATATTTATTTGTACGGTGTCAAGTCATGGACCCTGAAGGGAAGATAGTTAAATCAATTAATGCCTAATGTGGCGTTGGTGCCGACTGCTTCGTATTTCTTAGATAGAACATAGAATGAACCATACAATAATTAACCAGAGACTTCAGATATATATATATATATATTATTCTGGATAATGGAAAGACTGGTGGTTTTGGGTAGCCTTCAGGGAAGGTAAAGCGGGAAAGAGCGTCAGCGCACTGGAGCGACCAAGTGAAGAAGCTTCTTGGAAGCAACTCTCATTATACCATTAGATAAGTAGATGACTCAGAGGTGTAGAAAGTCTTGATCGCGCATTTTTTTTTCTAGTATAAAATAACAGACTGAATAATTTTAGTATAGTCATAATCCTCAGAAATGAGGATAAATTAACAATTAACAGTTTTAACTAAATTTTGGTTTTATATTGTCATTAGTTTTAAAACATTATGGTAGGTACTTAAAGTTTTGGAAATAGTTGTAAATTATAAATAATATATAGCTGCTTGGCACTAATAATTTTTACATGACAAATCTATATTATAATATTATATATAATAAAATCAAAAACATATAATGTAATTGAGAAAATAATGTTAATTAATTGAATGTAGAAAAACGCACCTTACACAGTCAGAATTTTAATAATTACATAATAATATCATGCGGTTACTTTATGCAGATCGAAAATGGCATATTTTTAAAACGCATTTGAGTATTATAATATACTATGACATAGTATGACATTTTTGTATGACAGCAGCTTGGTCGCTTTATGCAGATCGAAAATGTCATATTCTGCGATTTGTAAAATCTTTAAAACGCACTGATATGAGAATTTTGTATGGCAGGTATTTTTTGGCTCATTTGTGCAGAACATAAAACAAACTTGTGAGATTATGGAAATCACAATAACGCATTTTTTTAAATTGTGGCCTGGCTGCTTTGTATATAACTACGCTCGATTTGCAATTACACAGTATTCTTGGGTAAGGTTGGCTTCTATTGTATACGATTTAATATAATACTTTGAATCCGTGACTCATTGGTTTAGAGAAAGTTAGTTTTCCAATACTACACGTAGAGTTACACGTCTTCAGCAAATACGTAGAAACGTGGGTAAACAAATAATTGTCAGACAAAAGTAATTTTGAGTGATAAAGTTAGAGAAAAAATTGAGTATTCTAAAAATACTGTCACAGCATAATGTAATGTATAATATTTTGTATCATAAAAATACTTAAAATAATAATTAGAATAAAAGAATAACATTGCAGCGCTCGAAATGGAGCGGAACGCCCCGGAGCGCCGTTCCTGTTCGTGGGATTTCCAAGGATGCCGTTCCTGTTCGTTAAAACCTCGAAAATGGCGTACCGGTTCGTAAAATATCCGACGGACAGCGAGCCATCTAGTAAAATCCTCAAGCGTCATACTTAATATTATTACGTTCTGGGTTAGATTTAAAATTTACGAAAATGAATTGATAGGTACAAAGGTACAAAAACATAATTTTTTTTTATTGAAAATAATTTTACTGGTTTAGAACCACTGAATTTTCTATGACCCGTACATAATGTACTTAAGTTTTTTTGAAATAGTGATAGAGTAAGTGTAAGACAACGTATTTGAGAACTAATCTTTTTCAAAACAATGCTGTTTTCAACGAATTTGGCCTTGAATGCACAAATAGACAGACCTTTTTGCGTCAATGGTGATAAAACAATAAAATTGTACCTATACCTACAAAGAAATGCACTGGGGCTATTGTAAGATTTATTGAATTGTCGCACGGTATAGGACAATAATGTATTTTGAAAAAAAAAGGTTTTTATGATTGTAAGGAAGGTTGGAAGCTATTTTACATTGGAATATAGATTTACTGTAGTATTAATTTATAAAACGAGACACTTATTTTTTTGCAAGTTCATACATACTATTTTAATACAGTTAAGGTCAAGGTACATGCCTAAATATAGTGAGTTAATAACGTAATAGTTATAATGCACACTGGAACTTTTAAATTTTTAAATGAAACACATTAAATACATATATTATCTTTACTGTATAAATGACTTAATTAATTTGTTAAATATTGCACAAAAATAACATAGTAAAAATAGTGTGAATAAAACTACGTGCCCTACCTAAGTATCTACCGAGATAGGTATACTATATCTGTCCTACCGAAGGTTAAAATTCTTGAGCACGTTTATGATCGATACGCAGTGGTAGGTAATTGTTTTTTGTAATTAAACTTTAAATTTTGTATCGAGACAACCATAATTGACCGAATTGTCCATTTATCATATTATTATGTTAGCGAAATATACATGGGTTTGACGCGTTCATAGTTTTTGTATTCCATAATGCAATCGGGGTCGTTCATTGGTCGTTTATCAATATTAAGTTGTATGCAGCCAATGATAAGCGTTTTCATCAGAGGAAGCGACAAAATTAGACTCCTTATTTTTCCAAATTTAATCATTTTAAGTTATGTTTTTTTTTGTTTTCCATTACCTAACCCCCATGCTTTGCTGCTCTACACTTTTTTTTTTTTTATATTTCTTACATTATTGATGAATTGATGAAGTTCGGCGGAAATACTTTGCAGTGAAAAACTAAATAGGTACCGAGAGAGATGGACTAAAATAAGGGAGGCCTTCATCCAGCACTGGATCGACCAAGGTTGATGGGTTGGGTTATAAATAATTATTATTGCATACATGAAAAAACCTAACTATTGCAGCTGCTTTGCTAAATTTTTAAATTTCCGAAAAACTTGTGCTCTGACATCGTTTAAAAACTCTTTGTAGGTACTTAATAGCTTAAATTGTTGTTTAATAATTTCTAAGGGTGTCAAATATTTCATATTAAATAGTAAATACAGTCATGCTTTTCCCTGTGACCATAAAATACGTATTTTCTGTTTTACCTACCTACTCAACGTTACAGAATCGCCAGATAATAATTATTTATCCTAATCTATTATAATACTTTACATTGAGTGACAAAAAAAAATCATTTCCTCATATATTTTTATTGTTTTAATTTTATATGAATATTTTTCGGGTTGAATGAACTGTGTTTTTGATACTTACTTAATTTAATAACTTAAATCAAATAATTCCATAATTAATATAGATACATAAATTCGTGAACATCGTATGCATGTTAATTTTTTTTGTATTGTTTAAGGTACAATACGAAATAAAAATATTTACATAATTCAATCAGAATCCAATCGGATAAATATATGAAAAATTTCCCTGCATATAACAATTTCTATAACATTGGAAACCTATTAGAATAAATTATCCTACATGTCCACATGATATAAATATTTTTTTTCTAATAATATGTACCTACACTTCTGAGGCTGTTTAAAATGATTCATATTTAGTAAAGAATGCTACATTTGTAAATCTTGCGTATTACATATTTTTTAAATTAATTTATTAAAAACCATGCCCTTGCTTTTTCGTATTCGATGGATTTTAATTTGATTAAAAAATAGTTTACCATAATCAAAATATTTCAAATTTACAAAAAATCAGAGCTAAAGCGGCATGTATTTTGTTTAAACCGAAGTATCTTCACTCATATTTCTATCCACTCTTAGTTGCATATTTTTATTCAAACTGCTAACGAAACCAATGGGAAATTGTGATTAATTTGTCTATTATTTCATGTATTTTAATAATGTTTCCCACTCCAATTAGATTCATATACGTTTAGTTATTTATATTATTTGTATAATTATGAATGTATTTTTTAGAAAACGATTTCGTAAACTAAAATGACTTTATATTTGTATGTTACCACTAATTGTTATAGCCGATAGCGTATTGCGCGAAGATGATGATTAAAAAAGTACATCATGTAAAACTAAAAGATATTTTTATGTTACAGATATTATTATATCTAATATCACACATTTTTGGAAAATTGTCGAGCGTTCCTGTTCGTGAAATTTTCCATTTCGAGCACTGTAACATTGTAATATCAAATTGATTCAATAATATATAGGTAATAATTATTATACTTGTATCAGTATTTTCGATTTAAAAGCAGTATTTAATGATAAAAAAATAATAATTGCGGGGGTCGTTTGGTACGCAGCAGCCGATGATGCGGAAAACACAAATTGGAAAACGAATGAATAAACCTGAAAACATTTTATTTCCACATAAAATATGAATTATTGCCACAAAGGGAAATTATTAACTAGATACAACCTTATCAAATATTTTCATGCTCTCGTTAAACGTTGGCCCTTTACCAAAAATCGCTTTGTCCTCTTGATACATTTTTGTTTCATTAATACACATAAAATAAAACTACCATTAACGTGCCGTATTTTTAACATTTTGAATATCATTACGCGAAATATATTATATTATATATAAGTACGTAATTAACATTTTATTGAACTACCTATGTAGGTGTTACATTTGTTTATGAAAAAAATATGATTGACACTTTCTGCACCTATAATGTCTGGTATTGGTTCAAACACACAATGAAATACAACACGTGAATTAACCCAACGCGAAACTTAAAGCCGTGTCCAGTGGCTTCAAAAACGAAAATTCTATCACAGTATTAACTGTGCATAAAAACATAATCAAATGCAAGAATTATTTTAATGAAATTACGTTTCCAAAACTTGCCTTACACGGAGACTAAGAAATTTGATATGATTAATATTGACGAATAAGTTTAATTATGATCAAATTTTTTACATGTAACACAATAAATTTCAAGCAATAATAATGCGCCGGCTAGACGGCAGTGACTTGCCTGCGTGGTATAGTTTGTGCAAAAAATACGGATCATTATTACAGCGCTTTTCGGTTTGCGCGAGCTACAATTTTCCCGTCCATACACACGGGCCTCTCGAACCTCTCAAACCAAAATATGTGTTTATTTTATTTTTTAGTTACCTCTACACATATTTAAAAGCTCCATCGCAGCATATCAACTTCTCTAAGCTAAAAGGGCGTAAGTAGCACGTTAGTGATTTTGAGTTAAATATGAGGTTAGGTTTACAAAAAAAAATATCTACAGACTGGCAAAAGGGCGTTATTCGTAAATGATTGCAAACAGATTTACGATTTTCCAATTTGGGCGTAAGTGATAATCCTACAGAAAGCCAATTAGAATATTAACGTACCGAAATTAAAATGATTATAGTAAACAAATAAAACATAACAGAACTATAAACATAAACATGAATAAAATAAGGGGCAAAAAACAATTCGGTGTTTTCTTTATGAACTTTGTATTTTTCCTGGACAGTCAAAAGGAATAAGTGATTTAAAAATTCTGATTGCAAATAAATAAATTAATTAATTAATACTACATACCTAGTCCAAAAAAATATTTTTCTACCATAAATGAAAAAAAAACTCCAATACTTAGAGAAAAGTTTTAAAGAAAAGTTGTTCTCATAAACATGACAATTGTTTACTCTTGTTCTCCTGAATAGTAGCGGTTTATCACTAACGCTCCTTTGCCTTGGAATAGTCGATATATAATTTTCCATTTTCCAAGAAATACCAGCCACTATGTCGTCAATATAGGTTATGAACAATATTACCAGAATACTTGCTTCAAACCCGAATTGTTATTTAATATTGTCTACGTATATGTTTAAGTAATGTTCTAGCAGTTGTTAGTTAAGTAGGAAGGCAGTGAATAATTAGGCAATTATTTAGACTGTGAGTAAATGAAGAGGAAATTCTGAATTATTACAATGATTTCCAAAACTGATAGCACGCAGTGTTATAATATATACCTACATAATATTACAATTTTATATCAAATAAATTGTCAAATTAATAATGTCAAAACAGTGTCTTTAAAAAGCCTACGACTGATTTCTGCGGTAAAACGGTAATGATCCATGGCATTGTCCGAGAGTGTTACTACGTATTAACGAATATAATATACGAAAATGGGACCAAAATAAATACTATAATATTATGAGTTGCTTAGAGTGATATCTTACATTTTTAAATTTTCTCATTTTTAGTTTTAATAATGCCAAGTGATTATAAATGCATAAATATATAAAAAAATAGCAAGTACATCTAAAATAAATTTGAATTATGTAAACACCATTTCCAAAAATCTTTTTTTTTTAAATTATATTCTGGCCCTAAGTTCTTCCTAACCAACTAGAAATCTGTATTTTTTCACTGTCATAGAGAATTTTACATCTAAGGTGACATAATTATTGAGATCCATATATACTTAAAAAAAATCAAATCTACAATGTCACTCATTAATATTTATGATATTTTATTAATATTTTGTGATTACGGAAAATAGTGCGTAGTGTTTTTTTCGATTTATTCTAAATTTGATTTTAGGAGCATGTGAGTCATATTTCTATGTGACTCATACATACACTTAGGACTCTTAGGAGCTTGTCCAGATGACGCGTACCTCGCAATACGACGCGAGTACATATGGACGGCTCAATGAATTCATCTATACATCGACCGCGCTCGAGAGTTGACTCGTCGTGAGTGCATGTGGACGGCTCAATTATGTCATGCGTATCTGGAATGCGCGCGAGTCAAATCGCGCCACCAAAACAAGGCTTAAGTCGTAGTGTGATTTAAATATTTCTTTTGCACCTCCACTCTATATAGTAACATAAATTATGATTGCCTTAGTATCGGACATGGTAATAAAAAAATAAAGATAAATGGATAGTATTATTTTTTATTGTTAAGTAGTCAACCCCACGAAAAAGGTACGTTACTCCTTCTTAAATCCATGCTAACGACAGTTTGATCATTGACATACTTTTAAATTATATATATATAATATATTAAATTGTATTATCATAATTAAACTTATTCTGAAATTGCAATCGTTTACTGATTAATTTCACAAAAAATCTTTATTAGTTTAGACGTTTTTTTAGTTATTTTTCTCTATTACCTTAGAAATTTGAACTATTAGTTAAGACTGTTTTTGTTATGATTATATTATCGTAGTCGTATTTATTTAGAAAATGAATATTAATACAAGCATAATTCAAAAATATAATACCTATGTGCAAAAATATAAAACGATTTGACTAGCTCTATATACAGCAATGTCACAAAGGTGTTTGTCTAATCGATTTTACTGATATAAATAATATGTACCTACGGCGCGTGTGAGATAAAATAAAATATTACATTCAAAAAGCGGCCGTCTGTTTACGATATGTTAATGATTTTGCACTTCTGGTGTGCCAACAGTTATAAAATTTTATGAGAAGGCTCGATAAATGGCTTAAACGCGGCAGTTATCTTTCGGCACCCTTTGCGAATGCTTCTTAGATGAACTTTGACGTTAATATTCAACTGGCACTTCTATTTGATTCGAAAGCTCATGAAACTTTGCAAGCTTCGGGCCTCAGAACAGTAAGGTTCCATAATATAACTTTAATATTGTAGGTACATGGAAGAAAAATATTGAGCTTCAAACTTTTGAATAAGAAGAAAGTCATTTATATCAATTAATGTATTAATAATGTTATATTAACGAATACTTCGTGCATATAAACAATTGAAATGTTTGCACAAACTTTTCCATTAAAATTAACATATAATTATAACCCACGTGATAAAGGTAATAATTTTATATTCTTTTTAATTATAAAAATAACACAAATGGCTTATTAGATTGAAGAGCCTTTGTAATTTTAAATTATTTTATTTTCATCAGTCTTTTGATTGTTGCCATGATACAAGTACAAGTGTAATTTTTCACCAATATTGTTGAATCTTTTAAGGCAAATATTATGTTATATTTTTGGTGTCAATTGAAGGGTTTTTATCTCGATATAATATCAAAAGATTCTTAAGTTAAAATAAAACTACTCGAAAATAGCTCACTTGCAATCATTAATAACGAGAATGTAAAGTTGGCAGATAACAACGGTGGGCTGGTAAAGTATGGCTAGAAAAGCATATGTCTAGATCCAACCATTATTTATATATCATTTATTTTTAAATGATCCAATCGAATCATTATGTTTCTTCATATTGTACAAAATTATTATGTTTAATCTAAAACCTATCATATTATATTGTATGAAACTATATATAGGTATAATCATCTTTCCTGATTTCAGTAGAGTTAATTGTAATATATTTTTTATGGAATCTCATATAACCTGTCGCCATACTAATGAGTGAATAAGGAAACATTTCTAGTCTTTATTTTATGTGTGGATATATTATATCTAAAATATAAAATTATTTGTATGTAGGTACGTAATCAAAAAACTGCCTTCCTGTCATACTCCAGCCTCGAAATACTGAACAAGAACAGAGATCCACCATTTTCCTCGCCCCGATACCTTAAATTCAAAAAAAAAATCTGTCAATTGCCGCCTAATTGAATTACATCATTTTAAAATATAGTTCGCGTGTCATAGAACGATCGATAACTAAAAAGTAAGAGTAGTCATCCAGAAAATTAAAGATATGAGTCCGAGTCCCATTCGGTCCAACTTTCCTAAAAGTAATTTTTATAGGTACGTTTCTGTAGTTTTTCAAAAATTTAATTTTTTTTTATAAAAATTAATAATCTAACATTCCGAATTCTTGTATGTGTTCAGTTTTGAATAAAAAAAACAATAGTATCGCTTCGATGCTTAGTGGCAGTACATTAATTTACATGAGTTTTGTAAAATACCTACAACTAAATCACAAAGACAAATTATTCTTGTCGAGACGAATTTCTATGTGCGACCGGGCTTAATCTAAATCTAAAGTGATAAATCAATCTAAAACAGGTCTAAGTATTCTACAGGTCTAGCGGAATGATTACTTCTGATAATTATAATAATAACAGTGATGCATATTAAGCTGATAATGAACCAATGACGTCCGCCTTCCAGTTTACCGTGTAGGCTCGAAAATACAACCGGAATATTATCTAAAATATGGCAGTTGTAACCTTGTTGTTTTAGCTCATAAGATACCCAGAAGACCTTTACCAGATCGCTAAAAAGACTTTTCAGAGAATAATATCTTAAACAGCACAATGACGAGATACGACAAAGCGCGGGAACTTTTCGCGGTTATAAATTTTCGAATGGGCGCATTATCTCTTGAGATAACTTTCCTTACAATGGAGGTGCGTGAAAACCAAATTGCTATTTTCCTTTTTCCGTCAACTGAAAGTACTTCGTTAGCAGACCGCTTGTTTTGTTTTAATTGTAAGAGATGTTTTATTGTACGGCACTTGAAGACAGTAGGGAAGTTAATGCAGGAGTCACCTTATCTGGCAATCTTCAGTTCACAGCCACCTAAAATAATACAATATCGTCCCTCCACTCTACGTCAATTTCTCTCTTCATATAAATACATAAACTCCAAAAGAGCACGCTGCCTTTATACCTGAGTGCTGATACCTTTATTTTGCCCCCCCTCCGAAAACAAACCAGGACCAACATTTGGCGGCCAAATAAGCGGAGTTAGTTACAGCATTTTTCGTGTTTGCATGTAAAATAAAATTAGCTATAAAACTTAAAAAGAAATCTTGCCCAATGCGGTTATATTATTTATATTAAAACCATAAAGAAATCATGAGAAAGAGTCAGCTTTAGGTAATATATTATGCAGGGTGGTATATTCAATCAAAAATCAGACTGACTCTCTCTTCTTCTTGTGTTGTCCTCCCCAATATTCGGACAATGATTCTCTTAATTATATTATTTAATACATTTACACTGTATCCTGTAATTATTGTATGGTACTTAGAATAAACTCCATTATTCGCAAGACTCTTGGACTCACTTTATCGTATCCTGATAAAAAAAAACTACATAGAAGAATTACGTACCTACATAATATATTTAACTAAACTGTGTCTGAATTGATTTAATCTTGCCTTGCGCCGTCATTAAGGAAAGAATTAAAATAAGACAAAAAAATAAAGATGACTATTCACACAAAGCTCATTATTCAAACAGATATTTTTAAGACATTCCATCTTGTTCCTTATCCAAAGATAAAAATAAGTGTGGAGAGAAATTTGAATTAGCTTCCAGACATTGCATAAAGGAATGCAGATGTGTTCTTTGAGTGGCAATTAGGTAGTCGATGTGCTTTTTTCTTTCGTTTTTGCAAAAAGCTCCCGAGTTCAAACTTTTGGCACATGCACAAAATTTAATATGACTTTATTGTATAGACAAACGAATTTCTTTGAAAAAAGCAATTTGGGAGAAGTGACTTTGCTCAAGCTACGAGTACCATGTTGTGAAAATAGTTAGTATTTTTCCGGATCGCCTTTCGGCATCTTCGTGCACTTTATACTCACGAATTTTTCAAACACATGCTGACAGAATATAGTAATTGTCGTTTCTATGCAAAATAATAGATTAAACGATCGTGAAAACATTATTATTAAGTAAATCAATAAGTATGTAATTTACATCAGATTATATTCTGATGTAAACTTTAGTATTTATAATATCGTACATTATCATATACATAATCAAAATCAAATTGATAATACACACCTATTAAAAGGCCATGATTAATGAAATTTGGTGTTATTCTCAGTCAATATTATATCGTATTTAAACTAATATTATCAAAAAAATAAATATATTGTTGCAGAAAATAGAGTTTGTCGAACGATATAATATGGACAACTCAGAGGTTTATCACATGTTTACGAAGTACATAATAGTAAATATTGTTAAGCAGTAACGATGAAAGAAGTTTTTCTGTCGTCATCGTTTATGGCACTAAAACCCTTGACGGATCTACACCTCCTCCAGTGAGAGAAGATTATACAATACATGCGACCGAAATGCAACTACATAATGGTAACTAGATAATTTAACCTAGGGATTGCAATACCGGTATTACCGGTATCCCAGTATTTTTTGATACCGAAATACCGGTTTTAAAAATCAGACAATAACGATATTGCCTGTATTGAAAGTGGTAACAAAATGTATTAATTGACATAAAAGTTTTAACAAGACTGTGTTTTTTGCCTGGTTACGGGATGTCTAGTTTACTTCCGTTGCCCTTCGATATCCTTGGTGACCAGTAATGACACAAGTGCAGATTTGTGAAATACATGTGCATTATAGGTAAGTACTTCTCTAATTTTATATTTTATCCAAGTATTTTCGCCAATCGCTCGCGGGTTTTAGAAGTTGTCAGGTATATTTTACATGATATAATTCGCGGTTAAACACTGTTCGTTTGTATAAATATAAGCAACTTCAGTCCTAGTGGCAAACAATAAAGTTCATTATAACATAATAATTATTATAAATAAACTATAATGGACTTACTGGTGCCTAACTTTTTGAAGTTTATAAACTAAAGAGTAATTTATACAATAATGGAAAAATATATTATTTTTGAACAAAAAGGCGAATAATATTGTATCTCGTTTTACTTCTTACTGGATAAAAGTAATAGAAATTTCTCGGTTTAAAAAGTCCAATAAACTAATAAAACATTAGGTGCAGGGGCGGCTTTTCCTTTGGGTACCTAGGGGACAGACCTCGGTCCCCTCATCATTATATAGTCAATATTCAATTGAATATTCATGTTATACGTTCCTACCATAATACATTGATTTTGTATAAATTAATTAATTATATAATATTTTATTTGTACTGTTTGCCCATCCTTGATTCTTGTTTCTTGGCCCATCCCTAATGCTCTATGTAAGTTTTGGCTCTACCTACATAGTAGCTGATAGTACAATACAACGATACTTCTGGGGTCGAAATTCGGTGGTCCCTTTAAAATCAAAGCAATGTTATTCTCAAAATTCATAAGGAAGCTGAACAATGCGTACATCTGTAGGCCGTTTTGCACGTGCTATGCACATTTTATCCAAATGTACCGATGCTGGACCGGGGACACTGTAGTAAATACCTGGTCTTGCATAAGTGTGAGTTTATAATATATTATGTTATACTTGTCGGTCGTTGTCGGTCGGCTGTAAATTCATATCCCATGACCCATCGGTTTAGTTTATTAGTTAGTTTGCCAGTAAGTGATCAAATATGTCATCTATCTCCTTAAGTTTTAAAATATATTTGTTAATACATATTATAATAATTTATAATATTTTCTTGAATGATAACAAAAAATAGTAGGTATGTGCTATTTCAGTTAATTAAATCAATATTAATTTGTATTACCTACCTACCTAAATATTAATAATTGTAATGTACTAGTTGTGGATAGATGAATTTCACGTTAGTAAAATAATTTTGATAAATAATATTAGGTATTATGATGAATGAGATGGTTCATTTATTGAAATATAAGTTCAGTGCATTGACATTTGAAGACAAACTAGAAGTGAAACGATTAGGACCTCACCAACCAGTCACCAACAGATTTAGTTATTGTGTATGAACTAATCAAAACAAAAAAAGCATTAACCTCCAAACAGTTTACCAAAAAACATGGTTGACGGCAAGTGTATCCTTGAAAAGACTATTTTGTTTTTCTTGTAGCAATAAGATTCTTTCGAACTCAGGAGGCATATGACGATGAAGTAATAGCTAAAAAAGATATGTTTTTACGCTTTGAATAATATTGATTAGGTAGGTACTTATTAGATATTTCACGCCATCTGACCCCACTTACTAAAAGATGCTAGAGCCGCCACTGATTAGGTGGAATTATCAGTGAGGCATATACATAAATCTTGAAACATTTCATAATATAAATTAATTGAAATATCGTACGTCGAAGAAAATGCCAATAGATCAACTACATACTACGTAGGTATTTGTAAATATTAGTATCTCTACCACATGACTTACCTTTACCTATTTTAAAAGGTTTATATTATGTAGGTATGCAAATAGTTATTCTGACAAAATTAAATTTAAAGGCAAACGCAATCTCCAATAATACCTGAGTTAAACTCATACAATTTAATTTATACGTTAATTCCACTGGAGTAACAATGTTCAACTTCACTGACAATTTATTATCTTTGCGGAATGCAAGCCAAATTTCGAACGGCCACTTATGTGACTGGTGAATTCAGTTTGTATCCTTCAATTTTGCTCTACGTCATTAGCTTTTGTAAATTAACCGAATTCGTGTAGACTGGCTCTGTAGAAGAATTATTCGTTCGTTTAACAAATATTAATTATTTGTAGAAGTAAAATCTAAACGACTAATTGAAGTGTTTGCATAAATAAAAATACACAGAAATCGAAATAATAAAAAAAATTAACAATGATAATATAAAAGTATTCCAAAATTCTGTATGAATCTTACGTCTTCTAACACAACTAATTAAATTACTCTTTTTTCTGTAAGTATTCTTAATACTATATATATATCCAATATATCTTGCAGTAGCAAAGGGTAGAGTTAGGCTGTTAAAATGCGCCAAAAAAAGTGCACATTAAAGTTATTTGTTTTTATTGAACTAAAACTACAATATACAGATGGTGTTGGTTAGTTTTTAAAAATCAATTAAACCCTGCCTAAACCAAACCATAATAGTTTTGGTATACTTTTAGTGATACGACAAAATTGTGCAAACTTTTTCATTCATAATTTGTTTTCGTTGGATTAAGAATACATATTACACATATTGATGGTTCATTTTTTAAATTTCATTAAGCCCTGCCTAAACCAAACTATAACAATATTATTCTATCATTAAAATATCCAATGTTATGTGTGATTTAATTGCATAATTTTAGATATCTTATAAATATACGAGTATTTTTTGACTATTATTAATAATTTATTATGGCTTGGTTTCGCAAAATATGAAAACAAATACGAAAATTAATACGAATGACTGACAAAGTTTAGTGTGCACTATTTATAGCGGATCTTAACAGCTTACCTCCACCCTTCCCCACTGATATCCCATATGGCATTCCTGGGGTTCTTTCTGCCATTCACCAAGCTGTGTTTATATAATTTGGTTTCTATTTTTCTGTATGTATTTCTATGATGTTAGCGTCACCATGTGAGTGCATGGATTCTGCTATAATGAAAAATTAATCGACCAAAAAACTACATAACATACATCTGATATTTATTACATTATATCATATATAATAATTAGATTACCAAGTAAATTAACAACCAAATACGAAATCATAATGGTGTGGATTAACTTTCAACTTTCATAGTAGGTAGGTATGTATTTATTACAATAGCTTTTCTCGAAAAACAGATATATTTTTTTTAATTTTTGAAATAACGAGATTTTCGGCATTTCTTTAAAATTCTAGAAGAAGTCGGCACAAAGGATAATATCAAATTCCTAACGAGAACAGAAGATATTATCTTTACTTTTTATATTTTGGTTCATAAAATATTATTACGGATAACATGTCAAAAACTCGTTAAAACATGACGTCAGAGTTGTCTTTATTTATAAATGCACGCCATCTCTTTAGCAAAGAAAAAAGATGTACTTACCTACTTAATTTTAAATTGAGTAGGTACCTACATATCGTGTCTAAGTTTGTGTATTATGATAATACTAATAAAAATGATGAAAGTATATTTTAAAATGATTTAATAGTTCCTATATACATCCCTAACCTATCCATAATAGAAATTAACTAAAATCGGCTAACGCATCATAGTGGACGTTAAGTATTTTCAGCGTTTCTGCAAGTTGTCAATAATAAATTTATATTCATATGAGAGCTTTGAATAGGTTAAATATTAAAAACTATTTTTCTTACATACCTATCTATGTCACTACTTATACTATACGAGTATATTGATATTAAAGTTAATGGCCCACCACAACCGGCCTATATCACACGCAGCAAATTTTCTAAATGTAATAAAATTGGCCTTTGTGGCGACCAGATTGGACGGTCCGATGGGCACAACAGATGGTTGAACCGACTTGAGCAGCTCTTACCTTTCCATACACATTTTAGGACATTCCCAGAGGATGTGGTTTGCATCCTGTATTTGTCTGCCACATATATTGACATTATATTGATAACTTATTAATAGTCTGTAGGCTGGACTGCACCACAGACGATTTAAGAATGCTCAACCAAAGCACCTGGAAAGTATTTCTTCTAGATCCATCCAGGACAGAAGATTTTTCTAAAGAAAGAAAAGACGCGCCATCGGTTGTGGTGCCATAAATGAAGATGATAATGGTTGTAGTACAAAACATAAAAAAAAGATTCAGAGAACTAGAGAAAATACATAATTTGAAAACACCTCAGTTATAGACCTACCTACTAGAAAAACATTTCGAAAAACTTTTTAGGTAAAAATTACTAATTAATTTTGTCGTAATTAGATAAGATACCTGTAGCCTAATATATAAAGCACGTTGGCATGAATCCAATGGTTACAGTTTCAAGTTTCGTCCGGAGTTTTTTTGTAGCAGGTATATATTGAAGTGTTTTATCGTATATAGAAGTGTTTTAAAAACATGTGTGTTCAATATATAGAATGTTACATTCTTAAATCGTGCAAATTATTCGGTGAACAAAAAAAATAGTTTATTAATCAGAGAAAAGATTTTAGTAGACATTACCATCATACAGATTATAGGTTAATCGCATGCTCGGACAGCATTATAAAATAGTCATATTAATGCAAAATTCGTTCAATTTGTAGAAACAAAATATAGTGAGTAAATACTTCAGCGATTGTCTCTGTTTGAGGATTTTAATATTGTGAGAATTTTTGTCTCTTGTTTAAATTTATTGGTTTGCAAGCTGCGAATTATTGAAACATCTTTCAAATAAATGCAACTGTTTCAAATAGTGTAGGTACATCCAGGGAATTGGTTTTTTGAGTTAAGCAAATTTGTAATAAACAATTCTTCTCTTTTTTAAAAGTCTGCAAAGTTAGTGCCTCGCTGTGAAGATGAAGTCAAGTATGCATTACTAAATAATAAAAATAATGATTTACCTTTTTTTTAATGGCGAATTGTTTTAACAAGGAATACCTACTGGAATTCTAATGATGCTTGGATTAAAATCGAATCACTCACTGTCCACTTTAAAATATGCCATTTATACACACTAAGAACAATATTATGTAAATATGTCTATTTTCGGTAAAAAATATGAGCCCTGTGCGTAATTTACAACTCAGTAAAACAATAAATAATAAATGGCAATAACGTTACACTTGGCAATCGCAAGTATTGATATTTTTTTTAATTCTAATTTTTTGTGATTTTTATAAAAAAATATTTATAAATAAGTATACCTATAGTGATAAAAATATAAACCCTTCACAATGTTAATATAAACTATAAATATTTCAGTGGTTGCTTCATAAGTTGCTTTAGATAAATTCACGTATCGTGGATACAGTTTCCCTAGCATTTGGACTTGCTTGTATTAACAACACTACGTCAGTTGATGCATGCATACAAATAAACATTTTAAACTAGTTTTTACAGTTTAAATAAAAAAAATAACATATTTTAATACTGCTAGTCTTTCGTATTTGCATAAATAATCGATATTTTTCGGAAGTGAGTGAACGACATTAAATACTTACCGACTTTATTTAAAATACAGACTCATTATTAAATTTTACACCTGACACTCATAAATTATGGGCTATACTTAAACCATTTTATTTACATAAATTTGACTGTGCATAGGGCCTTAAGTAACTTAGATGTTAATCACTATTTTAAAGCGTTTGTTATATTATTATTTAATAACACTTTGTATAATTTTTAGTTCATTGTTCTTGTGCAATGAAGCATCCAATAAACAAATTCACATTGCTGTACCTATATGAAATTGCTTCGCAGTATAATGCCGAGAGTAATATTTGCTTCTATACTATTAATTATACTACCTACATAATAAGCCCCGCCCCATTCACTGTAAAAATCACTCAATCGGAAGCCACCGCCTTATTTTTGGTTCACTAAATTTCAGATTCTTTGTCGGCTATATAAATAAAATGGCTCTTAATAATTATTTTTACTACATTTACTAATAATAATTGGATTTAAAAATACATTAATATTCTGACGCATCTTCTGAGCATCTTTCTTCGCAAATAGAAAGGATTTCAAGTTATACATATTTATATTTTTATAAAAATCGATGTTTTTTAAAATAGATATAAAAAAATTTAAACTATGTATTAGGTACTCAAAAATCTAAACAGTAAAAAATTGAAAAGTTAATAAACTAAATTTTTATAATAAATATAACCATAAAAATATTGTAATAATAACGTAGGTAACATGTGTATCAAATTTGTGACAAATTCACATTTTTTTTTACAATTGTAAACTTTTACTTACTTTCTACTTACTTACTACTTAATTTTTTCAAAAAGATTTTTCTATTGGTTATAAATTTCTCAAAATTGTTTTTTTCTTAAATCTTGTGAATTATTCGTTGAATAAAAAAAAATAGTTAATGTAAAAAATAACGATACGAAAAAATCGAATTGACGACAATAATATAATTATTAGGCAATTTACTTGAAATTAAGTAGTTCAAAAAAATTAAGTACACTTAAATTAAGGACACTGTAATTTTGACATAGTTACAAAATTTACCTGTAAATCGAATATTAGAAATCTTAAAATTAATTTTTTATTTTCATCCGAAACTTTGAATTGCATATTTTCAGCAATTTTAATTACCGATAAACGTAATTTTTTTTTAAATAATGCTTTCTCGGCTTTAATAAAACTCTCTTTCCATATTTCACCGTCTTCGGTCGGTTTCTTATGTTTCATTAAAACTTCTGCCACTACGAAAGAAGCCATGGTAGGCTATCTTGGATTTTTCATTAAACTTGGTGAAAAAAGACTGTTGACCAGACAATTGTGATTTCAATTGTTTCACTTTATTTTTACGCAACTGAGTAGCAGGCGGATAGTTTCCATCATAGTTTCCATGGATGGTTCGAAAATGTCTTTCTATGTTGCTTTTTTTCAGAATTGATACACTCGAAGTACAAATAATACAAATATATATTTTTCATTGCCATAGTGAAAAAAAAATCTTCTTCACATTCATTGACAAGAAATTTAGAAAAATTCACAAAAAATAGTACAATATATTATTATGTCCGCGATCGACGCACTGGGCATCCCTGACATATAGGATCCCCCTTAAGGATAATTGTCTATATATTTTGAAAGTGTTTAATAAATAATATATTTTAATACATTATTATACATATTTTTTGTAAACTTACGCATACAATATTACTCAAGACAGCGTTTATAGACATGTTTTATATTTCGTACAATATACGTATTTGTAGGTAGCTAATTGAACAAAGACAATGTATGTCGGCTTCTTGAAAAGGAGTGGACAATGGCCCATAAATGGAACGGAGTCATCCAAAACCGTATTCAACGAATTTTGATGTGTCACGATTTTTGATAACTACACACGAGGGACATCTAAAATTAAATAATTTTTGTTTAATATGTTGATAGGAGTTTAAATAATGTCATCACATTTGGGTAGAATTTACCAAAATATAGGTATAGTTAACTAATTACCTTGTACAAAATAGAGAATAAATTCACTTTTACGATTTTTGTTTCGGTATGTACCAACGTATATAATTATATATGGGTAGATATGAAAGTTGTATTTTATAAAAATAAATAAATGACATAATGTGTTATTAAAATTTATTAAAATAATTATAATTAAACGGTATACTTAAGTACATATTATATACAAACTAATAAAATACTAATTAAATATAAAACTATTTAGGTATATATATCTTCCTACTAGGTTTTCCCGAGTATATAAAATACCTCTCCCTGTCCCTTGGATACCTCAAGAATACCTAAAACAGCGACTGCATTACCTCTTTGAACTTCTCTGCTTATTCGCTGTCTCGGGTACTCAGTTGAACGGCACTTACCTGTTTTAGTCTAAATGTCACGAAATCCAGGGAACAGACAATCCAATTAGGTGACAGAAAGTCATATTTTTTGGCTTAGTACCGTGAGTGAGTGTTTTAGCAGTGTATCCACCACATTGGCATCCCAAACCATACATTTTCCTTTCCTCCATGGAATCATCGTGATACAATCAGATCGCTTGGAATCTTGAATGAATCTTTTAAATGAATGAAATTTAAATTCATTATAATTTTACAAGATAATATCTTCAAGATTATCTTGAGTATTTTAGCTTTGCTAAAAATACTTTTTTTAATAGCATGAATTATTTATTACTTTTATAAAGTAGACTTGATAAGATTTTGTTTACATTGATAATGAATTATTTATAAAAGTATTATTAAACTTATCTAACGTAACGGCTTTATGTAGTAAAGTTACATGGCTGTAGAAATAGGTTTAGTTTAAAGTTAGGTTTAAATTAAAATAATGGCACGGGGTTAAACTATGGAAAATCTGACAAAGTATTAGGGCAGCAGAAACAGAAACATGATGTAATCATATTAAATGGCAGAATGAGTACACAACCATATAAATTCTTTGAGCCCTTTGCGTCACGCTAGAAATGTTCCCTAAATTGGCCGCAATTAATATCTAATAGGTGCTTTGGGTTTGCCTAAGGATGGGCAGGCAGTCAAGTCAACTGTTTGTGGCAAACGAACGGTCATCTATCCGAATATACGTCTGTTTGCCTGGTACTTAATACTTTATAGTTAGACAGTTGAAAGTTTTATTGATTCAATCAAAGAGATTTTACTACTACAATAGAGAAAGTAAAGAGGAAATTAACAAAAAAATCGTGTCGGCAAACAAATGCTACTTTAGTCTATAAAAACATTTTAAGTCCTGCCTACTCTCTCGCCTTACTAAAATCATGCTTTACAAAACAGGGTATTAAGAAAGTTTAATTCACGAGTGTGGAGAAATAAGGGATAAACTTCAACATTTCTGTTAAAGAATGTATTATTTTCAATAGTTACTTGTATAGATCATAAATAATATGCATCAGAATTTATCACCCTAACGAAACGCGCGTTCAATATTGGTAATATATGAGAACATTCTGGCAGAATTTGTACTTCCTGCATTGCATGGTCTGGCTGTCATTAAGCCGTAACCCGAGAGTGGCAAAGCCTTGGTCAATAGCGAATAGTTTTTGCATATATTTCTTATTAATTACCTAGCACAGTTTGGTGGCAAATACAATATAAAGGCTCTCTCATATAAAGCGCACAGTTTGTCGTACTTTCGTTTCCACCCCATCTGCATGCCATTAATAGGTCCCAAATACGACGCAGCCTACTCTGCTCGAATGAGCCCTCATTCCATGTTTTTATTCATGTATCATGTTTCCAAGCCATACTCGTAGAAACCGGACTTATTATTTTGTACATTATGCATTTCAGGTTGGGTTTATTAGAACGTAAACTTGGAAAAACCGATAACAAAATAAATAACTCTATTGATTTTGTCACTACTTATTATCATACTGTTATTTAAAATTTGACGTTATTGTTAATCTAAATATTATAATGGTTCACTGTATAAAATAAAAATAATTTTGAAACACTAATGCACGCTTTTTGTATGGGAAAGCATTGCAGTAAATAATTTGTAATGTTTCCGAATATCACTATTATGGCGATGATTTATTCAAATAGGTACCTATGTAATACAAGTAATAATATTTATTTTCGACAATTCGATTCCACATCGACCTTAATATAGTATATTAGTGGTTCTTAAAATATGTTAGGCACTCAATGATTTAAAATCATTAGCTCTACAAAACATCTAATGGAGTTTACTACCTGGAATTCTGCACCACTGCCTAAATGCACTACTTCTGTACTACATCGAGTATCTATTATTAATAATAATTGTACTATAGCTCGGTGTGCGCCTTGGCCGCCTCCAAAATTATTGCTCTCCAACATTTCCTCTCCCTTTCCCTGCAGTCTTATTCCAAGCTACCGTGAGTTGGTAACCCGCGGTACAATTCATGCTAGATAACGTCACCGTAGCACAGGATTATCGCAAATGGTTTCTCGCTACGATTTTACTCGTGAAATGAAACGCCATCTAGTACCAATAATAAGATTACTTGAACATCAGTTCCTTTTGCATTTCGGCCACCCACCAAAATCGTGATCTTCTAAATAATACGCTCCATTCACATTAAACGGTTTTGACCGTACAGCAAATAATTTAACGGCGACGTTCTTTTGGTGGCGTGAAGAAGAGCATGGCCCTTTTCATATTACA
The DNA here is from genome assembly GCF_057557595.1 of Rhyacophila brunnea. Lineage (NCBI taxonomy): Eukaryota > Metazoa > Arthropoda > Insecta > Trichoptera > Rhyacophilidae > Rhyacophila > Rhyacophila brunnea. The sequence continues at coordinate 31,624,205 of NW_028232752.1, forward strand.
CGGCGACGGTTAAAAATCGAAACGGCGTCGTATAGCAGCCGTCCGTTTCCACTGTATTCACGGCGCCTTGACGGCCACCGATGACTCATTGATACACGTAACCTAATGCACGCTTACACATTAGACGGTTTTAAATCGTACAAACAGCACAACACTCAACCATAAACTGAGCTTGTGACGGAAAAAAAACTCTGCAGTATAGTGTGAAAAGAGCGTGAACTTGTTGCCGATTCGGATTTTTACCGTTCGATTTTTTTTTCGTACGGTTAAAACCGTATAGTGGGAAATAAGGCTGACACGTCGTCGTTTCTCTGGTTGTGTCGACGTTTAAGCGCTTCAAGGCTAATATGTTGATCATTTTTCTATGCGTGTCTCATTCAGTAGAGTTTTTTGATCCTTATAAATTTTACGATATTAGACTCGTCACAGTGCAGTTTGTGATTAAGCCGGCGCTATTTGACAGATTGGCCAAAGAATCTTTCAGAATACCATGCATTCAATAAGCAATAGTTTCTGACAAACGAGCATCTATCGTAATTTATTTACTTTCACATTAAATTCGTTTATGCCGAAAATAAATATTTCGTTTCCAAAACACATATTTTAATGATAGGTAATTTATAAATCTTTTGCTATTTTTAGGTACTATTTGAATTAACATTCATCGTAATACGCTATTCTCGTGAATACTGTTAATTCAGCCGTTTTATTCACTAAAATTACGTCTTTCTTCCCAAATAAAAGGCTTTCTTCCCATTTTCCTCGACTAACAATTCAAATTCGCCCAATTAAAAACGAGTTCCGGTATTGAGCTTTCAAACGTCACGTCCAGCTATTTGACATAAAATGATTTCGACAGCTAAATATTATTCAGCCTCTACCCTGTTTGAGAACGATTATTTTATTATATTAACCAGAGATGTAAAGAAATACTTTACTGAAAATATCGAGAGTCTATTGACATCTACTCACCGCTTTTTAACTTCCGAATAATTGATTTAATTAATGAGTACAATAAATATCTTACTCAATAAATAAAAGCATTCTTTTATTTTATTTATTTTTTATTTTTATTTATTAATGAAAACAAACAGTTACGTCATAGATTTTTTTTTCCCTTGCTTTTTCGTACAAGGTGGTTGTTAGTAATTTTGAACAATCACAAACACCCAGGCTTTGAGAAAAACACATAAATGTTTTTGTCATGACCGGGAATCGAACCCAGAACTCTCGGGTATAAGGCCAGCGCCTTACCCACTGCATCACGAGAGCCGCCTACGTCATAGATTACAAATAATATGTATAAAAATAGAATAGAAAAAAGATATTGCAACCAGCAAAGTTTCCATATATAAAAATTATAATATAGTTTCAGATGGTTATTATGCGAATCTATTGCCTGTTGATTTTTAAAGTATGGATTTTTGGTTCCTGCAAAAGTATTGAAATCAAGTAATAAAAAATATTTTTAAAAAAATCGTATAAATATAATATTATTACCATCCCCTACTACAAAAATATGCGTTGTTTGCTATTACATAAAGCTCACCGCAGTCCATTCCTATACTTATTATATTTTGTAATGATTCGCGATATATTATGTTGAAATTGTTGTGATAGATAGCTGATTTAAAGCATTGGGTGAAGCATAGCCTCCATTTCTTTGACGGGCCTCCCTACTTATCGCTAAGGATAAGGGCAGTATGATGCTCTACAGTACCTAGCGTTCCCTAAATGGTATCCGTATATTTTAGCAATATTTTGTATTTTTAAATAAATTCACTTAAATTATTGAGTTGGCACTCGGCATCATAAGTATTGATCAGGCCCCCTTTTTGTACCATGCAACCCTGCGCCAAATTGGATAAAAAATAATAATAAAATACAATTCTACACATGAATTATCATTTATTTAATTATATCAATAATCATATCACATAAAATTGCACGCGCACATATTTTAAAATGTTAATATTCTTGACTATTTTTACTATTAGAGAAAATTTGTAATGTGTGTTTATCTGACTTAGCTAGTCGACCTGCCACGCCAGGCCCCCTCTAAGCCCGCCCCCCTCCCTATGCTAAAGCTGTCAGTCCACTCTTCTGGGGGACATGGGATAAAGTCATTTCGATTGACTGTAGGATCTTGTGACAAGACATACAGGTGTCCATATGTTCTGACTAAGAAGCAGACATGAACTAAGAAGAAATTAAAATATTAATATTGAAATAAAATTTACCACATCGCCAATAAAGATAATTGCTTTTTTTCAATCATTGGAAAATTCCTAGCACAGAATAATACGAATCATTCAATATTTGTTTTCAATTTGTAATGCAAACAAGTACTTCTATACAATGATAATTTCTCTCTCCTTCATAAAATAATACATTCCAATATATAATACATACTTACGGTCTATATTATAAATATTTTGTATCATATAAGATTATTCAAAGTAACTTTGTAAAGCGATATATTATATTTTCATAGTCATGATATGAAGACAGTGTTAACGTGTAAAAGTTTGTGCCAGTGAAAGAAACTTTAAAGCCATTTTATCTGGTTCTGAATGGTAATCGCCATGTTTTGGTGAATACACTATGTTACACCAAATCTGAACGTTTTGAATTTTAACAACATACAGTTATACTAGTTGGTATATGAGTTATATTGTAAAACATTGTAGAGCATGTGCTTATAGTAAAATATTTGAATATTTCATTAAATTATATACATTTTTTAAGATTCCTTGTTAAATACATATACTATTCAATTTTGAATATAACACAGTTTTTTTTAACCTAAATCAGTGTTTAAAAAATAATTTAAAGTATTTACACGAAAAAATGATCGCACATTGTTGTGTGTATGTTTAATATTAACCATGTTTGTATTTATTTTGTCTTATAAAATACAAACGCCATAAAAATGCATATGATTCTTAAAAAATAGAATTACGCATTCTTTTAGATTTTAGAGTAGGTATGCCCATATTAATGTATCATTAATAACGTCATTCATAACGTAATTTTAACTAAAAGTGATATTTATTATAATAAAAGCAGAACGCATCTACATTTAAAAATACAATGGTGAAAAATATTTTAGATGAGAATATATTATTATGTGTGTTCTTATACAAGTTGTACTATTTAAACATACATTAAACCACATACTACCAAAACATCATTTAATTGCGATGTTTGTTTTTTCACATGTATGCAATTTTATGCCTTAAAATGCATAAAATGATTCATACAGGTGAAAAAACGGAACCTGTTGCATCCAGCCCCCATTTTCGATAACACTGTACTAAATTAATCATTCAATTATTACTTGATATAATATTACGAATTTCATGAAAAAATACCTACTTAAAACATTTAATAATTATACAGTAATTATATGAACTGTTTAGAAAAAACGTGACAATAAAATATTTTTTAAAATACTATTTAGAGAAAAAATCGATACGGTTATCGAAATGTCATTGAAGTGACCATAAGCTATGATTCAAGATCCTCGATAAATTTTAAATAATATTTACGATGACACAGTATCTCTCAAGATTCTTTCGTATTCCAGTGTGTAAGGTACTGGCCTATCATCTAGTCACTAGTGGATCCAGTTTCAATTCCTGAATAGGTATTAATGTTAGTAATTAATTCTATCAAAACCTGGATGTTTCTGTGATTGTTGCACTTCTACTATTTCACTATTACTCAATACTGTTTTTGACCGTGACGGCCTGTTTTAGTGCTAAAAAGAATTATTATCCTGATGATAAAGCCAAAAATAACGTTTATTACGACCCGTTTTGCACGGCACACCTGTATGGCGCCACCGGTGTGGCGAGAGTCCGCATTTACACATAATTGAATGGGCGCATTAAGACGGCGACACACAAGTGTCGCATTCATGTATAAATCCCGAAAATGTCCCGTGTGAAACGGGTCTAAGACTGATTGGCATAAAATTGCGAGATCCGATTGTAGTACTAGTTATTGCTTATACTTACGTAGAATACAAAACAGTATGTAATCTATTTGCATTAAATGAATATTTTTATTGCATATTTTGTTCATGTGAATTATTAGCAATTAGTGTGTAACAATAAAAATTATTTTCTATTACAAACAGTTTATTATAATAGTGGTTTTTGATAATAAGCAATTTCGTGTCGTAATCTTACTATATTATAGGGCCTTGCACTAAGATTATAATGGAAAAAATATGGCGTTTGAATGGATGAATATTTTAATAATGGAGATTTCATGCCATAGAGCCGTTTTGGTGGGTACTGAAAAAAATATTTTCCAAAGGTCAATGATATCCCATTCCTCATACCTCGACGCGTTGATATAATTCTAAAGCCCCGCCTAAGCCGTTTGACTTAATAATGAGGGAATGAACTTTCATCATGGAATAGCGTCGTTAATATTAGGGATGTTATCATAATATTATTTATACGGGTAGGTAGGTAGACAATTTTTGTAAGTATCGATACTTTGTTATTCACCATATAAGCAGATTTTAGAAGTACCTTAGTTAGATAATATACTATCAATGCAATCCCTGTCTACCCGAAGAGTGATTGTTCTTTTAAAGCATTTCTTTTTACTTCTTCGTGGGTTCATTTACAATCCGTATATACTGGCAAATCATAATTTTCATGTTCCAACCAATATCACTCGTAGCTCTACGGTCTTCAAGATACCTCGTCGCAGGACAGATGTTATGTTTCATGATGCTGTGTATCGTGCAATTAACTTATTTGATGGCACCATAAAGCAATGACATATGCCATAAAGGTTGATTTATTTTTTATTAACTATATAATGTTTGTGGACGTGTTACATAGGTTAAATTTATAATTGTATATAATATTATCACGTTTCTTTAATATTTAAATATAGGTACACATGCTGTCTTTTCCACTTTTTTGTTATATTAGTTGTTGTTATTTGTAATTAAGATATTTTTATAATTTTGTATTTATTATGTATTATGGCGCATAGGCCAATCGCTGTAATGCCGTAATACACTTTTTCTAAAGAAATAAATAAATAATATTTACAAATTCTGAAGAAAATAGCAAAATGTTAATACTAAAAATGTAAGTAATAAAAGCAGTGCATCTCTAGTGAACTTATATCTTGAAAATAATTATGAATGTTAATGTCCTTCTGTTTGTTTATCTATATTCTAACTATAGGAATATAGGTACTGCCCTGCTAAGTAACATACAGTGTTTTTGATTTTAGTGAAATGAGAACTACCGTTTCTCTTATATTATGTAAATTTATTGAATTGTTTTGATATAATAGTTTCTAAATGTACACTGCTTATTTATTATTATAACGAAAGGTTAGTTTAATATTTGGGTTTCCATTTCACCAAAACCAACAACTCTGCCTTTTTACTTGACAATAGGTATATACGCTCGCTTATACACGGCCAATATACGAGTATAGGAATGAATAGATTTTTAATTAAACTTACAATTACCACAGTTCGGCTGGTTTGATATTAATAAATAAAATATTGTTTGTTTTAAAAACATTTGTTGATATGTGTTGACTCATAAGACAGTTTCTCTCCTATAATACGAGTAATATTATATAGATCACTCTTTGTCATATTGCAGTAAAAAATCGTTTAAAGCAAAGCTCATACTTTCGTTGTTTGATAGAGGCCGAATCAAATCATATTATATTAAATCGGATTGAATAAATTATAATATAATATAATATGTATATTACTTTTAACACAATAACAGGTTGTGAGGTATAATAAAATTACAGTACAACATCCAGGTTCTGATGAAATCACATAAATGTATCGTGACCTCAAGGGTAATCAAACCTGTGCCTTAAGCACTGGACTACAAAAGCTGCTATTGTAGATAAATAATTCTCAAATTTATAGGTACATTATATGTATGGCATTTGTTTATTCATTATTATTACATAATATTTATCTACATTGATTATTTCGCGCGTAAAATATATTCGACTTGTACTGAAATATATCTAACCTTCATTATTTTAAATAATTAGATGAACAATCACAAAAAATCACATAGGCAGGCTATAATGGGCATAGTAACAATACATAAAAAAGTATGCCTAAGTGAACGAAATACGTGTTGTATTAAATAATTTTATTTTTATGTCCATCCAATCAGGATTAACTTAAAAAGACAAAAGAGGAATCTTGTTGGATAGGTACCAGAAAAATCTGCGTGTGTCGCATTGTAATAATGAGTATAGAAATGCAATTAAGGCATTTAAAGGAGTAAAATACTAAAAAAATATTTAAAATTACCAATAATAATACACCCAATAAAAATATTTTTCGGAATAGAAGAAAAAAATGCTTAATATACTTAATAATGTTGTGCATTTGTGTATTCATTGATTCATTGATTATTCATATTGAGCAATTCATTAATCGTACAGGAAAATTCATTTCCTTTCAAAAATTAATCTGTACTTTTTTTCAGGTCTGGTTTTTCCAAAATCGAAAACCTGCTCATAAATTATACTGTCCTGACTCCTGATACTTCGTTCCATGCGATTTTACGTTACCGACTTTAACTACGATAAACGGTTTTATTTAAAAAAAAAAAAAAAAAAAAAAATATTGACCAAGTACCTACCGATCTCGTAAAAAGTATTAACAATATAATATTGTTTTGACATATCACCCCTGGCCCGTTGATAGTGCCGACAATAATAATCTCTAGCGAGAGTGCGTGTGACACTCTCTTAGCGTGTGTTAGACAATACCCTATTGTTTTCGGGAGCTTATTATTCTGAAACAACGATTTTACGTTGCACAATAATTCATTCAATTCGAGACAAGTTCGCCGAGGACCCTTCTTGTACGCGGCCACACAAAAGCGCCAGTTTTCTAATGAACACGTATTACATCGGATAATCTAAGTGAATTGAACTCAGCTCAGACATCTTACAAATTAACGTTACTTCTAGCTAAACTGCTAAAGAATAATAAACTGCCAACTGTCATGAATAGTTCAAGACTTTTAGCAAAAACAATCTAGATCAAATCTGGTAGCAATTGTGAATTGAGAATTGCAACCATGGGGAAGGGTGAGTTAGAGTGAAACACTAGCCGAATTACATTGTGTATATAATCCCGTATTGTAGAGAAGGTGGTGTTCCATTTTTTTTTTTAAATTTAACTATTAATAATTTTAAAAAAAAACCTAGAACATTAACTAATATTGCTTGCCAAAACATACATTGAGGGATACTTTAATGAAACATTACATTGTTCAGTGTAATACGTATATTCTTTTATGTGATTTTGTTAATCATGCTAATACTTTGAGATAATAATTCTAATTTTTTTCCTTTCCCTGTCAAATATTTTGTAAAATCTGATATATTTTTCATTTTGCTTATAATTTTTTTCTATGCACAGTGACAAATTCGATACGGCGCACGTGTACTTAGTGTGTATATTCATCACTGTGTTCGATTCTAAGAGCATAGTATGGATCTCCACAGAGTAGTAGCTTTCAAACAACACGTAAATTTGCCAGACTCATTATTCAAACCCGGGACCCACGCCATTATAAGCATACACGCTACCGTCTGGAAATTGAAGATCTTGGCATAAAAACATCAAATGTCTACTTTTTACCATTTTCATTTTATTGCATTTCTATATTCCCTGTGTATGATTACATACAACTGTGCAAAGATATGTTTTTAAAAAAAATCGTAAGTCCCTCAAATCTGCTCTCAAAAATATGCCACTTTTCTAAAAACCGCAATAGTCCAGGCATTTTTGTGTGAAAACAGCAAAGGTACAGTAGTTCTACACTTTTATCACCAGGCGGCGTTAGTAATGTTAGTATACATTCCATACAATTTAGTGTCTGAGCTGTCAAATTATCCTTGATTCGTTTAATTATTGCTTTGATAACGTTTTCTTATGATTGTTTTTATATTTTATCATGGATATTACTAGCATAGACATCTGAAACGTCTTGAAAGAGAAAAATTATCAAAACCATGCAACGTTTTTACCAAATAACGGTGACTTTCATTATTGTTCAGTTGGATGCAATAAGGAAAATTCTGGGCCCTTCATTATAAAATCTGAAGAGACCGGAGAAAATGATTTTTTTAATATGAAATATAGGTTAAAACTTGGGCATTTTTCGGTAAAAAATTGTAGGCTAGTAATAATGTACAAAATAGACCAGGCTAGTAAGGGAGAAGTGCTTTGCGAACATTTCAGTTTCTCTCTGGGCTGTGGGATAGATTTAATGTAGTGAAGAAAAATCAAATGCAAGTCACGATTGCATTTAAAACAACATAATGGTGGATTAATTCCATTGAAAGGAGCTAAAAAAATATATTTTTAAATTAGCTAAATATTTACAAAACCCAATAAATGCATCGTTTAATTTTCTGATAGTGAAGGTGTCAGACGAATCTAATCGGTTTTTTTTTTTCGTGTTAACTATCAATTCATGGTGGAAATCCATTGTGTTAATGATTTAATTTAATAATACACATTTTTTTAGTACTTATTCGACTTTTAATAAATAAATCTGGACAGGTTTCGTCCGCCTTATAGGGACATTTTCAACTGTTGAAAACAGTTGGCAGAAAAACAGAGGCGGACGAAACCGGTCCAGATTTATTTATTTAAAATGGAATACGTAGATAATAAAAAATGTGTTTTATCAAATTAAATCAATAATAATAATATGAAGCTAATCATTATTAACCCGCACATAATTAAAACATTTTTTTAAATATTTAATTCTTGATTTTTTACATACATTGAAGTCGTTTGTTAATAGGTAAATAATATGTCCAAACCTTATTAAAAGTTGTATTATGATTAAAAAATAACAGAAATATATATTCTTTATTTTATTTAATAAAATTATAGTTTTAGTCATACTATTTACATTTCGATCTTTTCAATTTTGCAATAAAAACAACAAATGTCCAAAAATTGTGTAAAAACAGCAAATGTCACACTCATTCTTTTTTAAATATCTATGTAACCGAAATAAATTCAATATATTTTTTACATTCATATAGTGCATTTAAGGTTTTTCTATAATTCCTCATTGTCAAATTAATAAAAAATTTCTTGACACCCAAGATATTATGTTTTTACCCTCTCCTGAAAAAAAAGTATTTTGTGACATTTGCTGTTTTTATGCCAAGATCTTCAATTGTGGGCGTACCTATAAGCCCGTATATATTAAATAATTTTAATGTACTTGCACTTTACACGATAACAATACTCTTACACTTATAATATGTAAGTACGATATCCGTATTTTTTTACAACCATTTAACATATTTAAACGCAGTTAAGAGATACATTTTAGATTAAGTACTGGTTAGACTAGATTTATTGTGTAATTTTAATAACTACCTATATTCCCACAATAATTTACAGGGTGTAATAACATTATTAATTATAATTGTGCACATCACAAAACTTGACTGTTTATAACGTGTTTGAGGAACATCTACCTACCTACATATTCTCTCCTTGAGCCTTGTCAGTGAGAAGATCGCAGAAGTGTAATAAATCCCTATTCAGTGTCAACCTATTTATTGAGCATAATATTATAGTGAATGTAAAGTGTATTTTTGTTTCTGACGTCATACTGATAAGTTATGTTAAATACCTGAGTTTACAATAGTCAATAATTGAATTCAATAAAGTATTTTAATAAGATAAAATCGTTAATTGCTATTTTGGATAATTAAAACAATCTGGTGGCAACCATTCCTTAAAACTTGATCTCTGGGTTGCGAGGCTAGATCATTTGTCTACCGTATCACCTAAGACGATCGTCGATCTCTTTAATGTCAAATAATTAAATACTAAGAAACATTCTCAATTAGTAGTTATGCAATCATTTATTGCTGTAGTAAATGGCATGCAATGTTCCCGTCACAATTATTGTCATCAATGTTTCCATATTGGACCGTTAGTTTTCCAATGTAGCTGTTACTTAACAATATATAGGTACATCTTAAAAACTAAAAAACCAATTCTCACTAGGTACCTCCTAATGCACACTACAATTGCATCTTACCTTCTAATAAAGCCGTAACGTACTTTATCCATACTTGTACCGTCTATTAGTTTTGTTTATGGGCGTAGAATTAAAGCATATCCTAATAAAATGGGTGCCCTTTATTCGTTATCTGTATTTTAAATCTAAACAGTATCGTCAGAAATGTACGTTATTTTATTCAAACATCGAATTTGAATATAATCTTCCCACCCAAGTAGCTTTTTACTTCGCATAAATTCAATAATATTATGAAAGCTACAATTAAAATTTACACAAGCTTATGGTATGTTTGTTCAAATGGGTAAAAATATTTTAAGCTCTTGAGGGAACACGGGGTTCGACCTCACTTCACTAAATAGTTATATCACTAATTGCAGAAAATAATTTTGAAAGATACCCACCCCACGCCTGACTTGTCTCAAAGGTGATACAATTAATAAACCACAAGTGTTATCCTAGTTATATTATAATACATATACAATATACATTTAAAATTAGTATATTTTGTTTTAATTCAATTTAGTCAGTCCAATATATTTATATATGAAATGAGTGAATAAAAATTATACATTTTCAAGAGGTGAACAACCTGACGTGAGTTAAGTACCTATATATTTTTTTTTAAATTGAAAGATTTCAAATAGTACTTGATTAATTTAGATACAAGTCATTTTGTATTGCATATTCGTTTGCTTTTTCTCAGAAATGTATTTACCAGAGTCGCGCTGAGACAAAAAGTGTGTAAATAGTGTTATAAGTCCAAAAAAAAAATACGCAGTTATTTTCGTGTTTATTTACACGGAATGCTGGCAACGCATATAAATATTAATTTGTCTAAGTATACAGCGAAATAGTTAAATGTGAAATTCGAATACCATTCGATTCAACTTTTTTAAAAGATTTCTTGAAGAACTGGTAAGTTTTTTTGGTTCTTCAAATATATATTTTTAATAAAGGGAATCTTACATTCTTAAATCATATGTACTATATTCAATTGAAAATATAATATAATAAACAACCAAAACAATTATATATATTTTTTTAGGTATCTGCCAATACTTAATACAAATATTTAGTGAAAACTCATAAATTATTACAATATAGTGTACTATACAACAAGATCTAAAGTACGGTCACAATTTATATTTTTATAAAATCAAAATTAACAAATTTATTTTTCAGACACCTAATTAATTACGTTTTTATATTTTAAAATCGAGCCTTTAAAACTGTCTTTTTTAATCATTTTATAAAAGCTCCATTATATTTTTTGAAGGGTGTCATTTGACAGCAAGGGTACGTATCACGCATTTTTTATCTCAATATAATTAGTCAAGTAATATTTTTTTTATAATTTCAACCATGAAAGGGTAAACAATATAGGTACCTATTATTTTTTAAATTATTTTAATTTTGTACCTGTTAAGTTCCTGTAAAGAAATAAGTAAGTAATTAATATTTTTTCTTAATTTCATTTTTAGTTTTAGTATTTTACTAAAGTTGTAATAGTTAACGTATTGACTTAACTATCTATTACCGATTTCTTTAAAAAATATTTTTTTCATTATATTGTAGATTTTTTTATATAAATTAATCATAGGTGAGCATATATCTTTCCTCACCATATTATTATCAATAAAGACTAAATTTTAGATAAAATTGTGGTACCTATTATTTGAATATTGTGTATTTATCAAATTTAAAAAAACTATGGATATATGGAAAATATTCTTACTAAACCTACCCGTCATATGTAAATATATATTATTATATCAATAGAATTCGACATAAGTGATTTGATAATATTATATACGATTATAACTATTAGCGATAGGTGTGTCCGCGAGTAATAAGGGAATCACTCCGTAGTGTCATGGAATTAAGAATTTATTGACTATGAAAATTTGGTGAAAACTGAGTTGTCGGCAAACTGTGGACTTTTTGATATCCGTACACAAAAAATATCATCCGGTAGTCACATACTACACGGAATGTTTGAATTGAGAATAATGCAGTGCGTAGTATTTGCCTCCAAATATTGTGGTTTACAGTCGTGCAAGTTGATTTTTGAGAATATTTTGAGCGATAATATAACGTCGCAGGTCCATTCTTCATACACATATCGGCGAACAATGGTCGTGAGACTTTGTAAAGTGAGGATAATCCATCAATAAAAAATAATCTGTTAAAAGAAATTTAACGAAACTAATTTGACTTAAATAAAATAATAATTAAAGACAGTGATAAAAAACCTTTTAATGCCGTATAGTCCCTGAATTTTACGAAGTATAATATTATAAAATATGTCTAATCGCCACCTAAAACACGGTATGTTATTAACCAATATACATAGATCTCGTAAATAAATAGATGGACTATGTCTACGCAGAAATGTTACGAAATAGTTGGCCTTAATCCGAGGGTCGCAATAATTGTTGATAACGACGGAACACAAATGCTATTTTTTCATAGCGGTCGATTCATCACCCTACTATGAACCGTATCCAGAAATTGGTAGAAATTAATTTGGGTGTATCACAATTCGTCAAAAGCTGTTGTTTCGAAAATATATTGCCGTATAGTATTGAGATAAAATTCATGTCAAAATAAAACACTTAAAACACTACGGCAGTGTCCAGTGAACGAAGAACTGTGGTATGGCGAAATGTAAAATACCTACCTACAATTAATTTATGTGACCACTGCCACTGTAAATGCCAGCCAGTTTAATTGTTCTTTTATTTCATCTTTGCTTTGTGTATTTATTCATATTTTTTACCAAGAATTTACGGTCAAAATGATTCATAAAAAATATAAGACAATGCGTGTCGTTATTATTATTCTACATATTTTAATAATAATCAGGATGGGTTTTATCTTCTTCAATAAGATATTGTAAACTGATACAAAATAACGTGTCCGGAAATTTTTACGTGACCGTAACACAGTTCATCGTGAGATGTTGTATCGGAAAAACATGGCTGCATAATATTTAAATCAATTCCTTGCCTTAATAAACCACTTAAAAACACGTAATAATAAGTAACTGAATACAAGGGAAAGACAGAAAAAATGGGTAGGTGAGTAAATTAAAAAACAGTCAGACAGTATAATTAGTTATATAAAATTCTGATACGGTTCTCGAATGAAGTCGTACTTATCAAATATAAATGATATATAATGATGGCGTTATTATCAAACATTTGATACCAATAAATATCAAATTATTGTTCTTTAAATATTATTGAATCCAATAAAATTGTAACAATACTCCACGAAAATGGCTATTTTTTATCGCAATGCTATACGAGAATCTCTTTCCAAAAATACGGCTCACGGTAAACTGTGCTACGGCGAAATGTAATACGCACAATTTACATATAAGCACAAAAATATGTTACAGGTGTTTATATATTAACAAATTAATTATAAAAACTGTATGTACATAAAACCATTGTTTATTTATATCCTGACATATAATATTAATGCGTGTTTAATTGTTATTATTTAACGCAGTAATATTGTCATAATGGTCTATATTAGAAATGGAATATTATTAATATATATAATGTAATAATAATACTAAACATATTATTATATTCTCTTACAAGAAAATAATATTTCGTATTACACACTATTCTGCTCCCGCTCTGTGTTAGTTACAAAATTACTCACGTTCTGCCATTTTTTACCCTTGAACGATTTCAGACAAGTAATGAATACCAAACACATTTCTCGTATTGTTTTATGCGATATCATGCCCCTGCCTTCAATACAATTTGTACATAAGCTATCAAAATGCTTACAAGAGGTATAAATACCTTCATGTGGTACCTATACCTTGCAAAATACATTCTGAGGGAGGATTTTTTCGCTTTCTGAAATTTAATATCTTACTTATAAGAATATTATGTGCTTTGAAGTGCGAATGTATTACATGATAGGCTTTCATATGGTTTACTTAATGTATACATTCTTAAAAATATATAATAATAATAATAAAGATATTCAATTTTAAACTGTCAAATCTTGTTGGAAATATAATATTAGAAAATGTAACACAATATATTATTATACTTATAAGTACCATACTTTGTATTACTTATCGATGAATAATAATATTATTTAATACGTCCATTTGGATTGTTTATAAGAACATTTTGTGACTGTTTTTATTACATCCCTAGTTTCTTGACTTGATCGTGACTCGATTTTATAATAACGAAATAACCTGTGACCCTCCCCCAACCCCCAACCAAAAATTACCATAAAATAAAATATTACATGTAGATTATCAGTTGTCACATTTTCTTTCACGTTATTATATTGTTTAATGTCAAACATTACAATTTTATTATCTTGAATTTTTATCTATTCCGTCAGTAACAATGTTTTTGATTTTGGTATATATTTTTTTCCATCGTAAATAATCCGCTATGACATCGTAGGTTACTGATTCGATTCCAGTGTATACGCAAAAAGACGGGGGAACGACATTGATTCTTAAATAAGTCACGTGGTTTTGATACAGTCCAACTATATAGCTTATGGGGACTAAGTAAATAAAGAAAGTTCTTAGATAAGTAGCGTAGACCTGGAGAATAAACCTAATATGTTGTATACTTCGTTAACGTTCATTTCTCGTAAAAACTTCCTCGAGAAGCAAACAATATCCACGTCAAATTAAACAGTAAGGAAACAGAGTTATACGCTTTTTTAAATAAAGTCTTGTTTTAAAATTAAAATAAAAATCAAGTTAATTCATCCGAATAATAATTTTCAATGTCCAGTTTATAACCATAAAGCTAAGGTCTTTATTATTTTGACAAGAAAGTAAGTTTTGAGTGGAGTTATTTTCGCTTAAGCAAGAACTCTTGCTACGTTAATCAATTGAAAATGCTAAGTTAAGTAAAACCCACTTCATCTCATTAAAATAAATACACCGTTTGGTAGATTTCTTGACATCTGAAAGGCAATAATATCTTCCCAGCATTGGCTTTTCAATCAAAATTTCAAATCATAATAATAATTATGAAAGTTTCTAATATTGACACAGAACAAAATGAAATCAATTCAAAATGCGTTTGGGCTTACAAATTTAGAATTGACAGCTATTTAGGACTATAAATATCTACTTTCAAAATAATGTTACACAAATTAATATTTGACAATGACAATATGGACAATAGTATTACAAAAAAAAGAATTGTTGTGAAAATAAATTATGTATGTAGTTATATTAATCAGTAGTAGATTAGTGAGAAATAAATAGGTATATGACGAAACGGATAACAATCAAAAAAATTGCCCTTCTTTGAAGTTTAAAATTGATCTAATTACTAATTCTAAGATCTAATAACTGAATTAATCATGAATAATAATTGTTACTTCTTAGAAACGTTAAAATTTATATAATAATATTTATTTATTTATTTAAAAAAGACACATTAAGCACACAACAAATTATTAATTCAAGACGTTCACAACATGACATTTTGAATAAAAGTTATCTACAAGTAAATCAACTAGAGAAAAAACAAGGTAGAGAAAAAATAAAACAAAGCAAAAAAGATTTCATTATATAATCGAAAAGATTCATTTATAAAGCAGACATCATTTACAAAATACTCAGATCAGTTATATGGAATTTATAATTATAATAAGGCAGCCCTCAATGGCCAAGATGAAGATAATTGTATAATATTATTTAACATTGACGTCGATTAACTAAATTTTAGCTACTAATGCACATAGACCCTTTTAATCATGAGATTCATGGTTTACTTTCCATTATTATTACAAAAATCTTTGCTATTGGAAATTGGTAGTCAGCAGTATTTTAAGCTAACTACCTACAACTTTTTATTCGTATGCTTACCATATTTATTATATTATACAGAGTGCGTTTATTTTTGTCCCTTCCAAATTAAAATTTTTATTACAAAATTTAAACAAAGTTTGCTTTATTTTGTATTCCATTTTAATGTAATGTTATTTTGTTTGAAATTTACTGCTGTCAGAATTATTTTCATTTTGATGTAAGTAATGAAAAATGTAATCATTATTGTTTTGTTATTAAAAATATTATCTATCAATAAAATAAGTGACCTCGGGCAGAGTCGGGTTCTTCAGGTAGTATTAGGTCCCAGGTATCTTGTTTTTTTGTCAAATTCTATATCGTTGTAGTGAAATCTATAATGCCGTGTATTTATATAAGTAAATAAAAAAAATCAGAAAACATCTTCCTGGGTTTCTTTTAAAACTATATGACTAGAGTTTTGCCAAGAAAGCAATCGTCTTTCTATGTCAATGTCTTAGAAGTAAATTTTGGTTTGCTAATTGATGACAGCTGACTGATTAACATACATGATCTTGGTCTACCCAAACAGGTATTAATAAAATCAAATCATCTTAACAGAATTGATATACTTATCTCTTTGAGCAACGTTTACTTTCATGTAGCTACAATCATTATATCTAATTATACAGCACATAACATTATTTTATGTCGTATATTTAATTAGCCCGAAATATCAAGAAAGAAGAGGAAGATAAGCACACACAGCGATAAATGGTGATTTTTGTATAATATATTATTATTTCTTACAATTATTACGTGAATGTTTAATTATAGTGCTAGTGATGCTTATAAATTATGTGAAAAATAATCGCATTTGTTTACTTTCTTTTATGTTTGTAGCACAAATAATTCTTACTCCAGCAAATTACGGAATAAATCGTTCTAAATGGTCCAAAAACATTTCGTAGATTTGGCAAACTTAACCTCTGCCCAAAACTCCGTTCCAGTGATATTTAATAACTCTTTAAGAATTATTTATCTGACAGCGTTCAAGGTTTATACCTCTAAATATTTACAACACAATTTTTTTTAGATTTTAGAAAGATACTATTTAATTGATTTTTATTCAGACTGTTGATTATTTTGTAGGTAATGGTAATTACATAGCTATGTTATAGTGATTTTAAAAATATTATAGCAACTATTTCAATCATGATTATATATTTTGTACAGCAAAACAATTTTTTAATTCACGTAACTATTGACGTTCAATTGTATGCTTGAAGTATTAAGTGGTCAATTTATTTTTTCTGTAATCGTTTATCGATGTGTGAAAAAAAATGTTTAGGTACACAATATTAATGGGCGAGTGATAAAATAACAAATTTAATACTATGTAATTAAAGTACCTACTACCTTTAAATAAAATCAACCATCAAATTTCACATATTTTCAAACATTTCTTGAAAAATCTGAAAACATAAAGCCTATTTTCTGGACCGTAATAAATTAGGAGACAATTAAAGAATGTTACGTAATATTCGTTTGAAATTTTGTCACATCAAGGATACAGAATAATACCACTTGATTTATGTTACATGATTATTTAATAATTATCATTAAAAGAGATGATATCTGCGCAATAAGTACAAGGTATGTCGGCAGGCGGGCACTCGAAGGGGCAGGGAGGTTTCGGGTCTGGACCCACCCTAAGAACGAAAATAATATAAAATATTTAGGTGCATGGAATATTACTTATTCATCTTTTTCGCCAGGATCTCATGACTGAGGATCGTGACCTGGATTATTTCGTAGTAGATCAGCTTTTTTTAACGTGTTGGCCCTTCTACTACTCTCGACATTCTAAGACATACAAAGCCCGTATCAGTCATAAATCCGTCCAACTATCTGAAGCATTAAAAGTTTGTTACGGCATGTCTATGGACACTAATGATCTTAATAATTATAACCGTTAAGTAACGTGAATTCCATAACCACTTGTCGATACGATAGGTCGTAAAAACTTGTAGGTGAGGACGTGTAGGTATAGCTGCACATCAACTTTTCTTCGCTATACTCAAACTGCGGAGAAGTAGGCGTGGTAAATGCGAAAGTCAGTAGCACCTGCCAGGTTAACATCGCACCATTCCACCGCAATAATAAATCAATTAGAATATACTATGTATATATATGCGCGCCACTAGATCAAGTCTAAGATAGATCAAGATGTTTGAAGACATTACCATTATTTATCAGTGGCAGATGTTAATAAATTTCAAAGTAAAACAAAAACATAAAAATTTATAAATTTTCTCTAACGTCATTTTCGTTTATTTGAAAAACTGCGGAATATGAGGTTATGATATGTCGGTTCGTTGCAACTAACTGCATCATCGATAATATTAATATTTTTTAATCACAATGGCCAAGATCTTGTGAAAAAGAGTATAGGCGCATCTCTCGAAAAGACAATGAAGAGAGTAAGAGACAATATTCAATACTTAAGATTCAAAATAAAAATTAATACCTGAACCTAAAAACACTTGTAAATATCTATATCTAGAATCAGTATTGACCAAAGCGTGAATTGATTTAATAAATTGAGGATCAAAATCCCTTGAAAAAAATTACGATGGATGGAAGAAGTAAGTTAATTTTTTTATAGTATCAAAGTTTTTGTTTATATCACAATATCTATTTCTTATCTAACATTCTATAAAATATTTTCCTG
Source organism: Rhyacophila brunnea (assembly GCF_057557595.1). NCBI lineage: Eukaryota > Metazoa > Arthropoda > Insecta > Trichoptera > Rhyacophilidae > Rhyacophila > Rhyacophila brunnea. Next base: position 31,642,830 of record NW_028232752.1, read on the forward strand.
CAATGGCTATTATACTATAGACTCCTATCAACTTGGACATCGCAAACTTTTTAAATGGGGGCTAGCATGTTATTTTTATTGAAGAAATCCTTTCTTCAAGTGAAGCGTAAAAACACAGCATAGCCAAAAACGAAAGTTAACCTCTTAACTTTGAAACTTGCGATAAAGATAACGTAAATTGTGTTTTTATACCGAGTCTTATGTTTTTTATTCATTTTCGTGAGCCTTTTTCAAGGCTTTTACAGCTTTGGGTCAAAAAAAATGCTTTTACAATATATTATTATATTCTCGTATAAAAAAACTTGATTGCGTATTAACATGAAAATTTATTCTACAAAGCAGAAACTCATTTCGTTCAAAACCCTACGCAAACTTGCCATATCAAGTGACTCTCTATAGTATTATTAAAATACGGCATTTCGGTGATTTTTCCGCTTTTGTTGTATTCAGATTGTGATGGGAACGAAGCATATTTTTTACGCGCGTAATTTTGCATTCTTTTGAATTCCGCAGAATAATCTTCAGGTAAAATTTAAAATAATAATAAGACCAGCTCACTATTTTTTATTGTGAAACTTTGTACTGTGAATTGAGCAAAAGGAGAATAAACAAACCCAGGAGCAAATTTACCGGCGCGCTGATGTAGGACTCTACGATGATAAGGCCTACCCCATTTTTTTAGATACTAAGCAATAGCCATTGTTTTTATTTATTTTAGAATAATACGGAAAAAAGCTCACATAGTTGAACGCAGCAAGGAAAAGAGCTTTTTAAATTGTATTAATGTAGTATTCTTTATTGGTCCGTAATTTAACAAACACTCATGTTGACAAAATGTTGAACTGCGCGAGGTTAGAACACACGTATTTCAATTACCAGACTAATCACCTACAGACTCCAGTCACTATTCTACGTAGTATTTTTCTAGATTTTTTTATTATTATATATAAGGTTGAATTACAAAATAATTTACCGACATTATTATTATTTCTTCTTTAATTTTTAACTACATAATGCTAACTAAAAGCAAAAGTGAGATGATAAAGTAAAAAAGGTCGATTTTGAGATAAGCGTGTCAAGCTATTGCTGAAATATGATACGAAATATTACTACAAAATGAATCATTGAAACATAAAAAATTTATTACCCCATTTACAAAAAAAAAACCAAATTATGCAATTATTAAAAATTGTCATGTAACTTTAAAAATCACAAGGGATAACTGAAGTAACTTAGTGTTACTAATCCTGTGATACGAAAAATATTACTGTGATCATATTATATTATAAACTTCAAATTAAAAAAATCAAAATAATAAATTTAACGATTTGATTCGTATGAAACTTTAATTATCCTGCTATTTATATTATATTTGACTTATCCTAGCGTAGCATTTCGGTAGAAACAATTTGATTTGAATAAACATTACATAAAAAGTAGATAAGATATAGATAATTATGAAAAGTTATTTGCCATTATCAGTTAGTAAAATATTAAATATATATAAGTACATACTTACATTTTTTTTAAATTGATACCTACTACGAATATAGACAGATTAAATGCTAATAGGAAAATCGTAGAAAAAGTCCGAATATGAGATTGCTCGACAATGTGGATCATTGATTCCTAACCTTTTTTGCGTGACAAAATAGATGTGCAAAAACTTAGCAAAGTGCCACCATCAAGCAGAATGTTGCTTCTTTTTATTGTTTGGCTCATATAGTACAGTATTTCGGTATTTCAATAATATTTATGAAGATATAACCAAGTAAATCTTTCAACATAGTATGCTAATTTAACCATAGTTTTACTCTATCTGCAAATTGATTTAAATTTTAACCTTTTCGCTGACTATCGCGCATAAGATATCTATATGCTCTTCAAAACTTTAAAATTACCGCAGTTTTAATGTGGCCAAGATCAACACTAGATTTTAGATGCATTGACGATGGTTGTAGTTTTTAAAATGATTTAGAAATTTGTTTTTATATCTCTTTTAAAAATCTATTTCAAAGCGTTATTGTGGATAAAACATAAGCTTTATCCGATGAAAAAGTCTTTTTTACTTTGACTTCATTATGTAATAGTACTTTTTTAATAAATTCTTGATTTAAAAAATGTTATAAAAAAATCTTATCCAGACAGAAGTACTTACCAAAAAAAGAGAATTATATTAATAAATTAAATAATAAAAATAAAATGATAACGCAGCAAAGTAGAAATGAATATTTGATTGCTTCAAACAATCATTTTCCCTACTTCCCCGAAGAAGCATGTTGTGATAAGCTCTCTTATAAGAAAAATCTTTTTTTTCTCCCGGCGACATATTACGCAAAATATATGAGCAAATATTTTGTTTGATCAAAGAAATTTGGAGTCATAAAGAGATAAACAATTTGAGAACGATGTTAAATGAAATATACTGTAAACAAGGGACTTATTTTATTATAAATTAAATTTCGCGAAATGGTACGCAATATTATAGCGGAAAATAAAAAATACCCTGGGTAATTTTTCTAAAATATTATTTTATTATATTATAATAATAATAATTATTATTTATAGATAAGAATGAAAAACTTACTAAGTAGTATGATTTTTTGAGATAATTACATATAAGTAAGGGTGTATCATTAAAGGTTGGATTGAGAGGGTCGTTAATAATAAAAATAATAACGCACACGCGACTCTGAGTATGTTTTGACTGATCCAACCCCCATTGTCAAATTTAGTTATAAATATTCTACGTCTCTTTGTTAATTATGTCACATTTTATAACCTATCTCTTATTCGATGAAAATTGCTATCTTCATCTTAACTCGCAAACTGCTTATCTACAAACGTCATGTTGGCAGAAGAAAGAGGTACTGTTAAAATCAATAAATATTGTTACATTTTAACACCGAATTTATTCAGTTTTTATACTCTCCTGAACAGTTTGCTAAAATATAGATAAGCAGTTTGCAAGTAAAGCAGGTGATAAAATATTTCAAAAGAATAATTAATATTATATAACATTGTTTAGTCATATATCATTCAATGTTGTTTGCATTAAAATTTTGATGCGGCATATCTAAAAGAAAAGATTTAGATTAAAAAAGAGAAGAATATTTAATATATAAGACCCGCTAACTCTAATTACGATATCTATGTCATAATTTTATATATGAACGACTCCTAAAATGAAAACGTAATGCTGATTGTAATACAGTAATTATTGTATTAAGAAGGTTTTGAATGTAAATTTTATTTCTTCGTAAGTATAAAATTCCATCGTCAGTATAGCTCTATTATTATGTACTTACATATTATTATTGCAACCCCGTGTCTAAAAATGTAATAAGTATGTAGTTTTGCGATAATATTTCCTGTATGCATTGCTATATTATGATCAATCGACTTAAGCCATTATGATCTGGATTCTCCTCAGCCGTTTAATTAAACACTGTATATTTCGATTCAATCTACAAACACGAATAACTCAAACCTAATAAATTGCACCTGTAGTTAAAAGAGAATACAGTCTTTATTAAAATTGATTTATTTAAACATGCAATATGATTTCGTTTAAACGCAAAAAATAGTAAACTCATAATATAATAAATAAACGATTATCTTTTCATGAATAGTACTATCAGCTGCTATATGAATTTAAATAATTAAAATAAATATTGTTTAATATATAATAAACTGTTTATATTATAAACAGTAAAAATTGTTACTTATCGAAAAAAAATCCAATAGTTTTTTAAGATTTTTAAAATGTTAATTTAGTATACAGTATATATATTGCCTGAAAATGTCGAAAGGCGAAAACAGAGTAGCTGGAAATTATTTCAATGAAATAGTACAAAACTAAAATAAATTTAATTGTATACAGTAGGTTTTTATAATGAAGCAAAAACAATTTTATTAATATGACGTGATACATACACTAACCTTACATTACGATCATTACACTTATTACCATGTTATAAAAAATATGTGATTATTATAAGATATTAATATACTTATTGTTAATTCAAACTTTTCAGAAATGGTTGCATAAATAATATTTTTTTTCTATTAATAGGTACAATAAATAATATCTATGAAATCATGTTAAAAGAGAACTTACCAGTTGTGCTCAAATTCTTGAAGTCAGATTATATACAATATTCATTTTCTGTCACAATATTTACTGTTTCAATTAACTGGGTCACTAAGAAACACGCACTAAATGTATTAGTAAATATTATTTCAAAAATAATTGAGGGCAATAAACTTGCTCAGTTTAAATGTATTTTTTTTTAAATACGAATATCGACTGTTGAAAATCATAACCATAAAAGTTACTAGTGCTAACATTTAAGTTAAGTTGGGCAAAACCAATGAAATTATAACGCAGTGTGAATTAAAAATCTTATAATGTACGTCAAAGACTTGGAAAAAATGAATAGAATGAGATTTTTTTTTTGATTTGTCGATTTGATACAGTAGTCTAGACTAGACCTCACGAGCAAACACAATATTAATATGAAGTGTGGTACAGCAAAACGAAAAATTGTAAAAAAATACTTAATAAGTTGTTTTTCTTTCAAAAATGGATACGTAGATACCATACAATAAAATTAAACGTTTAAAATAAATAAATAAATTCTATTATGATAATTTATCGTATTTATTTAATCAACACAAAATTTATTTAATGTATACGGAAATATGAAATCTCATTAAAATTGTCAAATATAATTCTTCCATATTCAATATAAATGCAAATTTATTGGTGTGATTTATTTCATTTCACAAATAATAAAACGTAATAGTATATTTTTAAAATTTATTTTTGTTCATTCATATTCATGAAAAATAGTTGGTTCATCTCTAATAAAGTAATATGGATAAAATATGTCTGAAAAATAAATTTTGGAAATTACTATTAATACTTCATAAAAATATATTTTATTGATTATTACTAAATTGTAGAAATGGCTAGTATTAATATGTAATTATTCATTGAAGAATTTTTACCATCCATCAAGCTGATAAAAATGTCATGGTTTGGATTTAGTTCTACCGGTATCTCTTTAAAACTATGCTTTTCTTGAAACATTGATTTTGTAAATTATTGATTTTATTTATGATGATATTTTTATGTTGTCATTTATATGCTGCCAATAATTATTATTTTATAGATATTCAAATCAGTTTAGATTAATGTATGTTACCAAATTTGATAATATGACGGTTAGATTTTAAACGTGCATATAATATTTTTACGTTGTTTAAACTATGTACCTGTTTCAATAGTTAAATCATAACACTTGTCTTAGATCACTGATAATATAGGTATTGTAAAAATGTCACGAAGCAAACAATTCAACTGCTCTATATAAAAATTTATATCCATATAATAAACACATTGACACGGCAGAAAAAATACCCACGACGCTTCATATTTCGGTTATTAAAATACCGGTGCTTTACTGCGGAATAAATACCGTCCGTATTGTAGTATCCTAACGTCACGCGATTACATGAAACTTTGGTAACTTTCCCGAGGAGCTTTTAACTGCCGTCAAGAGCTTTTTCCCGAGCGGAAATGAAACGCACGAAGCGACGGTCGAGCGAAGACTGCCGTCGGGAACGACTTGAACCACGCAACGACGCCTGCGCAACCGACGTCTAGTATTTATTCACTAGCGCAATATATTTAAAACGGCAGACTTTTAGACGTCGTCTGTATGTAGTAAGTAATTAAAGCCTGGATAACTATGCACTTAGGATTGAGAAGATAAAAATACACTTGATGTGTCGTTATTTTGGTGAAAAAATTGAGTGTCTATTATGATGCCTAAGTGTCTTCATGAACACTTTAATCACATTAAGATTATATTATACTGCTGTAAAATAATATAACTAGGCTTTTAATATATTTTTTTAATATAAAATAACATGTATATATATTCTAAAATACACTATTCTTGTACAGTGTTGTTAGGTACTATTTTATAAAACCATCAGTATAATTTATGTCGACATTATTATAGTAAAATATTTACGATTTAAAAATAGATTGAAAATATATGTGATCCCAAATTTGACAAGAATTAGGCATTTTATTATTAAAAAAATGGGCAAGATTAACACATTTGAAGATAATTATAAAGACACTGATTATAAGCTATGTCTTTGACCATTCAAATGTAATAAACATCCTACGAATAATGATTGCTTTATAATAATTATTGACGGTAGTGTTTTTTTGAAATACGCCATTTCTTTTGGCATTCCCCAGTGGTTAAGCTACAACATACGGCAGTTGCCATAAATTGACAAACTAAAACTGAAGTAGGGAATAAGATCATGATAACGCGCGTATTTGAACATGTACCGTTTTAAAAAAAAGTTTTTTTTTCGGTTAGGTACATGTTCAAACACGCGCGTTATCATGATCTTACTCCCTAATTCAGTTTTAGTTTATCAATTTATGGCTACGGCCGCATGTTGTACCTCTTGCGTAAAAAAATCACTACAAAAACATAAAAAGTTTATTTTATTTTTACACAATGTACTGGCTGGCTATGATGGATAATTTTGAAGCATTCAAAAATTTTAATTTATTTACCTAACTACTTATTTTCTTCCAACTTTCCCTTGTATTCCAGTAGTACTTATTACATACTCGTTACGTGTTTTATTCAGATATTAATTTGATCCTAATGCTATACGGCCATATATTTCATATACAACATCTCATACGTACTGTTTTCCAGATACGGGTAAATGAAACTATAAAGCGTAATGATCGGTTTGCAATATAAGATGTAATAATTACAATCGTTTGCAGCTAGAACAAAATTATTTAAATAGGTATAATAGAGAAAATGAATTTATCAAATAGGTAGGTACCTATATCTTGCGATAGACAAAGTTATAAAATACTATAACTTTTATATCAAGTAATCCAGAATAACGTCAGTAGCGACGTGAAAGTTACATAAAACCTTCACGCTTATTTAAAAGGATTGTAAATGTATTCATGGAGTGATGGAAAAGAATTTATATTATATACAATACAATATGCATTGTGCAAACGCAGTTAAGTAGAAGAGAGAATTCCTGACTAGTACCGAGTGTGCATTACGGGTTGGAATACAACTATAGAGTCTTACATTTTTTTCTTGTCTGCATATAATAAATTGTTAACTGACTGCCCCTGCCAATATCACTGTTAACGTTACGTATTTCCACGTCGATATCATTACGATGCGATAAATAATTTGAAGTCATGCTACAAGTACCTAGTACTTGCAAGCTTTTGGCATGTCAAATAAAAACAATCAATATTCCATTCCTTATTTAAACAGCACTCTCGAATGTGTATCCGCTTGATGACAGTTAATAAAGTGTTACCAGTTTATAAATAAATATTATCCTAAATTTCATGAAATACAGTTGTTTTTGAAAAAAATATTATACATTTACATTTTGTATATAAAAAAAACACAAAATTCAGAATAATATACCTAACGTAGAGTAGAGGTTGTTAATTCCCGCGTTCTTTAATTTAAACTGTAATATTCAATTAGAAAGACACACATTATGTTATAATAATAATATGATTTAAAGAATTAAAAGTGGTTTATATAATATATGCTACATTTTGTCTTTTTATAATGTATGAGAAAATTGACTGACGAAAAAATATATTTTGACAAGAAAGCTGAAAAAGCTTTATTACGACGGATTTTTTTATTGAGAAGATAATCGGTCGAACGGAAACAAAACCAAAATAAACTTTCGACTTCTGAACAGGATTTTTTTCTGAAGAGAGTTCGTATAAAAATAAATTTGGAAAAAAACACAAAAATCAGGTGGTGTTTTTATGTTCCTAATTTATGTTTTCTCTAATGCTTTTTCGTTTTTTGGCACGTAGGTATAAAAAAGATTCACCACCTCTATTATACTAGTACCTATAGTATCTACAGTAATAATATTTTGCTCTAATGCTTTATATCAAGCCTGGGCAAACTACGGCTCACGGGCCGCATGTGGCCCGCAAAGTATTTCTGTGAGGCCCGCAAGCTTTAATCGTATTTTAGGAATAAAATTTGAATATGTACATACATCAATTTAATTGCACCGTCGACACTCTTCATTCGGACAAATTCGCACAACTTAAAAATTCTCTCGAAAAATGTTGGTTATTTTTTTTGGGCCAACCTGAACAATTACGAATTATGAATATCAACAACAATTATGAATATAAATAAAAACTTTTAACGGTCAAACATCACCGATGAACATTATTACAAACAGTTTTAAGAATGTCAATTACAAAATTAAAACCCGAAATTTCAAAAAAAAAAAACGTAAAATGTAAAACAGTTTCATTGTTTTCTATTAGAGAATATTTTTTTTTATGTAGAAATTCCTTTTTCATGATAATAAATAATGTAATATGTCTAAAAATCGTATTTTACTTGCGGCCCAGTTCATTTTATATTCCTAATGTGGCCTTTTATCCAAAAAGTTTGCCCGGACCTGCTTTATATTATACTGTATAAAAATAAATATACAATTTTGTTTCTATTGAATAAATTCTATCTATAAATACATAATATTCTTATCCAAACTGGATGCCACCGGTTTCTTTCATTAGCCGTCCGTCGAGAAACTCATATCTTGCCGGAAGTGAGTAAATATTTCTCGAATTCCAACAAAGTGCCATAGTGCTCCCTCTTCTTCATATAATATAATAACACTCGTATCTCAGAGCGATTTGGATGTGCCTAAGTCTTGTGTCATTAGATAGACAAACAGGGAATCGATATAAATAGACGCCGAGCCGACGGACGACCATCGCTCGGTGAGTTGCATCTTTAATGCTTTAGTTGTAACATCCGCTATACATAAAGACGCTGAATAAAACTATGTTTAATAGAACAGGTTCTGGGTACCGATAACTATTTATACTACCCAAGCAACCTATGACCCCCCCTTATTTTTTCATAAGAAAGCATTTTTAACATACATAACTTGAAAACAATTCAGATGTTCGAACCGGAATAACCACTGGTATCGCGTTAACTGTGCATTAACAAATTATGCTACCAGCCTTCTATCTAATTACGACTATTAAACTAGTAGATCATACATGAAATGCTTATCAAATTTCGTTATTATTGACTATCGGTTTTTGTGTATTAAATCAAAGAATATTAATTACCTTAATTGCTAACTAACGCCACTTTCTCGCCAAATATTTTATTTATAACGTCTACTTGAACATTCTAACAATTTTTAATAACCATTTCTTTTATTCAACGAATTATTCAATTGATGGAAAGATACATTCTCAAAATCTTGTGAATTATTCGTTCAAGAAAATAAATGGTTTATTAAAAAAAGCATTTTTAGAAGCAAGTTAGAAGTCAGACTTAGTTAGAAGCCGGATTGAGAGTGGGTTGATTTTTTAGGCCTCACATTACTTGAAATACGACCTTATGATAAAGCGTGTTCAAAAGAAATTTTTGAGACTCCTTTACATGAAGTTGTATGGATACTATCCGTGGCTTTATCTAACTGGATTCCTCTTAGGTATCCTTAGTGATTCCATACTTTAGTTTAAACACTACATGATTTTTATATGTGCCTTCCCACTCCCCTTTCTTTTAGGGTCCATGACTCAACACCGCATAAAAATATGGAGAACAGTAATGTTCGCAAAATCATCAATTTTGTGGCAATTGAAATTCTCCGATCCTTCTATATAGTGGCTTACCTTAATGTGTCTTAATGTGTCATCACTTTTTTGGCAATCTGTATGCGCTTTTTTATTTCCACTTCACATCCGCCTTTTCCACTAATGGTCGATCCCAGATATACAAACTATTTTACTGTTTCTAATTTTTGGAGTATACTTGCTGTTGGTAGAAGGTTAGTCCGATCGACATCTAGGTGTGCCCAATTCACTTACCCCATATTTTGAACTTTATATGCTTGACCGACTTCTTCATATAACTGCATTATAAACATAAAGACCAACGTAGGCTTTCAATATTGGTTTTTAAGTCTCATAATAATTGTATGTATTTAAATAATAACTAATGAAGGGCACATCATCATTGACATTCATGTGTGACAAATACTGGAGGTGTTCAAGTCTCACTAAAACGAGATATAATATTAAACCGGTTTATATATTTATAAGTAGTTTCATTTTAGTGATAGATGTACAGAACATTAAGGTTTTTTACCAAACCATAATATGGTGAAATATAAATGATAAATTATCATATCGAAGGTTTTAAGACTATACTTCAGCTGGGGCACGATCTAAAACGATCGCGACTACGCGACGCGAAGATTGTGCAAACGACGCGTGCAGAACGAAACATAATTTGTCATAAAAATTCAACATGAGTCCAATTAATGTTATGTTTATTGTTCTATAAGTAATAATAATAATATATTAATTGACATTTTTTCTTTTTCAAGTAAATGGGTAACTTGTTTTAGTCACCTTTACACGATATAAGAATTAATTCCCCCGACGCCATTACAAAACAAATTGACGTGTTCACAGCTCTACTATTGTTCTCCGATTGACAGCGAGTCCGAAATTTCGTCGCACCTATGGTTGAAAATTATTTTCCGTTTCACTGAAATGACGATTTCTATACGACACATGATCGACATTTACCGAAAACAAAAAGCTCTCCTCACACGACATAATGAGGACGGAGAAATGGGAGTTACCAGGAAAAGTGAGAATAATCTTAAATAACCTGTGACAATCTTTCAATTACTCAGTAATTCACTTGCCCACAATTACTGTCTAAAATAAATTTAAGCATACCAAGACTAAATATTTAATCCGATGTCGTTTCACCACTACACACTCACACATGCTAAACCAATTTGGAGTGTTGAACTATTTATTATTCGGTGACTAGACTTTTCAGAATTATGTATCATCATTCGTTGTGATCAAGTATATCTGTGTTGTTCTCTTGCCTCTTTCAAAAAAACTTTCTCTAAATCTAGATACTTATTTATAATAACTATCTTGATTTTTTTCTCTTATGTTGCTACTTTTAATTTACGTTTTTTCTTTCATACCAATTACCAATATAAACTGTTTTTTTTTGTAGGTACTTATTTTTGATTTTTCCTTCTATTGTATGCAATTGCTGATATCTGTAATAACTGGTGAGTTAAATAATGCTTTCTATGTTCACCTGTTATTGGGACCATTACTTAATTTACTTTGTATCTAATAATTACATTATTCATTAATATTGTAAACTTCTATTATTGGTCCCGTCCATTTATCACGATTGTGAATATTGATTGCTTTAGTACAATGTGAACATTAACAACATCTACAGGTACAATTACGATACAGTATTTACCATTTCGATCCGGTAACTTTTACAATATGAATTCAGATGCAAACTAAAGCTGTACCATACACTCCAAAAATGAATTCTAGAGCTTAGTTTAACTACCAGTAACTTGCTCTATGAGTTGACTTTGGTTCCACTAGATCGACTCCAAAGATAAACTCCAAACGCTCTGTATAAGAGTATACTGAGTCATTTCTTCTAGCGCATTAAAGAGGGGAGATGTTACAAATGTATGTTGTGAAGCGGTTTAAAAGTGAACTAGAGTAACACAGAGTAGTTAAATATAGACAAACATTATCTAGCTACATATTATAATAAATTCATACAATGTTTACTAATAACTTTAGTAAATAGGTTATAATGTGGTAATTTAAATATGCATAATATTCGTTGATTTTGGGTTTAATGCAGATACCTACCATAGAAACATTTAATTAATTCAATGGAGAAATGAAAGTGAAAATTACTGTAGCATTTTTTATGATCTGTACAATAAACAGTTTTAAGCTCACTTTATTAAAATGTGATCAACATGGCGTTCACAATATGACATCATATAGAAAAAAAACAAAGAAACACTATATTATATAATAACAAAATATAGTATAAAGAGTAAATACAAAAATTCTAAATTTATTGAAATCGTACCAAATGATATTATACATACTATGTGAACTATAAATTGTCATTATTTTCCAATGATCTCAACTTTTATAAATAATTAATATGTAGCTAAATTTGAGAGGAGAAAATTCTTTAGGGCTGTTAAAGAAAGTGGCTTTTGGAGGTCAAGGTATAATGAGGAGCTGTACACACTTTATGGGGGCGAAAATATCACGTTTCATATACAAATGCAGACTACGCTGGATCTTCAAAAAACACAGACTGTTAATCGCTGCGTCTGACAATCGCGTACGCTTTTGAGACACAAAATTCCCTGATGTTGAGAAATTACGCTAATTTTGAGTCGACGTTGGCTTAATTATGTTAAATGCCCCGATCAGTCTTTGAACGTTTTGTGTTTTCTGTCCACTTTCTTCATACAGAAAAATCGTTTTTTCATATAATATTTGATAATAAAGAAAACCAAAATCTTGAGAAAGATTCTCGAGATCCGGAATTTCCCGAAATGTTAAAAATTTCAATTCTCGTGATTCAGGATAGAAAATCTCGAAAATTTCTCGAGAATTCCTGTCGGGAAATTCTTGAAACCCAACTCTACCCTCGAGGGCAAGAGATTACCTGCACGGCGAAATTGAGATGGCTAACTCAGGAGACACAGGAGATTTAAAAATACTCGGTCAAAGCAACTGGAAAGTGTCGGCACTGGATCGTCCAAGGGCTGTCGTGCCATAAATGATAGATAAATTTGGAAATAAAAAAACTCTTATTATTCAATCAGTAAATAATCTTTATTATGTAGAATTTTCCTTTTTATAAAAAAGTCCTTTATTTCTCGAATCGTTCATATATCTTGCCTCTGCGAAGTCATATTCTGACTTCCATTTATAAGAAAATATGATGTAATATGCATCTTGACCAATTTTAATTCAATTTAGTTTATTTTGGTATCCAGTAAATCTATGGTATTTTTATTTTTGTTACTAGAAGACTCTAAAGTGACGAAATATTTAACATCAGCATAAATGGTACGTCAATCATGAATGTTGGACATCATGAATGTTATCAGAATATAATACATGTACTGCCTTGGCGACCACTAGATTATTGGATTGGCCTCCAATCACAATATATTCAATACTGTGTAAGTGTTAAGACATATGGCAAAAAATCAATCCTCTATTCAATATTCAACCAAATATCTATTAACATACCACCCCAATGTGGCGTTTCGTATTGCAAATATTATATTATAATAATTATATGCCGCTAAGTATATTTTTTTTAGGTTTACGACATTTGAGTCTTCAGCGAATTTTATAGCGATCGCTTTGCGCAATTTTTATCTTATCGGAGCTACTTTTGGTGTCTAGGTTAACTTTTCTATTTAACTGAAGTTTATTTTTAGCCTTAAAAGTGCTGTATAGGAAAATTTTGAAAAAGGGAATAAGTAGGGTGAACATAAATTACCTACATAGGATACAAAATAATATATAATTCGAAATCATCTTGATTTTCCATAGATACAATAAATATTAAATGAAAAATAATATTATTAATATGTAATTATTGCTATCGTTATGTATTTTTTGTTAATTATTCAAGTATCTTTTTTTAAATATTAATTTTTATTGAAAACATACAGTTGCATATTATATAAAATTGAGAATTATATAAGTAGAGAAGAAATAAAAATAAGTGATAAAAATATAAAATAAACGATATAAGCACATATAATATATATATATATATATATTATATAACCCAATAAACTGATAATTATAAAATTATTATCGTTATACTAGGTTTCCTTAAGTATTTAAAATACCTCTTTCAGTCCCCTGGATACCTAAAGCTACTGTAATACCTCTTTGGATGTATATACTTATTCGCTATCTCAGGTACTCAGTTTAACGGCACTAACCTTTTTTATCAGTCAATTGATAACCGATTTCAGCTACAGTCTTCAAAGTAACGGTCCCAGGGTCCAAAAAATGTCTCGAAATTCAGGTGGCAGACAGTAGTATATTTTGGCTTTGTTAGACTCAGCCAAGAGAGTTGCTGAACCCGATGATTGAACTGATTTATTCAGGTAAGATACCGTGAGTGAGTGTTAGTTAGCTGGGAAATAAATTTGACATTGCGGATTAATTTAGTCCATATAATACATTAATAATATAGACAGATAGTATACAGAATGACGGAACAGATTGGATTTTGATTATTTTAAATCAATGAAGTCGACAACGACTAGATCTAGGCATACACATCTCTACTTGCACCTCACCTCAGCGCTTCATCGCTATTATCTGACCACTTTACGTTATGCGATGTACGTTATTTTCGAAAAGATTTATTTTGTAACTTCATATTTTTTAAGATTTACTATTAAATTTTATTCAATTAATACGACTCCTTAAGTGGTACAAGATTTATTTATTATTTATTCAGGTAAAAAAATTATTTAGTAAACAAGATTATTGAAAGAGTTACTAGTTTTTGAGTTATAAAGGAATAAACAGACAAAATTGACATAACTATATGACTACATGAAAAAAGTCAACATGCTAATCAAAAGGCAATTTTATATAATATTCCAAAATCTTCAATTGTATTATCAATGTAGATTGTTATCATTAACTTTTCATCTCGGTATAGGCGCACACAAAAACTAATTGTTAGAGGGCGTGTATTTTGAATAAATATCCATAATATTTTTTATTGATTTTTAAGGCGGTGGAAAGGGTGGGGCTCCACCTATTACTTATAGCTTTTCGTCGCATTAATCGCAGAATACCCCAATTTTCCATGTACATTCGTCATTTCCACACACTCACACAATTTTAGTCTAATAGCGATAACCACCTGGCCTGCAGTGGTTATCAAATGCGCGTGGGTTAACGCTCATAACAATTATTAAGATCATTAGTGTCCGTTCGAGTTGTCCCCGCTATCTTGTCTTTTAGACATGCCAAGCTAGAAAATTAAAACAAACATTAGATACCTCAGATAATTGTTTTATTTCATAGGTGCCACGGGTCTTTGTGTGCGCGCCTGCACTGCGATATATATCTTTATCGCTTCCTCAAGAGGTAACTAGGAGTGAGCCTATAAATTTGCCAGTCACGGGTTCCGAACTCACCATTATCGTCTTCAGATGAGACCATTTTTGCCACGCAGTCACGGGAAACGCGACTGGTAACGAAGTGATATTTTTTTGTTATTTTATTTTTCACTTGTGAAATACAGAAAATGAAAATCACGGTGATGTTATGTCATAATCTTTTTTCGTTTGAAACTTTTATTATTTAATAAAAAAAATATCCTGTATAAAATTCTCTAAATTTTTAAAGCTCAGATTAAAATACAACATTTTATCAAACCCATCGATGTAGTTTATATCGCAAATATGAGATTATTATTGTTCGATTGTAAACAAGCTGTCGGCTGTTGGTCGCCACTGTTGAGGTCACTCGTGTGTGGTGTTCGATGCGTAGGTAGAGGATGATAGTAATGACGAAGTCTTCGATGTCGTATGGTGAGATTTATTTAGCAGCGTATTTATACAATGATAGTTACTTGCTAATTACTCTTAGTCGAGTGACTTGATTTGAGTGACATTGTGTTGAATTGTTTTCCCTTATTTATACAATACCAAAGTAACACGTCAACACAAAATTTACACAATATAAAATATAATAGGTATACAATTACATTAGACTAAGTATAAGCATCAGCGTTTTAAATCGAATAGTGAAATAAAATATTATTTGTTATAAAATATGACACTACGAGAAAACTGATTATTCAGATAATATAGTAATAGTATAATGCGCTATGATATTATGTTATTATAGTTGTAAGCAAATACTATGGGAAATGTTTACTTAGCTCAATACGCCGTAATACTAATTAAGTATTGTTATATGTAATACTACACCGTCTCTAATTTCGCTGATGATATGCTCTGTTGTTTATTAGAAAAACATTCAGTGGGAATGTATCCCTGTAAAGTAACTTGATATTTTTATAAACAATAGATGAATTTGATAGTTATTATTCGGCCACTACATACCCCCTTTCCAGAAATTTACTAATTTCGATACTATATGATATAATTGAGTGGGTTTTTTGTTGTTGAAAAAAAATGGATATAACAATGGAATTTAATTACGTGTTAACCTAAACGATTTACTAATGTATAAACGAAATTATATCTATGTTTCGTAGCACTATGGAATATGCACTTTTGGTATGCTTTTCAGTAGCCTAGACGATCAGGGAAGTGTACACGTCTTCCTGCACGTGTGACGTTATCATGCCGTCTGATGTCTTCTGGTGCTGGATCGTTCAATGTCGGTTTCTCTTTTGATGAGTTGTCGTCCTCTTCTGCCATTATGTATGCGGGTTTAAGGCGGTCTACCGTGACTGTGGTGTCCTTGCCTCGAACGCGAATGACGTAGGTTCGAGTATTCCTGCTGATGACTTTGTGTGGGCCAGTGTATGGCGACTGTAAAGGTCTTTTGACAGTATCATCTCGGAGTAGCACATGCGTGGTTTTATCCAAATCTTTGAATATAAATGATTGTTTCCTGCCGTGGTGCGTTGTTTTGGCGGGTTGCAATTCATAAAAATGTTGTCGGAGATATTTGACAAAATTAGCTGGTTCACAGTCGTTGGGTTGCTTTGAACCTAAGAATTCGCCAGGTAACCGTAGAGGTTTGCCATAGACAAGCTTGGCTGAGGTAGTTTTGAGATCTTCTCGCCAAGCTGCCCTGATTCCCATCAAGACTGTGGGCAGTGTATCTGTCCAACGCGTGTTTTGATGGCATTTGATGGCTGCTTTCATTTGTCGATGTAATCTCTCGACCATGCCATTTGCTGCGGGATGGTATGCGGTGGTGTGAATGTGAGTTGTACCTGCCAGACGATTTAGTTGTCTGAACAGCTGTGACTCAAACTGTCTTCCTTGGTCCGTGGTAATTCGTACTGGAGTTCCAAATCGCGTGATCCATCCGGAGTAAAATGCTCGTGCTACTGTCTCTGCTTCTTGGTCTTTCAACGGGAAGGCTTCTGGCCATCTAGTGAAGCGGTCTACACATGTTAAACAGTATCGATATCCCTCCGACGGTGGTAGGATGACGATGTCGATGTGGACGTGCTCAAATCTAGTTGACGGTGGCACAAACGTGCCTAATGGTGCTGAGACATGGCGTGTGACTTTATTTTTCTGACATTGAATGCAACTGCGAGCCCATTGCTTGCAGTCCTTTTCGATAGAAGGCCACACAAAACGCTGTGTTGCGAGTTTCGTGGTTGCGGTAATGCCAGGATGTGAAAGTCGGTGTATTGCATTGAATGCAGCTTCACGGAACGGCTTGGTGATGAAAGGTCTTGCGTATGCAGTAGACACGTCGCAAAAGATAGCTACGTTAGCGTCCGGAATCTGCACCTGTTTCAGTTGTAAGGCGGATCCGTCGCGTAGGAATATCTTTAGCTCTTCATCTTTTTGTTGATCAGCTGCCAGGCTTGCGTAATCGAGTGGATTTTCGGCAATCGCTTCTACTCTGGAAAGAGCGTCGGCAACGACGTTGTCCTTGCCAGAGATGTGGCGGATGTCGGTTGAAAATTGTCCGATGAAGTCTAAATGCCGAAACTGTCGTGGAGTACATTTCTCGGCTTTCTGCTTGAAAGCAAAAGTGATGGGTTTGTGGTCCGTGTATATGACGAATGATCGGGCTTCTACCATGTGTCGGAAATATTTGACTGCCATGTAGATCGCTAGAAGTTCACGGTCGTAAGCTCCATACTTCTGCTCGGCTGGGCTGAGTTTCTTGGAGAAAAACGCGAGTGGTTCCCATTGATCATCGATCAATTGGTGGAGTGCTGCGCCAACACTTGTGTCTGAGACGTCACTGATGATAGCTAGAGGTGCGTCATTTTTCGGATGAGCTAGCAGTGTTGCATCAGCTAAACTTTTCTTGCATGCTTCAAATGCTTTGATAGTCTCGGGAGTCCATGGAATAGGCTGCTTGCCTTTTACCTTACCCTGGAGAAGTGTGTGCAGAGGTGCTTGAGTACCTGCAGCATTGGGTATGAACCTTCTATAGAAGTTCAAAATACCCAAAAACCGGCGTAGGCCTTTGACATTCTCTGGGCGGCTGTACTCCCGAATGGCTTCCACCTTGTCGGGTAGTGGACAGATGCCATCCGCAGATACGAGATATCCGAGGAACTTGACCGTGGAGTTACCAAAGTCACATTTCCTTGAGTTTACCACAACTCCGTACTCCTGCAAACGTGTAAAGAGCGTTTTCAGGTGTTGGAGGTGTTCCTCTTCTGAGCTTGAAGCGATCAAGATGTCGTCAATGTAGGCATAGCAAAAGTCCATGCCTTGTAGTACTTCGTCGATGAATCTTTGAAAAGTTTGCGCTGCGTTTTGGAGGCCAAACGACATATATGGGAACTCGAAGAGGCCAAAAGGTGTCGTAATGGCAGTCTTCGGTATGTCTTCTTCGGCGACTGGGATTTGATTGTATGCTCGGACTAGGTCGATGGTGGAAAATACTTTCCTCCCGCGGAGAGCTTGGGCAAAATCTTGGATGTGACGTACCGGATACCGATCTGGTATGGTTCTGGCGTTCAGACTTCGGTAGTCACCACATGGACGCCATTGTTCGTTCGATTTGGCGACCAGGTGTAACGGTGATGCCCAACTGCTACTTGATGGTCGAGCGATTCCAAGTCTCATCATATTCTGAAACTCCCTCTTCGCAATCTGTAATTTATCTGGGGCGAGTCGTCTTGGGCGAGCAGCCACTGGTGGTCCCGGTGTTGTTTCGATATGGTGTTTCGTTGTGTGATGCGGCGTTTTGACTGTGAAATCAGGACGTGTGAGGTCTGGAAACTGTTGCAACAGGTCGTGATACGCAGACATGCCTGAAACGGTTTTGATCGACAGAACCTCTCCAGTACTGCGGTTTCCGGAAGTTGTGAGATGAGTGATTTGGTCCAACAGACGTCTATTCTTGGCATCGACTAACAATCCAAAATGGATTAAAAAGTCAATTCCAATGATGGGCTTACTAACATCGGCAATGACGAACCTCCATGTGAAGTCTCGTCTTAGGCCCAAGTTTAATGTCAGCGGAAGGTTTCCGTATGTAGCGATTACTGTTCCGTTTGCCGCTGACAGTTCGTATGTCGTTTTTGTTAGACGTCCTGGAACCTTAGAACGTGGGTACACACAGAGATCGGCACCTGTGTCTACTAGAAATTGCGTTTTCATGTTGCGGTCGGTGACAAATAAGCGGCTTGACATCGGGCTGTATTCGCTGGCCGCTATCAGTGATTGCCCGGGGCGTTTCCCTCTTGATGGCTGCAGGGTTGTCTGCACTTCTGTGCAGCTGCTCCGAACCTATGATGGTACCAGCATTTGCCTTGGGTATCTTCTCTGTTGCGACTAGATGAACGTGTACGGCTTCGTGAGCGGTTATTGAATCGACGGTCGTAGTTCTTTGCTCGTGGGCGTGAGTCACGGCTGTGGATGCTGGCAATTTCGTTTCGTATACTTGTCATCTGCTCCTGTAATGAGACTGTGAGTTTCCGCATCCTAGTCTCAATCAGTGCTTCCATGGAAACCTCCGAGATTGACGGTCTTTCTGTGGCTTCTACCATGGCATCAGCTAGGTCCGCCACTTTATCCAGATCTGTGTCCTTTTGGGTGGCGAGCACTACCTGCATTGTGTGTGGCAATCTACCCATCCATAAAGTTCTTAGAACTTCGTCGGAGATGGCGGTACCGGCAAGCGTCCTTAAATGTCGTAGGAACTGTGACGGTTTTCGATCTCCCATCTCTTCGTGTTCTAGAAGACGTCTTGTTTTTTGCTCTTGAGTGGAGCTGAGGCGACGAATCAATTCCTTTTTCAAGAGTTTGTATGCTCCTTCGTCTGGTGGGTTTAGTATGATGTCTCGCACTTCGGAAGCGTACCGTGGGTCCAATGCTCCCAGGATGTACCCGAATCTCGTCTCCTCCGTTACGACTCCTGATGCTGTAAAGCTCCTTTCTGCCATGCAGAACCACATCTCCGGATCCTCTGGGCAGAAGGGTGGTATTCGTACAGCGACTCTATTGACTTCTCCGACGGCCTTTGAAGGTTCGCTGTGACTGGTTGCGGCGGGGCTGTAGGTGTCATCATATTCTCTCGGCATTGTCTTGAATGTTGAATTTGCGGTTGCGTGGAACGTTGGGTTCACCACTGTCGGCTGTTGGTCGCCACTGTTGAGGTCACTCGTGTGTGGTGTTCGATGCGTAGGTAGAGGATGATAGTAATGACGAAGTCTTCGATGTCGTACGGTGAGATTTATTTAGCAGCGTATTTATACAATGATAGTTACTTGCTAATTACTCTGAGTCGAGTGACTTGATTTGAGTGACATTGTGTTGAATTGTTTTCCCTTATTTATACAATACCAAAGTAACACGTCAACACAAAATTTACACAATATAAAATATAATAGGTATACAATTACATTAGACTAAGTATAAGCATCAGCGTTTTAAATCGAATAGTGAAATGAAATATTATTTGTTATAAAATATGACACTACGAGAAAACTGATTATTCAGATAATATAGTAATAGTATAATGCGCTATGATATTATGTTATTATAGTTGTAAGCAAATACTATGGGAAATGTTTACTTAGCTCAATACGCCGTAATACTAATTAAGTATTGTTATATGTAATACTACACCGTCTCTAATTTCGCTGATGATATGCTCTGTTGTTTATTAGAAAAACATTCAGTGGGAATGTATCCCTGTAAAGTAACTTGATATTTTTATAAACAATAGATGAATTTGATAGTTATTATTCGGCCACTACAAAGCTTTCAGAGAAATTGTTAAAAATATT
The DNA here is from genome assembly GCF_057557595.1 of Rhyacophila brunnea. NCBI lineage: Eukaryota > Metazoa > Arthropoda > Insecta > Trichoptera > Rhyacophilidae > Rhyacophila > Rhyacophila brunnea. The sequence goes on from NW_028232752.1 coordinate 31,663,766, forward strand.
ATTTTAGTTTATTCTGTGTTAACACAAGGCGCCTGAAATCTGCACTTTGTTTATTGTGTATGCAGTACATTCCTCATCAATACGGATGCTGAAAGATGCACGGCTTGTATGTATTTAGATGCATGCAGTGCACTTAATAAAATACAAGCAATAAACACATTGAGTTTTACTCAAGTAAAGCTGCCAACTATTTTTTTATTATTATTTTGTAAGCATGTTTTATTAATAACATATCCTGGTGTTGTTTTCATTTATTTTTTTATAGTCATCTGTATTAATTATCTAATGTTTATTTTCATATTTTTCAATCACGGATTATAAAATAAAATTTAATATATTACTAGTACACATTAAAAACGTATATTTATGTAGTACAAGGTAATTACATGATCTTACAAATGAAAGCTGCAAAGTAGACTTCAACATAAATATCTTGAAGATAAAATTAAAGATATATGGCTTTCCTAAGCCGATATCGATCAATAATTATGCCTACCTCTGATATCAAATGTTAATTGACGTCGGTATGCAGGCAGAACCAAACTGGCATAGAGCGCATTTGGGCGCCGGTATAGTATCTTAAATATTGCAAAGCGTTCAACCAATGTGTGCTATCTGTACACAATTATATATATAAAACCTTGGCTCTTAATGTACGAAAAATCTAAAAAATATGAGTAGCGTAACGAGGCATGGAAGGTGCATGTTGATTGTTGGGTATATAATATAACACGGAAAGACCACAAAATAAATCTATGGATAAGAACTGAGACAAAGTACTCAACGAAATAGAGGTTGTCAAGCAATTAAAATGGCAGTGGGTTGGACTTTTGGCGAATGAACAAGTGTTGTCATACCTTAGTCCCCAAGGGGCACTTAATTACAGCAGGTACGCCTAAAATTCGGTGTATTTATATTACAGCGAAGAATTAAAGACCGAGAAGAAAGGAAGAAGCTAAAAGATGTTTTTATTCAGCAACGGATCGATTTCGGCTCACTATTATGATCGGTTCTCGTAGTCCAGTGTCTAAGGTACTGGCCTTTCTTCCGGGGACTCCGGGTTCGGCCCGGTGAGGTCACGAAATATATTTTTGTGATTTTCTCAAAGTCTGGATGTTTATATTACAGATTTGACTACTGTTTCACTACATTACTTTCATTGGGTCTCATGGCTTACTATAGTATTAAACCGACGTCAAGATATTCGTACCTGCACTTGTTTTTTATTCAACTAATAATTTTTCACAAAATTCTAGAATGTGAAACACCACAGAAACATACATATCAATTGAAAACAATCTTCAAAATAATATGTATGCTTATGAGGTGTTCATAAGTGTTCATTAAAGAATTTTACAATCTTAAATCTTGTGAATCATTCGTTAAGTAAGTATATTTATTAATTATTTTAACACTATTATATCTGAGACATGAAAGTAAATAATCATTAAAAATAACCGATCTAAAATTTTCCACGGTAGATATGTGTGTCATTTTTTAAGTATTTCGAAAGTGTTGCCAGAACAATCTGTCGTCTCATTATTCGCGAGAGAAAATAATGATGCGACATATTTGCATAAAAAATGTTTTATTTTTCAAAATATATCTAGGTATAAAGTTATGTGTTCCATCAGTATAAATGACAATATCCTTTCCAATATGAAAAACGCAATGAATAATAATATACATATTTAGGTAAGTACATACAACGATCTTAATTTTATTATGAAGAATTACTTTGTGCAATCATTATTGTATTAACTGCACAATATTATAATAGTGATAATTTAACCTTGAATATGCGCAAATAGACTTTTCTTGTGCGCAATATATTGGAAGGGCAATAATTATGTTTCATCAAATTTATTCGGACTTTGATATATTCCACTTACGTGAGAGTGAATTTAGGTGGACGTCGTTTTATAAGTTTATATGATAGCGTCTCTCAACCTTGTTCACTCGGTGTGCTTCCATGTACCTAGGTACTATTTTTTTATTGTTTTATTATTTACTATTTCAACATTGTTAACACTTACTTTATGTCATATCGTGAATACTTTAAATTTATAATTTATCATGTTCATTATATGTAAAATAAATAAATTAAACTAAATATTATATTTTTCTTTTATAATGACCAAATAATGAAGAAATGGCGCTAATATTTACTGATTTTTTTTTTATTTACATAACTTAACTACATTCATTCTGTAATTTATCATGATATATTAAAATAAATAGATCAATCATTATTATCATTGGCCGGAGTCAACCTACTGCTGGATTAAAACTACCTAACTCTTGCTACCCTTAAATTGTCCTTGAATAAGTCGTAAATCCTACGAATGTGGCCCTATGGTTGTCTGTTACCCCTTCAGTCCACTGTATGAGTATGACTGCATCAATTCAACGGTTATCCACTTGCTTTAAGAACATATCAAGGAAATTGGCATTGACGACGTATATCACATCACGTATTTTCTCTTGTCTACCATATATACATTGATTCACTTTGTTGTCTATGCCCAAATAATATGTTAATGCCTTCTTCTATTCAAATTTAAATTATTTTTTTTATTTATTTATTTTACACTCCGTAAAAATTACAAATTATAAATTTAAGACGTTCACAACATGACATTTAAAAACAAAGAAACAGTGTAAAGAAGAAATAAATATATGCAGTATCACGAAAAGTATGAAAAGTGTAAAAGGTACAAAATAATAAAAAAAAATATAAATTATAAAGCATAGAAGCACACCGTATGAGCTAAGTGGACCCAATTTTAAGAATTTATAAAACGACGTCTACCTATTTCTTCACGTAGCTAGAAAATATCAACATCCGAAGCGATTTGGTTGAACAGTGTTATTGCCCTCCCAATTGGCATCACCAATGGCAGGTTAGGCCTCGGGAGAACAAACAATTGATGCTCCCGATTTCTATTAATAATATTATTATTATAAATTCTAATTGATTTGAGGTTTGCACATTTGAGTGTTTTTTTGCGACCCGCGTTTCGCATTTCAGCATATAATACCAATAGCAACTACCTACACCACAGCCCCCAAAAGGTGGGGCCGACAGGGCTCTAAGCTGGTGGCCCGGGCGTAGAGGGGGCCCGGCGTGGCCAGTAAAGTGTGATATAAATACATCACCAATTTGCTTTAATAATAAAAAATTCGCCTGCGGCGCTATTATATATGTATGAAGAATATTTATATAATGTGCAATTAAAAATTTGATATGGTATGAAGATTGATAAGGTTAAATAATGATAATTCCCGTGTAGAATTTTAATTTATAATTATTTTTAGTGTGTTTTCTGACTATAAAAATGTGCCGACAACTCAATAAATCAACTGGATTTATTTGAAAATTCAAAAATCGCTAAAAATATGCGAAACACCTTTAATTGACCTTAGGGTTCCGCGGAATACCATTTGGGGAAGACTGACCTAAAAAATCGCACTGCCCTTCACCTTAGAGATAGGTAAAGGGGGCACCAAACATCCTGGTCTGGGGACCCGCTTCCAGATGTGGGGGTTATGAAATACACACTGAGAACGAATACAATTAATTCTTGTTCATGTAGCAGTTTAATAAAATACAAGTAGTAGATTACCATTCTATAATATTAAAATAAAAATGATTTGATAACAAAATAACTAGCAATATAGAACGAGCATAAGTATTGTCTTCTTTTCAATGTGTGAAAAATCTCTCCCACACGTCAAAAATTTAGCCTTTCCTGCCTTCAGGTTTCCTCTCGCTCTATATTATGTCCCAGTGATTTTTCATATATTTGATTTCCTAGGCATCAGGAACTGTGACAAGACTAACGAGAAGCGATTTCCACAAACAAAGGGATTCCATCGAAAAACTTGGGCATTGTGAGAAAGCTCACAAAGAAAATTCAGTGAAAATGTACGTATCATCAATCGTAAAAGTTCACCAGAAGTATTTATGCTGTACGAACATTCATAATTCATAACAATAAACACAAAAGTGTTATATTTTGTAAGATAAATGCATTCGAATATTATATGGATACCATGTAATGATTTTAACATTAGTATAATTTTATTTTTTATTAATATTTAATTAAATGCTCTTCGAACTTTATGTATACATAGTATGTACCTAATATATAGATTAGAGTTTCGATTACCTACTATTTCGATTATCAACTAAATCGGGATTGAAGAAATATTGGATAACTGAAAATTTAAATTCTCGAAATAAATTTATTACATGCCAAAACATCGTTTTGTTACTTGAAAAATCTTTTCACAAATAATTAAGGTTATGCATTAGACATGAAGGGTTATTATGGAACCAATATATACTGTAAAAATACACCATAGTGTATGATTTTTTATCTTTTAATTGTCATCTATTACTATCTTCGTACCTACTGAGATAAAATAAATATTCATTGGATTAATTTATCTTTCAAGTGCAAGAGTAAAGTATTTAAGGCATTATTTAGTAATTATTTTTTTAGGAGCGTCGGACGCTCTTACCCCAATGAATTTTTTTGGCGGGGGAAGTGTGTCTGGTCTAATAAAACAAATCACTGGCAATTATCGCAAATATTAAATTTAGACAACAAAATATCATTTAAGATAAAGGTACTTACCAAAAATCACTTGATTAAGACGAAAGATTGTCGAGATACAGATCGATTAAAAAAACGTGTCGATCTCGGCCGTTGACTTTAAATAACTGACAATATTTGAAATGTCATACTGACCTTAAACAATGCTATTATACTGCCATCTTTGGATGGTGTGTATGTATTTATATGTGTAATAGATACCCACAGATGTCATAACTTATATTTAAAACACTAAAAAGTTATTGACTATAGACGCTCTTACCCCGTAGACGCACTTACCCTAACTCACCTTATTTAAAATTACTATTTGGCGCGTGAAATTTTTTGTTGCGAAATATTCTCCATACCACTCAGCGAGGCGTCCCCGTCTAAAGAATATAACACACGGTTTAAAGGTCTTACGGAGTAATATTTAAATTTTCCCGGCATGTACAATTATTAAATTCATCTTATAGCCATCTTATTTCATAGTAAATCAAAAGCAAAATAGCTTATCAATAGTTAAATATTATTACGATAATATAAAATGTACAAAAATTACGATGATTACCACTTACATTTCTTAGATATTTTCATATTTTGGGTTATGCAACCCTTGAAATTCAGACCAATAAACAAAAAAATATTTATGGGGGTAAACAACTCAATCCGTGGCAGCATACTGATCGGCGATATTAAATAACTGACCGCAATTATAAATTCCTTAATATCCATTTCCCGTAGTGTCCAATTATGGCAAACTCAGTAAATAGCTTACTGCAATTATATTTTCCGCAATATCAATTTTTCCACATAGTCAGCCAAATCTAATGACGTAAACTCCATATAGCGTAGCTGAATCAACTATAATAACTATTTCCTAAATATTCTCTTTAAGATATTATTTTGGTTATGATTACGTCAATAAATAGCGGATCATAATTCATTTGACATGTCACGCGAATATTAGTTCCCGGTCTGTTACTATCTCAATCTCTGTATCGCTCCGCACAACATCTCATTATACCGAGACTCGGACCTCGGAACAGTATCATAAGTAACGCTTTTACTTTTTTTTTTTACTTTTAACGTTATTAAAGTTTACGCTGCAAATAAAACTCGCTCGTCCATTCATCGGAGCAACTACCAAATATCGACTTCTTCATCCACAATACGTCCGCCATTTCTTTCATTTTAAGACTATCTGAGCAGCAGATAGTTAATTTCATATAATACAATTTAAAAATAGTTTAAATATTACAACACACATAATTGATAAACTGCATGTGATTATTATAGACGAATGTTTCTTGTACGTTGACTAATTTTCTATTCGTTTGACGTATTCATTTACGGAAACCTTTGAACAAAATCGTTCGCATACGTTCAATTTTAATCCAGCTGATTTACTAACCCTATGCGAGGCTTCATTCCCCATTAGGGATGTTCATTTCATGCGATCCATTTATCCGCGCGATAGGTAAATGGGAACGTATATAACTAACCTAGGACACTAAAGCACCAAGTGTAATATTGGATGTGCAGTAATATATGAATGATGAAGTGATATTTTCGATCAAAAATATTGAAAGCAGAAAGCTGCTTTGAAGATTTAATCGAGAACTTACGAATACTATTGATAAAAAAATGAAAAACAATATTCCGACATTTTTTTTTAAATAATATATCGACCGTTTAATAATGGTTATATTACTTTGGCTTGATTCTGTATACAAAAAATAATTTTAAATTAGACAATGTTTGTAAATATATTTTTGGGACATTCACAATATTGAAATGCACTAACGTTTCTTACGTCACTATATACGATTTATTACAGATTTTGAGCCGAGTGTTTTTTTTAAAATTAATATTAGATCTATGATTTTTTTTTCAAAAATATCTCTTATATATTCGAGAGACCTTATCAAACTATGTATAAATTTAATGATAAAATATTTATAAAAATACGTAATACTAATTAGCTGAGAGCCTAGAAGTTAACATTATTTCATTTAATGTGTTACATAGATACGTAATAAAACATTTTAAGCATTATATTATCACAAAATTGTATTGGATTATTATGTTAATGATTAATAATAATAATAGTCTGTACTCTCATGGTAATTCGACTTGTAAGGAATTTAGTACAAAAACATCAGCTCTAAATGAGACTCATATCACACTAGTGACTAGATCACTAGAACATAATGGTAAGAAAACAGGAGCAGATCAATTAATCAAAAACAAAATACAATATTTCTGCAAATAAACCCGCATCTAGCTCACCACTCACAATCGATGACTAACACAAGTTCAACAATGAAAATCAACAAGTTCATATATACATATCTGCCATATACATATGCCATGAAAACGGCATCAATCAATAGTAGAAGAATAACCATCGATTATAAATACTTATACGGTTTACAGAGACAATTCAGCTCCACGAAAACCAAAATACAATTATGAAAAAGTTACTTCCTGCATTACACTCAACAGCGAACTTATTCATCAATGCATCATAATGCATATATTATATACGGTTAACAAAAAAGCTCTAAGCGAACGCAAGTATGTCTTCTCTATAGGGTTATATAATTTTAATATATCAAATAAGAAAATATATATTTTTTAAATTTAATTCTCAATAAGTTGATTGTATCACGAATTGTATGGCATATTGTACCATGTTCTTGGAGCCAAATATCATTCAGATCAAAATTGTCTAATTCATGCCAGAATTTTTGTGAATGTAAAGGTGTGTCAAGAATAGTATGTGAGTTTTCATTACTCAAAATGCAACAATTTTGCTTATTAACGAAGCCATTTCAAAACTAAATCAGAAAAAATTCGACGAATCAAAATGGTCATTCAGCATTAATTTTATTATATACGAATTCAAATACAAAGTTTTATGAAGAATATTCCATGTAAGTGCCTTAAGAAAGTCCAAGTTATTGAAAACGACGTGTAATTGATTGTTTTGGATTTTCATCCACACTTTGATCCGCAACGACGATATTTTCAGCAGTACGTCTACATTTTTGACGGGCTAGATTTTTTACATAACAAACACTACCATTTGACTTAAATTTTATAATTAAATTACGAATAGTAAACTCTGCTGGTCGATTATTATTATTATATCATAAATTTTACGTAATGTCAGAAACGTAGCTCAATTAAATTCATTATTGCTGTAATAAATTTTTATACGCTGTATAACTACTGTATATTTTTCGACGATGATTTGCCAAACAATACCGAGCAAAAATGTCAATTTTGGTGGGAATCACAAAAAAAATACTACTATGACGTTTTAAAAACCTATGGTACCTACTAAATTTATAACCCTATTGTATTCATTTATTAGGTATTTTTAAACTGCAATGCTATTTCGTTGTATGATTCATCTTATTTTATATTACAATAAACCAAGTTCCCATTACGATTGGTAAACTATTTTGCTCTACCTACGAGTAATAACTACGCCAGGATTACTCTCGGCTTTTAATGTCCGATGGGGCAAAGTTCGGTCGGCAGAATTTTATTGAAACAGTCTGCTTTAAATAATTACGCTTCCAATAATTTGCACATAGCCAATGCTATGAGTGATTCAGTGATCATTTTGGGTAATATGGTTTTACAAGCGACCTTATTATCTACATATTGTATAAAACAAATGTAGTTACAGTAAGTTTTATAAAGTGTTATATTATTAAGTACAAATTTAATATTTATACCACTGAGCAAAGGCGCTATAAACGGAATATTCGCCCACAATTATTTATGCCGCTTATAATTATTATTCTTCCATTCACAATTTATCGCGCAATTATATAATTTTGATAAAAATGTAACTCTATAGCTTCCTAGAATACACCTGTAGTAGCGATGACCTATACTAGGTTATTATTTATAGACTACGGTAATAAAAATTAAATTTATTATATTACATTACATAACAGACCAACAGATGTATCTATAATGTCAAATTAATAATATTATTGTTTTCGCAACATACAGATTGCATCGTATATTTACTACTAATAATCATGCGTTTAAAGGCTGTAATAATCTGTACCTAAACTTGTCATGTTTTATAATAATGGAATAACAGGTGAAATCTACTGAAAATTATATTAGACTTAAAAGCGTTTCATTGTCAGCTTTCAACCAAATAATTAAAAATGAGATAATTTCAAATAGTAGGTAACTATCTGTATGTATGACTGAAAAACAAAAGCCACTCTTCGCCACTGGTAGATAAAATTTTACATACTTTAAAAAAAAAAAGCATGTCCGATTTAGCTATGTATTTGATTTCTATTAATAAAGTATAAAATATAATAATTTTATTTTAGTTATGCTATAGACAAAGATTATTGATAGATTGTCAAATCTTATAACATAAAGTTGATTGATACTTGTAAAATTAATTAAGTATTTATACTTCCATACTAAATATACGTACTTCTGTAGACACATTGGCATAGCTATTCATCTTTCTCTGACAGCATTATTACCTAAAAATATCACACAATCATTTATTTACTTACTATTTAGTTATCGTTTATAACAGAAAGCATCTACATTAAATTTACATACATAACTACTATCACTTAACTAAATGGAAACAAAGTCAGCTATATTTATTATTCAAACAAACGTGTTTACATAAGCATAGCATTCACTACTACAACAATGCTGTTACATATATATATATGAAATAAAATACCATTGCTACTGGCTTTAATCAAACAATAAACAATAATGATAATGCCTTCATATTTTATAATCTCCTATATATTATTATCCTACAGCTTTGCCCGTTTTTGCGAGCGATTGTGTGCCTTATTCGTCACGTCCGATGGGTTAAAACGCCAAACACACTTATGGAATGTTCGAAATTCAAATAGGTCATATAGAGTATGAAAGGAAGAGTTTTCCGAATTTAAGTTATCTTGCGATATAATATTGATGTTTCTCTAAAGCTTTACGGCACATACGTCACATTATTGACAATATGGGAATTTATTTTTTCACAATGTTTGCAACACTCGAACCGACTAAACAAAGTTCGTTATCGTTATCGTCATCATCATCATCATCGACCTAAACCAATCCACTGCTTAATAAAGACCTCCCTAGCTTTATTCTACTCCTTTCTGTCATATGAATTGCTGTATTTATCAAAATCGGTGATATTATATTTATTTACATATTCATATCATCATTATCATCATCATCATCGACCTGAAACAATCCACTGCTTAATAAAGACCTCGCTAGCCTGATTCTACTCTTTTCTGTCATATGAATTTCTGTATTTATCAAAATCGGTGATATTATATTTATTTACATATTCATATCGTCATCATCATCATCATCGACCTAAACCAATCCACTACTTAAAGACCTCCTTAGCCTGATTCTACTCCTTTCTGTGATATGAATTTCTGTATTTATCAAAATCGGTGATATTACATTTATCTACATATTCATATCGTCATCATCATCAACCAAGATCAATTCACTGCTGGATGAAGAGTTCCGCAACCTGATTCTACTACTATATTATACCTATTTCTATCGTCCTTATCATCATTGACCTGAACCCATCTATTGCTGGATAAAGGCCTCCCATGCCTGATTCTACTCCTTTCTGTCATTTGAATTGCTGTATTTATCAAAATCGGTGATAATATATTATATCTATTTATATTTCCATTATCATTATGAACCTGAATCAATCCACCGGTGGATGAAGGCCTCTCTAAGTTGTTTGAATTTCTGTCGGTCATATGAATTACTATATTTATCAAAATTGTTGATATTATATTTTCCCATTCATAATATCGTCATTATCATCATCAACCAAGATTAATCCACTGCTGGATGAAGGTTATCCCAACCTAATTCTACTCTTCTTGGTCATATAAACTGCAATATTTTTTTAAATTTGTGATTTTATATACCTACCCATTTATATCGTTATTATTGTCATCAACCTGTATCAATCCACTGCTGGATGAAGGCCTTTTTAAGCTGATTCCATATCTTTAGGTCTTATAAATTCCTATTCTTATCAGATATAATATGTATTACTTCATTATTTATAAACATTTGTCTCGATATGAATGTCCCGCACCAGGAAACTATATTGTTTAAGGTTAATTTTTAAAACAAAATATGATTTTTAAAATATTATTCTGTGGCTCCAAGCATTTATTTTTTATAGACAATGAAACAAAATAATGTTAAAACTTATTTTTTATGCTGCTAACCTTTTTCTATTATGTAAATGGGACCCGAAAGAGATTGATATTCGCGTTATATTGGATCGCTATTTATGATAATCACGATTGAGATGTATAACTATTTATCATATTTAAATGCACATACCTACACATATATTGTATTAAAATTAAAAAGACAGTGGTAGCAATCGGCGATTGCCAGCTGTTTTGCTAGGCTTAGCAGCCTGAAATGGTGTCAGATGATATTGAGAAGGCCAGACTCCAGAATAGACTACGCACATGACTCCAAATTTGTATTTGCAGTGACGACATGCATGACAAATCAGATAAATTTTCAATTGTCTGACGTGAATGAAAATCCATCCCGAAGGGAAAACTATGGCGCCGTATATACACACTTTACAATTATTATATTAAAATCCAACACCAAGTCACTATGATGAAAAGCTGTCTGCAAGACCTAGCGAGACAGACTGGCGAGAGCCAGCTGGCTCAGCTAGTCTTTCATTATTATTATCCTAAGAGATTTTGGAAAATACTCCAACAGCTCATTTAAGCGACATTTTATTGGTATTTTTACATCTTCACTTCAAAATGTGCGCTACCGATTCATCTACCGTTTGAATTGACCACATTTCACAAATTTTCAATGATTTTACAGGTACTTGACGTTTATATCCGATATTTTCTTACACACCGTATACGATCGCCATATTTACTGTCCACGCCTGTCAGAATGACGTCTTTGTCGCTTAAGACCTTCTAATCCTTTATTTGACAAACGGATTCGATTATTTTTATTCAAATATCGTAATGTAGGCATTGGCGCACTTTTTTCCGGTGAAAAAACCATAATTTTGGTACAATTTAATACGTATAATATCTTTTGACAGCGGGGTACGCCACTGACGGCCATTTCATAGATAATGTGATATTCCAAATTTGATTTTTTTAAAATACTTTGTGGCTGTTCACCCACTATTTTTGTTATTGAATAATTTCCTAGGCTACTAATTTCCATACTAAAAAAGTTGCCATTGCAAACAATGAAAGAAATTAATACGAATTGTTATAGTTATCAAAATGTGTGATATTGTATAATATCTACCTATTTTTTTCGTCCCTATCATCATCAATCTTGACCTATACACTGCTGGATGAAGGCCTCCTCAGCCTTATTCTACTCCTTACTTACACATGAATTGTTATATTTATCAAAATCAGTGATATAATATTATTATCTACCTATCTATATATAATGCCATTATTATCACGAGCCTCAATAAATCCACTGCTGGATGAAGGCCTCTCTACGTTGATTGTATTCTTGACAGTATTGAATTTCTAATGTTATTTATCTACATATTCATATCGTCATCATAATCATCATCATCATCATCAACTAGGATCAATCCACTACTGGATGAAGGGTTCCGCAACCTGATTCTACTACTATCGGTTTAACGAATTTGTGATATTATACCTATTTCTATCATTTTTATATCATCGACCTGAACCAATCCACTGCTGGATAATGGCCTCCCTAGCCCGGTTCTACTCCTTTCTGTCATATGAATTGCTGTATTTATCAAAATCGGTGATATTATATTTAAAAACATATTCATATCGTCATCATCATCATCAACCAGGATCCATCCACTGCTTAATAAAGACCTCCCTAGCCTGATTCTACTCCTTTTGTCATATGAATGTATGTATTTATCAAAATCTGTGATATTATATGTATCTACACATTCATATCGTCATCATCATCATCATCATTATCATATACCTGAACCAATCCACTGCTTAATAAAGACCCCCTTAGCCTAATTCTCCTCCTTTCTGTCATATGAATTTCTGTATTTATCAAAATCGGTGATATTATATTTATTTACATATTCATATTGTCATCATCATCATCATTGACCTGAACCAATCCACTACTTAAAGACCTCCTTAGCCTGATTCTACTCCTTTCTGTCATATGCATTGCTGTATTTATCAAAATCGGTGATATTATATTTATCTACATATTCATATCGTCATTATCATCATCATCAACCTTAACCAATCCACTGCTTAATAAAGACCTCCCTAGCCAGATTCTACTCCCTGTCATATGAATTGCTGTATTTATCAAAATCGGTGATATTATATTTATTTACATATTCATATCGTCATTATCATCATTATCATCATCATCATCATCAACCTGAAACAATCCACTGTTTAATAAAGACCTCGCTAGCCTTATTCTACTCTTTTCTGTCATATGAATTTCTGTATTTATCAAAATCGGTGATATTATATTTATTTACATATTCATATCGTCATCATCATCATCATCGACCTAAACCAATCCACTACTTAAAGACCTCCTTAGCCTGATTCTACTCCTTTCTGTGATATGAATTTCTGTATTTATCAAAATCGGTGATATTACATTTATCTACATATTCATATCGTCATCATCATCAACCAGGATCAATTCACTGCTAGATGAAGAGTTCCGCAACCTGATTCTACTACTATATTATACCTATTTCTATCGTCCTTATCATCATTGACCTGAACCCATCTATTGCTGGATAAAGGCCTCCCATGCCTGATTCTACTCCTTTCTGTCATTTGAATTGCTGTATTTATCAAAATCGGTGATAATATATTATATCTATTTATATTTCCATTATCATTATGAACCTGAATCAATCCACCGGTGGATGAAGGCCTCTCTAAGTTGTTTGAATTTCTGTCGGTCATATGAATTACTATATTTATCAAAATTGCTGATATTATACTTTCCCATTCATAATATCGTCATTATCATCATCAACCAAGATTAATCCACTGCTGGATGAAGGTTAACCCAACCTAATTCTACTCTTCTTGGTCATATAAACTGCAATATTTTTTTAAATTTGTGATTTTATATACCTACCCATTTATATCGTCATTATCGTCATCAACCTGTATCAATCCACTGCTGGATGAAGGCCTTTTTAAGCTGATTCCACATCTTTAGGTCTTATAAATTCCTATTCTTATCAGATATAATATGTATTACTTCATTATTTATCAACATTTGTCTCGATATGAATGTCCCGCACCGGGAAACTATATTGTTTAAGGTTAATTTTTAAAACAAAATATGATTTTTAAAATATTATTCTGTGGCTCCAAGCATTTATTTTTTATAGACAATGAAACAAAATAATGTTAAAACTTATTTTTTATGCTGCTAACCTTTTTCTATTATGTAAATGGGACCCGAAAGAGATTGATATTCGCGTTATATTGGATCGCTATTTATGATAATCACGATTGAGATGTATAACTATTTATCATATTTAAATGCACATACCTACACATATATTGTATTAAAATTAAAATGACAGTGGTAGCAATCGGCGATTGCCAGCTGTTTTGCTAGGCTTAGCAGCCTGAAATGGTGTCAGATGATATTGAGAAGGCCAGACTCCAGAATAGACTACGCACATGACTCCAAATTTGTATTTGCAGTGACGACATGCATATCGTAAAACTGACAAATCAGATAAATTTTCAATTGTCTGACGTGAATGAAAATCCATCCCGAAGGGAAAACTATGGCGCCGTCTATACACACTTTACAATTATTATATTAAAATCCAACACCAAGTCACTATGATGAAAAGCTGTCTGCAAGACCTAGCGAGACAGACTGGCGAGAGCCAGCTGGCTCAGCTAGTCTCCTATATATTATTATCCTAAGAGATTTTGGAAAATACGTCAACTTTTTTATTTAAATACCACTTTGTTGATTATTAAAGGAATTCACTTCAATTTTTGGAGTCCCGAATCTACTTCCATTTGAATCGGGCACAATCTGATAAAACTCGACACAATCACTGATACTATCGTTTTTAAATCGCGTTTTACATCCGTCACCATACATTTTCGCATCTTGCCTTTCGTCTACCGCAAATCGATTATAATGTCGCTTAATTCTTTCTATATAATCAATATTGCAAAATATCTAAATTAATATTCCACAAAATTATTCAAATCTGTAAGTAGCACATTGGCGTACGAACAAGAAATAAATACATATTTCCTCACTAATTACTACGAAAATATAATCTAAAACCACGTCACTGCTATTTATCTGTCAAACTGAAATAATAGATGATTGATTTTCAATTGTTTTCTTTTGTGATATAAACAAGTTCATTTGACGTGTCAAAATTCAAATTTAGAATTTGCAGAAATAATTGAAAAATGTGACATTTCTATTAGCATATTAAATAATCAATTTCAATCAAGACATTTATTGTTAATGTTTACGTTAATTGCATAATAAATATAATATTTTAATGTCTCTATAAACGAGCATAAAAAAACAATAGTCAATCACTTTCAGAAATACGTTTCCTATAGATATATTTTTGCCCATATTTAATCCGAAAATTCCTGGCTGTCACAAATCACACAACAATGTATTAATAGGTACGTCATTGCCTTGCCTCTTCACAATATTCGATGAGTTTATTTAAATTTAATAATAAGGCCACATTTCAACGATTATCATCATGATCAAAGATTAAAACTACATATAAAACTACGTTGATTAATCAAATTATCCTAAAAAAATATTGACGGAGCATCATTTACGCATGCATTTTTATTTATTTTGAACCATAGACAAAGTACTTTTATTTAAGCTGTCATATTCATAGACAACGTAGGTAGGTAAATTAAAAATGACGTTTACTATACGTAATAAATACACAAGGTTTTTACAATTTTATTAATAGATAGTATTTATATAATGTTGAATTAAACGTTTTATTACACAATATAAGAAAAATTCATGCTTTATAGACAACTAAAAAAGTCAATTATGATCATTTCATCCCATAATCGCACTATGAAGTACCTACGTCATATTATTATCCACTATTTGCATCCATGTGGTTACTATATAGAAGAATCAATGTGTGTCACTATGCTTATTAGGATTCCATGCTGGGTGAAGGTTATTCCAATAATCCTCTTGGTCATATGAATTGCTATATCTATCAAAATTGATGTACCTACCCATTTATATCCTCATTATCACCATGAACCAGGATCAATCCACTACTCGATATAGCCGTCTCAGAACTAATTCCATTCCTCTTATATACATTGCTGCATTTATCAAACATTTTTAAATAATAATAATATATTCATTTCGTCGTTATCATAATTACACCGGATCAATACACTGCTCGATGAAGGCCTCTCTAAGCTGAGTCCACTATTTTTTGTTCTATGAATTGAACTGAACCGAATTTGTGAAATTGCGTATTACATGAAATCGGAAAAATTTTGTCCAATTCATGAAAAATGCAAGCCCGTTGCCTTATTCATGAATTAGGCAAATTATCTGCCAAGTACGTGAATTCGGCAGGGTATAGAATTCTTAAACTGTCAACATGACAGTAGAAAAAGTAAATTTAATACGGATGGTTTTGTTAGTTATAATTGGACATAATATTATAATATTATTAGGTTCGGTTAGGTTTTGTAATTCTGAATTCAACTGAATATCCATTTTAAGGTTACCTAACACCTGTCAACAAACTATCAAATTTAATCATACTATCACAAACAAACAATCGACTTTTGCCTGATACCAAAGCTCAAATCAAATCGCGAAAATACCTTTTAATAAAATTCTCCCGTTATCATATTATAGTTATAGATTTTTTTGGGCATATTAATTGGAAATGAACGTCATTGTAGTTATTAATAGGCATATTTTTATATAATCAATAACATTTGACATCTGGTTAGTTTGATTATTTGCAAAAAACTCCACCGGAGCGCCACTATCTATATTGACCAATGCATGAGCATTTGACAAATTTGATTTACTTGGAAAAAACACCACCGGAGCGGAGCGCCAATATCTAATTTGCCCTATGCATGAACTAGGCAGAAAAATTACTGCCAAATTCACGCACTCGACAGATGTTTTGCCTATTTCATGAATAAGGCAATGGGTTTGCATTTTTATGAAATAGGCAAAATTTAGCCGATTTCATGTAGGTAATACGCAATTTCACACGTAGGCGTAACATATACATACATATATCTATCTAAATATTTATAATGCCATTATCATAATCAGTTTGGATCAATACATATATAGACGAAGTCCTTTCTAACCCAATTACTTCCTCTCAGATCTACGAGTTCCTTCTTTTATCAACATTTGTTTCGATATGAACGTCCCGCACCGGGAAACATTATATTATAAAATGTTAATTCAAAATTTGTTTTTTTAAATATTATTCTATAGCTGCAAGCATTTTTTGGACAATTAAACAAAATAATTTAATAGTTATATGGCTAATCTTCATCTATTACCTCAAGGGGATACGCGTGAGATTAATATAAACGTTATATTATTGAATCGCAATCAAATTATCTGCTATTCTGCTAGGTCTAGCAGCCTGGGATGGTGAATCCAGAATAGACTCTGCATATGACGCCAAATTTATATCGAAAGTAACGACTTGCAAATTGTAAAAGTGAAAAATCAGCGAAATGTCAAACGGCGCCGTCTCTGCATACCTCACAATTTTATTAAAATTCAATACCATACATTAGGACGCTAAGCTGTCTGCAAGACCTAGCGAGACAGACTGGCGAGAGCCAGCTGGCTCAGCTAGTCTGATTAAATGTGTATTTAAATTAAGCTATTTTTGTTTGTTTTTATACTACATCAACATCTACAACATAAACTTGTATTTTAAGTAATTTTTGTTTTAAGTTTTTGTAAGTTACACTTCTTTAGGCGCGTTTGGAAAATCAGATCAGAGTGTATTTTTGGCGTGTGACATGTAACACATAATTTATTTTTTCACGCGAAAAAAATCGCACTCGATTGGATTCGAACCACGATTGTTCGGTTATCAGCTGAACGCACTACCTTTACGCCACAGTATAATAATGCAATCATGACGATTGTACAGTATAATATTATAGTTTAGAATTGTTCCGTTGCCTAAGCAGCGAATTTATTATTGTCGGCAATTTGCAATTCCTTACGTAAACAAACTATTAAACGTTATAGTAGCAGCTCTTACTTTAAAAATAAAAACAACGATAAATAATTATACTATTTAGTAATATAAGTTAAAGTGTATAGAAATAAACCAACGGCGTTCCAATAAACCGTCCTTTTTCTTGAGTGTGTAATTTAACAAGATAATTAAGAGCTAGTCAAGTCACAAGTTTT
This sequence comes from Rhyacophila brunnea, assembly GCF_057557595.1. Classification (NCBI taxonomy): domain Eukaryota; kingdom Metazoa; phylum Arthropoda; class Insecta; order Trichoptera; family Rhyacophilidae; genus Rhyacophila; species Rhyacophila brunnea. The sequence continues at coordinate 31,681,906 of NW_028232752.1, forward strand.
GTTTTTGTTACGCCAAAGAAGTATAACTTCTAACGCGCGTACATAAGTACACACACCGATTTTTTTTAATACACTAGTCACGATTGTTAAATTTGTAATGTGTCATATTATAATAACTTTGCAGTTTTATATATAAATTATTTTAATTACATAAATGATAATTGTTTCCACACTAGAAGACATTAGAGTAAACCGGTATTCCAAGATTTGTCTAATATGAAGTTCTTTGTCAAACAGTTTAGGAAAATGTCAGTAAAAATAAACATATAGTATATACATTTTAAAAAAGACTTTCCGTGCCCTATATGATCCAAACAGGTAAACATACTAGATCGTCTCGATACCTTAAATTATGTACCTGTATAAAATTAAAAGATATCATGAGGAAAGATTTTGAATGTTAACTTTTCTAGAAAGTTACAGGTATTTTACCATATTATCTAAAAAAACGTCTAACCCATATCTGTAAGGATGGCATGATACTCATCATCTCTTGGAAGGTTAGAAATATAAAAATTACCTGTTGGTGGTTCGTAGAACCTTCAAGTATTTGAGCATAGCATCTCACAAAATATCTAAGCCGCATCTATGAGGATTTGAGCAGTTGAGAGATGTGAAAATTAACTGACTCAGTGATTTTCAGAACATACAGGTATTGGAGTGTAGAATCTTGGATCTGCGAAAATGGCATTTGGTGACGTCGCTACAATCATGAGTTCTATAAGCTCGATGATAAGACTGTCACCATCAGATTTATCTGAATCTGCAATAAATCTACTACAGTATAATAGTTTAAAACATTTAATATTTTTTTACACTACAACAGGCCGTGAGAATCAATAATTATAGTAGTATAGTAGTAGAAATGAAACAATCACATAAACACCTAGGCTTTGAGAAAATCACATAAATTAATGTATTGTGACCTCATCGAGAATTGAACCAGGAGCTAAAACTAGGAGAGCCACCATACCGATGTGTATGGATAAACGAGTATCAATGGCTATACCTAATAGAATATGATTTTATAAGGGTTTTGAAGGAAGCTTCAACGATAACTATTTTTATTTTCTTAACCAACTAACGTGAAAGTCGTTTTCAAATTAACCATGTCGTATCATATCGTTCGTATTACATAACTCACGGTCTGCCGCAGAAGGGAAAATAGTAAAGAATAAAGGGAAATACCACCTAAATTCCCGCACTTTAAAATAGACTTTTATTTACCGTCACGTAGTAAGCTCTTTGGATGGAATAATAGTAGTTTGACAATGAGTCGAAGGAGTACCAAAAAGAAGACCAATATTTTGTATTTTTACGACGAATGGGAAATTTACGAGATCAGTTATCAACCAAATATATTTCGTTATTTTAAGTTTTTTTAGATCACTGTCAGTTTTGATACTGGATAGTAAATCTTACCCTGCTTGAAGTTGGACAAGCGTGTTCTATGCTATAATAGATATTGACATTCTATCAAAATATTCAATTCCATGACGTATTATGTCATCAGTATGTAATCTGTAATCATTAATTTGTATGTAACACGCCATACAATTAGTAGATTATCTGCTCCATCAATTACTGATATGTACATGATCGTGAGGATACAATATCATATCTGCCTAATAACGTCTGGCCCATGATAATGACACCAAAACTATGTGTATATTACAAATAATTTAAGACAATTTAAGAACGATAAATTATCTAATTCAAATTCAAATTTACTTATTTACTTATAGTAAACTTTACAAATTATAAATGCATGGCGTTCACAATATCATATGAAAAATCAAAGAAATACAAACAGTATTAGAAAAACAATACACTACAATTATTAATGACCTAAATAAATCATATTTTTAGAATTCATGAAGATAGTCCACCGATATATCCGAAGTGATTAGTTTGACCAAAGAAATTGCTCTACCAAATGGCAATACCAATGGCAGGTAAATTTCACACCTTGAGAGAACAAACCACTGATACTTTCGGTTTCTATGATAGTTATCAGGGACACAAAAAGCAAGTCGTGTATGTATAAAAAAATACATTGCCAAATATAAGTGCCTTCTAGCGTTTTAGACTACTCAGTATGTAAGCATAATATATAAGAGAAAGTCAGTTTGATAAAGCCACGGATGTATCCATAGATCATCATGTAAAGGAGTCTTAAAAACTTTTTTTGAATCCTCTATGGTTGTACGTCAACTGATGCAGGACCTAAACAATACACCTACTGTGAAGCTGGCTTAGAATAGAAGAATTATAAATAATTTTTAATACATGAACAACGAATAATGTACACAAGACAAAGCCCAACATTTATATTATAACCTTTTTATACATGATAGCCATTTGGTCACTTAATGTATGTTGACTATCAAACGTAATGACAAGACCCCTTAATTAATTATAACATTGTAAACAAATCTAAAAGTTTATCATAATATATAATTATTATAATGTACATTCATTGCACAAAAAGACACTAAGCTCTTAGAAAGTTTAAAATAAATAGATTGGCACAACTTTATTAAGTACCTAAATGATAAATCAACATGTTTGCAATTTTTAAGTGAGTATAACATCAATACTTTGATAATGCAGGCACTTTGGATCAGTGAGAGATTATCCTATGTATGCTTGTGTCGTGTTTTGAGATTGTTTGGCCATACTGTTCTCCTTGATCAAGCATCGAAAGACTAATTATCGCTCTAGGGTCTAGGCAATATTCATACTAAAATCAGCAGAAGGTTGAAACACTAAAAATTTGAAACACTAAAAATGTAGAGTGAAAATGTAAAGAAATTAAAAAAAAAAAAACCGCTAGCATTCATCACAAGGCTTGCAGAAAACAGGGAAAACTGGAGAATGCTGAAAGTCAGAACGTCACAGTAACAAGTCCGAAATGATAACGATTCTCAGTCATAGGATTATGGCGGGGAAGAATTCCGTGTTTGACATGGTCACAGTGGCGCACCCAGGGGGGGGGAGGCCAAGGGGCCTTGCCCCCCCCAAAAACATTGAAATTGAAAGCCAATAGATTAGACAAATAAAAACACGCCAAAAAATGATTTGAAATTCTCCAGCACCCTCTTTAGAAAAAAATCTTAGATTTTAATTTCTAACTCAAAAATTTCGAAACACTAATGTCGGGTTTTTTAGAAACTCAATCTCTAATGGAAATGTCAAAAATTTTCGGTGTCCACCCTAATTCCGGAGTGGTGTACTCCGAGTGCAATAGACAAAAGTCCGATAAACGAGAAATTAGGCTGTGTTCTGTTGGGTAGGTTTGTGCAGTGTCGCACCCAGAGGGGGGGGGGGGCAAGGGGCCCTGGCACCCCCCAAACATGAAAATTATCAGAATGATTTTAAACATTGAAATTGAAAGCCGATAAACTATACCTTGGGCTTAGACAAATAAAAACACGCCAAAAAAATGATTTGTATTTCTCCAGCACTCTTTTTAGAAAAAAATCTTAGATTTTAATTTCTAACAAACTGTCAAAAGATTCTCGGTGTCCACCCGAACTCCGGAGTGGTGTAGGTCATGGCTGGGAAGGGCTAACAGGGCTCTAGCCTGGGGGCCCGGGCTGTGGGGGGCCCGGCGTGTCAGGTTGACCAGATAAGTGAGATAAACACACATCATAAATTAGCTTTAATAGTAAAAAAAAGTCATACTTCACAGCCGTGAACATTTTTAATTATATAATTGTGCAATATATTTTTTGATTATTATGTGTCGATACTCGACAGCTCTATTATTAAAGTATATGTATTAAAAATGGCGAATAATTTACTGTATGAGTACCTACCCTTAATTTGAACTAAAATACAATTTCAAAAACGTTAATGTAGTGTTTCACACTGCCTTTAATCTTAGCGGTAGGTAGGGGGGCCGCCAAATATCCTAGCCTGAGGGCCCGTTTCAGGATGTGGGGACCATGGTGTTGGTACACCGAGTGCAATAGAAAAAAGGCCGATAAATGAGAAATTAGGCTGTGAAGAAGAAAAAGAGCCTATGGGACCAATTTACATTCTCCTCCTTGGGCCCCCCCAATATTAAATCCTGGGTGCGCCACTGCATGGTCAATTATATCATATTCAAATTTATGCTTCAGGGATTATCTTCGATAATGATTTGCAAATTTTATGAAATATACTGATTTATAATTATCGATTTTTTTGAAATGCATACAGTTTTTGATAAATTGGGCCAGTAATACTGTGAAGTTTCTTATACATAAACGAATCTACAATGCAGAATTAAATACAGCTAAGTAAACATTAAGCTTAGTAACCTTTTATCAAATTCAGTTTCATATACATCAGTAGATACGTACCTATTATTTTCTGCTAAATTGACTCCCCTTTATAAATCAGGCCGAAACCCGCTTGTGGTGGTCGTGTACTAGGAATAAGTTTTATTTATTAATAATAATGTTAAGATTCAATTAAATTTTATACTTTTATGCAAAATTGAGAAAACTTGTAGATTATAACAACCTAAATAGAATTCTAATATAACAAAATTCTGATAAGGTCAATTGGCATTTCAGTCAGCGACATCTTCGGGTAATAAAGAGAGCGAGAGGCGCGATGATTAGATTTTCTTGTCACTGAACGCTTACTAGAACTCACTCAACTCCTGTACTTTTAGCAGGTCAGCCTACTTCCTGTACCGGCTGCATTTTAAATTTACATTCATAATTATTATTGCATTACGTTGTAATCATCTTTTTTAAATATATACGTCTCTCCTCAACTTGTTTATTATTAGCTCCGTCTATGAAGATTTGATTTTCTTTAGTCTTACTAATATATATATATATATATATCTAGTATTTTGGGATGCTTTAAAAAATCTTTATCTTCTTATTGTTCTAAAAACAATTGGTATTCCCTACTCATATGAGTGTCCTTTTGTCTTGTCAGAATCTTATAAATATCCACTAGTTAATGAAGTGCTTAGTCTCATGAAAACATCCAAATTGCGCAATTATCCGAATTGAACGACTACCACGATAACATTACAAATGTAAACTGACTTGTTCAACAATGCTCTATTCCTAATTACATCACCCGAAATGTTCCGGCGAAACTTTCTCGATTTGGCGTTTGCTCATTTATAACATAATCAATTCTATAAAATCGTGTTTTCCGCCATGGAAAATTGCCGTGAAAGATTCATGAACGTTTTGGCGGGGAAATTTGTAAGTATTCCTTGCTTTATTTTCAGTAAGAATAATTAATTTTGAGCAATTAATATCTCACTTAAAAACAAAATGGCCATTAATATTATTTTTCGGCGCAAAATTATAATTCGCGCGCATTTTCAATTCATTTAATATTGCAAAAAACATTTAAATGATGACGATTTATAGTGTTACATAATTAATATATGACAGCATATCGACTTTATAGAGTGCAGACTATAATAACAGATTTTTTAGGAAGAATATCTAGTTGTTAACCATTTGCTCAACTCGTTGGCTCCGTTTAAAAAAAATCGGTTAGGTACATGTTCAAACACGCGCGTTAACATCATTTTACTCCTTACTTCAATTATAGTTTGTCAATTTACGGCTACGGCAGTATGTTGTAGCTTAACCACCGGGGAATGCCAAAAGAAATGGAGTATTTCAAAAAAAACACTACCTTATTCTTAGGTCAATAATTATTATGAAGCAATCATTATTAGAAGGATGTTTATCACACTTGAATGGTCAAAGACATAGCTTATAATGAGTATCTTTAGAATTATCTTCAAATGTGTTAATCTTGCTCATTTTTTGAATAATAAAATGCCTAATTATTGTCAAATTTGGGATCACAGAGATTATGAATATAATTTTTTTTCGCAAATATTTCACTATATGTCGATATAAATTATACTGATGGTTTTATAAATGCGTTTAAAAATTAATAAATGTAAAAAATCTTAACACCACTGCACATTTATGTACTAAAATATGACTATATATATAACATTAGAGCGAGAAGTTTTAAAGAATACTATGTTATGTCATAAAAATACTTTATGCACTCATCAAATGTTTATAATAAATATAAAGGATAATAAGGCTTCAAAATTATATAAATATATTATCTAAAACGTTTAAGGTATGTCCAGGATCATGCTTTGAACATAGAACAAAAGCTCCATTTTGACCTACGCTGAGCATGTCCCCCCTTAAGACGTTCACAACATGACATTTAGTAATTATTTAAACAGTATTATATAAAAAAAGAAAAAGATCAGTATTAAGTTTTTAACAGTAGAAAAGTGTTAATGCAAAAATTATAAATTAGATACAAGGAATTACCTATACCGAATGAGCTAAGCAGTATTTTAAGAATTTATAAAATAGCGCCCACCTATTTATACTCATCCTGACATAGGTGAAATATATCATTATCTGAATTGGTTTGGTTGAACAGAGTTATTGTCCTCCCGATTGGCATTATCAAGTTAGTTCTGCACCTTAGGAGAACAATCAACCGATGCTCCCGATTTCTAAAATAGTTATCAGAGACACACAGGTCAATACTATCAAGAATGGCAGAATTCTCATAGTATAAGTCGAAAAAAATACGTGGGTAATATAAATATCGTCTACTGTTTAAACTACCGTATGTAAACAATAAACATATCTAAGAGGAAGCCAGTTTGATAAAGCCACAGATGGTATCCATATAACCTCAAAACACTCCTAATCACACCTCTCGCATAATATAAATATACATACAATGAGATAGCTACATATTAACATAACATTATTAATTTATACTGTAGATTTCTTACAGTTTTCCACGGCTCACTAACCACTGTATTTTAACATAAAAAATTCTTATTTTACTATTTCTGTTTTTTTATGTAAATATCTTATGAACGTCTAAAGGTAACAGTAATGGAGTAACTAGAACCAAAAAGTATGAAGTAGTAGGGATACTCTGATGATGCTTCAAATTACAAGTTCGGCGACAAGGAAACTGCGGAACATTTGTGTTGATCTGTCCGCCAGTTCCAACCAGCTGCTCCATCGATAATATGTTTGAATCCGTACGTGTCTACCAAGAAGAAGTAGCATTTTGTTTAAATAATTAATTTAAAAAAATAATTACCGTTATAACATGACGTGTGTTATTTAACAGTTCTCTTTTTTATTACATATTATTTAATGATTATGTTTAACGTTAGAATACAGTTTAATAAGTGATCTGATACTTGTATGAACAAGAGTTTTTAATAAAATTCATAGTTTTAATGTATTTTACATTTAATTTTATAAACGCTACGATGGCCGAGCGACTTACACGTCTGCTTATAATGTCGTGAGTCTCAGGTTCGAATCATGGGTCTGACAAAATAATATTTTGTTTATATCAAATTGAGCTTCAATATTGTGACCATACCAAAACTAAGCTAGCCCTGACTTAGCCACGTGCTATAGATAACGCAAGAGTCTTAATCTAGCCTACATTTTTAGTTATTCTAAAAAGTGGAGCTACAGTAACTATGATATGATTATGGTAGTACCAAGTTAGAACGATATCCAAATCTTACCATAAATGTTGACTAAACATATTATTGTGTAAATATTATCAAGTCACTCCAAAAATTTGTACATAAAAGTAATTAGGAGTACACAGAAAAACGCTCGTTTATAAAGTTTCTCTTTTATAAAGTTAGTAGTTGATTCGTCCTTTTGTTGGATGCATCCTGCAACTTGATAGTTTTAATTTGTACGAAGGAGCCGTTTTTGTTTTGCTTCTCGTTCACCTTGGCGAAAGTTCCGCAATTTCCACTGCACTTTACCGGCAATGTTGAAAATACTCGAGCGTGTTGTTCCTTCTGAATACGCAGTTTGTTTTTTTATTGGTTTCTAAAAACATTTCATTTATTCTAAGCTACGGGCCTCCTACTTAATTACGATAATTTAATCTAGTAAACAATAAGCATTTTATGTATGGCTTACTAGGTGTTTTCAAGTTATGTAGGTACTTATGTTTAATAATTAATATATTTTTTTTAATAATGACGGTCCATATAAATTCTACAATGTATAATAACAAAATATGATTAGAAGTAGAACGCATCAATGTCTGTACCTACAACATACTTTTAATTTAATTTATTTGAGGCATTTATATATTTTTAAAAAATTGGCATAACAAAAGCTGAGTACTTCTCCTTTTAAATGATACAGTTTTGAGAACCTGCCAGATGTATGCCATATTACATCAAATTGCAGTTGGAGCTTTATGTTTTATCCTCTGTTTTAAATCACTGAAGCTTTTTTCAGTTACACAAAAAAAATACCGGTTACTATGCAACAAACAATATGCATGTGATTCTAGTGGTTTAATTTTCCAATGTATCATCGCAAAAGATAATCTCTTGTTTAAAATACGTCTACAAAATAATAAAAAATAATTCATTTTACACATTGCGTAATCTAATATTTTATTTTACTATATTAGCATATTTATTGTAAAAAAATCATATACGCTTTATGCCTGAGTTTAGCACTGTTCTAAAAATGTCTAAATTCACTTGTAGGGAAATAAGGATAGAATAGAGGTCTCTTTTTCAGAGGAGCGAAAGTCCCTAACATACGCGCATATCTTTAGGAGGCGAATATTGGCAACATAGATTGCGTCGCCTATAGTATCCATGCATAATAATACGTAATAAAGCAGGTAGTAAACCTACAGAAAAAGGCAGTGGCTCAGAACGAACCCATTTAAAATACGGTCAAGATACGTCTAAGTAAGTCGAGATAAATTAGCGACTCTGAATGCTGCTAATTTCCAAATTAATCCAGATGGTTCTGCATTACGCTGTTATACTTTATCTATATATAAAAATATTGTCTCCAAAATCCTTTGTAAGAAATAGCTTCACTGAATAATCTATCTTATTGAAGTTATACTTCTTTTGGCGCGTTTGGAAAATCAGATCAGAGTGTATTTTTGGCGTGTGACATGTAACACATAATTTATTTTTCACACAAAAAAAATTAACTCGATTGGATTCGAACCACCGATTGTTCGGTTATCAGCCGACCGCACTACCTTACGCCAGAGTATGATACTGCAATCGTGACGATTATACAGTATAATATTATAGTTTAGAACTGTTCCGTTGCCTAGGCAGCGAATTTATTATTGTTGGCCATTTGCAATTCCTTACGTAAATAAACTATTAAACGTCAGAGTGATAGTTGGTACTTTAAAAATAAAAACAACGAGAAACCATTATTTAATTTAGTAATATTATAATATTTAAAGTGTATAGAAATAAACTAACGGCGTTCCAATAAGCGGTCCCTTTTCTTGAGCGTGTTATTTAATAAGATAATTAAGAGCTAGTCAAAAAATCTAGTTTATCACATGTTTTGTTTTTGTCTTGTTACGCCAAAGATGTATAACTTCCATCGCGCGTACATAAGTACACACACCGATTTTTTTTTGTATTGTCGGGAACAATTATATTATATTTTAAAATAATTGGTTACCTAATGCAATAAGTAGGTTTGAAAAAATAAAGAATTAAATGTTCAATATTATTATCTAGGTATTATAAATTTTAAAATTTAAATATGTATTATCTAATATAAGAAACCGGATTCTTTGATATTGAAGAAAACTACATTCATACTAGCAACAGAATATATTGGGCGGACCCAATGCACGTAATATGTCCTTTGAAGTAAATATAATATTGGCGAATGACAGCGATTCTTGGCGATGCCGTGTGATGTTCATAACAATATCCTTCACCTGTGGAGAGAAATCACATAATAAAATCAAATTTTATGAAATTTAATATAAAGTGTATATTTCACAAAATAAACAAACTTAGAGTCAGAAATAGTGTAGGTATGCTATTCGGCACCTTAAATTGTCTGGAGGCTTCGTTTCTCTGGATGATATTGTATATTGGAATATTGGATTATTTGTATTGACTATCAAAGAACTTTGACACAATATATGATTTATGTAATGGTATTTTATAAGAGCATTATTTTTTTAAATAAGATAGGGTAGATTACTACACTGGGTAAAATATTTTACCAAAGTTAAGTTACATAAATATGCAGTAAATGTTAAATACGTTTTTGTTTTCAGACTTTTATTTATATTTTTTAAATCTGAGTGGCGATTATTATAATATTTTCCATGTTATACAATTAATAATTTTATTGGTTAATTTCTTGCCGTCTTCCATTTTGAGATTAGAACAGTGCCATATTTTTTACTGAAATTTCAGTAGATCAACAATAATATATTTAATATTGGATAAAAGCTCAAATTTGCGTGATTTTTTTTTATATTCTAGTGAGATTATAACAATAACACAATTTAAAGGCCACTAATCTAATTACCATGTTAATCTATTCATGTTTTACTATCTACTGAGTTATAAAAATTTCGTCAGGTAAGACATTAAATTACTATTTTTTTCTCAAAGATCATTGATAGTCTAATACCAACATAACAAAATAAAAGTTTCATCACCACGTATCACTATACGGTTTGTCACATCTCACAAAATATCCGTTTAATATTCAGGAATCAATAGTATCTGATCTATGCAAGTTTTTGATACGTTTAACATAATATTATACTCGCTTATATTTAATCTTATTACACGCGAGCATGCTAGTTTATTTACCCATAGACGTTACAACCACACAATAGACATTGCATTTTCTCCGTAATGCAATGATACCGAACGGAAAATAAAAGTCAATGATCTACGAAACATTTGGCAATGTTTTCTCTTCCCGCCCAGTTGTGGGAGTAGAAACTAGGTACTGGCAACGGTGGGATTCCCCGCTTGTGGTTTACAAAACTATGTATCAATATAGACAGGAATACTCTGTAACGGAAGACAGAATGGTGTTAATATTATGATATTGCTATATATAGCACGGTTTAACCAGGCTGCTGTAATTATCCAAAATTAGTACATAATGACAGATTTTATCTTATTAAAATACTTTATTAGATTCAATTAATTGACAGTTGTAAAATCAGGTATTAAACATAACTTATCGGTATGGCATCTATAACAATATAAAATAACATATTATATAAAAAAACTCTTGTACCGTGAATATAGGCAATCTTCGTATGTTGCTAACAGCATTGCAGCCAGATATTTAAAAAAGTTTGCTAGTTTGCATCAGACACAAAGATAACAGTGAATTAAGGGAACGTTAATTTAATTCATTTTAATGAACGTTTTAACTAGTTTTTTGTGATTAAAAAATAAATAAGTCCTTGTGTTATTTTTAATATTTTTTTGCCTCAGTCGAAAGAGCGCCACATGTTTTATGAAGATTTTTTACGAAACTTAAAAGCGTTTCTTACGCTGGTCTTGTCTATGTAGAAAAACAAATTAATATACAAATTTCTGAGCTCTATCCGCAGGTATACACATAATGGCACTACGCTCAGTGGCTCACAATGCATCAGATGAGAATCGATTTTAAGACGATGTACAAAATTGCTAAGCACTTATCCGGAAATATATCGGAAGCACTTCGACGATAGTGTTGATTTATGCTTAGTATATGTTTCTCAGAGCAGAGTTTGCAGTTTGGACCCAAAACAGTTTAAAAATAATGGTTGGAAGATGTGATGATTACCGTTAATGTTGGCTACAGGAGTGATAAAAACTATTAGTATACTTTTTAATTTTTAATCTTTTAAGTTTAATTTTTCCACATAAAAAAACAATCCTGAGTTAACATTTAATATTATTTTCATAAGTATGGGTTTCCATTCGTTGATATGGGTAAAAGGTACTAAGAAAGACAGCTATCAATTAATTATAACGTTATGTGTTTTTTCAATTCATAATAATATTATATTGACCATAATATTAAATAATTTATTAGATAAGGTAAGGCCATTTTTTATTGATAGTGCTTACCTACCTATTTCAGATCAAAACTTTGTTTTATTTGACGCTGCCAGCAGGTAACAATACGTTAACTGAACCGGGTGGCGATTTATGGTGTAAAAATATCGTTGGAAAGGAGACGATAAGTAAAAAAAAAATTGGATGCTACGGCTTAATTTGTTATTATCTGAAAGTCCACTTTATGTCAAATATTATACTCCTTTAATTGCAATGATATTTCCGTAAGGTCTTGTAAATTTAAGTCAATGAGTCAGCGGCATCTAATTAATTTGCATAAAGCTCTTTATTGTTATGTCAATTACTCAATCAGCGCCACTTAAACAGGAATTAGGCGGTATGATGTTACTTTGAAAGTAGACAAAATTGGTTTAACGTGGTCGCTTTGTCATTATATAATTAGGTATTATTAATTATATTTTATAATTATGGAACTTAGGAAATATAATTAATTTATATAATATATATTGTTGTGGTCTATAATAGGGCTTCCCAATTTTTTCCTGCAATGGAACACTTTGCAAATCCTGAAATTTTAACGGAACACCTTATTTATTTTATAGGGTAAGTAAATTTAATAATACATAATCAATACATTAAAAAAACGAAAAAAAAAACAATAATTATGTATTTAGTAATTATGTTTAAAATATAATACACAAAATATAAGTGAATGTAGCTGCTTGTTATTAACGACTTTTTAACATTTTTTTTTTGATATCATGCACAATGTTAGAATGTTGAATGTCTTATATCTGATGTGGCGTCGAGCTTGTTCCTGGACTTTGATTTCGATAAATATATCGCAATAAACGGAAGTAAAACAATAATAGCTTATTTTGATATACTGGAGTACTCTTCTGATAAATTCGCAGAATACCTATTCCCTTCCGCGGAACACTAATTTAGTTTGGGAAACCCTGCACGTGTTATAAGAACATTGCTTGCAAAGTCAGTTTACTCCACGTATTATATAATTTTCATGCATGCTGAGAAATTTTGTTTTAGTGATAACTTTCGTACGTAATATAATGGTGTGATGCTTGGATATAATCGTCGTAATCAACCAGAATCTATTTACTGCTAGATGAAAGTCTCTCCAAGAAGATTCCAATTCCCGCAAATATGTAAGTTGCATCGCCACGTATTTCTGCAAGAGTTTACTATTATCGTTGATTCAGTGACTTCTAGACCCTTTTGGTACCACTATTTGACTAGATTTGAATATTTTATAAACAGTATTGCGTTTAGCTTTTGTGCTATTAAAAGTTAAACCCATTAGAGTTTAAATTCTTATTTCATCCCCTCGGTCGATTGTATTAATCGTTTTAACACAATATATAACTATTTAAGATTTTTAACAAAATCAGCGATGAATGAAAGCAATGAAAAAGAAGCGATGTTTAGTTTTCTTTGAATTCAATCAGTATTGCCAAATGTCATTAATAAAAAAAATATCAAAAAGAATTTTAGAAAAAAAACTAGTTGGCAGAAAAATCCTAGATTTTTACATCTTTAAAAATAAAGAACTTCCAATTCATAATTATGGACATTGTTTTCACGAGATAAGAAGAATTTATTTTGTACTAGGTACATATAACTAAATTACTATTACTTAGTTAGGTGAGCCAGCGTGTCGATTTTTAAGCAAATAATTATGATGTCCAACTTTTTTATGATAATTTTAAAGGTGTTTTCTTCATATATGCTAAATTTAATGTAATATGCCAGATGCGTATTTTCGTAGCTAAATTCTATTATTACTAAGATAGGTCAGCATGTTGATTTTTTCGAAAACACTAGATTCAAAGTGATATGCCAGATACGTATTTTTCAAGCTTGATGCTTATTTAAATGTGCTGGATCTGAAAAACATTCACTATTACGCCACACTATAATGGTTAAATACAATGCATGTTTAAATTTCAAGTTCAATGAAGAAGAAGAAAAGATTTTGATAATATTATATTCTGTATGTTCTATACGAAATTCTTTATGTTCGTGCTCACGTTTCTTCACTTAACGCATTACAAACTATTATCCACTCAGACTTCGTGATGATACTCAAACTAATTATCTAATTTAAATCTATTGAAACAATTGGCCCTTGACCCTGCACTAGCAATGTTTGCAATGCTCTTGCTAGGGACTTGCCGCCAATGATAAGTATCTACCTACATACTGGATTAGATAGCCTGTATATTGAAGAACTTAATAAGGCTTAAGAAATAAGTTTGTCATGAAATTATTATAGACAGTCTAAAATAAATTACGATGAAATATACATAACAAAGATTTATTTTATTTAAAATTATCTACCACTTGTGCTCCACACTTCATCAATAATATTTGTTAAAATGCGCGTTTTATTCACATAGCGAACATTTTCAAATATTCAAGTAGAAACGATTAGCATAGTTTGAAAGGCAAACAAAAGGTTCTTAAAATTCCGCGTATATTTAATTTTAGGATTTCGGGATCCGGTTATCCGTCCTAAAATATTTTTTTTACATTTCTTCCTTGTAGAAAAATTGTAAATCCCATATAAATAACGAACACTGATAAAGTATATCCCAAACTTTTACAGCCAAAGCTTGCAAACTTACCTTTTCGGGGTATCTAAAAAAGCTCCGGCCCATTGATAGAAATAATACCTAACAGATAAGCGAAGAAAGGTCAGCTTTGATAAATTTACAGACAACACAATTTTATGTATTGTAAATATATTACTTCAAATTATGTATCGTGAATTTTAACAAACCATCACGATTGAAGTTAATATAAAATATTAACTAAAAACTTGCTAAATATTATGTTTTATACAAACTTTTGTACTTTCTGTAGATACTTTGGAGACATCTAGTGACAAAATACGAAAGATACAATTAATTTATAATTTACATTTTCAAGTTATTTTTAAATAATTAATAGGTATCTATTTTTCCTTTCTAGTATTTTTAGACAACAATAATATGTACGTTTTGATTAAGGACAGTTCACAAATAATTAAAATGTGTAGTTATGTATTTAAATTTAGAGACGGAGTCTATATATTATATATGAAAAGAAAGCTGAAAAATAATAACTAAGGGTATAATAACTAAAATACTAGCTCCAAGTCATTTCGCATTGCAGATTTATTTGAAGCTAATATAAAACTTTTGTGATATGAAATTTATTTATCTGGATAGCACTGATGTTTATAAAAATCCTTGCACTAGTCTCACAACCAGTCAACTCAGAAATAATGGGAACTGAAATACACAACGGATAAGGCGATAGCAGGTAACCGACTCGAGTAAGGAAGAATCCGGGTTAAACTGACACACGTGTTAAGAATACGTTTTACCTCGAATACTAAAAACTGCTCTCGGTTTATGCATTTACGCTCATTTAATGTTGGTATATTACACACACTATTGCACGTGCATAATGCGCGCTTCATTTTCGTAGGACACTCACACATTCAAAACCCTGCTTCACCATGCGGCGTATTGAATATTGCCTATCGGTATTCTATTTCTTATCTGTTCTGTGCTCACAACCTTGAATTTTTTCAAAACTATAGTGGCTGTACATAGTTTATAACCAAACGTTAAAACAGTCCGTCATCTTATTTGTAGTTACCTTTTTTCATTTTTCACCACACTAGTGTAGAACTATTATTCTATGCTGCAATTTTATGACGCTGTATGGATCGGGAAAGACTTTAGCGGGGTCGATGGCGTATTAATATACTTGAAAATGCGAGGGGATTCGTAGTTCCACAAATTGCCACTAATACGTCATGCACAGGCAATAAAAACATTTTGGAATTTTCATTAATGTATTTTTTTCTTGCTGCGCTAATTTAAAATAACTCAATGTAAAATCTCTTGTCAAACAACCTTTATTGGTTTTGTGAAGATGCCAATCATAATACTGAGAAATTGCAAGCCCAAAAAACCACATCCTCTCACACTTCAAGTTAAAATCTTGGTTTGGCCTTACCTGAGACACAGTCCAGTGTCAATTTGATCTCGCCTCACGTATATTTGCTCAAAGAAATCGAGAATAAGTATGCCACGTACTGGAAAAACCTTTACGGCCTAGATATCCTGTTCTGATTTTTTCGGGTGAAACATTTTTTAAACGTATGTGTATACATCATTTAGTTAGGTGGCGTGTTGACAAAGCTATACGAGCGTATTGTATTATTTGTAAAATAAATATTAGATACTCATTCTTCTTAGGTTATTTTATTACAAAATATAAAATCGTAATTTACAAAACCTCGGATTATTATCAAAATGAATTGTAGATTAATTAGTCGCTTAATGGATTACAGCAAACATGTCCAACATGTCAATAGCACCATCCCATAGAAAATGAGTCGTGAAACTGTAAAAAACACATACCAGTCGTAACGTTACATAAAATGATTTAAGTGATTTTTTTAAGAACCATTCCTATTTTTATTGCCATAACTAGCTTCGGTAGAAATTGTTTTTAAATAAGCCCGCGAGATTTCGTAGTATCACTTGATCTGTATTCGTACACTTACAGCCTGCCGCAGGAGTGAGAGAAAGAGAACATTTGAACCTTTTTGATTTAAACTAAGACGAATTTTTCCCTTGCCGTCACGCAGTATACTCTTTATACATGAGGAGAATATAAAGAGTCTAACCAATGAGTGCAATGAGTTCCCAAATGAAGACAAAAGGTTATCGTTTCTGCGATGAACGGAAAATTGAGTATTTCTTTATGATGATGAAAGACAGTGTTGTGTAATCTGTAATACCTCAGTGTCATCAGACAGATAGTATAATACGTATGTTCAAGCTGAAGAATGGTGATGGAGAGTGTGATAAATCACTACCGCTTTTGATAATAGATAATATACCACAGCACACTTAAATTTGAGCATGCCTGGACTAAAGCACTCACCTAGACAGTGAATGATGTGAGTTAGTATTATGATGCAATATGCTCTATACAATCCATCCCCAAAAATCTCAAAAAATACTAAACAACACACCAACATAGAAATAGTACACAAAAATATCTGTTATACTGGTCATAAAAAATAAATTAAATAAATAAATGGAGGATCATAACAATAAAATGGTACTCGCTAGTGTTGTTACATACTAAAATGTGACTTCTAAAACGTGTTATCAAAGTAAAATGTACTTACTTAATAATATTCTTAGTATAATATCGGAAATATGCAACATAATAGTATGTAATACCTATGTGTGTAATTGAACTTACTATAAATACTTACCTACTATAATAATATTATTATTATTCCATGTCCGATCCTAATAGGATCATATGGGCCTCCACAGAGTGGAGGTTTGTATTAACAGATTTTATTTTTACGAGAAATGGATGTCAGCCACTTGCTCAACCTATTAGGTCCATACCCTGACTTATATACAAATTGAAAAACAATATGTGTATTTGCCAGACCCAGGATTCGAACCTGGGACCCTTGACACCACATACCAGCGCTTAAGCCACGCGGCCATCGTAATACTCTAGCATAATATAATGCGCTTTTGTGGACTGTATGAGAGGAGGGTGAGAATTTGGATGTTGTTGAGGGACAGCGTACTCTGGGGTATGTCCAGGCACTCACCTTTGATGTTGAGCTGACCCGGATTGCTGGCTCTTGAGATGCTCTTCTGACTTCCTGGTTCTAAACGCACATACCTGTTGCTGATTGTTACGTACTATATTACTCTCATTTTTACATGAATCAATCGGAACTTTCTTGTTAATTTTGTTTTTGTTTTTGTTTCAACCATGTTAACACTACTTAGTGGGTAATGAATTTATGATTGGTTGAATTACAGTAATTGACGCAGCGGCCTAACCCTAGCTTGTGACTGAATGATTGATATGGTAACGCGTAGCGGTTTTTATGCAATACGGTTGAACCATTACTTTTGGTCACCCTGTATGGAGTTTGTCATGAGACTCGCAAATTGAATTACGGCGATCACGACGGCCAAACTGTAACAAGTCTTGACGTCTTGAAGTATTTTCTAAACTAACTGTTTATCAATCACGGTCGACTGATAACTCCATAACTGAGTTGATTGCCTGGATGGCGACAATAATATGGATTAGAGATAGGAGGTAAATAGTGGGATAAGAGCGACCATAATAGGCCCAATCACTTAAATTATAAGTATATTATATATTTTTTTTAAATAGGTACGATTTTGATATTTTAATGACAAAACCGAAACAGTTTTACTTGTAATAATTTTTTTATCTCATTTCATTTTAAAATCTCAATATGATACATTGGTATATTGTCGTTGCGTCTTTAAAATCGGCTATGTATATACATTTTACAAAACAGGTTTTTTGCACCAAAATTTTTATAATAATTCCTTCTATACCAAGGAAAAATTAATTATAATAATTATGGTAAAATGTATTCTGGAATTGCTTTAAAAATATGTTGATGTTGTAGGCGACAGGCATTGTAATTGGCATTGTTTTTAGCATCTCCTGTAAAGTTTTGAAAAATACATATAACCGATTTTGAAGGCACACTGAAATGTTAATATTTAATTAAAATAAAACGATAAAAACAAAAGTTAATCCACATTAATAGGTACATCATAAACCGAAGCTGTGTTGTCTCCTCACATCAACAGTATCAACGAGAATTAACTAAGTATACCAATTCTTTGCCATAATATATTATTAATTGGACTATTACAACTCTGCTAAGTGTGCATAGTACCTGTAGATGCCGAGGTGAAAAAAATCTACTCAAATTGAATACTTAAAAAAATAATTCAATATTAGAATTTAATATAACCTGATAAACTATCCGCATAGTATTATTCTTTTACTAACTGGTATAAAGTAATATAAAAACAAAACGTTCGCCAACCCATTAAGAAAAGCAATGGGCGTTACAAACGCCGTAGAAGTTAACCGGGAAGCTCTCAAATCAAGGTTATGAGGTGGTGGTATTGCGACATTCTTACCGAGATTAATGTGCTCCGAGCGTGGTTGAAGCACTTTATCATAAATCAGCCTGCGTCCGACCACAGTTTATTACCACCAGTCCTCTACTTTACGTACATATGGGCTTTTATTGTTCCGGAGGGGTGTCGCGGGCTTGTCCGGCCCCACCTTTTATATGTGACATGCCTTTTCACGAGTGATTTTTACACGGCCATAAATGAAAAAGTCAGGGCTTTAAAATGACATCAGTTGGATATCACTGTCGTGGGATGCTCTTGGTGGAGCAGCTTCTTTACGATTTTTTCACACTCATTTTATCTATAAAAAAACTCTTTTTGTAAAGTATACCCAACCTATCAAGGGCGATGCTTATACCAGCAGAATACCAGCAGGGGCACCTAGCGGAAAAATACGAATTTTGCAATTTATAGATACATGTCTATTAATTAATACAGTTCAAATTGTAAATTATCAAAAAAAATCTCAAATTGCAAGCTTCGTATTTTTCCGCTAGGTTCTCTGCTGGTATTCCTTGGTCTTTTCTGTTCATGGAAATATACGAGTATTTTCACAAACTATATTATAAGCATCTGATTGTATCCGTTTATACCATACACTTAGAGCGGAATCCAGAAACATTTGTCATAGCTAAAATTTCCTTAGCAGAAAACACTATGCAGAAACATTATCCTCGTTCGTTTTTTTTCTTTTGAAAATAATACCATATTTAAAAATTCTCTTTCCTATTATAGTTTAGGTAAATTATTTTATAATTGTTAAACGATGACAAAAATATGACAACTGCACTTTATAAATGCAATAACTTTAAATACATATTAATATTTAACTATAATACTCTTATGTTTCCGTTATCAGTCATTATACGTGATTCGACAGGCACCGCAAAATATTTTTTTAACATGGTAGCACTAGCGTCAAGTGTCATTCTATCATCTGGCATCTCGTATTTCTGCGAGCTGACGTATAAAAATAAAATAATATTCTGCAAGTACATGCCAAACGAATTAACACTATCAATATACATATTGAGATACATTGTTGAATGAATTTGAGTGTATGGACTGTTTTATAGACATGCGAATTTATTTTGACAGCAGCTGTCAGCGGTAAATGGTAATACAGAAGGGGGCGTGTTCATTACAAAAGTAGTCTAAGGTTAAGGATTCCTTAATTCTATACTCAGGATTGTCTATAGTTAAGTCATGCTTATCGGCGACTTATCCTTAGGATCGAAATCTTAGATTGTGCTTGCCGCTCTTACACTTACAAATTTAATGAAAATATATTTTCATGAACAAAAATCATAAGTTTAGTATGGCACACGGATCTAAACTGAATACGGTTTCAGTCCATGGATGGCCTATAAATCTAAAAATAATACAACTACTACTGTATCATGCCTTTGTAGATACATATTGCACTGTAAGTCAAATCCCCTTAAAAACGCGATCCCACGGCTTGATAGTAAAAGTCAATGTAATCTTTTTTTTACCGTAGAAGCACTTTTTCAACTAATGTCTATTGCAAGCTTTTTTTTTATTTTTATACCTACTTTTTCTCATTTCTCGCCCAACGTGGGGTGGCAAAATAAAAAATAAAATGCAATATAGAATGCAGATGTTGAAGAAATAGTGCTAAGATGGTTAAGCAAAGATTAAATTGACTCTTACTAACAGACCGTGGAAGAGCGCTGTCCCATGGATTCGACTATCAACGAAATATTTACCTATATAAATAAATACAAATAGATAAAAGTGAGATTAAATATGAATGTATTTTAAGAAAGTACATGAATAATATGGGCGCCAAGTGTTATCTTCTAAATCTAAATGTATACACAATGAAATAATGCAGATTTCAAAGAAAACACTGTAATTTAGGTAGTTGACATATATATTATTTATTTCATGATAAAATATATTACATTAAAATTAACAATAAAAAAAGGAAAGAGGTGATATTTTGAACAACTGAGACTTGTGATCTTTGGTTAGAAAAATATATTACATCTATAATTAATTTATAGAAACATTAAAGATACATAATATTATAATATTCTTATCTGAAAATTTCCCAAAGAAGATAAATATAGTCCGCTGATTCTTAAAGGATGCCATCTGAAGGCAACCATCAAGGTGAATTGTTCAGCAAAGAGATTCGTCCATGTGTGAAGTCAAGGTTACAGTAATCGAATCAAAGGAATCAAACGCCCTTCTCTTCTGCCGCAGGCATTGCATTTTAGTGTGAAAGAGAAAATCAATATTGTGTCTTTTTTTTTTTTGATCAACCCAATCCTTAGTTTTGGTTTACGTACCTTTACGTAATGTAACAAAGCGATTATAAAAAGTCAATGATGGTATTTATTAATTTATAGCTGTACCAAATGACTTGTGGGTGATGTTTTCCTAAATTATTTTGATCATGTAACGGTATTATTAAATCTATTTAATTCATTCGTTCGAAGCAAGTTTGAAAGTCAGTCAATTGTTTGGGCACCGCATCAGTTTAAAATTTAAATACGGTAGAGAAGTTTCAAAAGAAAATCTTGACATTTTTTTACTTGAGTCTGTACGGATACTACCTGTGATATATTTGGCTACGTACTTTTCCAATGTATACGGGGTGTAAATTCGAACTCTCCCTAGTAGTAGAGTCTATGTGTCCCTAATAACTATCATAGAACATCAGTTATTTGTTCTTCCAAGATGCAGAACTAACCCAATTGATAATTACGATTAGGCGGACATTAGCTATTTTCAAGAAAATCGAATCATATATTAATATATTCCACCTACATTAGATTGAGTTTAGGTGAACGTTGTTTTATAAATTCTTAAAATAGGGTTTGCTTAACTCATTCTGCGCACGTTCATGTACCTTCATTATAATTTTTTAAATTTTACTTTTTATACTACCTATTTTACATTATTAACTGATTTTCTAATACTTGTACTAAATTTACAAATTTGTAATTATCTTTATTGATATTAACATTAATATGTTTGAAAATTTTAATTTAATTAATATATGAATAATGAGTAATTAAATTCTTTTTTATGACTATTATGATTTCGCTAACATAACTTCCGTCGCTATCATGCAGTGTAATCTGTCTACCATTCTAGTATATCAATGTATTTATTTTACTGTCGTAAAAGGCATAGTTATTTTTTTAAGTAATAAATGCTTACTTATTTAATTTAAATTATATTAATGTTATATAAAAATAATTTCAATTGTGTAGCTCTGGCTTAATATTTACATCAACTATTAACACTACTACTTAACAATCACATAATATATTTCCCACAATAATAAATTAATATCTAAAATATTTTTCAACATCCCTAGAGTAAACATTTGGCCTCTCATCTTCTCGCTGCCATACATTCACACATACAAAACCAATCTCGGGTACTATTGTCCGGTGACTCAACTCAGAACTATGAATCATCATAGTTATCAAGTGGAACCGCTTTGTTCTCTAACCTCTTTCAAAACAAGTTGCTTCGAAGCTACATAGTATTATTTTTATCATACATAATATGAAAACACCTCGGTGAAATATATACCTAACCATAAGAAAAATCTTTTTGAAAAAAACAATATGACACTCGGGGGGATTCGAACCCGCGCCCCCTGGGCTTTGCCACCAGTAAGCTATGTGTGCCCTATATAATCGCGACAAAATTAATTAGTATCTTTTAAAATTCTCACTTAATCACTTTATCAATTATTGCGTTATTATTTTGGCGATCGACTAATTGTCATAATTACTAACTGGTGCCAGGTTTCTCAAATTTTTTTATTATGTGTGTTATATTTTTTCTAGAAGTTCAATATTTCTCTGAGGGGTTTTCAAATTATGTATGTTCAATAAAGAATGTTACATTCTTAAATGTTGTGAATTGTTCGTTGAATAAAAAAATAGTTTATTACATTATACATACTATTTATACAGGATAATAATTGTGCTTTGTTCTTATACATTATATTTAGTCATTTTTTGTTATTTTTATTAGTTTGTTTACTAAACAAACATTTTTATATACTTACAATTTATTTTAATTAATAATACCTTCAGTTACATTCATCTTTTTTGTTATATATCTATTCTATCGAAGATCTGTAGATCAGTACGGGTCTGGTGTATTGCCTGATCGCTCTCCATCGAATTTATATCATAATTATAATAATATTAATAATAATATACTACTCTAGAATGTTTCTGATCGTTAACTTTGATTAAAAAACTCATAATATGCCATAAATCAGAAGTTAAAACAATTTTAAACAGATGTTATATAATATTACTATATTAATATTGTTAACATATTCATTTATCGTTATACATAATTAAATCATGATTTAAAGACCGCAAACTGGAAAAAAGTCATATCGTTCAGTTATTTCAAAATGGGTTATATTACATAATAACGTCGTACACGACTAAATACACGTTGTGTCCAAAGGGTGTAAGCTGCAAATGCCGATTTATTATCTAAATTAAAACTAAAAAAAGAAGGAATTGACATGGGAAAAACGACTTAATTTTTGTTGTTTTTTTTTTTTCATTATTTTAATAATTAATAATATAAGATTAGGGATATAAAAACCAAATTATTAATTATCATGTACGTCAAATTTATATCTATTTTGTGTTTTAACTTCAACCAAAAACCATGCAAAATTGTTTTTGTGCCTCCTGCAAAAATGATTTGTGTGGATTACACCCGTTTTTCTTTTCCACAGTTGAAATATTGTATAGTATTTATCAGAAATAAATAAAATCACTCAGAGTACCTACGTAACGTGTTTGATAAAATGACATTTTTTTTAAATATATTATTCGGTACTCTCTTTTTCATATCCTGAATAGAAATGATTCCTAGAAATGTCGCGCGAGTATTATTTTCATTTTGAATTTCACCCGAATGCACCGGAAAACTCATTGATTTGTGAAACATTTTTCGCGTGAAACAAACCATAGACCGTGAACGACATTTCTGCGTGGTTTTGCCGACCAAACGTTTTGTTGGCTGAGTTGAATTCAATCCACATTCAATTGAATTCAACTAATGAAATAGCTCAACCGCAAGTTCAAATGACCATGATTGATTTTATATTACAAATGTCCGGTTTTAAAACAAATATTATTGAAACAATTTTCTCTTATAAATCTTCCAGTATAATAATTATTAAATTTTAATTAATCTATATATTATATAGATATCGCAACAAATAAAGCAAAGCTAAGTGATAATATAGTGCTAAAAGTAACATTATAGTGATGGAATTACAAAACGTTTATTATTATACAATATCGATATCGACAATATCGAAACTTGATTTGATGTAAATCAAAATTGTGTTGATGGATATCAAACGCCGTAAAGTCCACATATTGAAAAAAATGACGTTTAATAGAGTATGCAAATCTGCACATTATGGTATACTGCAAACCCCCAAAAGTCCACTGTTTACGTATGAAATCATGTTTCGAAAGATCAATATTTTTTCAAACCACCTTAAGTCCACAAGCTAAAGGTGAACGATGGATCCTATCATTTTCCTTAATTTCTAAACAATTATAACATAAAATGGATGTAGAAGTGGATTTTGTGGATCCAGACAAAGCCAGAAAGAGGTCGAGCACCGAAGCTAAGAAGAAAAATCCTTGTAGCCATCGTGGGTGTTAGATTCAATTATCTTACAATATCTCACATGTTACAACCATTTGTATTACAAGATATGATAAAACTGCATTTTTCTCAGTTTGACATTCAGTGGACTTTACGACGTTTGATATGTGTCAACACAAATGATATAAAGTTTAGCTCATTTTTACCACAGTTTTATTAGCTCGTATTCTTGTTTGTCCGGTACAGATTTTTTCTTGGGTGTCCAGTATAAAGTTTTTCTTGTTTGTCCAAGATTTGTATTGGACGATTGAAGATTTTTGACTAACTTCCCGACTAGGTAGACATTTGAAACTTTTAAAATATATCAGAACACGACGACAATGCATTCTTTGCCAATGACAATGCATTGTAAATAAAAAGGATTTCAAGTTATACACATTTATATTTTTTATAAATATCGATGTTTTTTAAAATAGATATAAAAGTATTAAAACTATGAATTAGTCAAAAATCTCTTGGGTGATGCTTAGAAAACTTAATAAATTAAATTTTAATAATAAATATGACCATACAATATATGTAATAATAGGGTGCGATCAGATTCAACAAATTCACATTTTATTACATTTTTTACAATTATAAGTTTATCTTTGACTTAAAATAAAAAATATTTTTCTTTTTAATGTTTTCAGATACATATTTATTCATTAATACAGTTGAAATTGTAAATTATCAAAAAAATGTCTCAAATTGAAAGCTTCGTATTTTTCCGCTAGATGCCACTTTAAAAAAGGCTCAGTGAAGACTTCGCCTTAATACATAGAATTGTCAAGTTTATATGATGCAACAGAAAATTTAAAAATTTGGCATATAAAAAGTTCTTTTTATCATGTAATTATTATATTCTTAAATACCCTCTACACCTTTGTAAAAACTTATTAAACTGCGTTTAACTAAACTATATGTAATATAATATGTGAAATATTATATAATACAATATAATAATCGGATTTATTTACCTACATAATATATCATGTTTTAAGATATTGTGTTAAATTAAATACATATGAATTTATTAATATAATTGTTATATACTTAAATGTGACATAATTTTATAATTAGATATTCCTAATCATACATCACAACGATCTTGTTCCATATATACACGTTCATATATATGTTCCACAAATATTCCTTTGTAAGACCCAACAGGTAATTTGGATACATGATACACGTTACTATATACGTAAATCATTTATAGATTAGTATATTATCCACAGTTTAAAGTAATACTATTTTAACTGTGTTATATTACAAATTACTTTCACAAGAGAAACATTGTCTTTAAAATTAGTTTAATACAAAAATATTGCTTTAATAGCACCTACATATTATTTTCAATAACAAATACTTCATATGGAACATTGGTTTATACAGGGTTTTTATACGTGAAATAGTTGCTAGTCACGCATTGAATTTTGCATTCATGCAAATTGAATAAATAATATGAATTTTTTGAACCGCGGATTCTAACCCGCATCTCACGACTTCATGTTTGCAAAATTTGGATGCGTATGTTACTGCTCCTCTTCTACTTTCTCCGTTATGACTGATATGTCAAAAGGCGTGAAACGCTGAACTAAGGGAAATAGCGAGACCTTTTGCTGGTTATACGTATCGAGAATGTGATTTATGAAATAACTATTATACATAAATAAATAAATATATTTGGAGTAGAAACAATACTCATAATATTATTTTGATCTTGGATGGTCGACTGTAAAAATGGTAATATCCTTTAAATTATTAAACTTTTTCTTGTAACACTTACGAGTAGCTCAGTAGCATATACATTATATAAACAGTTCAGCCACTCGTATCTTCTGAGCCAATTATGGTTCCCCTTTTTCTATGGCTCATACTTTCAATATGCCATTTTTAATATTCGCTTTACATATCCGTTTTCCGCCCCATTGGGGTAAAAAAGCTCCCGCGGTACGTGGCCCGTGGAAAAAGCTCCCAGTCATAAATTCTCCTTTTGCAAGAATCGAATGTTATACAGCTTACGCATGCAAAATCTCGCGTTGAATACGCATGTGAAATCATTTGTAAGTAATCGCTTATCATCAAATATATATCATGGTGCCTATTTACTTTTATTGGTCATAAAACAGGTTAAGAGCTGCGGCAGGTTTTCAAAGGGCCAGGTCTGGTAATTGGTTAACTCGCATCGACACGAAAACCACTTTTCAAAACCAAGCTTTTAAATATTAAAAAAAAAATCATATTGCAATAATTCCATTACAACACAGTTATGAACAAAAAGCCAATGAATACTTTAATAATGAAAATCGATTATGTACCTACTGCTGTCAAGCCTTTCTCTATAAGAAACAAATACTGAAAAATAGTAACTTGTCCCTTTAATTCAAAGTTAACTTAAATATAATCTCATTTTAATGATGAATTTTAGCGTGTCTATATTTATATATTGATTTCATTCATAGTTATTTCTTTAAACGATTATTTGGCACAAGCTCTCATAAAAAATACTATTATGACAGCTTACACAATATTTATTAACATAATATATTGATAATGTATTCTTCTTTATCGTACATAATATCCACTTCTGGTGTATGTGCCGCAAATGCCCGCATGAGTTTTTATAACTTTCTTTTTAGACTAAACCCAACCTAACATAACCTAGCCCAACGTAATATAATCTTAGTGCGTGATAATGATGCATCGACATTTTTATGAAAATTTTAAATTAACAATTTTCAAAAAGCCGACAGAAAAAGGTATTTAATATATAATTGTCTACATGGAATAAACTGTAGCGGGCATCTGCGGCATATTAACCCCACTTTTATCAAGGACTGTAAGTACACGATCATCGCCTCATCTCGTCCCTGTAGCTTATCTGTATAGAGTAAGCATATACTAGTTAATTGACCAAAAGAATTGATTCACTCAAGAAATCTTTTTTTTATAGTATTGCGACGTAAAACTATTCTTCCGTGAACTATCTATTCCAATACTTGATATTTATTATTTTTTATAGTTTTATGGAAGATGCAGTTATTAAATTGAACCACAAGCTTTAAAGTTACACATTTATTAGCCCAATATACATTTATAATAATTATATTTAGTCTGATGAATTGGTAGGATGCAGAATTGTATACAAGTAAGTAAAATTATTGAAGGCAGAAACGAGAACACGTACTGCTAAAATCGAAACAACCAAGGAATTGAGGTGTTATCCTCTGGTATGGATATTCGGCGTGAGCGCTATTTTTAGTTGCCACACGGTTAAATATTACTCGTGAAAAAAATACCAGTTTCGCTGTAACTGAATTATCGTATTTTTTTGCATTTTATAGTTGTTATCATTTACGTCTGTTTTTTCAAGCAAGTAGAGCTTTCTGTCAGAAAGAGAAAACAGGTGTAAATACGTTGGGTGTTAATTTAATGATATGTTAGATCACAACCAAGATATAAATGTACAAAATAATATGTCCCGAACCACTAGTAAGAACAATTATCTACTGTAGAGAACTCTTAGTGGATAAAATTGACGAAGAACTTTCTCAAGAACTCAAACTTTTTATATTTGGAGGGTATTGAATAGGCTAAGAGTATCAAGATTCAAGATAAATCTGGATCCGTCGAGAACATCTTATGTGAGTGTGGCAAGGTACGGAAAGACAATCATATATTGTCTTTGTACTGTTATTTTCGTTTTTTCTTTTCATTTATATTTCACTGTATAGTTTATATAAAATTTTCTGTTTGGACCAATTATGAGGACTCTAATCCTATAAAAAATTGTCTACCTCCCACCATCATCCTTTATGTGCCAGGTACGCTATTAATAATTCAGTCATTCATTATTCAGCATTATTCGCATAGACACCTGTTTACCTATTACCCGTTGAGACGTAATCGATCGCCGCGACACAGAGCGACTCATCAAAAAGTTATCATTTGAACTTTGTTACCGTTAAATTAGTAAGGGTTTGAGCGAACGTCGTTTCTACCGTCTATCATAAACTCATCTTCAACACAAAACCAAAGTGCAGCCGTGAGAGTGATAGTAGTAGTGGGTGAGTGTAGGAACACGGAGGCAGCCCAGCGCGCCTGCCGTATCAACATGAATGGTTAGTGCCTGGATTAAATTCAGTATAACTCTCCCCCAGTATCTAAATCATCCTCTTCCTACAGACCACTAAAAAGCGCTGCCACACTCAATGTTATAATATACCATAAAAACTTTAAAATAATCAATTATAGAAACCTCCCATTTAATAATATCGATGTATTTATTCATCACTATTATTATAATGTATTTGTTCACAGATTTATAAATGAAATTAAAGTCTATCTTAATTTTTGTGATTATAAAGGAATGTTTTGTCTCACATTTGAATTTTAGATTTCTGTGCTGATTTGCATTAGTATCGAAGCAATTGTAATAAAGAAGACCTGTAAAAGTCGAATTACAGAGGCATCTCTGCTTTATAAAAACGGCGTCCAGAAACGCTAATTAAATAACAATCTCTCACGAATAAAGATACCTAGTATATTTTATTGTAACAAAAATAAATTTTAAATATCCCATTTACTAAAGTAACTCATGCAATACCCCTGTAATATATTTTGTATATCATTTCATGAATTGTCACAGGAGATAATAATAATATAATATACCCATCAGTATGTATTTTCAGTAGGTCTCCTAAGCTAACCAAGTATAATATAAAACGAAATTTATTTCGTCACATTTCAATTACTTTTATATGAAAACTCTGATACGGTACTTAACTTTTATATTGTGAGTATAATCATACATTATATTACGCATATACCACAAGTATGAGTATTTTTAGAGTTTAATATGTATATACCTTGTCGACAAAAAAAGGATCTAAATTATAGTATTGTATAATAATATATTATGTATAATAATATCACAGTTGTTGTAGATAGGTTTATTTGGGATAAGGATATTGAATAGTTTATAAAATATGTAGGTATATTAAATATTCTGGAAGATGTATTTAATATATTATATTCATAATATGTAAACAGTTTTTTTGACTTTAGACAAACGATTCTTTGAACATTATAATTCGATTATCAATCGACGTAATACGTATCATATTCATAAGCATCAGGTGATGTTAGCCTGCTTCTGGAAAAATGCCTTAAAGGCCGAAGTAAAACGTAATAACAAAGTACAAATAATTAAAAATTTAAAATATGTTAAAAAATCATAAAATAAAGGTACGAACTAAATCTATATAAAATTTATTTTCGATCCCAAAAAGATCGTATTATGAGCATCCACCAGGTTTGTTTTTCAACAGATTTTTGTTTTTACGAGAAATTGATGTTAGCCACTTATTCAACCTATTAGGTCCATACTCTGAAAAACAATGTGTATTTACCAGACCCAGGATTGGGACTCACGATATTATAAGCCGACGCGTAAGCCGATCGGCTTTCGTAGGCATCTGTTTCTGTTAATTCAAACCTCCAGTCTGTGGAGATAGTTAGTCATTGAGACACATTCAGTAAGTAACATAAGTATTTACAAAACTATCATTTTTGAAGAGGTTTACTCAACTCTACAACTTACGCATTATTGTATATGCTCATTTATATAGCATAGACAATAATACGAACAGGAAATGACAGTCAATAAAACAGTTGCATTTTGGCCTTTCAACAATGTAGTAAATTTACGCGCGCAACTCCGCGTAACTTTCAACCTAAATTCAAATTATAATTTAAACCTTCTAACTCAACATAAAACCAATGTGATAGCCCTTTATTAGTGCCGTGTTTAACCAAATATTATTCTACTATATATAAAACCATGAAAATACCAACACCGTGTATTATTCAATTGTGTCACAAATTTACCATATCACGCACACTCAACGCAACTTTCTAAACAATTTATAACCTTAATATTGGGGCTACATCAGTATCATAGATACCCCTCGATACATTTGAATCCTTTTTTAACTAGTAATAATATCCGATACTGTAGACAAAACAATAGTATCCAAAGTGAGTTACACGACCAAAGGGGGAATTTTTTATTCGTATATTTAATTCTAAAGTCGATTTACTAAGCTTTATTTTATGTCAATCTCTATCACCTCAATTATTAAAAGCTTATACTGAGTACTTACTGTAATTATAATTTGAGAGGTAGTATATTATGATAATACAACACACTGTGTTAAAAATTAATCCTCGATTGCAACTATGTATTAGTGTGTGTTTTAGTAATGAAAATAAATCATCGGATGCAGCAAAATAACAGAACGCATTAAAAAGATTAATGCAACAGTCGAAGCTCAATTTAATCCCAATGAAGAGTGATTGGCTTTAAAAATAAATTAACAAAAATCTCCTAACCCAAACAGATCCATTTCAATTAGCGAGAGATAAAAATTTACATCAACTTGATTGCCATATTAAATGGAATTACTATAATATTGACAAATTTACTACCCTTCTGATTGAAATCACTTGTTGAAATATGCCACCCCATCAATAATACGTTAGCAGAACTGCATTAATAAAAAAACTTTAATATTTCGTATAGCTTATAAACAGTTTCACGTGTGAACATAAATATTTATTTGATACAATATTTTATGAAAATTGATCCTTCCTGTTTTGTATGCATAATATGAATCCCCTAATTAAAAAAACCAATATGTTCAAAATTTAATATTAGTGGTTAATAACTTTTTGTGCGTCAATTATAACTGTTTAATTTAACATAATATTCTATTTGAAAATTAAAATAATTTGGTAATTTATATTGGCTGATAAATTCTAACTTCAATAAATAATATTTAGCATAGCGGAATATAGTTTTTTAAATATTCAGTTTATGTTAATTGTTGGGGTTTTAATATTTTTTCGTATTATTTTTAGGCGGTTTGTAATTAATAGGTCCATTACACATTATGTGAAATTGCGCATAAAATAATATGTATGTGTTGTTTGTGTTTCATATTTGTGACGCGACAATTTCACTTGCATGTTTATATACTTCAGTTACTAAATTAATTATAAATTCACTGTAATCAAAACAAATAAAATACATATATATTAAGGTGACCTTATCAATACAAATTATTCACTGGTACTTAACTTAACAATAAGATAATTTGAATATAAATAACCAAAAACTTTTTGTATCTCTTATTTTTTTTCTTCTATCTTAATTTTGTAAAGTTACAGAGTATAATCTAAATAAATTTATTACAATAAGAAAACTTACATTATAAGATGAAATGTTAAGATATCGCATGAATATATTATTATCTTATGAATATCTATTTTCATCTTAAAGACCTTTTTTGCGGACAACTCAATCTTCGATATTGAATACATTTTCTGCTGATATGGAGATTTCCATAATACTGCCAGATAAAAAGTGTACACTTAGCAAGAAGCAAAGATTTTAGCGAATGTACAAAATGAAAATCTGTAGACAGAATACTTTTTTCTGCTATGAATTCTTTCCTTATTTTATCAGTCAATTTTATGATATTATATCATATCTATATATCTTGATATTTTTGTAATAACATCATAAATCAATATTTTGTCAAATAAAGATATTTCTGAAATTTCCCAGTATCAATACGTTGAATAAGAATACTATTAACATGATACCTAACTGTATTTTCCTGCAAAGTTCCTAAATCAAATTCAACATTTTAATTAAACAGATTAGTGAACATACGTAATTTTGAAAACACTTCCTAGAAAATATATCATAACCAATAGAAAAAATCTTTTTGAAAAAAGTAAGACACCCAGTAGGAATCGAACCTGCATCTATTGGGTTTTGCGCCTATGCACATAGTCTACTATGTTATAGGCGCCATACTTAATTCCAAAAATTTTTAACTAATGTCTCTTATTACTCGCTATGAAGCGCTTTCCAAATTGTGTTACTATTGGCGATCGGATTTTGTATTTTAAACCAAAGTATGTATTATTTTAATTACTAAATAGGTCAAGAAAAAGGGGTAAATTCGCCCAAATACAGTAGGTATATGTGAGAATTTCGGGGGTAACGAAAACCTAAAAATACAAATAATAGTAGTAGTAGATGTACTTTAAAATTACAGATGTTGAAGCATTTTTCCCTTTTGGAACCATCTTTCATTGTAAATACAGATTTCTCCAAGCCATATTATATAAACTTTATATCACGAATGGAGTCATGCTTGAATAATGCTACCAAATTATTCAAACTTACTTTGAAAATCAGTCGTCGATTCGCGCTAGTTATAATTCCATTTTATCGCCAAATTGCATTCAGCGATAAGGGTAATTTTTGACTTAACGGGTTTGTTAATGAGCAAAATTGCCACTTATGGAATGCAATTATCCACAAAAATGCAATATTTGGTGCGGTATACACGCTGGTGACATCATCGGACCTTGTTTCTTCAAAAAAAAGACCATAGTTTGCATTACAATCAATATAATATGGATGACATTGATCCATGCGAGATGTGGTTTCAACAGGATGGCACTACATAGGTACCATATAGCAACCGCAACCATTAACTTATTGAAATCACAATTTAGATATGTTGATTTCAAGAAATGGACCCGTCAATTGGCCTTCAAGGTCGTGCAATTTGATACCTCTGAACTATTTCCTGTAAAGCTAAGCGACGCCACTGGTTTATGCTGATAAACCAGCAACAACTGATATTTTAGAAGGGGGAATATATATTCGCACAATTGAATAGACTGTTTTCACAAAGCGCTGACAACATTTAAAAAGATGTTCGTCACATCGGAAATGGATGATATTCACAAATCAACTACAACACTCAAATGATCGATTTGCACTAAGGAAAAAGTAGTCTTCACGTATCAATATACTATTGTAACCAATTAATAGTAAAATAATACAAACACGAAGAAAATTAGGTTTAATGATTTTAAACAATATTTTGGCAAAACATAAGTAAGTATTAGGTACCTACTTTCAGATTCAAATAATACTATAAATACCTATTTAGAAAGTGACGTTAATTAAAACTTAGGTAATTGTGCCGCAGATGCCGTCATGAGCTTTTATGATTTTTTTTACGAAAACAGTTTATTCCAGTAGACAATTATAATAAATACCTTTTTCTGTCGGCACATAGGTTTTTCGGTCCAATAATTGTTAATTTAAATTTTGAAATGCTCATAGATTTTGATATTTCATTATAACAATCTAAGATTATATTATTAGGTACCTAATAATAGGTTGGGGTAGGTTAGGTTAGGTTGGGTTAGGATAGGTTAGGTTAGGTCAGGTCAGGTTAGGTTAGGTTAGGTTAAGTTGGGTTAGGTTAGGTTAAGTTATATTAGGTTAGATTACGTTAGAATAGGTTGGGTTAGGTTAGGTTAAGTTATATTAGGTTAGATTAC
Organism: Rhyacophila brunnea; assembly: GCF_057557595.1. Taxonomy (NCBI): domain Eukaryota; kingdom Metazoa; phylum Arthropoda; class Insecta; order Trichoptera; family Rhyacophilidae; genus Rhyacophila; species Rhyacophila brunnea. The sequence continues at coordinate 31,715,965 of NW_028232752.1, forward strand.
GTTAGAATAGGTTAGGTTAGGTTTAGTTAAAAAATGATACTTATACAATCTCATGACGGCATCTGCGCCACATTTACCAAAATTTATATCGATGAACCGAAAAAGATATACCTAGGTGGTGTTATTTAGTTGTAGATTTACATCAAATAATATATGAACGATAGCAGCACGAATTTACACATATTTATATTACTGCGTTAAACATTAATTATATTGACACCCAAGCATCATTTTTGCGATTGCTTTCTAATAAATTGTATTGCTGCTACAATTATTAGTTTGACATTTGTGAATTTCTACCTTTTCTTTGTGATGAACAATTTTACAAATGTGTGCAGTTGTCAAAATTGAGTGAATTTATATTTACAATGAGTGATTTATGATTTTTGTTTTGTGAAACAAACTATTTTATGTGATTTCATCTATTTATTTGTGAAATCATTTAATATATGTGAAAACTACTTTCCAAATGTTAAAGTTATTTTTTTTTTGTGAATTTTGATTATTGCATTGTGCGATTAATTCCCACCCTTTTAGAAGTCAACATTGTTCATATTACTCGTGATATACGGCCAGCACTGCTCAAAAAGGTGTCCAAAATGCGCTTTGTCTATGACAGCCGTGGTGGCAATATTCCCGAAATCATTTTCAAATTAATGACATGTATTGATATTTTGAATACAAATATTTTTTGATGAAAGGTCATAAATTTGTTTAAATAGTTAAAAAGTGTTATATTTAGATTTGTGTGAATTAGTATTTTAAAACATCGTATAACGTTTGTATTATCACTCTTCCCAATCGTCAGTCTCTTCGTCTTTATATCTCAATCATGGCTAAAGATTTTTATCACTTTGAAATAGTCAGGTGCTGTAGAACTCATTTTTTTTCATAATTTATATTTTCTGCCAGCCTATGGTAGGTGCTATAGTTTTTTCAGTTCATCACTTCAACTCATATGCGTCCACTCTCTGCCGAATACAATAAAATTAACATTCCATTGACCAACCATTAGTTACCGACGCCAGCACCACATCTAAAATAAGTACAGCCTTTTTTCTTGGCTCGTAATATCCCAGATTTCACACAATACATTAAAAAAAATATTATAGGTAGTCTGAAAGAGTCTAGAAACACTAATTTGTTTCTTGAGGTATTTATTGTGATCAGTGATCACTGTACCTATATTATACAATATTTAATATAAGTACATGTTATATATTATTGTGTCAGCGAATTTGATCATTTTTATAGATCTTGTGAATAAAGAAGTAAATTATTAATGCGCATAATTATCGCTGTAATTTGTCCTGTATCTAATAATATATTTTTGTACTTGTATGTAAGTGCCATGTATAGGTATTTTATTATGGTTATTTTTTTATATTAAGATCAACCAACAGGGCTAAGCACTGAAGTATACAATATTGTTAAAGATAATATCTAAAATAAATTAAAATATTATAATTGATTATATGAGGTATTATTAAATCAAACAGGTAATACCGTTATATTCAGAATCGCAAACAATGGTAAGAGAAATTTTATATGAATAAATAAAATAGTAAAATAAAAATTCACCAGAAAATAAAAAAAAATAAAAGACAAGCTTTAAATATCAGAAAACAATGCGATTATCAACACAGCTATCTAGTTATTATGAATGTTAAGGATGTAGTTTTCGAGCTACTTGCTTATTTTGAAAGAGGTAAGAGAACAACACAATTTTACTCGATCACTATTCATAGTCAACTCAATCGTTATCCAGAAACTTGTACGTATGAAGTTTTCCGTATTACACTTCACCGGGAAATGTTGTATCGGAAATATATGGCCGTATATTAAAGACCGTCCAACCTCTTTGGATCGTAATAATCGACATAAAATTCATGTCGAAATAAAACACGCTTCTTGTCGGTTTACAATTTACAAGAAGCCAGCAGCAAAACAAACTTTGGAAATAGCCGATATATTGGATTATCTGTTAAGTTAGGTTAGGTTTTCATTCTTGAATTCATGAATTTTTCGAAAATCAGCAATGAAAATTAAATTAATGTTCATATTGAATCTAATGAAATTGGAGACCGTACAGTATACGGTCATCTCTTTCCGATAGAAAGCTCACGGCGAATTATGCCACGGTGAAATGTTTTACGTACATTTTCGCGTATAATGTCATGGGTCTCAGGTGCGAATCCTGACTCTGAAAAATACACATTGTTTTTAAATTGGTGTTTGGAGTCAGAGTATGGACCTAATAGGTTGAGCAAATGGCTAACATCCATTTCTCGCTAAAAAAAATTTTTTAATACAGCCTCCACTCTATGAAGGCCTATATGATCATGTCAGGATCGAACATGGTGAGGTGAAGTGAGTGAATGTATAGTTCTGCAAGGTTTAACCACCGGGTAATATTTTTTTTTATTTTTAGAATTATTAATAACCATGTACTTGCTTTTTCGTACAAGGTGGTTGTTAGTAATTTGAACAATCACAAACACCCAGGATTTGATAAAAACACATAAATATTGTGTGTCCTGACCGGGTATCGAACCCAGGAACTCTCGGGTGGAAGGCAAGCGCCTTACACACTGTACCACGAGAGCCGCCCACCGGGTAATATTAACCAACAATATGGGAGTGTGTAGTATTGAAAATGTGTGATGCCAAATACTAATTACTCTAGGTATATTAAACTTAATTTTAAATAGTAATTGTAGGTAACTTTGTACTTTTGTTGCACAACCTCAAGGGTTCCGTTACAATAGCCGCTCCTCCCTCACTCCGCAGCGGTGCTATAAAATCGATCTATGCGCTGCAGATATACGAGTAGCATGGCGGGAGTTGCGAGAGTTGACGATTGACCGAGGGATGTGTCGTGAACTTATGCTTGCCCTATGCCCCAGTGCTGGGATGTGACGGGGTGAAAGAAAAAGAAGAATTGCGAGTAATCTATACGCTTATTAAGTCATTTAAAGCAGTGCTCCGCAACCTTTTCTCACCCACGGCACACAAAAGGTCTTCCCAAAATTCCGCGGCACACCACACTTAAAACTTTTTTTTGCAATTAGAGAAAATTTGTAATTTGTGTTTATCTCACTTATCTGCTTGGCCTGCCACGCCACCCCCCCTGAGCTTGGGCCTCCAGAGCACCAAAATTACATTACATACCTACTTATTTGATAAATAATTAAATAAACATAACACACAACGAAGAACCAAAAATGTACATTATTATTCCCATGTATTGAAAGCATATTTTGAAGCAAAGTTAAATGCTTTTGAGACGAGTTCAAAGTTAATTGCTTGTTTTCATTGGTGGTCTGGTAGGTCCTTTGGTACATTTGTAGAGATCCTTGTCTTAAATCTTTCTAATTTATCAGATCACGTCAATATATTTTCATTCTGACCTTGCATTGTTTTATTAAGTTCATGCAGGTGCTCAAATGTATTTATTACCAGCCATGTACGCAAATTTGGCTATTAAGTAAGTATTGTATAATATACAAAATTATTTATGTTTTTTTAAGCAATGCTCCGCGGCACACCTAGCATCGTCTCGCGGCAATCCAGTGTGCCGTGGCACACCGGTTGCGGAGCACTGATTTAAAGTATAATCTGTAATACAGCATATATTTTTTTATTGTTATTTCAATTTCCCTATATTCATTTCGGTAATAAATACGACAGCCATACCAATAAATTATTAAATGGGTTAACTTTAGTATTTATAGTATTATATATAGAAATTAGTTTTAAATTTCAAAATGGATCCTAATGTATCTCAATTTACTGTCAGTTATTTCACGATTCACTGAACTACCCATTAGACCCAACTACAATCCGAATTAGTTCCTGAAATTCATCGAGTCAAACCTTTTAAATTATAAATTATTCACAGTGATGTCTGACGGTTATTTAAGGTAAGTAATGTCTTAATAGCTTCCTAACCCAAATCCTAACAAACAGTCTTTCCTAATTTGTAAATAATTTAAATCAAACGACAAAATTATTGATTTTCTGTATACGATGATATAATCAATCATATAGCGATACAAAGGTAAAGCATTGCTTAAAAGAGAAATTAAAAAAACCTATATTACAACACAATGTCATAAAAACAATATTAAAGGTAAGGCATCAATCCACGCAACAGCCTTCAGTTCAGCCCGGTGTATGGCTGAAAAACTTCCAAAGAAAGACTTCCTCGCGATCTCACCACTTTGTGGGAACTTTTCCGCTTGTCAAGAATGCCCATATCAGATTCGCCTCAAGCACATGACATATTTGCATGAACGCCAAACGCCAGGAACCTCGTCTAGTAGATCTTCAATTAAAAGAGAGTTCTTCGCGTCCGTTGCATACCAGTCACGTCACCAGGTATCGTCCTGACTGCTCTCAGTCTGAAGCAGCTTCTCTTCTGAAATAATTCAGAAAGCATTCATAAAAAAAACGTTTCTTTGGTGTATATGCTTGCATAGAGTGGAAGTTTCGTATTGTTTAAAATATTCTTTTTTTATTAATACGCTACGAAATTTCAGATGAGACTTATTTAGCTATACCTACATGACATGTTTGCTTCAACTAGGTAGGTACATGGTATTATAATTTATTCTTGCAGGTGACATTACTCTCAGAAATATTTGTATACACAAAAACGCTGTGATGTTTGGCTGAGCTATAAATATATCAAGTATAAGTAGTAATTGATAATTTTGACTTGACATTGTCAAACAACTTGATTAATATCTTCAATGTCACTTCCGCATTGAGATTTAGGATAATACTATACCTAATAGAGCTAGAAATACTGCAAGAATGCAGTGATTACATGAATGTTCCTATATTTTTTCAATATCACAATTATTAATAATATGTCTCGGTGTATTTTTGTACAATATTATCCTTGAAGTCGATCTGTAGTACCTATCTACCTACAGATTCTTAATAATATATAAAAAAATAAATCTTCTTATGGTTTTGACAGGCAATTATAGTATTACTTACCTTTTAATATTATGTTACGATGTAATATTGTATTCATTTCTAACATTCCCGGATATCAAATTGTCATGCTCTAAAAAAATCAAATCAAAAGGAATGTATATTATAAATTTTACTAATATATTGAAAAAATATATATTTTTATTTTATAAGAACACGGTTTTATTTTAGTGATCTTTTTGATTTAGTAATTCATTTTCTGATAAATAAAGAGTTTTATCATAGAAACTATGATATGTTTTTCATAAAATAAATTACCTACCTATTGAACTTTAGCTGTAAACTGAACTTAACACACGTGGTGGCTTATTTGATGGTACTGGCAAAAATGCATTGTGTTTCAATGTATGTTAGATCAATAATATAAAGACCTCATGAATTATGACAATATAAAAAAGTCAGCTAACTATTCTACTGTGAGGAGATTTAAAGGAAAAATACTAGTTTACTTTTTGAATTACATGAACAACCGCCTATGAAAACAATAATATAGTGTGGTTGGTGTAAGATTTGTTTTATTTGCTAACAAAAATAAAACTTGGGTTATAAAATAGGTTAAAAAATTTGTAGTAGGTAATCATTAAAATAAAAATACGTTTTTAAAATAACACTTTCTGAGGTAAGAGAATAAATTGTCATGTAAACTTAGTTTGTATGCAAGTGAAAGTTTATGGGATGTGCTTTGTATTTTATAAAATGAAAGGATATCAGAATGATATGTTTTGAATTTGGAATAGTTACATATAAACGTACCTATATCTGAATATACCCATAATTATTATACTTATACTAAACTACTCTTCCATAGAATACATCAAATTTTAAGTTTGTACTAAAACAAAATGTTGAAAAACCTCAGTAACATACTTACTAGTTACACGAAGTTATGAATATATTCACAGAACTCACATCATTGACTTGGATGGGTACTCTCGTCTTTCAGCATATTATCGATTCTTCTATGAGTTATGCAAATTATTTCTTATAACTTCGTTTTAACTGAGTTAATTATTTTAAATTCCGCCAATCAGGAGGCAATCTTCTTTGTGATCAATTAAGGTACCTACATAAAATTACTTCATCATCATCAGCCTGGGTTAATTCACTATTAGATGAACGTCTCCCCTCCCGTCTTCTCGTCCTTGATGAAATGAAATCACTAAATTTTTTATCAATTTCTGAATAATATAGAAATCATAAAACTAACAAATAATTTATAAAAAGACTAAAATATAAAATATATTTTTGTCTTGTCAGTGGTCGTCAATTTTCTGTTAACCCCATTTTTCATATCTGTATCTATGAGCTAAAAAGCTTTAATTTTCCCAAAAATTAGTTAAGTAGGTATACAATATGTTGTATCTAAAATTATTATATACTATAATATGCCATGCCCAATTAATCGTAAAGCCCCAAAATTCTTACAACAATGAAACCACAATAATTACGATAATATGGCATGAAATAATTTTTAATTGTTTTTAATAAGTTTTTTTTGAGTAAAGGTAGTTTAGTTCTCAGGTACATATATTATTGTCTATTTCATCATAAACACTATATCTATATAAATAATTGAATTCAATATCTAATTTCAATCATTCATCCATAATATCATGGCAGTTAACATGAGTTAATCGTTCAATTTGTAATCTTCTCACCTACATATAATCAATTTTATACCTATTTACAGTAGGGTAGATAGAGATGGCAGTAAGTATCCTCTGTGTGGGATGTTTACGCTAACAAATGAGCATTGCCTGTCGTTACCATTAGAGCACTTAGCGGTCCAAACTGGACACCGAGGGGCTAGTGGACCACTCCCAATTCTCTCTCACTCTGCATCGAGATTGTAAACACACCCTACTCAATCACACTACGACATGTATCTGTGAACTTTCCAATACTCTTCAGTACCTACACAAATACTAAATATTTACTAAATAGGATGTAACAAGTAATTTGAAACAGAATTAAACCTTTACCGAAAAAAGGATAAAAACCTTCTTAAAACAAACCCGACGTATACTTGCGAAATGTAAATCGGCTAGAATAAATCTTTCCCAAACTTTTTTGACTCACCTATTAAAAGTATTTTTGTTAGTCTTTCCATAATGACATCAATATGGATATCTAAATTCTATTGCCAATGATCGTAGGATGGAAATCTCTGGGAATATCCTAAAATCTATACCGAAAGGGAAGATCTGTTCAATTCGATTCAACCAGCTTTTAGACCTATCAGACCGTCTGACGTAGACACCATAAAAGTCAGTTTTGTTGTATACATAAAATTTGCAGCGTCATACCTTTACTTGGATTATTCGCCAGTTTTCTATTAGCTTTATTTTATTTACTGTAACTCTTTATTTTTCTTCTATATGTTCCTTTTTCCTATTGGCAATTTAAAGCCATGTAAAATTAGTAAAAGCACACTTGAGTGCATAGCGACTTCTTCTTTAGTCTTTGGTAAACTACTCCTGAGACTTTCTCAGTCATAAAACATACTGGTGATTCATATTATATGCAGTGTTGCGTAATAGCTCCGATTAATACCGGTTGTGGTATGGGGCGGATGGTTCGGTGGATCCATTAAATTCAATAACAATAATCATGATGGACAATTTTAAAAATAATTTAGAGATTTTAGAGATAATTTATTTATGTTTACACCTAGGGGTGGCAGGTTATATGAAAGTATGGTGAAAAAGTATGGTGAGGCAGGCTGGTAATCAATTTACTGCCAAATTTTCACGTTAACATTATATTATATAGGTACGTTATAATGACCAAAGTAAACCCTCCTTGATGCCCTGCATTTTCTTTATCGCATCGCTATTTCTCGTAAGTTGTGGGCTATTGTTGGCCTGCTTCATTCAGTTGTATGAATGAGCCGATTCTTTGCCCCTCTTTTTATTTAATACCTCTATGGTTTACACAGTGATCCACTGCAACCTGTCACACCTATTATATCTGCTGCCCAATACTAGCAAACCCTCCAAATATCTTATACTATTTACATTAAAAAATGTAATTGATTTAAATGTTGTACTATTTCTTCTGAGTAATTTTCTTTGACCTGGGTTTCACCTTCCGGCATTTTCAGATAATATGCGCACTCTCCAATGATAACAAATAGATTCAATAAAATTTTAGTTAATTCTTTAATACAATATGTGACCATGAAAATTTTATTACTTGGTGAAGAAGCAATTAGTATGAAAACTTGTATGAAAATTTGAAGTCTTTATAAATACCGTAAAGTACAGTTAGTAGATACCAACTGCTAATACATTCGGCTCGACCCAGGATAGAATTTAAATTCACATTCCATCAAGTACCATTTGTCAATAGAATTATTTATTTAACTTGCTAATAGTTTAATAAAAAAACAGTTAATTAACCTATTATCAAGTGCAAGTACGTTTTATAAATAAAAAATTTGGAGAGACATTGATCTTATAATAATTAAGGTAATCAGGTAATTCAGTGGTAATTCAGATGGAGTCCCACTTAGCGTAGTATTTTTTTTTCTAATATTTTACATAATATTATATCCAAAGTGTTTTCAAATTATATATGACAACTTTCATTTTTATCATAATATAGTATTTGGGTATGATGATGATCACGTCGGGGTCACCATCTTGTCGCATGGTGAGGTGGTGGAGGATGAGTCGTTGATGCTTGGATATTGTGAGGAGAGAGTTTATTTATCGCTACAAGAATACAATAAATGCAATAATAAAGATGACAGCGTGAGGTTATAATCCCATGTACAGATAGATGTACTGGTGAAATTGATGTTGAATAGAAATTGATTATATTAATGAACGGAGAGACTTGATTTGAATGGAATGACGGTTGATTACGTCGAGTGATGGAATCGTGATGATAGTAGTAAGCCGCGTAACGGATTCGATGTGTGAGTGAGGATTCATGGATTATCGTTCTTATTTATACAAATTCTGTCCATATACAAGAGATATTGTCGCAATTACCAAATCACAACAAACCCTACTGATCTAGTTATGATTGAGGAAATGCTGATAATTGTTTTCGTTATATTGTTTTATTTTGACAACAAAACAAACATATTAAAGTGTATCACCCATGTAATGCTGAGTGATATTATTGATACAAGTATTTTAATAACATAATCAAAAATCCATATACCCTTTTATTATTGATTTATAAATAATGAATTTATCCTAATTTTATATTTAAATTAAAAAACCGTGTTTGGTTTCATTAATATCTAATGATAAATTGTTAACAGTACAATACTAAAAACTAAAATTTTGTTTTGATTTTCTCATCCTCAGATGGTATTATTATTATTCCATTTTGAAAATTTCAAATATCTTAAAAGTTAAACAACCGAATTCTGAAGTATGTTATTTGAATGAAATTGAATCAAACGTAATTGATGCAAAGCAATTTAAATGTCCGAGTATTCGGGCTAAAGTTTACCGGTCCATTTGCACCGGATATGCGATTTTCATATGACTTTCGGTAAGAAGTGAGTGCTTTTGAATTTTCGTATAACAAAAACCAAAATTATTTTATTCAGTAAAATGTTAATCTCCTTAATTTTTGTTAAAATTCTAGTCATGATTTCTTTCAAATCTCCTCATTATATTAATCTTTCTAGTGATTCCTGCCGTCAGCTGAGTATATTAAGAGACTCGTAGGTACCAATTTTATTGATCTAACAATTTCATATCGACATTCGATGATCCAGCTGACGATGAATTTATTTAAGTTATCGTTATACTTTTTGGGTAATTGCAACAATCTTGCAAGATATAATTTGAACAACCAGATTTCTATAGTCTTCTATCTGTTGTTTTCTTTATTTTATTATTATGTTCGCAAAAGTATTGAACTAATCTGCCATTGGCAATCAGCAAAAGAATATTGAACCAAATTAATCGGTATATTAATGTTCAAGTTAACAGAATCAAAACAGTGCTACGCAAACTTATCTTAAAATAATTGTTATCAAACTAAACAATGATTTACAAAGAAATCTATATTGTGTAATACTTCACCAACATAATTCAAATAATATCAGGAACATAGTGATAAATGCTGTGGTAGTAGGTTCACCTTCGACAGCAGGGATAAATTTACGTTGTTTGGGAAAAAAACACGTATCTACCTAAGTCAAAGATAACAATTTTACCGGAGAACACTTTTAAAAACATTGGAATGTATTATATTCCTGGTACGTTGTAAGTATTATTGCAAATGTATATAAATAAAAATTAAAAAAACTAAATTTAAACATATCCTTTTTGACATAAACACTTATTCCTAATAAGATTTTTTTTTCCTATTTTATAAATTTGAATCGGGGTAAAACTCCGCAGTCGAACTCAGTAACTTAAAATAAAATTTATTGATGACTTATATCCTTTTATCAAAACGTAAAACCAAAAATTTGCTATCAAATGGTTTTTAGAGCTCACTTTTGACAAAAATCGACTTATAGTTAGTAACGAGTACCTAAACTGTACAGAAAAAAATATTCGTAAATTTTAATAGTCACTTAGCTTATATTAATTACAATTTATAATCTTAGGAAATTACCTTCATACATACATATAAAATTATGAAAAACCAGTACGTTTGACGTTTATTAGAAATATTTCTTTGTGTTATCAATAAATTAAATATATATTAATTCTTTTTCATCCAGCTCATATTTGGTAAATCATCTCCCACATGACTGTGAATAAGTGAATATAACAGAGTATATTATAAGGTCATTCATATGGCCGAGTGCCGACTCAGTACGCCGTCACATTCTGATGTCAATAACTCAAAAGCAATTTCAGTATTGCAAAGTTAGCTCAAATTCACCTGCGGGTCCAAAATTATTATCAAACGTGATTGTGACAATGACTCCCTTGCGTTTGGCTGTCTGTTTGTTCTCTCGCCTACCTAAATAATTGAAAACGAGAATTAAATAAATGAAAATAAATATATATTTTGATAACAAATAACATAATAATTATTATGACGTATATAATCAAACCCAGATAAGTCCATTTCTATAATGGTAATAGAGAAAATTGAAAAGTTCGGCTTAAGTATGCATGTTTGTGTATGATTTCACGAGAATTAAGGACATTTTTTATTAAACATATTATAATATAATTATTAGGAAATACCTCAGAACAATACCTATTCCATAAAATCTTGAACAAAATATACTGCATCCATCGGATTCTGATTTAGCCATGTTTGAGAAGCGATTCAGTTGCACAACTATTAGTTAATTTAATCCTTATTAGGTGGCTTAATTAGTAAAGCACGTTGCCTAAAATCTGACGGATGAAGGTTCGAGTCCTGTCAGGCAACATACCTATATTTTTTTCAAGATTTTCAAAATGTTACTGTAGGTTTCTGAGATGTTTGTTTTCATGAGAAATGGATGTTATCCACTTACTCAACCTATCAGGTCCACTCTGATTCTAAACACATACTGAAAAAAAAACAACAAGTGTATTTGCCAGATACAGAATTTGAACCAGGGACACATGATATTATAAGCCGGCCCTCACATTAAAACTCGCCTCGCCTGCAACGGTGTCGAATACTTCAATGTGACGTCATCGTTATTCACAAAACACATGTTGCCAAATGAAGCTCCGCAAATTGGTCAAATGCGACTGTTTATTTTGAAAAAAACATCTGCTGTTGCAATCGACAAGTTACATGCTTCTCGGGGTCTGAGTGGACGCCAAGTCGCATACAAACACCTACGATTTGGTAATTTCTATACCGGTTTGCCTATCGCCGAATCAAAATATCTATACGTTTCAAAGGTTACGTACGACTGTCGCTAGGTATATCTGCGCGGTCTTCATATGCAACACCGGATCGCCGTTCTTGGAAAGTTTGATTTACGGCTGTGCGGCAGACGGGCTAGTTTAGATGTGAGAGCCGGCAAGGCCGACACGTTACCGCTTGCCTACGATGGCGTTCGAGGGAAAGATATTTACATAACCGATAAAGGCGCGCTTCTTCGTTGCTAACATATATTATATTTATGTCAAATATTTAATCCTGGCCATAAAGAAAATTAAAGATATAAATGGAGGCACCTAATTAGCCCCACATCAATGCAACAAACCCACCCAACCACATTGTACGAAAAAGCAAAGGCATGGTTATTATTAAAAAAAAAAAAAAACATATATTATATTAACATTATTAGCACATTTCTTACGAGAATTTTTTATCAGCAATATGTTAAACTTATTTGCTCTATGCTTTCAATCAAATACACGTGAAAATAAATAATAATGCAACTTTTGCAAGCCGTGAGATTCGAATCCACATCCACGCCTTCGAGACCGGTACTCTCGCACTACTCCACAGTGACAATAATTAATCTGTCATTTAATCACTTTGAACTAACATTAATGACTTTGAACAATAATTTTACGACTCCTGTAGTTTGGCACACTTACAACCGCTTCATTAAGTCGATTGAACAATTTCAATTCCGCAATCTCAGTGGCCGAAGTTGTTCCGGTGGCGGTGGAATTATTCCGCCACAGTTATGTTATTCCGGTAGGTGAATATATTCCGGTAACTTCGGGAGGTAGCTAGGACTGGGTTTCGAGTTTATTGTTCAACTCACACGGTTCGACGATTCAGTTTGGTGTATCAATAAATCTTCCACTTGAATTTAACGTGCAAGATACTCTATAGATATAGTTATACTTTGAACTAAAGTAAAAAGACTTTTAGGTAAATTTAAGTCGATTATTTATTGTTTTGTTTCTATTATTAATCTTGTATTTTTTAGAATATATAAGTATATAATACGGGTATTTTGGTTAATGGGAAACCTATTAACAACATATAGTATGCCAATGACACTGTGCTGATTACTAATGGCTTAAAGAGGTTGCATCAACTGGTAGAAAGGGTTAATGAGGTCAGCAATTTGTATGGCTTAAAAATGAACCTCAAGAAAACAAAACTATTACTAGTATCAAAAATAACAACACCAACAAAAGTTTAGTCATGAACAGCGAACCAATTGAAGGTGTGATTATATATATTTAGTTACACGGGTCAATAAGAAATGGGACCAGTCTCAAAAAATAAAAACTATAATTGAGATCACAAGGAGTGCGTTTCTCAAAATTAATCGCTTTCTTAGCAATCGAGACGTTAATCTAGGTCTGAGACCGCGTGTGGTACGTTGTTATTTTTTCTCAATTCTCTTCTATAGTATTGAAGTATGGACGCTAAATCAAGAGATGTCACGGAGAGTTGAAGCTTTCGAGATGTGGCTGTATAGACGCATCTCGAAGACAAATGTAGAAGTTTTCAATCGAATCGAAAAGAACCAAAAAGTTCAGAGTAGTATCGATACCAAGAAACTACAGTACCTCGGCCATGTTGAGAGAGGACAAAATTACAGCATCCAGAACTTTTCATTCAAGGAAAGATCAATAGTAAGCGTAGCACAGAGGACGACGCCAAATTTCGTGCCTTAAGAACCTTCGTGATTGGTACGAGTGGAACTCCACTGAACCGGGTAGCAGATGACAAAGCTAAGATCGCTTTGATGGTGGCCGACCTCCACTAGGGATGGCACAATAATAAGAAGAAGTATAAATGAAATATAAAAATGATTCGGATATCAAAACTAGGATAGAGTGCTTTTGGGGACCTGAAAAGAATATAAAATATTGACATGTTACTATCTCTGAAGCTTTAAGTGTTTATCAATGAATGCGTTCTTCGAGTAACTAGTATCGGATGTATGTAAAACATAGACATTCGATGTAAAAGATTTTAAAAAAAACTGAGAAAAATACATTATCGTATAGTGAAATGCATGTTGATCACTATGCACAAAAATAAATTAAAATGTTGGAAAGTATACAAAACATAATGAGCAAGAAGTGGAGTTGGAAGGACAAACCATTTGAAAAATATATCACCGCCAGATAAATTTTATTATCCAAGATTAATACATAAGTAGGTATATGGCAGCGAAACACGCTGGACCTTGAATAGTGGAGGAAATATGGATAGTCCTACATTTTATAGTGGATAGAGAATGGCTGATATTATGATAAAAATGAAATGAGTGAAAATAAAATTAATGTATCTATTTGAATATCGGTAGCTATTAAATTATAATGTTTTAATCAACTATGACTCAAATTTACGTCTCTCACTTTACGGGTAAGTGCTTTCCTCTCTAAGCTATGCTTCAAGCGAATTATTTCTTATAACTACGTTTTAACTAAGATACTTACATCAATGTATGTTTCTGAGGTTTTATAAAATTATTGTTTTTTCTATTTAATTACTCACATAATATGTAATTATCTATAAAGGTATGGTTATCATTCACAATAGGTACGTATAATGCTATCATAATATAATATAACAACATACTCACTTGCTTCACCCTGTCACGTCCAGCAACGTAGCATTAGTTAAGTACATACTCAAGTTTGAAAGTTAGAATAGAATTTTATTAAGCCACATACGTATTTTATCTGAATTATATGTAGTATAAATGGCAGTGGCAAAGATTTCATACTAGGCAATTATTTAAATCTTACCTTCTTAAGAAAAATATTGTTTAATTGCATATTGACATATTATGATTATAATCACTTGATTATTTTATATTCTATAAAAATAACTCAATTTACCAACGACAGATGTCGTACAATAATCGTTTGGAATGACGTCTTATACAGATTACAAAACAATCAAGGAATTATGATATTTTTTGGTATTGACTTTACGTCAGTCTATCGAATTGAATCAAATATGGTAGGCTCATATCGCAGAGCCTACAACCTTCGCGCATTTGTTGTCATGACTGCACTTTGTCCAAAATAATTAATAATTAGATGACTTAAAAAAATAGTTTCTATGGCTTTTAACCGCATATTATAATAATATAGATTGTTTTTAAAAATAAACAGAAATTTTATCTAATGATTTTTGATTTGTATAAATAATTTGAAAAATACGTAATTTAAACTCATCAGTCACTTTTATGTCGTCGGTGAGTTTTTGAAGTTTCATTGAATTTGTATGTCGTTGTCATTACTGTGTACCTATACAATAGTAGTAATACCGTATTATTTTCTTATTTCCCGTAGGCATACCTAACAAGTGTGCTCTTTTTTTAGATCTCCATAACCTACCTTTTTCCAAAAGTCACTTTTCGCCACTGATAAATGGGTACCTACTCTACCATCCTTTCAAGTATTTGTCGATGTGTTCCTGA
The DNA here is from genome assembly GCF_057557595.1 of Rhyacophila brunnea. NCBI lineage: Eukaryota > Metazoa > Arthropoda > Insecta > Trichoptera > Rhyacophilidae > Rhyacophila > Rhyacophila brunnea. Next base: position 31,731,254 of record NW_028232752.1, read on the forward strand.
TGGATATCTCCCAAGCTTTAAAACTAAACTAAACTTCCAGAGTTGATAGTAATAAAGCTATGATCGACCAATTTACTTCGGTTATCGATGTATTTAATGTAAATATCAATAATGTATCAAATAATTATTAGTATGTATTAGTCTCTTTGAAAAAATATATTGTCCATTTCACGATTTCCCTATACGTACCTTTTTCATGTCTTGGTCCCCTTTTATAAAACGAAATCCGTTACAACATTTGCATTAAAGGTATTTTAATAATATGAAGAATAAAATTAAAAAAATACATTATTGTAGTATCAAACATCACATTTTCTCTCATTTTGAATTCGTTTGCGTGTGGGTTATTAATCATCAAATTTTAATTTCATTAGCATCATCAATCTATTTCAATCCAATGCAAAAGGCCTCTTCAAGAACTCATATCCGTTCCTTGTTCTGTATTGTGACGTAATTCAGTAAATCTAACGTAACTCGGAGTTGCATGTCGGTCAACTTATATATTTCAGGTAACACTAAATTATACGAAAGGTTATATTCCGACTGACCGACTCTTTTCGATTTAAGGGTTTTTGGCATACTTAATTACATCGCATATTCACGATGGCCGCACGAATTAAGCATCGGCCTATATAGTCGTGGGTCCCAGGTTCGAATTCTGGGTCTGGCAAGTACACATATTTCAATAATGTATGTATGAGTCAGAGTATGGACCTAATAAGTTGAGCAAGTGGCTGAAATCCATTTCTCGTAAAAAACAAAAAAATCTGTTACCACAAACCTCCACTCTGTCAAGTCCCATTTATGATGTTATTATGATCGCACATGGTCGAATATATAATATAATAATAACATCGCATACTCTCATTTGCTCCTCTGTCCATTCGATCCTATTTCTATCTTTGCGCATGATGTCCAATAAACACCTCCCTATACTACGCTGTGCATAATTTATTTTATGAGTATCTTTGTAACTAAAAGACTAAGATTTATAAGCATATATGAGCACTTTAATCGCATATTGGTTACAATACACTGCGAATAAAGCGCAAAGGGAGGTCTCTCTTGAATATTACGTTCAGGCGTCCGAATACACTTTGCGCCAACTTTGTTCGGCGGACAATTTCGCCATGTATACCCACCATATTTATATTATAGACCAAATAAATGCAATTGCAGATCTGTTCGATCAGAACACATTTGATTGCAATAAATTCTCCTATGATCAACCAAGTAATCATCACGTCTTTAGTCTTCGACACATATAATATCTTCAAACCTTTCTGTTAGTTCTTGTAAGTGTCAAAATTTTGAGGCCTTCCAGATTATTTGAGAAGACGATAATAGCGTAATATGAAAATCGCAGATGATTAGATATTCACCACTAATACGAAAACAACAAGTCTTTATTTGTTTACTTAATATTTAAAATCAACAATTTTTCAAGTTTCTTAGACTATTTTCTAAAGACCATGCACCCAGTGGCGCACCCAGGGGGGGGGCAGGGGGCCTTGCCCCCCCCCCCAAATATGAAAATCATTAGAATGATTTTACACATTGAAATCGAAAGCCAATAAACTATACCTTGGGCTTAGACAAACAACACGGCAAAAAATGATTTGTAACTCTCCAGCACCCTTTTTAGTAAAATTTCTTAGATTTTAATTTCTAACACAAAAATGTCGAAACACTGATGTCAGTTTTTTTTAGAAACCCGTTCCCTAATGAAATTCTCGGTGTCCACCCGAATTCTGGAGTGGTATAGGTGATGGCTGGAGAGGGTTGACAGGGCTCTAGCCTGGGGGCCCGGGCTGTGGGGGGCCGGTGTGTCGGGTTGACCAGATAAGTGAGATAAACACACATCATAAATTATCTTTAATAGTAAAAAAAAGTCACCTGCGGTGCTATTACACTTCATGACTATGAACATTTTAAATTATATAATTGTCCAATATATTTTCAGATTATTATGTGTTGATACTCGACAGCTCTATTATTAAAGTGGATGTATTGAAAATCGTCAATAATTCACTGTATAAGTACCCTCAATTTGAAGTAAAACACAATTTAAAAAACGTAATGTAGTGTTTCACACTGTCTTTAATCTAAGCGGTGGATAGGGGGCCCGTCAAATACCCTAGCCCAGTGGTCGGCAAACTCATTAGTCAATAGAGCCAAATATCAACAGTACAACGATTGAGATTTCTTTTGAGAGCCAAATTTCTTAAACTGAAATTATATGCTTAGGTAGTAAGTAGGTACACTGCTAATTTACTTAATAAACTTTAGTTAAAGTTAAAGTCCTAATTAAATTATAGGTAGGTACACTGAATAAAACTGAATATCATAAGTAATAATGATCTTATTTATTAATAAAAATTAAATTGTAAGTCAGGTATCCATTAAATTGAATCATGACAATGACTGACAAAGTCAATGTAAATATTGGCCTTGCATCTCCTTGTAAAGTTTGGGTAAGTCAGGTTCGTAGATTGTTGATTTAATTTTAAGCACGATTCCAGGTTCTCATCAATAAATCGATTTCTCAATTTACTCTTGATTTTTCTCTCTTGGAAATCTTTTTACTAATCACAAAACTTGCAATATTAACATTGTTGAAAGATTTTATTCAGTACCTAATTAAATACAGAACTTTATTTTTCTTGACTCTTCTCCTCAGCTGCTTTCTTCCTTGCATCATCGACAGAATATTTAGCGCAAAATTACGAGTTTTAGCTGTAGTATCTCTCTAAATTTGAATGCGCTAATTTTTCCCGACACATAAATAAAGGTCGGTAAGCCATTTAAGTTTTGTCTCGGTCTATTTAACATTACATTTACGGTTATCCTCTTCCATTTTCTTTGCTTCTTCTTTGTAGCCATATCAAATATGGCAGAGAGCATCTGTGGCAAAGCCGCGCTCAAGGGGCCAAAGAGCCGCAGTTTGCCGACCACTGCCCTAGCCTGAGCGCCCGTTTCAGGATGTGGGGGCCATGGTGTAGGTACACCGAGTGCAACAGACAAAAGACCGATAAACGAGATATTGGGCTGTGTTGCATTGAGTAGGTTGTGTATAATTTAAAGCAATAATACTTTTTTGTCCATTTTCAATTAATATGTTGAAACCTCAATATTAAAAAACCAAAAATCTGCGATAAACATTCGGCGAAAAGAACGACTATACCCACTACGGTGGTGGTGTAAATCAAAAGAACATTTTTTTCGGTGGGATTCGGCATAAATATTGTAGCTCTCTAGACCAGTGTTCCCCAAACTTTCGACATCTGTGTACCCCTTCTATAATTTTCGTAACACTGAGTACTCCTCGTCAAAGAAAAATGCATATAAGTACTTTAATAACAATCAAAATATATTCCTTTTTTAGTACATAAACAAAATAATAATAAACGAAAAATAAAATTCATTCATAATAAAATATAAATAAAAGTTATATTATAAAAAATAACATTCATTATAAACCATGAGAAGGATGAAATTATTTATATTGAAACGACAGATAATCATAATTTGGTTCCCTGGTTAATAATTTTAATCTGAGATGCGGTTCCACACCCAAAGGCTGTTCCTTTTTTTAACTTAATGTCTACAAATGCTGAAAAAGCAACTTCACATAGATATGAAGTTGAAAAAGGCAATGATTTCCATTCTCCTCCTTCACCCCCCCCCCCCAATAATAAATCCTGGGTGCGCCACTGTAATCAATTATAATTGTTTATATTCAATAACAATAGTAGATTCCATCAAAGATTCCGTTTGACCAAGCACATTGACACAGTGACGTCTTTAGGTAAAGTGCCGCCCTAAAGCAGAATAAAATAATGCAACCCCTTCCATTAATATTCTAAAATTGTACGGCTAATTTAGTTAATACTGCATATCGAAGGGTTACCAGAGTAAACGTTTTATAACTTGGCACTTTTTTGCACTCTTTACTATACTGATAAGCCTCTTTGCGTAATTATATCGCATAAAATTAGATCAAATGATATTTACTTGTATTAATAATATAATATATTATTTACTAATAAATAAATAGACAAACACTACATGTAAAAAAACTATTTTTAGAATATTTTAAATCATTTTCATCCTAGAGCTGGAGTGCAAAGTAATGAAGCATATACTCTATCAGGGAACTCTGGCGACATTGGCAACTAAAGTAGAAAGCCGATACATTTACAACGACTGGTCATACTTTTTCCGCCCCTCTCGTTGTTGTCTATGGATGACTTGTCATTGTTCTATAGAGTGCTCATACTGACGCCTCTGTCATGTTCACACAGGGAATGGTTTGATTTGAATAGATAAGTTACATGATAAATAATACACTAGCATTAACACACCTTTTACAAATGTAATGCATAGATCAATGCTACATATTTTTTGGAAATCGATATTACCAACGGTTTTTGTGTGAAATACTAGTCTGACTTTGACCTGGTGATGAATAACAGGAATTTACATTATTTATAAATAACACTGATAGTTAATATATTTTGATTTGAGATTTTTGTATAATTCAATTTGAAACGAGAAAGGGCGAATCAATATGTCAAGCAATCTGGGATCTGATTTTGACGGCTAAACAGTGGACCGCTCGTTGCTTGTGCAAAAAGATATGCTCAGGCTTTATTAATCTAAAGACGGTGCTGGTGTGGAGTAACAGGCAACCGATCGCGAGTGTGGAAGAATATGAGATAAAATTAAACACGACGTGTCAAGAATGTCACACGTCAAATACTGACAACTGCTCTCGGTGTATGCATTGACGCTCATTCAATATTGGTGTATTGAAGGTTGCAACACACAATATTGCACGTCTATAATGTTTGGTTCATTTTCGTAGGACACTCACACATTCAAAAACCTGCTTCAAAATGTAATGTATTGGGGAATAGACTATCGGAATGATATTTATTAATCTATTCTGTGATATGAACTATGTATCATCATCGGCCGGGGTCAATCAACTGCTAGATGAAGGCCTCCCCAAGCTTCTTCCAACTCTCTCAGTCCTGTGTCGTTCGCTGCAACGTATTTCCGCCGAACTTTACCAATTCGTCAATCCAGCAGCTTTTAGGGCGACTCTGTGGCCGTTTCGTGCCCCTTGGGTACCACTAGATGAAGGCGTTTGTCCAGCGGCCGTCCTTTCGGCGAGCAATGTGCCCCGCCTATCTCTATTTCAGCTGTTTGACAACGTCTATTACATCGCGTACTCTTGTCTACTTCCTAACCCAGTCGTTTCTCTTACGGTCCTTTCGCGTGATGCCCAACATACACCTCTCCATGCCTCGCTGTGTGACTCTTAGCCTATGGACATCTCTTGTGTTGAGGGTCCACGTCTCGCAGCCATACTTGAGCACGGGTAGCACACATTGGTTGAACACCCTACGCTTAAGACATAATGGTAAATCACTCTTTAAAATACTATTCGTCCGGTTACAGTCCGTCGTTACAGACGTCCGAAAGCACTTTATACCAGCTTTGTTCTGCGAGCAATTTCATCGTGCATGCTTCCGTCTATGGACACCTGCTGTCCTAGATAGACGTAGCTGCTGACTTGTTCGAGTTGGGTGCCATTAATAGAGATAATAGCAGGGTCCGAAAAACAATTCCTCATCACTTTTGTCTTTGAGACGTTTATCTTTAGGCCGACCGTTTGACTGACATCCGCGAGTTCTTGCATGCTACCTTGCAACTCTTTTGGGTCTTGTGAGAGTATAACAATATCATCTGCAAAGCGCAGGTGATTGAGGTGCTCCCCATTAATTGGAACACCTTTCTCCTCCCAATCAAGTTTCCTAAATAAGTCCTCAAGTGTAGCGGTGAATAGTTTAGGTGAAATGGTATCACCTTGGCGGATACCTTTGTTAATGAGAAATTTACACGAACGTTTGTGGAGTTTCACGCATGCTGTGGCATCACTGTATATCAGTGGCGAAGGCTCCATACTAAGCGATTATTTAAAGCCTACCTTCTAAGAAAACTATATCTTCAAGTATTTATTTCAAATTGCAATAAAAAAATATATAGAAAATTTTAAAATATTAAGAGTCATCTATTGTGTGAATTTGAATGTAGACTATGTAAATTAGCCGAGTTTAGAATCAAACAAAAAATTACAAGCGAGTGACGACATCTGTTGTTTTTCTTTGAATGACGATTGTCGATTATTGACTTCATAATCGAAAATGGTTTTCTATACCTTATATGACTCATGTCTTCGAGCAAGTCTACAAATTTTATCACGTCTTGGAAGCGTTCGAGTGACCGCCTTCCAACTCTTTTTGCAAAGTTTATTGTCTATGCCTGCCGCTTTAAATAATAATAAATAAATAAGATGATTTAAAAAAATAATGTCTATTGGGTTCAATCAGATATAATTATTAATTGATTTTAAAAATAACAAATAATTGTATCTCGTGATAATTATTTAGATTAGTTCAGTCATAGACAAACATAATTTATATCGTTTTAATTCAGTCAGATTGTTGTTCAAAACATGGTGGTATAGTTTTATTTTGTGAGACAATTCTGTGATTTATTGTATTCTGAATGTGGATAGATTATCTTTTTTTGTACCCTAAGTCATTCGTCAGTGCTTCAAATACAAATTATTTGTAAAAATGTCTAGTTTTCCAACTGAAATTGGTCATTGCTGTAGTACAGATCAAATTTTAAAAATATCATTTTCAAGTTTGACGTTTAACCAAAAATCAGAAATTATCAAAGCTGGAAGATCAACCGTTCATTTAAATTTGCATACAGCAAAAAAAACTTATGTTAGACATTTCCACAACAATTTATATGACAAATATTCGTTTTTGACTGGCAGTTGTCAATTAAATAAACTATATTGTTGGCCATGTATGCTATTTGCCACAGATAAGTCTGCGTGGAATTATTCTGGTATAAGTGATTTAAATAATTTGACAAATTCAGTGGTAAAACATGTGACTACAGAAAAACATTTACATTCAATCGTAAATCTGGAATCTTTTGGTAAAACTAGAATCGAATTTGCCGTTGATAAACAACAAAAGGCAATTGCTAGAGTACACAATGAGAAAGTCGACAGAAATCTTAATATAATGCGTAGATTGATAGATACAACAATTTTTTTGGGTAAACAAGAATTATCTTTTCGAGCACACGATGAAAGTGAATCATCAAATAATCGTGGAAATTTCATAGAATCTCTTCAATTTTTATCATCTTACGATTCTGTAATTGAAGGACATTTTAATTCATTAAAATCTTCGTGCGCCTTTTCTGGATTATCAGGTGAGATTCAGAATGATTTAATTTCGTCAATATCATCCGTAATTATTTCAGAAATTAAGGCTGAAATTGCAGAAGCTAGTTTTGTTTCTATAATGATAGATGAAACACCAGATATTAGTCGCCGTGAACAGTTAACAACCATTTTGCGATACGTTTCAAATAATTCTGTAGAAGAACGATTTTTAGGTTATGTAGACGTAAGTTCAGAGAGAACTGCCATTGTTTTGAGTTCACATGTATTCTCCATATTAGAAAAGTTTAATTGTAGTGAAAAATTGGTAGCGCAAAGTTATGATGGGGCTGCAGTAATGTCTTCAGAATTAAACGGAGTTCAATCAAAAGTTCGAGAAAAATGTTCTATGGCCATATTTGTACCGTGCCATGCTCATATTTTAAATTTAGTTTTATCTAGATCCGTTGAAAATGTTGCGGAATGTAAAAAATTTTTTGGACACATTAATAAATTAGTGAGTTTTTTTAATACATCTACAAAGAGAAGTGCATTGCTCAATGAAATAATGGATCGCCGTCTTCCAAGTGTTGCATCGACCAGGTGGCACTACCACTCTCGTATACTTAATGTAATACATGACAATAGATCTGATTTCATAACGACATTCGAGACAATACAGAATAATTCTTCTAAATGGGATGAAGATTCTTTAACCTTTGCAGATGCTTATGATAGTAAATTTAAAGAATTTGAATTTAACTTTTACTTAGGAATATTCTCCGAAATCTATGCCCGAACGGATATTTTATTTAAAATTATTCAAAGTAGAACTGTAAACATTTCTTATTCCATTAAAAAAATTAACGAATTTAAAAAATGGTTAGAGACCGACTTCCAAAATAGTTTTAGTAATTTATATAATAAATATAAAAACCTCTGTGAACCACCAAAAAAACGTCGCAGAAATGAATTAAATGATGAGCAATATTTTAAAATCATTTTTAAGGAGGTTTGCGATAACATTTTAATGCAAATGAACGATAGATTTGTTTCATTTGAAAAATTAAATTTTTTAGAATGACTTGAACCGACGCTATTTAAATCGTTTAAACGAAAATTTCCAGATAAACTATTTGAATCCCTGAAAAACAGTTATTCTGGTATTTTTGATTCAAGTCAATTGAAAAACGAACTTAAAGTCATTTATTCTTTACCAGAATTTCAAGATTCAAATTTAAGAGAGTTGTTCGAATATTTTAAAAACAAAAAATGTCTAGTGGAAGCTTTCTCACAGACTTATAAACTAGTCAAATTATTTTTAACGCTACCGACCACGACAACGACGGCAGAAAGGAGTTTTTCTACTCTAAAACGTGTCCACACATATTGTCGAAATACTCAAAATCAAACTAGATTATCGAACCTTTAATTATAGCTATTGAAAAAGAATTATTAATTAAATTAAAACGTGGGCAAACATTTTATGATGATGTTTTAAAAAAAATTCTGCAGAAAAACAGACGAATTGACTTAGAGTACAAATGATCATATAGTAAGCCTTTATATTAATTACCTACTGAAATATCTTGAAGTGTTTTGAATGGCAAAATGACAACAACGGCTTTTTTCAAAGCCACCAATGATATATTTTTGGGCGTATGTTACGTGTATGAATGTTTATGAAAATACATAATTTAAACTCATCGCTCAATTTTATACCGTCGGTGAGCTATTGAAATTTCAACGATTCAGTGTGGCGTTGTCATTAGTGTGCACATATTATTATATATCAGTACTAATATCGTAAGTATTATCTTCTTATTTCCTGTAAGTATACCTTACAAGTGTGCTATTTTTCTCTGATCTCTACAGCTTACCTCTTCCCAAAAGTCACCCTTCGCCACTGCTGTATATACTGTTCAATATGTTTATGTAGCGTCTGGAAATTCCTTGGTTGCTAAGGATCTATTTTTCAAGATCCCTTTTTATGTAAAACAGACGCTGTTTCCGTAAATATGCAGTTTTAATGAATAGATTTGCAAGAGAACGTGGAAGTAAAAAAATATCTTATCATGATAAGATTTTAATTGAATTATACAAAGGACTTTTACTTGAGGTATATCCAAATATAGTTAAAAACGCTTCTTTATTTGGAAGTACCTATATTTGTGAAAAAACATTTTCTACAATGAGCATTAATAAATCAAACTTAAGATCAAAATTAACAGACAACCATATCGCATCTATTTTGCTTATTCACACCACAAAATTTGAGCTAAGATTACAGTATTTAGTTTCAAACAAACAAAAATATTGCAAAAATCGGTGTGTGTACTTATGTACGCGCGTTAGAAGTTATTCTTCTTTGGCGTCTAAACAAAAACAAAACTTGTAATAACCTAGATTCTTCGGCTAGCTCTGGTGTGGTGATTTAGAATCAGGTTCACAAAATAAATAAAAGTGTTTCTTTGGTTCATCGAACTATCCAAATTATTTGTTTTTCTTATTGGTAAGAAGTTGAATTGGAGTACCGCTGGTTTAAAATTATCTTGTTGCTTAATTCCGAGTTTATTAATATTATTTACTATTACTATTTTAATTATCTTGTTAAATTACACAGTCAGAAAAAGGCCCTTATTTGAGTGCCGCTGGTTTTAAAATATTTTATTCCGCCTAACACAGCGATAAATATTTCAAAGTATTACGCAACCAGAATGCAATATAAATTATAAAAATTATGTGTTACATCGCGGCTGGTCACACGAGTGCCTAGACATTTTCCAGTGCTTTTATAAGAATGTAGACTAAAGTAAATAGTATCATGACACCTACTTTTGTATTTCATAAACCATCATCTACTACCTACACTATACAGGGATTTTATAAGAAATTAATACATTCGCCTAGTATGAAAATATCTTTATTCATTATTTAAATTTAGTAAAAATGCAAAAATTCTAAAAGAAATCACCATGGTATTAAACAATAATCAAAAACAAATTGTCTTTAATTGATAATAAAGCAATATATACCTACATAAGTTTATGAGTGCCTAATATATTTTTTCCAGTGCATCGATAATATTTGAAAAATAGAACATTATGATGATTTTATATTTTGTTCACAAACAATCTACCTTATCTATATTATGAAAACCTGATACATTTTTTTTAAATATTTCATCAATATTATTTTTAGCGTAGTAATAAATAGGTGAAAATTGTCGAAGGCATTGTCATTTCTTCATAAACAATCTACCTGCAAGATCTTATGCGAACCTAATACATTTTTTTTAAATGCGATATGTATATTATTTTAAGCTAGGTGACAATTCTAGTAGAAATTTTTATTTTTTTTAAAACAATCTACCTGCAGGGTTCTATGCGAGCCTGATACATTTTTTTCAAAATATGCGATATGAATATTATTTTAAGATAGGTGAAAATTTTAGAAGACATTGCCATTTTTTTTAAAACAATCTACCTGCAGGGTTCTATGCGAGCCTGCTACATTTTTTTCAAAATATGCGATATGAATATTATTTTAAGATAGGTGAAAATTTTAGAAGACATTGCCATTTTTTTTAAAACAATCTACCTGCAGGGTTCTATGCGAGCCTGATACATTTTTTTCAAAATATGCGATATGAATATTATTTTAAGCTAGGTGTAAATTCTAGAAGACATTACCATTTTTTTTAAAACAATCTACCTGCAGGGTTCTATGCAAGCCTGATACATTTTTTTCAAAATATGCTATATGAATATTATTTTAAGATAGGTGAAAATTTTAGAAGACATTGCCATTTTTTAAAAACAATCTACCTGCAGGGTTCTATGCGAGCCTGATACATTTTTTTCAAAATATGCGATATGAATATTATTTTAAGATAGGTGAAAATTTTAGAATAAATTGCCATTTTTTTAAAAACAATCTACCTGCAGGTTCTATGCGAGCCTGATACATTTTTTTCAAAATATGCGATATAAATATTATTTTAAGCTAGGTGTAAATTCTAGAAGGCATTACCATTTTTTTAAAAACAATCAACCTGCAGGGATCTATGCGAGTCTGATACATTTTTTTCAAAATATGCGATATGAATATTATTTTAAGCGTAGTAATAAATAGGTGAAAATTGTTGAAGGCATTGTCATTTCTTCATAAACCATCTACCTGCAGGATCTTATGAGAGCCTTATACATTTTTTTCAAAATATGCTATATGAATATTATTTTAAGCGAGGTGAAAATTCTTGAAGACATTGCTATTTTTTAAAACAATCTACCTGCAGGGTTCTATGAGAGCCTGAAACATTTTTTAAAAATATGCAATATCAATATTATATTAAGCTAGGTGAAAATTTTAGAAGGCATTGCCATTTTTTTATAAAAAAAACTACCTGCAGGGTTTTATGAGAGCCTAATACATTTTTTTTAAATAATATATTGTATGCAATACCAATATTTTAAGCTTAGAATTAAAAACAATTTTAGAAAGCATTGCCATTACCATGATAGTTTTTAAATAATAATAAAAAACTATTTTCATTAATTGATTATAATATAATATGCCAATATACACCTACCTGCAATAGTTTTATGAGTGCCTAACACATTTTCCATTGTATAATTATTATTATAAGAATGACGTGAATATTCGAAAAGTGGATTGACTGCATCATGATACTTTTGTATTTCACAAACCGTCTACCTTACGTCCTTCTATAATCTATACCCATAATACCAGGTACCCTAAATCAATGATGTATTTTGTGATTTTGTCTGCACGCAAAAAAACATTGTTATACTAATATACTATTATCTCATATTGTATTATAAGAAAACGGAAGAGAGCAATAAATCTAAAGTGATTTCTTCAATAAAAACTTTTATATTTTATTATTAGACACATGGGTTGTCAGATATGCATTGTTGGGAAAAAATATACCTACCTAGCTCGATGCATTTCCAAGAACAAAATTTTAACTTGGCTAATTGTGGCACCCATTTTTCGTATCAACATATTATTATGTAGGAACAATAATCAGGGTTTTTCAACCAATAAAATCATTGTTTAATAGAAAGATAATTATATTATTATTTTTTCAGATAATATAAAATATTCTGATGAGGCTCGAGAATTTTACGAGACATCTTGCTATCTTCTAGGATTCCACGAGAAGGAACGGTGTATTCGAGGATTCCACGAGACGGAACGGTATTCTCGAGAAATTCACGAACCGGAATGGCGCTCCAGGGCGTTCTGCCCCATTCCGAGCGCTGAATTCAGAAACAGATGGTCGTATAGCATTGAGATTAGATTAATGTATAAATAAAACACCAATAACTAAAAAAATAGGTAAGTAATAAAAATCACCAGTAGATAGAAGAAAATAGGTAAGTATATGAGATATATAATCATACTGTATAATATTATACTTATCTAGAATTGTGAATGATTCAAAAGTAGGTTAGTAAGTAGGTGCTCGTATGTATCAAATATCTATTAATGACAACGTTGTAACTTGTAACCAGATATTTCATGTCAACAATTATTGTCAAGTGTATGTTGATTGTTAAATCTGATAAAATTGGACCATTATAGCCTGCTAACAATCGTTGCATTTCCAACATACATTCAACTTATTTCATCGTGAAATGCTCCACGAACAACGCGTAATTTTTTTATCTCAATGCTATACGGTCATTTTCCCCAATGCAACAGTTCACGGTGTTAAGATCTACCATAAATAGTGCACACTAAACTTTGTCAGTCATACGTATTTGTTTTTATTGAAATAATACTACAATTAACTACAGATGGTGTTGGTTAGTTATTAAAACTTAATTAAACCCTTTGAATCCAAGCCATAATTAATAACGGTCAAAAGAAAGTCTATCTACAAAATATATAAAATTATGCAATTAAATCATACATAACTTTGGATATTTTACTGATAGAATAATATTTTTTTATCTATATTAGAGTTTGGTTAGGCAGGACTTATGAATTTAAAAATATGAACCATCAACATGACGTGTAATAATATTATGTATTCTTAATCCAACGAAAACAAATAAGTACGAATGAAAAAGTGTGCATAATTCTTTTGGATCGCCCAAATTATACCAAAACTATTATGGTTTGGTTTAGGCAGAGTTTAATTATTTTTAAAAACTATCCAATACCATCTGTAGATTATTGTAGTCTTAGTTCAATAAAATCATATACGTATGACTAACAAAGTTTAATGTGCACTATTTATGGCAGATTATAACAGCCTACCTCCCCCTTCGCTACTGCCATCAGCGGCCTTGACAGTGTCGCTCATACGCAGACTTAGAATACTGCGCTCTTTCGTTTTATGTTTGTTTTGTCGGTTCAATTGTATAAGATTCATCCGGCGGTGCAGGTGACTCATTTAGGTGTTGGTATCATTACTTCCAAAGCACCATTCCAAAGTGATTTCGCCATGGCTGCAATACCAGAAGAAATAATGTCATTCCTCTACCTAGCAATTTATTTTAGGCTATTATAATCTTAAACATTCTAATGCAACAACAAAATTTATAATATATCTCTCTCAACACCCCCCAAACATGAAAATTATCAGGATGATTTTAAACATTGAAATTGAAAGCCAATAAACTATACCTTTGGGCTTAAACAAATAAAAACACGGCAAAAAAATGATTTGTAATAATTCTCCGGCACCTTTTTTAGAAAAATTTCTTAGATCTTAATTTCTAACACAACAATTTCGATACACTAATGTCAGGTTTTTTTAGAAACCCAATCCCTAATGGAACTGTCAAAAAATTCTCGGTGTCCACCCGAATTCCGGAGTGGTGTAGGTCATTGCTGGGGAGGGCTAACAGGGCTCTAGCCTAGGGGCCCGGGCTGTGGGGGGCCCGGCTAGTCGGGTTGACCAGATAAGTGAGTTAAACACACATCATAAATTAGCTTTAATAGTAAAAAAAGTCGAACACTTTCAATTACTTATAAAATTGTGTAATATATTTTTTGATTATCATGTGTCGATACTCGACAGCTCCATTATTAAAGTAGATGTATTAAAAATCGCCAATAATTCACTGTATAAGTAATTTAATTGTATAATTAAGTTTTAATTTGAACTAAAACACAATTTGAAAAACGTTAATGTAGTGTTTCACACTGCCTTTAATCTTAGCGGTAGGTAGGGGCCCCGCTAAATATCCTAGCCTGAGGGCCCGTTTCAGGATGTGGGGACCATGGTATAGGTACACCGAGTGCAATAGACAAAAGATCGATAAACGAGAAATTAGGCTGTGAAGAAGAAAAAGAGCCTATGGGACTAATTTACATTCTCCTCCTTGGCCCCCCCCAATATTAAATCCTGGGTGCGCCACTGCATGCACGAATATGCTTTACCAATTAGTAAACTATACAATTACGACAAAATCAAGCAGAAATTTTCACATTTAAGTCTTATCAAATGACGTTAACTATTTATTTTATACAACGAATAATTTACAAGATTTGAGAATGTAACATTCTTTAAATTAAACATACATAATTATTTGAAGGCATCTCAGATATGCATGTGAAAACTGCTAGTTAATTTTGTCGTAATGAGATAGGATGCACTTAGCTTAATTGGTAAAGCACGTTGGCGCGAATACCGCAGTTACATGTGCAAGTATTTTTTTCATAAAAAAATATATTCGGTACCTATGTTATATATATATTATATCTCTCTGAAGTATAGACTGCTCTGCTGAACCAAAAGCAATCCTCATCAATGGCATTAAAATCTAGCGAGTCAACATGTACGTCTATCTTGGACAAGAAATGTCAATTGATTGATTGTGGTATGTATGACAAGATTGCTCACCAAAACCAAACTGACATGTAGTGCATTTGGGCGTCTGAATAGTATCTTCAAAAGTGCCATCCCATTGAGTCTTAAGCGTAAAGTGTTCAACCAATGTGTGCTACCAACGCTCACGTATGCATATTTAATATAAAGTTTTAATGTAAGAAGAATCCAAAAATTATGAGTAGCTCAACGTGGCATGGAAAAGTGTATGTTGAGCATAACGCGTAAAGATCACATAAGAAACCAATGGATAAAAAATCAGACAATAATACGCGATGTGATAGAGGTCGATAAGCTTGGTGAAATGGTAGTGGACTGAACATGTCCCTCGCCGAGTAGACACCTGCTGAACAAATGCCGTCATACATCAGTACCCAAGGGGCACTAAATGCCTACGGGGACGCGCTAAAACTATCTGGATAGACGAGGTCATACAGTTCACAAAGAACTAGGTACCGATAAAAATGAAAAGAGCTAGGGGAGGCTTTCGTCCAGCAGTGGATCGACCCCGGTTGATAATGATGATCTTAGGTGTTTTAAATTATGTGAATATGTTCTAGTGAAGAATTCGTTGGATAAAGAAATAGTTTATTAAATTATTTTTATTAAGTACTGACTATTATCTTGAGTCACGTACATAAATATAAAATTGCATCCAAAAATAGCGAATATTCGACAAATTTAATATAAAATATTTCTTTTATCATTGTCAATATTTTATTTTAGTTGGCGGCAACCTAGAAAACATTTTGCGACTGATTGGTTGGTGGGTACCTAATTCATGTCTAAACTATTCATAAAAATAAAATTTATGTGTAACAAAAAGAATTTAAGATTTTTTACGTCTATGTAATTAAACTTTTACCTATCCAATAGTATAAAATTTATGACTGGGCAATAAATTAAACCAAGATTTGTTTTTCGTATGAAAACTTGCTAAACCTTCAAAAATTCATAATTTTCACCCGAAGAATAATTGTATAAAAGTATGTACCTCATTGCTATATCATAACTGATATATGTATATAGTCTAATATTATCACGGTTGGTGCAAATGTGTGGTAAGAATATTGCTTGTGCATAAACTAGAAACTAAATTATTTCTAATTTAGGATGAGAAACTGTTTTAACTTTAACGATGTCAGCCACTTTATTTTGATAACAATACATTTATAACGTTGCTGTAATTTATTAGATAACTTGAAATGTCTCATTTTAAATTATTATTATCTAGAGTCACAACAACAATTGTAAAATCGAAAATAATTAGCATGATATTATTTCCATAATTTATTTGAATGATTGCTTCAACGGCTGTAACGTTATATTACTCGTAATTACAACAAAACGCAATAATATTATAATATGATAATATTATTTCTTAAAATTATAATGATCAGAATCGGTTTTATTCGCTTCAATAGGTTATTTTCGTTTAGTGAAAGGACTATTGAAGCGGACGAATCCGGTATAACGTAAACACGTATTTTATATTATGTGTTATTGTTTTATCAGTGTTATTTCAGAAATTACGTAAACATACATTGTTATCAAAATAAACGATACCTGCTTAATCTTAATTCCTACTTATGTTGATAGAAATAAATCAAAATAATATACATCGTCGTAATTAATAGGTAATAAAGGCGTGTATATATTATTTAAACAAAACTTATAACTACTTCCAATTATTGGATATTATGTTAGTCAAACTATATGATTAATGAAAACAAACTTGATTTGATCTACTTCTTCTTTGGCAGCCTTCCATCCCCTACTCGAATTATAAAAGCCTTTCCATTTTTCGCCATTTTTATAGATCTGGTCTATTATTTACATTCTATTGATTTAATTTAAACTAAATCTTTTTTAGGTGTACTGTTGGGTATACCTATGTCCCGAATACCATAAACGGCAAGGCTCATTAATGGTTCTATTCGGAATAAGCTATACATCTTGGCTTGGATCTCGGCATTATAATAATGACACATACCTCATTATTTATCTCGCATCTCTTGCAGGACCGCTTTTAATCGAAAAAACTGGTAGTTTCCGGAAAAACTTAGGATGAAGAGGACGTAAAAGGTTCCATTCCTTCCATTTTAGTTGTATTTTTATTTTATTTTGTATTTCTATGATGGTGACCTACGCAATATAATATGGAACTTTCTACTTGTCATCCACAGGGAAGTTGTATGAACATATTTTTGCTTTTACGAGAAATGGTTGTTAACCACTTGCTTAACCTACAATGTCCATACTTTGGTCTAATACACACATTGGAAAACCATATGTGAATTTTTTAGACCCACAACATTATAAACCGACGTGGTAACTGCTTGGCCATATTCCTATAGCACACAACGTTTTGTTACGCTTCATGGAGACCTTTTGCAATAAGGATTTGTAATAACTTACTTCAACGTCTCCATAATTTCCAACATGTATCTTCCCATAGCATGTTTTAAAACCAGATTTTTTTTTTTAATTTAAACAGGGAAGTATTAAAAAATGCACAGTTCTAATAATATTGTGTGCAAACTGCGTATTTCTGAAAGTTGTTCAAATCGTTTTTGTAATGCCACATCTGAGCCAAGAAGGATGACATTTTTGTTATTTTTAAAGTTGTTCTGGCTTCAGTTGAAGTGTGTTGACTGGGAGACGTATGCATATATTGTACAAACTTGCCCCTACACTTTTCCCACTAACTTTACACGACTTCAAATAATATGCGCAAAAAAGTACGTCACTTCAAAATAAAATTCCAATGGTTTCGCAAAAGACGCTAACTTGTTTTCTGAAAATTTTTCATGAAAATTATTTTTTATTTAAAATAGGTAAGTATTGACTTTGTTCATAAATCATTTCCTAGAAGTTTTAATTATTTTTAAAACGAATTACTTAAATAAGGCTCAAAAAATAAGATTTTCCGTTAAATTAAAATTTTAAATGTCAAGTTTTTAATTTCAAATGCTTTTAATAAATCAATCATGTCTTTAAATGAGCTCACTTCACAAATAAACAGTCTATAATTACATTTCAAAGTACGTCAAATTGGTGTAGAATATAAAAAAAACAATAATTATTTTATTATTATTAGTATTATGTCACTGACCAACGGCGTGTTTGTAGTTGTGGTGTTGAGAAACACACACATTATATAATATTATAATGTGTAATATACCCACTATTTTTTTCCTTTATAATAACTTAGGTTCTGTAAATAATTTAGTAATAGTGGGCAGATGAGGAAATATACAAATATGGTATGCAGTTTTGCTGGATAGTAACACTGATAGAATAAAAAAGACTTAACATTAATAATATGAAACCTTTTTAATAAGTAAATCTATGTAAAATTAACAATAATGATTGCTCATTTAATATTCCTTAATTTATCATTTATACGTAATAAATAGGATCTATGAATAAAATTTCACGTTACTGCTACCTGCCTGAGAAAGGTTAAAACAACACTACGCATAATGTAGGTATCAAGTAAATAGCAAAGAACATATTATTATGCAATCCAATCTACAATACGAAATTCCTTGCACTTAATTAAATCAGTGTGAATAATAGTTTTTTTTATTCAGGTTCACTTTCATAGAGGTGTGCTTAATCTTCTTAATATCTGTCATTTATTTTCTACCGACGCACGTTGATTTTAATATCTTTGGCTTCATTATTGGGCGGCATTTATAAAATAATTAATTATATCTGAATGGCTGTTTTTTTAATTTTAGCAACAATATATTCTCACTTAGCAATGATTAAGCTGCGCCAGCATCCAGCGCATCTATTCTATACACAAGACTGCTATCGGCCGCTATCGCCGGCTATCGAGTGTAGATTATCATATTATGTTTGTATTGAGGTATTATAATTATTAGATACAATAAGTTACCCGTCTCAACAGTCAAAACTGCCTATCTTGCTCTAAACGTTAGCACAGCCAAGAGAAGTGCTGTTAAAACATAGCGCATGAATTTGAAAAACTACCCTCCATAGCCACAGGCAGCGGCCGATAGCAGTCTTGTGTATTAAATAGATGCGCTAGAATATGTCTGCTCCGTTCGACGGTGAACGAAATAATCGGCGTAAAAATCAAACCACGAAAATTATCGTGGAATCATGTAATGGTTCGTTTATGTTTATACCGTGATACTTATGTATTACACCTTATTCACTAATTATGAACAGTAGTTATACTTTTCGGCACTCACCTGTCACTTATTCCAGCCACTTCTATATGCAAATGTAAACGCCGAGTAACATGTATGCCTTACAGGAGGAGTTTCAACCACAAACCAAGCCAAACCGGAAGCTATTAGGTGATTCAATGCTTTACAGGTTTCACTGAGATAAATGACTAGTTTTGTGATTTTGTTTCTTAATATTTTTTACTATCGCTATATGATTTATAGGTAAGTATATCTTCTCAATATGATTTTGTACAACGTCGTTGAATGTAAGTAAGTGCATATTTTTCAAGTCATATAAGTAAAATCTGTCCTATTTTTATTGCCACGCACCACCGGTTGACACAAACCGTCACTTCTCAAAAAAAAACCAAGTTACACTTTTGAAATATGCTTACATCCACGGCGAAGAAAACAAATTTGAGAAAATTTTTAGAAAAAAGCAAAACGTAAGATGTGGGGAATCCATGTACCCATGGGTATAAGTTACCGGATTCGGCGACGGAAGCACCGGATACGAATCCGCCCGAGGTAAGATTTTTATCACGTCAATGCCTGGCTTTTTCCTTTGTCCTCCTGTCAAACGGCTGATTTTTTTCAATACAAGGACGCCTGTCTCGAAAATAGCTTCTGCCTTATATGGTATTGGGAAAAGATTTGCATATTGCCGATGTTTTTCTTTTCAATCGTTGATTTTGTGTTGTATTTTTTCTTTTCTTTACACAAAAAAATATATCATAACAAGGTAAAAGAGAGTATGAGAAAACGTAGAAAATACTGTTTGTTTCCGAATATTTTATCAAGCACCCATTTTATTTTGCCGGTATTATGTATAAAATAAAAAAAATCCTTAACAAAATTAAATGCATTCTGAGGTCTACTTGATATATTATATAGAAGCAAATATTTCTTTTAATGGTATGCACGGTCAATGGAAATGCATTGCAGTATTAATTTAAATATAACACAATTTTATAATAGTAATTCCAATTTTCTCAAAGTGATATTTTCAACTAGTAAAGAATGGTTTACTAGCATATACTAATTACACTTAGTCACAAGTCACAGTAGAAATGGTAAAGCATACGTCAATGTATCATTCTCTGATTAGGCATTGTGTGTGGCTGAAACTCCTTCATAATACGAATTGCAGGAATCTACGATATGCTTCGTAGTCTGAATTTTAGCACTATATTTGCTTGGATGCCTGTACAGAAAGATCTTCTAATAGATCCGCAATTAAGAAGGAGTTGCTCACGCCCAATGTTTACCAGTAATATTGCAATAAAACTTTCTGCTAGCCCTCAGTAAAAAAAACTCGTCTCCTGCAATCCAAAAGGAGTCCTCAAATGAAGACGTTATCTTGATTTCTATAGCCGAAGTTCCGAAAAAAAACATTTAAAAATATATAACTAATAAAACATAATTATTTTTATTAAAAAAAATATTATAGGGTACATTTCTTTAATATGTGATATTAACACGAAGTAAAAAAAACTAGGCTAATCAACAAAAATGGCCTTAAAATTGTTTACACAATCATAATTTTTTAAATTTTATTGTTTACTAAATTTTCACCAAATGTACCTACTTATTTCTATTTTTATAGCATCTAATATTACCTGTAATGGTATTCTTTCCATTTCTCTCGGTTCTTATCTTCCCGCTGTCACGTATTGCAGCCAAGCATAATTATTAGTTCTCGAATCCCGCGAGGCATAGTTACCCTCGGGTAGGGATTGCAATACCAAATGAAGATATGAATAACGGTATTTCGGTATTTAATATTGAATAACGGTATTTGTTAATGCATTAAATAAAGCTTTTAAATTCTTTTTATAACATTTTTATAGCAAAATTTAAAGTGCCCACCTACATTTATTATGTTGACTATTAAAAATATGCTATATTATAGAATAATTGAAAATATTATATTTGCCATTGGTGTTTACTATTTCAAATTATGTTAATAATTCATCGGGACAATTTTATTAATATTTTTGGTGATTTTTTTTTAAATTATTATTATCTCATCTCTGTTGGATTTAGTCAATATTATATATATATATTATATATATATATGCGTTTTAGTAACACATAACTTTTACATTTAATTTAATAGGCAATATAGTAGTGAGTAATGGATACATAATATTAAATTCATTTTCAATAATCGTAAATGAGTCTGCTTTCTTTATACCAAAAATACCGGTATTTGGGTATCGATAAATACTGGAATAAAGATATTGCAATCCCTACTCGATATGTATGAATGTACCTACCACTTTATAACTTTTTTTTTATCAAGCATATAATAGATTCATTGAATAATAATATATCCAATCCAAATAGTAAATTACTTAAAATTACATAACAACACTAGAAAACAATTATGTTTTGTTTTGCTTTTCAAATTATTATATTGTTCAGCAAAAATATTCTTCTTCGCTACATATATTATTAAATATGGCTAAAACCAATATCTTCAATAATTTCATTGTACATTTTCTTATAAATAAACCGTCTAGCCAAGTTATACAAAAACTTTATTAATTAATTATTTAATTTTCAACTAGGTATGAAATTAATTATTTTGCTGAGAATAGCAAGAAAAGTTCAGACGCTCGTATAGAGACGTTTCTTGTAGACTGCCACTTGTGTGATATTATTATATTATGAAGCTTTTGAAATAAAAAGCTTGCAAAAATACAAAGTCTCCTATAATAATGTTTTGAACTGTTAAAATACATGTCTTAGATTAATATTTTTTATTTGTTTTCACACACCTATATCTATATCATTTTCTAATCGAAGATAATGTTTTTTATTTGCCACAATATACACAATAATTTCTGTTTCAGGCATTTTTAGATGAGAAGGTCAAGGATAGTGGTCATATTTTTTTCCGGGATGGTTGACACATCGAGATACCTGCATATAATAAAAAAATGTATTATTTGCAAAACAACTGGCTTGGATATTTTTTTAACCGCGTGGATACATAATATTTATTCAACCAATCGCAACTTAACACTATTGGGCAATGTATTAAAAAAATCAATAAATAATAATATTATAGTGTAAAATTTTAGGCGAGACGAAATATATTGTCGCTCCACCATAATTTAAAAAAAAAACAAAGTACAAGGATTATATTTGTTGAAAATTACGATGGCATGATGAAGTAGCTCCTTGTATAGATTTTTAATGTTTGGAAACAAATTAAATACCTAAAATGATTACACGGATATTATTTTCCTTTTGATAATTTCTCAGACGAATATTTTCCTACTAGCTTTCTTTAATGCACGCTCGCCTTTCATTTTTCTTAAAAAAACGATTGGATATAATATACACGCGGCATACTACTAAACACACACAATTATCAAAATATAAAATTATAATAGACATTGATTACAAAGTAAAAAAATAATATTTGTAAAAAATTTGAAAATCTGTTAATACAAACCTCCACTCTGTGGAGGCCCACCTGATCTTATTAGGATCGGATATAGTGATAATAAAAGTTTAAAAAAAAACATCGATCAAAACTTACATAATAGAATTAAAATGTCATTTCTTATCCAAAAATATGAACAATTTATATTTAAAAAAACACACTTTGTAAAAAGTTTGTATTGTTAGAGAAAACTTTGTTTTATCAATGCGTAAGATTATAATTAATTTTACACCCACGGTGGCCGCGCGGCTTAAGCGTTGGACTATCACGCCGTGGGTCTCAGGTTTGAATCCTGGATCTGGCAAGTACACATATTGTTTTTCAATTTGTGTGTGAGTATGGACCTAATAGGTTGAGAAGGTGGCTGACATCCATTTCTCGTACAAACAAAATCTGTTAAAACAAACCTCTACCCTGTGGAGGCCCATATGATCATATGAGGATCGGACATGGTCAAAAAAAAAAAAAAGATTATAATATGATATATAAAATTAAGTCGATGATTTCCTAGACGTTTATATACTTTCTGCATAGATTTGGATGTCAATATGCTACCTGAATTGTTTCTTAAACATATATAAATACATTAAGAAATTTATTGTTGTTTTATAATTTTAACTATAAATTAGGGGTCGTTAGAAAGTCGGAAGGTTACCATACTTTGGCATCATCAGAAAAATATTATAAGCTTCTGCATATTATTCAAGGGATAATTTCCAATAAATAAAAGTTTGGCAGAACAAAAACGTCCTGGCACAAGAAACATTTAGACTGGTTTCGGCTCAGCACTTCATCAATGTTTAGACCAGCAACGAGAAAAGACAGCCAAAATCATCACCAATATCCGATAATGGTACGTAAATAAGAAGATGAGTTGCTTTATCACCTGCCGATGTAAATTTTTCTTATTAGTATCGTTATAAATCATTATTAAAGTATTTCTTCAAACAATTTTATGTTCATAATAAATTCAAGACTATGACGTGTGGGAAAATGTAGTGGAAAAATTATTTATTGCATGTCGTTATTATTGTGTAATAGTCAAAGTTCTCAAGTATGGGGAAAGTTTTCTTTGACAAATATCAAAAACTTTTTGTATACAATGTGCTTATAATATAGCGTATTCTTTTATATAAGTACCTTGTTAATCTTTTTAGTTACAACCCTTAACTTTCTAATGATAATACTTACAATTAAATTCGTACTTAATATTATCTTCATGGGGTCGCTGCCAAAAGTTAGTAAGTCGATAATTTAGATATTTAGAGTTAACCCCGCATTATGTGTATATTATATATAAATATGTATGCTAATAAATAAATAAAAATCCAAGGTCATCCGATATGCAGAACATGCACATAAAGCATTAAGAAATCAGTATTATACCTGATTTTGAAGGGAAAATCAAACTTCAAATTGGACTTACTCCATAATATGATTTTGAGACTTAATAACTTTTGACAGTACCCCACTTATTGTTATGAGTATTATAAAAAAAATATTTCAAACAAACAGTAACATATATTATATTGAGAATTATTATAGAGAATTAATAAATCATATTATATGGAAATAATAACAATATAAGAGTTAAGCAAAATAATGAATTTATCGATAAAATAACTCATTTTCGTAGTAATGGTACTGTCAAGGGTCACAACATCCTCTGGCTGGAACAACTCTGTTATTCTCGATGACCCTTGACCATTATTTCTTGCACTACGCAGCTCTAAGTGTCATTGGTAGAAATAAGTCTGTGGCGTTCTTTACCTTGCCACTCCAGTACTCTTGCAAGTCAGGATCCTTATATATATTATCTTCTCCCCTCATCATGGTTGTGTAAGTATCAGATTCTCCAGCAGTCCGACACCCAATATGCCTAAATAAACCGAATATGCGCCTTACGCATAATGCCGAGGAAACTATTCAGAATGTTTTGTTTCTTCGTGATATACTTACTTATGATATTATGCTTACTCATTTGGGCCGCCTAGACGATATGTATAGTCTATCCTCTTTGTATCGATTGACTATCGGGAATGGAGCATGGTTATTGGCTTTGGCGGCTTTGCGACCGACCGAGGCCAGGTTGAAGGTCTGGGTAAGTAAGTTAGTAGTTAGTTACTCTAGTAAGTTTAATAAAGTGCTACGTCGAACAAACAAAACGAGGACCGCCGCCGACACAGGCCACCGCGCATTTCCTCCGTGCAGTAGTCCTTCCTCTCGGCTTCCGGTGTTGCAGAAGTCATCCTTCCTTCCGTCCGTCTTCTCGTCAGGGTCTCGGCACTTGTATGTTCGATACAGTACCCTCGAGTTAGCAATTTATCTTTTTTGCTAGGCCCTTGATCTCAGTAAATTTGGTATTGATTATTTTTTAATACCTAGGGTGGGTGGGTTCTGAGGCTTGCACTTATCTCAAGGATCAGACTGATAACCATCTTTTGATATTTAGTTTATACTCAAGGGAAGTTTGATCTCCGTGTGTTGCAATGGGGTCCCGATTGCGGTCGCTGAAACGAAATGAAGGTCTGAAGGGATTGGGGGATGTGATAAGCTAGGAGGGCATCAGGAGGAGTACCTTCCTGGGCCGGTCAAATTCTGTATGTGAGTGTATGTCATACTGTAATTAGTATGAAATTGTCGTGTTGGGATGGTTGTTGATGGAGCTGTAGAATTGCTTCGTGAGCTTGAGGATATGGGTGTGGAGGGTTTCCACGTTAAGATCGCTGTGGAGTGTCATGTTCCTGATGAACCAGGGTGCATTTGTAATTGATCTGAGAGCTTTGTTCTGTATGATTTGGAGTCTGTTGAGATACTTTAGGCCTGCGTATGCTCAGACGGAGCACGCGTAGGTCATGATGGGACGAATGATAGCTGTGTATAATAGCAATTTGCTGCAGTAGGCAAGTTTGCTTCTATGACCTATCATGGGTTTGAGCTTCGCTAGGACTATGTCGGCTTGGCGTCTTTTTCCGCTAATGTGTTCAGAAAAAATGAGTTTCGTGTCTAGCGTAAGACCAAGATATTTGACCGTATTGGTCCAAGGGATTTTAGTTTTATGCATTGTCAGGTCTGAAAATTTGCGCTTCCGTTTACGTTTCCGTTTTTTAAAGTTGCGCGTGAAGCAAATGGCGTTACTTTTGTCTGCGTTTATCTGTATACGCCACTTGTCGCACCAGGCGGACACCTGGTCGGCCGACCTTTGGACTAATAAAGTAGCTCTATCTATGTGCAGCGATCGGGAGAGGATAGTTGTATCGTCTGCATATTATACAACTATGCAAGAATCTGCTGAGGTATCTATAGGGATTGGAATGTCTCTTGTATATAGGTTATACAGAGATGGAGTGAGCACGGATCCTTGAGGGACTCCGGCACTTGCTGGTCTGATGGTGGATTTGGCTCCGAACAGTTTGACTGCGAAGCGTGTGTCGGTGATGAACGAGTGTAGGATTTTAATGATTGGCTGTTCGACTTCGGCCTCTGAGAGTTTAACAATGAGTCCTTCGACCCAAACTTTATCGAAAGCTTTAGCAATGTCTAGGAACAAGCCAACTGTGCATTTGTGATGATCGAAACCGTCTGTTATGTACTCTGTTACGCGCAGCAGTTGATGGTTCGTGGCGTGACCGGCTCTGAACCCGTGCTGAACGTCTGGAATGAGTTTTTTCTCATAAATAATGATTTGGAGTCTGGAGTTTATAATTCTTTTTAGAAGTTTGCTCATCGTAGGGAGGAGACTGATCGGCCTGTGATTTTCTGGGCGTATATGATCCTTACCGGGTTTCGGTAGGAGGATGACATCCGCAAGTTTCCAGTCATCTGAAAAGTATTGGATCTCTAAACAGGCATTGAAGATCCCTGTTAAGGCAAGGATGCCTTTTTCTGGAAGATTCTTGAGGGTGAGGTTACTCACCCCGTCATTGCCTGACGCTCAAAGATTTTTAAGTCGTTTGATTAAGTATTCAACCTCTTGAGTAGAGGTTGGGGTAATCGGAGGTGGTGGAGGATCTATTCTATCATGTATTATTGCAGCGGCTCCATCTGTGATTGATTTTAGGTGTCGTCTGGTGGACCTTTTGGATTCGTCTATGTCGTTTGGTCTGAATTGATTTTGGAGGCTGTCCGCGAATACCTCAAGTTTCTCCTCTATGATATATACCGTTTTGGTGTGACCTTTTAGTGGAGTTATTGGACATTTCTTTGTCCTCAGGGCTTTAGAGAGTTTTCAGAAGGGGTCACTACCCTTGAGTAACTCTGTGAGTTTGGTGTTCCAGGTCTCAGCAGCGTGATCTGCGTTTAGTTGCGTAATCTCTTTCCTTAGTTTCTTAAACTTGGAAAAGGAGGGCTGATCCCCCAGGATTTGGGCGATCTTTCTAGCTCGGTTACTCTCTGTGGTTTTGAGTCTGGTGGATTTTGGTATGTCTAATCTATGAGTGTCAGACGGGCTGATCTACGTGGAGGCGGCTTTAACAGCGTCATTTATGGAGGTTGTTAAGTACCTTATTGCGGAGTCTATTTTAGGTGTAGACGAGAGATCTAATGGAATCGTGAGGTGTTCCTCCATATTAATTGCAAAATCTTCCCAGGATAATTTGTATCTTTGGGAGTTAGGTGACGTAACTAATGGGACAAATGCATCCCCGAAGAACATTAGGACCGGTTTGTGATCTGAGTTTAGTTCATCTACCGTTTGAATGATGGGTATATAGTTTGTATTACGGATGATGGCAAAGTCGAGAATACTAGGCATGCCTCTGGTCGAGAAATTAGTGGGCGTCAGAGGTGCGACTATAACTGATTGGCTAGCTTGGATGAAATCATGTAGTAATACTCCGCGAGCTGTTGACTTACGGTTGTTCCAAGCGGAGTGCTTGGCGTTGAAGTCGCCGGCTATGACTGTGGGAGTATTATTGGTGTCCAGTAAACTATCATAATCTGACCTGGTGGGTTTCTGTTTTGGCAGACAGTAGATATATGTGAATTTAACTAAGCCGTAATTCTTAGTAGTGACTACTATTGAGGTTGATTCTATTGCCGGACGTGTGGCGCGCGCGGGTGGCTGTAAGTGTATTGAACAGTGCTCGATATGAGATTTTATGAGGATGGCTGTTCCGCCACCTTTAGTAAGTCTGTCGATTCTATGGGTAATGTAGTTCGAAATGTTAAAATGATGCGAGGGTTTGAGCCATGTTTCATTGACGAGAATTATTCAATGTCGTGCTCTTGAAGGAAATGTCGGACTTCGTATTTGTCATTGAGGAGGGATCCTCGTGTGTTCTAGAACGTGGTTTGAAGTGATGTTGGTTTTATTTTACCGGCCATATAAGGTGGGGCAAATCATCTCAAGAGTGGAATGGACATCCTCCGTCAGGGCCTTCATCCTTTGGGACAGCATCGATAAGTGCTGTACCTGTGGATGTTCCTGAGGGAGAGTGATGAAGGAGGAGTGAGGTTCAGTGACCTTTTTGGCGGGTTGCGTTGACATCTGCTTCTTGCCGAGGGAGTCCTGGGTTTGGGAGGCGCTGGTTTTTGGAGGTGCTGATCCTCGTGAGGCTCAGGCGTAACGGCGTTGCACCGGCAAGCTCATCAGAGGTTGCGGGTGCTGGCGTTGGGCGAATCTTTGATTGCCGGGTCGGCAGCTGCATCCTTTAAAGTTCGCAGGGTGCGGACCTTGGCAGTTTGCACACGTTGCCGGTCACATCTGACGGTGCAGGTTGCAGTGACATGGCATTCACCGCATCTGACGTATCTCGGAGAGGCGTGGCAGTTTATGGACGAGTGGCCGAACTCTTGGCAATTGTGGCATTGCCCGGCGGAGGGTTTTCTTCTGAGGGGCTCGACCTAGATTTTGAGTTTCCAGATCGATTTGAGGCTGTATAGTTCCTGTCTTCGCTCTGATTTCTCAACATCCAACAAAACCAGGGGCATTGGGGTCCTGTTCTGTCTTTTGCGCATTCTCTGCACCTTAAGGACTGGGTAATGGAGGGTTGTCGTGAGTTCCTCGAGAATCTCGGCCTTGGAGAATTCATGTGATATGCCACGAATTACAATCTTATATGTTTTTTGCTCGGGGAGCAGGTAAGTGTGGTACTAGGCGTTTCTTTTTTGGAGGTAATCTTGCGCCATGCGGTAGCCTGCGATGGTTGGAAAAGTTATTTTTATTCCGTCTCGCTGGTCGGATGACGATACATTCTTCGTGATAGACTCGTACAAGCCTTTTATGCAATTTAGCAACTTTTTCCAACACCGTATCCCAAATTTACCCATATTTGCATATTATCATCCAGGAAATTATTTATGGAGGATATAATAATAAAAACATGATAAAGACATACCTAATATGACAAATATATTTCCAATTAGATTTTAGGTAGTAATAGATTTATAAACTTTTTTTTATTCAACGATTTGTTATTCAATAATTTACAAGATTTAATAATCTACTTAACATTTGTTTATTTACGAGTAACATATTATTATAATTATACAACTTTTAAATATAGAACATTCGATAAATGTGAAATGAATTTTCTCGACAAATCAAACAGTTGATTATAAGAAAATTAATTATATTTATTACCTATATATTTTTTCTATGCATATTATAAAGAAGACGATATATTATGTTTTGTCCTAAAAAATGACCACAGTAGCCTAGCGGCTTCGCATCATATCCATAATGTCATGTCCTGAGTTCGAATCCTGGGTTTGATAAATTCTCATACTGGTGTTTTGGACGCAGGATAATATGGCGCAAATAGGTTGAGCACGTGGTCAACATCACTTTTTCGTAATAAACAAAAATCTATTAAAACAACCTCCAATCTGTGTAGGCCTACACGATCTTCTTATGAACGGACATGATTTTAAAAAATTGACAATTATTTTTTTCTATATTAATATATTTAATAAATAGCGTTCAACTTACTATTAAGACCTCGTAAGTCCGATATTATAGAAAAATGGAGTTTGTTCGACCAAATTAAAACAAAAAACATTTTAAATCATATCAAAACATCGGTTCTCCAGATGCTGTCCATTTACCGACAAATTTTAAAAACTCGTAAGACTCATGGTCTCAAACATGGAATTAAAACCTTGTATTTCACAACCAGTGTTAGCAGATACATCGATTAGAGAGATGTATAAAATATTGTTTTTATTACGTTTTTTTCTTCCTCTTAACATTCTTCTAAAACAGACTTACAAGGTTTTAATAGTAAAGTGACGATAAGTACCTTCATTTAATGATTTTTTAACACATTTTAAACGGTTGATTGTGTATACTTTACCGCTTACTATTACGTTTTACTTCTGTCAAAGATAGAGATCTTTTTTATGTACACACAATTTAATTCTATGTGTGTTAATATAGGCGTTTTTCAGAAGTTGATACTATTGATAATGGTATTATATTATTTAAAAAATCGTTTATCTAAAGTCATAAATCTTTAACAATGATATGCTCTTTAAGCTCACCTTATTCGTCGGGTTTTATAACGATGACAAAGCTTAAAACTTAAGTAAAGGTATATATAACAAAAGTACAGACTGTGTCTAACACGAGCTACATCGACGCCTACCACCCGGCGCTGCGATCGGCATCCGACAGCCGACGCCGGTTCACGAAACCAGCCCCACAAAGCCACCCTGAAAGCCCCCCTTAAACGACCAGCCTCCTCGCTAAGTTAGCCTTTACGTGAAGAATCCTATACTCGAATCGGCTTCAAAGATCAGTGTTATTTTATTCATTTTTGTGTAGGAGAGAGGTAGAGGATTTTAAATTGCTTTTCTGTTGGGGAACTTTTAAACACTTTTGGTAACAAATCTGTAGATTATAATAAATTTTATTATATTATGTAGGTACAATGAAATACAGATTAATTCTCAAGGTAATGTATTTTATATTGAGATATTGCTGTATGAGTATTAAGCTTGTCTCGCTCGCCGATAAATACTGATTATTCAATAATATAGAATCGCAATAAAATCCATAGAATCAAAAAGAATATCACCTTTTATAACCCTTCATCTAACAATTTCCTCTATTTAGGAGACATTGTTAATACACAATTCAAATGTAAAAAATAATAATTCACCGTAAGTACATGAAGGATTAAATAGTCGTAACCGACGAACATTCCATTGTGTAGCAGATAAATTGTAACATACCTAGCTAAACGCATATGATACGTAAATAAATGCCGATTTTAATGTGGCATATCTCTGATATTATAAAATAGTTTTCATGTGGGTCCCATTTAAATTGAAGTAATTTAGAGATTATATAAATCACAGTAAAAACACTAATAAATCAACAAAATTGAGTTGAGATAATAAATTATTATATTATCAAGGATATTGAACGTTAATAATATTATGTAATATATTTTTTTTAAATAACTACTTGTATATTTATAAGTGTCATGCAGTTTTTAATTTTGCAGTGAATGCAGCGCACTCTTATACTGTTTAATGATATTAATTATATGGCGGATATACGTGGCAGCGAACGACACAGGACCGAGAGAGTTGGAAGAAGCTTGGGGAGGCCTTCGTCCAGTAGTAGATTGACCCGGGCTGATGATGATGATTATGATATGAAATATACTTAAGTTAAAATAATAATAATATTTTTATCAAAAAACATGGAATTTAAACAATGTTATATAATAAATTGATAGAATAAAATAGTTATGTTGTATAAAAATATTTTTTATTTTCTTGTTATCTTGATGCAGGACAGCGGCGTCCGCCAGAGAATCATAATATTTTTTTAAAGATACACGGATGGCCCAAAATACTGTGCAAATAATTATTCATAATATAAATAATACGTTATCTTCCATACAAAAAATCTTAAAGTGAAAGAATATAATATGCGCTTTAAATAATTGTTTTTATTATTTGACCTGTAAGACTACAGCACACAATGTACGAAGGAATCTGGTTTTCTTGTTAGATTACATTATACATCTTATTATGTATTAGTTTCATTCATTTTATAAACGACAATACTGTTTTATTTTCATACAAGCAATATATATTTGTTGATTGAAAAATCGGAATTGGTAGTTAATTTGGTAAATACTCGTATATTAAAAATAATATATTTTTCCAAAATATTAATTTTCCACATATTGTGACTATTGTAATAGCACCCTGACAAAACCACCCGGACATTGCCGCTCAGACATTGCCGCCAAACCAAATCCGCCCATACCAGTGCTCGTCAATACCGCCCGGACAAATCCGCTTAAACAAAACCGCCCGCAAAAAATACAAAAATATATAAAACGAGTGCTTTTTCGGTTTCTCGAATTACGTATCGATAGAAATTTACATACTTACGATAATCAGTATAATTTGATATTTAATCCGTTGCAGCTGTTAGTAAAGTAATAACTAAAAATCATCAGCTTTTAACTCTTAGTATGTACTAAAAACAAAACAATTTAGACAAAAACAGGACCACGTTGAAATTAAAATAGAAAGAAGCAGCAGAAACCCAATTGCGTCAAAGTGTAAATATATCTAATTAATTGAAAGACTGCAAGAGTTAATGCCATTGTATGGCAGTATTTCTAATTTATAGTATTTAAGAAGGTTACCACACAAAATTAAAATGTAATAAAAATAATTTATATGGTTTTATTTTTTTATTTCGTATGTTGTTTTGACAGCAATGTCTGGACGGCAATGTCCGGAGGGTTTTGGTTCGAGCGGTTTTGTCAGGACCCCTATTTTAATAGCTTAACAGATATATAGAATTATTATTATATTATGTGTTATTTTCGGTATCTTCGGCATCAAAAGGAAAAACCGGGGTCTTACTTTAATAGTTAGTTTAAACTGTATAATTTATGTAGTACAGAAAGCTTTCGGTTAATTTAAGGTATCGAATATAGTTATAAACCTGTCTAACAAAACTGACATAAAATTGATTTAGGTAGGTAGGACGTCTGACAATGATGTCTGAGTTGAATATTATATTTTAGAAAGACAACCCCTGATGCTGCTGAGGTAACAAATTGCAGAGTTAATTAAACGAAAAGAAATTTCTCCGGCACATTGAAAATGCCAAGACAAATAAAACTCGACACAGACTCTGAATTCTGAACACAAAAAAGTAACTTTAACAAGTTAATTCAAACAATCGGCTTCTTTTCTATTCCAAATAAGCTGCCGAGTAAATTGTTCACGTTTCTACGGCCATACGGACTCTATACACACAGCAAGGACAGGTATCTCATTGTAGTTCAAGCTGTACTGCCCCGGAATATTATCAAAGCATTTGCCAATTATTACATTTTCATGTAAATAGAAATTTACAAGTTTATTTATATCAAAAATACATCAGGAATTAATAAATTGGTAAACAATAATAATAAATGATAAACTATTTTTTTTATTCAACGAATGAGACAGAAGATTTGAGAATTTAACATCATGTGTATTGAATAAAGATAATTTTATAAAAAATATCTCGAATAAAAAAACAGTTTATTCAATTATTGACAAGTCTAAGTACGCAAAGTATACAAACTAAATAATGATGTGATCCGCGACGTCGGCTAGTATTAAGGAATTAATTAATACCTACCTTAATTTAATATGCTAAAACCAATAGCCAACGTTATAACGCTATTTGATAAGCATTTTCATACAACAACTATTAGTTTAAATCGTCGTAATTTATTAATATGCCCGCAGCTTAATTGGAAAAGCATACTGGCGCAAATCCAACAGATACAGCTTCATGTCCCGTCGGATGTTGTATTTTTTCTTAATGATTTTTTCTAGTGTGTATATCCATGAGATATTTTCAAAATAATAAATGAGTAAAACAAAATAACAATGAAAAAAGGTATAAAATTAAATAACATACATAATTACATAATATGTAAACTAAAAAACTAATATTTATATAGTGATTTTCTTCTAATATATAGAATATCTTCTCCAGTCCCCTAAACAATACCCAAAACAGCGACTGCATTACCTTTTTGATTTATATAGATGCTTTAGGTACTCAGTTCAACGGCACTCACCTGTTTTATTAGTCAAGCGACGACCAATCTCTTCCACCGTCTTAAAAACACAGGGTCCCTAAGGCCCAAATGTCTCGAAACCCTGGGACTAGACGATATAATTCGGAGTTTTGTTTGATTAATGTTTATATTATAAAAGTAATAATAATAAAAAAACTATTGTTTTCCTAGGTTACCCATGTATATTAAATATCTACTCTTCCCTGAATATATTAAGAGTACCTACCCAAAATAAACATTTTATGTTGATATGACTTTGGATATTGTTTTGATTATTTAGAAATAAGTAACACGGATTATTGCATTTTTGACATAGAATACTTTTGAAATCGATATCACATTTGATATGTACCAGAGGTATATTGCTAAATAAAATAGTACCGGATTGCAATAACCCAACCCCTAATTTTAATTACGACAATTATCTATAGACAAACAAAGAGTCACAATTTATAAAGATCAATAATTTTTCCCTTAATCACTGTTGTTGAATTGAACTGGCTAATCGCTTCCCTCGCATTTTTACACCCTGTTTACTGGTTCTCGATTGTTCTCAGATTAAAAATAACAGCGACATACATGTTCTTATTCACGTGACTCTGTATGTAATAATATAATATACGAGTAATATTAAATTTATCAAAACTGTCTGTTGCGCTCCGAGCCTACTAGACCACTAGTAGGTACCGACTGGAGTTGTACAGTATCGTAAATAGTATCAATTTCAATATCGTCTTTCTAATCAATGGATAATAAAAAAATATATTTCATTGGAAATTCAAAATTCCAAAGGTAATAAAGGAATATATGCATGCATACAAAGTGCGGGGCGCGCGAAGAGGGTCGTAAGATATTATGCTCAAATTACATCAAGACGTATTTTGCGTTTAAATAAATATATTCTTGCCTCCGCGACGTAGGTTACCAAAGACATTTGTTTATTTAAGTGTCCATAATATCAGAAAACTTGTATTCACAAAAGGGTTTAAGCCCCATACATAATAGTACTTAGAGTTGGGTTTCGGGATTTTCCCGACGGGAATTCTTGAGAAATTTTCGAAATTTCCCATCCCGAATCTCGAGAATTGAAATTTTTAACATTTCGGGAAATCCCGGATCTCGAGACTTTTTTCTCCGGATTCGGAATTTTCGAACGATTCAACGATTTTCTATATGAAAAAAGTAGACATATAACACAAAACGTTCAAAGACTGATCGGGGCATTTAACACAATTAAGCCAACGTCGACTAAAAATGAGCGAAATTTTTGCAACACCAGGGAATTCTGTGTCCCAAAAGCTTACGCGATTGTCTGACAGTCTTTGTTTTTTGAAATTCTATTTTAATAAGTCATGTTTTGAATTATTTTCGTTTTCCCATTTTTATTTTGTTTATCTTCTTACAGAAATAAAAAAAATCATTTTTTTTTTGGAATTTGTCTGTTTTTACACCGATTTTAGGATTTTTACAGGTTTTTTTAAAATCTCCCGATATCTTCTATATCTTCCCGATATTCTTTTCTGGAAATCCCGAATCTCGAGATTGAGATTTTCTCGGGAAATACCCAACTCTCATAGTACTTACTTATTTAGATTTGTCAGATTCTGCACTAAAACCATACAACTATAACATAAGATCTAATAGTTTGCAGTTTGAAAAACTAATATTTAAGAGTACACTAGCAATATTCTCATCATGTCGCTACTACCGTTATACTGGTGACCGACATGTCGCGCCTGAAGTTAGAGTAAGTTATCGCTCAATAGTCAGCCAATTATCGGATAAAAATAAGAAATACATAACGATAAATGGATAGCGGCGAAACATTTAAACGAAACTGACAGCCTCTATCAAGTAATTTCTTTTGGAAACAGAAATAGTAAATATAGATATATAACATTGAACACGGAAAGCGTATTTCTATTTCAATAATAAAAAAAAATATTGCTGGGAATATTTTAGCTCAAACCATTCTCTAAGATACTTGAGCCAGGGCATTTTCTTCTACCAAAATCTCGCTTGCCGGAGATCTTCCCTTGAATTAATGCAGACGTTGATATTTCTCGAGATGCCGCATGATGTTGTTAATACAACCTCCACATTATATAATTTTATATTTATGATATCTGTAGGATCGAACATGGTAAAATAAAATAAAATTTCAATGTTGTGATATGCATTTCTCATTTCATGTATAAATGAAAAATAATATTGGTATTGATAATTCAGTTTCACTGACTCGATTTTAGGGTGAGATCTGCGGCACAATGATTAAAATAATTAATAATATGACTCATAAAAGTGGATGATAGAGAGTCCGAAAATGGGAAGAGCAAAACAATAAAAAAACGTTTCTGTACGTGTGTGTAGTAACTTGGTGCAAATACTGTTTTTTTTCTGTTTTGCTAATAAGTATCGTATAAGTATTTTTTTGTCAAAAACCATTCACAATTTGAGTTTATGTTGACTTAAGTTAGTTTGGCTCTCGGCTACAGTATATATTATAATATTTTAATAGTTGTCATCTTCTGATATATGAAAATTAATATTTGTTTGTTTGTATTGTATGCGCTGCCATACCGTTCATCCGATTGCGATAAAACTTTGTCAACTTATTGCTTGAACTTGGGCAAAGATTATAGGCTATATGTTATATATAAAAATGAATGTCTGTATGTCTGTCTGTCTATCTGCCCCGTACGCGTTCCTATACCATTCATCCGATTGCGATGAAACTTTGGTGAGTTGTTGTGTGCATACGCGTGAAGGCGTCTGAATTAGAAAAACCATATTCTTCTTCTTTTTTTTCATTCTATCTTCTTTTATTCGTATGGTTCCTATACGATTCTTCCGATTGCGACGAAACTTTTGTCAGTTGTTGTGCGTACACCCGCAAAAGTTTACAAATTAGAAAAACTATCTTCCTCTTCATCATTATATCTTCTTTTATTCATATGGTTCCTATACCATTCATCCGATTGCAATGAAACTTTCGTCAGTTGCAATGCCCACACCCGGGAAGGTTATTAAATGTATTCACAAAGCGACCCTGTACAAATCCGGGTTCTTCAGCTAGTAATATATAAAAGAATCACTTAACATCAAAATAATATTGAATTTTCAATACTAAGATTTGTTAAATAAAATTTTATATTGAAAGTCAATGGCAAATTGCTCGAAATTCGAGCGACATGTCATGTCGTCAATATACTTGTGTGTACCTACGTTGTACACTGTTCGTCGCGTCTGAAGCTAGCTACAGACAGTTAATGTTACGTGTCCAAAATAGGAGGTAACTAAAGCCACGTCTAGCATTTTATAAAATGGCATGTGCTACATTTCGATATCATTACCATCGTCAGTATACCCATTTATTTAAATAAATTATAGTACGTATTCTTACTAGTATTAATTACTAGATATATCTCTAACTCTTAGGAAATTAACCATTTAGTATAATAAACTTTGGTGATGGTTTAACATGTACAGGGATAGAAAATACACAGCAGGGTTCCAATAAAATATACAAAAAAAATCGGTGCGTGTACTTTATGTACGCGCGTGAGAAGATTTGCTTCTTTGGCGTAACAAAACAAATTAGTAGAAAATACGATAAAATAAATACCGTATTGACCATTTGCATGTCTCAGTCTTCTGATCTGCATGAAAGGAATACGTGGTGATATAAGTGTTTCCGAAATTAAATCCAGCGCTGGTAGATCATGAGGTATTTCTGGAAATTCGAAACCATTGTACATTGACATTTATGGTGTATTATTTTTATTTAAAGCTTGAACGCATGTGGTGCATAGTTTTTAATATTTGCTTCAGATATCGTCGCTATAGGATTTGTTTCCCGAATATCCATTTTTGTCGAAATCGACATTTTAATGCAGTTCAATTTCTTTTATCGAACTCTACCGAAATCATTTATAAAAACAATATATTTTTATCTAGGAACAGAGATATTTTTTTGAAAAACCCGAATACGCCGTGTTAAGTTGCAATTACTCCGTGCTGTTCTCCCGAATGTCCAACTATTCGTACCTGAATATCCAAGTTAATTTTGGTCGAAATAAATCTCGGCTGAGTTTTTATTTCCAGAATATGACTTTTAGCCAATCAAACCGCGCTGACGCCGTGCATCTCGCTCCCACATTCACGCTGTCCAGCTCTAAAACAATCACGCCCACTTTCATATTTTTCGGCCGTCCGGAGTGCTCTTTCAAATTTCGTCTTATTGATATTGTTTTTAAAGTTACTATTGTTTTAATAGTGAATTCATCAAATTTGAAGAGATCATTTATAACTGATACATCACCAGTTCGCCCTGAACTTATAGTAAAGTTTTGGAAGTGAGTATTTTAACCTGAATAACTGCATTTTGTTTTGATAAATGACATAAAATCCCAACGGTTATATGAATTCTACAGTATGACCCGGCAACTACTATGACGTAAAAAATAATTATTATTTCAAATTATTATTAATCAAACATTGTTTGTCTTTATTTTACTTTTAATCTAGGCATTTCTATGAAAATAAAGGCGATGCTATTATTTATTTTTGAATGCGCTGATAGTTAATTTAATTTAATATGTATGTTAGTAACTATTTATTTGGTGAATATTATATACTAAGGATATTGGTACCTACCTAATATTAGCAGCCAATGGTAATTAATTTATAGATGCTATTATTTTGTGTTGTCATTCCAATAGTAAATATATAATATTTATTTGGTGGTTTGTAATAAGTTTAATTGTTAATTATATAAATATATAGATATAATAATATACAGATATATATATATAGATTTTTTTTTTTTTGGAAAAAGTATTAATATAAAATTGTTAGCAAGTACGAGTAAGTACCATCATAAAATATTGGAGAAATCCGTGACGTCGGTTAGTAATTGAAGTAGTAGATACCTACTTTTATTTAATAAATAAAAACCGATCGCCGATAATCGCTTGATTTTGAAGAATACTGATGAGCAGGTATTAAAAGGCCAATAGTTAAAGTTTGTCGTCATAAGTATGTCACCTCGTAGCATAGTGGATAATTCGTGGACTGGGTCGTAAACCCAAGAGATGCAGGACGATTCCTGCCGGGTGTCTTACTTTTTTCAAAAAGATTTTTTCTATTGGTTACAATATATTTTCTCAGAAGTGATTTTCAAAATTATGTATGTTCAATAATTAGAGTGGTACATTCTTAAATCTTGTGAATTATTCGTTGAATAAAAAAAAGAATATTAAAAACTATTTTATTACTTATTACGAAAAAAACCGAAAAAAGCGAATGCCGCATGTTATTATTACCTACGAACTTGGGTTATTACGATCATTAGATATTTAAATAGTAAAAGTAATCATTAACAATTATTATCGTGTAAATAAATATAACATTTGAGGTGCGTACTTTTTGACCACTCAGTAATCCGTGGGCCGTGCAGCAACACACTACGGTCTTAAGTCCCGAACGTCCATGTTTTGTCCCGAATATCCATTATTCTGAGAGAGCGCTAAAAATTTCCCGAATATCCACAACGAGTACTTGTAAATAAAACGCATTTTATGTGCATTCACTGATTTATACCAGTATATTATTCTTGGAATCTATTCTTAGATAATGTTGCAATCATACAGTGTAGAAAGAATGATTGATACATCTACTGATATTTCAATATACGACAATGAAATTTGTTTTTCGTCTCCTGAAAAATTGACATTTGGTCTATTCGGGAAACAAATCCTATAGCGACGATATATTAAGTATAATCTTGGTTAAAACTTCTTCATATCCAGAAGCTTTAAATCGTCTTTGAACCACAACCTAACACATGCGGAACACGCATGTCCAAATGAATTATTGGAAAAAGTGTCATCCCTTAAGAATCAAATTCCATGGAACCCTAAAGAGGCGGGAATCATTATCAGGCAGACTCATAGAAATATGAACAGGATTTGATTACGAGACAAACAATTTCTACCATAAGACAATTTTATAGTCACCCTTTGGAACAACTTCTACAACAAAGTTGAATTGGATCATTAAGCCAATAATATATTATATTAAAATTCCTGCATTTATTTTACACATTAATTTCAGAAGTAAACTAATATAACCTAACATCGTTATAAGTTAAATAATATAATCTTAAAATTAATTGGCATAAAAGCAAGCCGTGATTTTAAAGCCAATAAAATATCAAATGATTAGTTCTGTAATTTAAAG
This sequence comes from Rhyacophila brunnea, assembly GCF_057557595.1. Lineage (NCBI taxonomy): Eukaryota > Metazoa > Arthropoda > Insecta > Trichoptera > Rhyacophilidae > Rhyacophila > Rhyacophila brunnea. The sequence goes on from NW_028232752.1 coordinate 31,771,332, forward strand.
CAATCGTCAGCACAAAACCTAATTAATATTATTTAAAATTATTGTTGTCAAAATTCTTATCTAAAACAATCTATCGTCCCCTAATTAACACAAAAACGTATTAACAAAAAGTCGATTTTTCAGGAGAGGCAAAACGAACTTTTTTTTGTTTAAACAAGGTTTTTAGCAAAACTAAATATTGTAAAAAGGCAAAATTTTTGTTGTCTTAATCTATGATCATTTCTCTATAAATTAAATTGTTTTTATGTTATTTTTATTTCATTATAGATATTTAAAAATCTGGTTTTAAAAAAAGTCGACCGACTTACGTTTTCGTGTTACCAACAAATCGTGGGTCGGGATGTGTAGTCAGGTAAGTCACAAAACAGCAAAAATGAGATATGAATGCCACTATACTAAAAAAAAAATAATCTTTCGTTGTGTGTAGTCAGGTAAGCCGTACGTCTCACCATTTGCGAGATGCAGTTTCAGTCAAAACATATTTTTTTATTTTACGGGGTGTGTACACAGTTAAGTCACATGAGTAGTCAGATAAGTCAACATTTTGTGTGACTTACCTTACTACTCATAGTTGGCTTACCTTCAAACGTCACACCTACTCAGTGCTGCTTTTGGTGAATCTAACGTATTTTCAAAGATATTTTGAGAAATTTTGAAAAAAAATAACAACAGAACCTAAGTAAAATAGTCATATTATAGCAAATTATGACTTATATAAATAAGTATGTGTATCATTTGTTAATAATAAAAAATATACCAAATTTATCGAATTTGATTTATTTAAATCTAAAAACACGTACACAATATCCAAACAAATAATCTTGCTTCTAGGTTCAAAACCACATACTCCAATAACTTGTATGTTGACGATTCATTGATAGCATAAAAGATCCTGATTTTAATATTCAAGAATTATTACAGTCTAATTTACCGACTTTGAAGAACCACGCCCTTCATGCTCAAATAGTGCTTCCACGATTACACGTTACAACGATGTTTTAACCTGTTACCCTCGTTCTCGATTGAGAAGTAATAATCACCAAAAATTTAACTTAAGGGATGATACAAAGGCTTTAGCAATGATAAAAATGTTGCACGAAATACTGGCAAAAGTTACACAACAAGTACCTATAATGGAAGTTATAAATACGAAAAAAAATCGTATCAGACAAAGCGAACAGGAAAACAACATTTTCGCCAAGTAACAGTTCAATATTACTTGACTGTTGAACTGTTACGGAAACCAATTTGTAAAGGTTGTACGCTAAAAACATTTCGTGAAAGTCACATTTTTTTATATGTTTTGAGAAAAAAACGTGCGACTACTTCCGGTATACTTATTCAGATTAAGATGCAAGAGGAAAAATATCTCTAAAAAAATCGAAGAAGATAGGCAAATAGCAGACACATATACTTTCAATTCCATCATTATGAGAGTCATTACTCTAGAAGGGACTGTCAGAAAATACTTTCCGCCACATTTGACAATAACTGTGATGTATTCTCCATATTTGAAGAGTATTAGCTCTAATCCCATCAATATTCGTTTATACGCAGAAATATTCCATGTCATGAACATTCAAACGGCTAAATAAGGATACTTGCCAAAATGCGATAAAATTAACTTAATTAAGAATTCCACCAACGATGAAGAAAGAAATAAAAATCGAGAGGAATTGAAAGAACATCATGACGAAGCTGACTTTGCATATTCAGCTAAAAGTTGTGATAAAGAGTACTTGCAAGATTCCGCTTGCCAAATTGTAACATTTGATATGCAGCAAAGTTTTCTGGCCTTTTACAAACGACATTTGACGGTGCATGATTGTGATAATAACCAGGGATATTGCTATGTATGCCATGAGACTCTTGCTAATAGAGAAGCTAACTATATCGCTTCATGCCTGTTCAAATACTTATCCAAGGGTATACATGATAATATTAAGCATGTGATCATGTATTCTGATTGATGTGCGGATCAAAACAAAAATAGCCACGTAGCTGTAATGTGCATGATAGCAGTAAAACATTCTGAGACTTTAAACAAAATTGATCACACTTTGTAGTCCCTGTCCACACACATATGGAGTGCGATAGTGACCATCGCATAATTGAGAAGAAAAAAAAGACATTTAGTGGAACGGTCGAACATCCTCATGATTGGGCCAAATCAATGTGTGAGGTTGCAAAGAAAAATCATTTTAAAGTCCCTGAAATGACTCGTGCAGATTTTTTTAACTACTCGGATCGATTAAAAGGACCATTGCCACTCAGAAAAATAGACACAGATGGGAATAAATTTATTTGGAGAGATGTTAAATGGCTTCAATTCAACAAACACGAACCGGGAATAGTGAAATTTAAAAGAACTCTCGACGAGGCGACTGCATTTTAACAAATTTCATATATAAGACGAGACAAGACGAAAGATTTGATAGACTTACTTCCATACATTTCACCGTATTATAGAGAATTTTATGAGTCACTTGAGACATCTGAGATAGTCAGTGATATTTAACCTGATACCATTGAAGAAATCCATGATAACGACGAACCTTTATAATATTCAGGTTTGTGTGCCTTTTCACTACTTAAATAACATTAAAGTAAAAAAAAAGTTATAAAAATGCTACTTTTAAATTTATATATTATTTTGTTCAATAAACCAATAAAATTTATGTATAAAATGTGTGTTTTATTGCTAATATTAGTCGGATTAACATGAAAAAATAACAATATTACTTTGTGCGTATTAAGGTAAGTCAATCATTTTTTGTGCAATTCCAGTTAAGTCAATTCCCTTTTTTTTAAACCAATTAAGTTTTAATAAAACAAAATAGTTATAATACTTCTAGGACATATAATTGAAAGCCAATTACATGTACTTTGATTTGTTACCCATAAAAAACATAACTATAATTAGGGGAATGTGGGGAATTTTTTGAACTTTGTTTTTGCTATATCTCAAAATGACAATTTGTGACTTATCTGACTTCACATCCCGACCCACGAAATATTCAGTCTATCACTGGATAAGCAATAAGGTTTCAAAAATGATAATCAATATTTATTTATCTTAAGTTTGTTTATTAATAAAACTATATAGATTGCTATTATTTATATAGTTTTCTTAGAAATAAAGTTAAAAATAATAATATAAAATATCATCAATGGTAAAAATAAAGAAAAAATAGATTTGTTCGAAATAATTTTATCATAATCATACAGATTAATAGAAACTTGGATGTTAGGAAATGAAAATTTAGATGGAAAAACATTAATCTCAATATACAGAGAAACAAATTAATACAATCACTATGTTATGTTAAGATTGCAAACATGGTAGAATCGACATTTCAGGTTGATGATAAATGTTAAAAATATATTTGATTATAAATTTAATATAAACAATATAAGAAAAAAAGAATAAATTGAATCATAAAAATATAAAAAAATGTATGTATAGTGTACGAAGACGCATCCTGTCTAGCACCCATACGGTGGGCCTTTGTAAGATACAATACCTACCTACACTAAATAATATTGTATTTAGGAAACCTATAACATTTTCAGTCCGATTAATTTTAACTATTATTCGTTTACACGTTTAAAAAAAATCGGTTAGGTACATGTTCAAACACGCGCGTTAACATCATTTTACTCCCTACTTCAATTATAGTTTGTCGATTTATGGCTACGGCCGTATGTTGTAGCTTAACCACTGGGGAATGCCAAAAGAAATGGCGTATTTAAAAAAAACACTACCTTATTCTTAGGTCAATAATTATTATAAAGTAATCATTATTCGTAGGATGTTTATCACACTTGAATGGTCATAATTAGTATCTTTAGAATTATCTTCAAATGTGTTAATCTTGCCCATTTTTTGAATAATAAAATGCCTAATTCTTGTCAAATTTGGGATCACAGAGATTATCAATATAATTTTTTATCGTAAATATTTCACTATAATAATGTCAACCTAAATTATACTGATAATTTTATAAATGCGTTTAAAAATTAATAAATGTAATAAATCTTAACACCCCTGCACAGTTATGTACCGAAATATGACTATATTCTAAAACATTAGAGCGAGAGGTTTAAAAGAATACTATTTTATGTAATAAAAAAACTTTATGCAGTCATGGAATGTTTAAAATAAGTATAAAGGATAATAAGGCTTCAAAATCATATAAATAGATTATCTATAACGTTTAAGGTAAGTCCAGAATCACGCTTTGAAAATAGATTAAAAGCTCTATTTTGACCTACGCTGAGCACGTCCGCCCTTAACTCAAAAACGCATTTTTTGCCGATACGTTTTTGTGGTAATCAGGGGACGCTATATCTCTGCTATACAATGTGTAGTAATGTATTTCGTCAAAATTTCTGGATAATATAGGGATTTAAAAAATATATGTATATATCGTATTTTTTAATATGTAATAATATACTCACCTAGCAAAGAAATTCTTCAGTTGACATAAGTTCTGAGGAAGCTTGAAGCACGCTACCTGTCGCGGGTTGGGATGTAGTCAGCTTTCGACGCGGAGGGCTAAAAAGGATGTCATTCAAGACACCAAGTATAAGCTGTGGACACGACGAGAGGACACTAAGCAACCTCTTTGACGAAAGTCGCATTATCAATTTGTTTTCGCTCAGTTTTTGGATCCATCAGCGGAGCTAGAAATAATTCAGTCTCCCTCTTGACCGACACCATCCGCTAAATTAATTATTTTATAAATATTGATTTTTATACACTTAATAATATTATATACTCGAAAATGTATTCTGTAAGACGATAAAACATACACGCACTTCATCAGTGGGGGACCATTTAGTACAACAAACTACCCACCCGACTTTCAGAGATGACAGTACCTACATTAAAAGATTGCGATCATCAATTATTCAGGGATTAAGTTGTACAGGTTTTACCTAACTCCATACAACTGACATATCTATGCTCTAAAAATGAGCATTGTCAAAACCAGAACGTCAAAAATTTGATCATTTCAATATATACGCGACAAACCTCACTGCGTAATGTCCATATTATACTTACGAGACACATATTCTTAAGTTTCAAAGTAAAAAGATCATTTACCAATGTAATCATTAAAAACCTTTACCTACTATCGTGTAATTATTATTGTGAAGTGTAAAGTAACATTTGCGTTATACAAATACATATAAACTATTTAAATGTCCACGAGTGTTTCCATTTCCAAAGACCCGTATATTCGTATGCAACCTGTCTGAACATACTAATATATAGCGTCAGTAATTGACTCTATACATCAACTTACTCCCAATAAACTAGACAATGCCACAATTTGTTAATTAGTTTAAGTTTTTACTAACTTAAATTCTACTCTCCCATATTACATACTGATATATCACATCACATCACCGCAAGGTAGACCTAGAGGCCACTGGATCGATGAAATGATAAAGTTCTTCGGAAGTACGTAGCAGCGCAACGCACGAGACCAAGAGAAGTAGAAGCAGCTTGAAGAGGCCTTCATTCAGTAGTGGATAGATTCAGGCTGATGATGATGATATCACATATGGAGTAAAAGTTCGGAAATCAGCTGCATAGCTTTTATTTTTTTTAAATTACATATTTTAGGTTACAGACACTATAAATTGGTTAAAAAGTTTACATTTAATGACGCGAGAATATATTTTTAGATGTTTTACAACCAGACCAACACGTTTACTACGCTGTGGGAAGTAGGTACATCCGAATGGCAGAACAGAGAAAATTCTTAAAACATCTTTAACAATCGGCTTCGGATCTCTTGAGATACCAGGATGTCATTATGATAAAGAGAGAAAGCACGTTCTCGTGCACCCTTCTTAAACACCATTTGTGGCTACTTTTGAACTGTATAAAATAAAAACTTCACAGTGATTGGTTCATCCAGTGACAATACTTATATTCAATCTTCAAACTCGATGCAAAAATAATAAATGGATGGTTCACAATAATTATGGATCAAATCCAATTTTCATAAAATTCATTTTTTTTTATTTCAGTGGCTAGATAAAACAGTTTTTTTTTTATATTGTGTGTTAATATCACAATCGTAGCTCTAGAATTTTCCTCATAAATGGTAATACTAGTATTGAATGTGAATCTTGTCCATTTTGACAGGTTCCTTCAGCAGTATAAAGAGGTATTTGCTAACATTAATTTACTTATATTAAAAAAACTTAAATATACTTTATGTTTAGACTAATATTTATTTAAATTGATTAATTATTTAGTGAAAACATTGCTGAATTTTACAAAATAAGTTTTGACTTTAGGTCCAAATATCTCAGGATCTATTTTGATGGACTTGATCCATAATTATTGTGAACTACCCAAATCACACTTACAACACATAAGAACTGGGTTAACTATATGAAATGAAGCGATAATTTATTGTTACATCTATATAAAAGAATAGAATAAATGAAAGTACTACTCTATTTATGTTTTCCTTAAACAGTTTACGTTGACCGTTGAATAAAAACCCTAACGTGTTTTAACTAACAAGTTTTCGCAAAAGGCGAGGAATTTCGTCTCAACGAAAACAAATTCCATTTGCAAGTCGGGCGATATTTCACAAGTTGTTCCCGGACGTATAGAATGCTCCATGTACTGATTCTTGTTATATAATAAAAACTATTAAAAAAAACACATACTTATTCAAATATTTTTATCTTATTTTATTGCAATGAATATGTTAATTTTAACGCTCTTCCATAATTAACTTTCATGTCCTTCTTCGCTATATGTACTAAGAATTTCAAAGTCCAACAGAATTTTACAAGCTAAGATTAAGATATCACTATGCACAACTCGCTCACGAGTGGTAATGTGTCGGCTTATAATCTTGTGGGCCCGAGTTTGAATTTCAGGTTTGGCAAAATTTATATATTGTTTTTCCCTAGAGTATGGACTTAATAGATTGAGCAATAAGTGGCAAACATACATTTATCATAAAAATAAAAATCTGTTAATACAATTTCCAATCTACTAGGACTATATTATGATCCTATTCGGATCAAACATGGTGACGATATAATGTAATTCCCAACACCGATCCTGTTCCCGAGATTAACGAAGAATCACATAATATATCTGAGATAAGAAGTACTTATTCATAGATTAAAGCTACGTCTTGACGAAGTTATTCTCACGTAACACTTTTAGCCATTTGAATATTGACATTTTCAAAGTTGACTTCATATTGTGCCTAAAATACAGTCTACCTACAACCAGTGTGTGCTTTCTGCAATTACATACATATAAGTACATAAAAACATGAACTCCAAATAAAAGAATCATCCAGAAATTTAGACTGGTACAGTATGGTATTGAGAGATGCGTGATGGATGGAAGGGCAAAAAACGAAATATGTTGATTAGGGAGCATAGAAAGCTTTAAGAAGGATTTTTATAGGACAACTAATATAGGACTCAATATAATAAGATCGATGAATTCAAATGTGTGTGTGAGAGGAGTCTTTCAGTGAAACGTTGACTACTTGGCAAACAAGGCAATCTGTTGGTTTTTTTTTATCTCGTCTAAGATGAATATTTCATAGAACGTTACCGCCATGAGGACTTCGCGACTTTTCTCGGGACAGATGCCAAGTTTCAGTCGGGAGGTGAATCATTTAATTCATTTTCATATAATGTCTCTGTGTTATTGTAATTTTGTGAATTAATTTCAATGATAAATTGAAATTTCTTTCGGACAGACGATTGATTAATGTTTTCGCTACTAAACAAAATAAATACTTTTAAGCATTCTGAATTAACATAAGTACATTTATTTTTCTCGTTTAACTAATATGAAACATAAGAAAATAAAACAATCTGAAACAGTTAAAAAAATATTTACTGCCTCTGCGCATCTATTATATACACAAGACTGGAATCGGTGGTTATCGAGGGTAGTTTATCATATGTATTGAGCTATCATAATTTTTACAATAAATTAGCCATCTAAACTGTCAAAACTGTCTATTTCGCTCTAAAATTTAACACTGCCAAGAGAGGTGCTATTAATACATAGCACTCATTGTAACAATTACGACTAACTTATTGTAAAAATTATAATACTTGATATGATACAAAAATATGAAAAACTACCCTCGATAGCCGTTTATAGCGGCCGATAGCAGTTTTGTGTATACAACATGTGTGTACAACTATTCAAAAGACTTAATGCAATCCATATATTTTTAAATTAATTAATTAATATTATAATAGTCAGTATTTTCGAACAGTTGTGATGTGAATGTCCTTAAATTGTTAACTAAATATAGATTGTATAAAATCTAATCAATAAATTAATAATTCGCCTCTAAGCATAGCATGTGGGCCCTCAATAAATTACAGAATATATTAACAGATTTAAATAATAAATTGATTAAAATCGTCGGATTTACTGGATTCATTATAGATTGAAAAGAAAAAATATGTATTTTTGCCAAACATGGAATTGAACTCACAGTTTAAAAAAAAACACCCGCTCAATTGGCTAAGTCACCGTAAGTCAGACAAAACTTATCCGAGCCAACATAAGTATTATATTACTATTCAATACTGAATATACATAGGTTTTCGGGATGCTAGATTCTATAATCTTTCTGAAAATAGTACTAAAGAAGAAGGCATTAACTCGCAAAATTTGTGAAATTAAGCTTTGAATGCCATCCGTTAGGTAATTTTGAAAGCTATATATTATTGGGGCCAAAGGTTGGTATGACTTCACTGGGGTATGCCTTGATGCTAGATCAGGTGTGCTTTCATTTGAAATGCTGAGTATGTCGACTATCCATGATAGCTCTGCCAACAAATACTACCTCTAACTTCTCCGCGGGCAGTGCAACATGCTATAGAGGAGGGTGTAAGGCAAATTATCAGCGTCTAAAAAGTGGTAAATTTTGGCTACGGGAAGGAAAACACCTACAGAAAACCAGGGCATGCTACGGGCCCTAAGGTGGCAGCCACACCAGTAAACTCGGGTACTGTGGGATGATCACCTGCACACCCTAAAACAACAGATTAATTTAAGTATATACCTATATATTATGTTTTCTTTAAAATCAGTATTATCACTAAAATACCGTTTAAATTCTTAGTAAAAAAAATGGACATCTGCTAAAACAATACACATATTTTCTTCATATTCGATATTTCAATAAGTATTCAAAAAGGCAGTCATTTTATCTATTTATTGCAGTTACTGCTTGTTGTTATTACTTTGTTTGTATTTTAATACCCAACTAATAAAAATTAACATCGTTTTTATTAATTTACAGTACTAAAATTTGGAAAGTCATTTATCTTGAAAGTGTGTGAGTCAGTTACTTCCTTCTTCCTTGGAAGGGCAGTATATAAAACCATTTTCAATATATTAATAGTTTTTGTGTTTATTACTTAAAGAATGCAATTCATCGTAGAGCTTTTGCAATACAAACAAGCAATAATAAAAACGTAACGTCTAAACAGACGAAAATAAACGGCTAGCAAAAAAAATTAAAAACGACGTCCGTGCAAAAGCGGCGTCGGTGCAAAACGGCGCCGCGACGTGTTAATGACACCTCCGAAAAGGCTTTGCGGGAAATGAGAAAACGGTTGATAATACGGGCGGTGTAATGTTTTTCAATCCACCCCTATAATACCCTTCCCATTCGCAGTGCTAAGGGGTTGGTGCGACTCAATGTAATTTGATAGCCGCCAAATTATCGCTGTAAAATAATGGTAAATTAAATAATACGCAACAAACAAAGGTAATAAATTTTGGGCAATGGAAATATTTTGTGCTTAATTATGTAACAGCAGTTAATTATTTTTTATTAAATTAATCTATAAAATGTTTATTTGTTGGGTTTGTTGGGTATCTGTTTATTTTTGGCTCGTGTAAATAAATTTAAATAAATTAGTCGTTTGTTTTTCTCTATAATATGCTATTACTTCTGAATACGATTTATTACACCCAAACATTTTTAAATCTAATAGAAATGAAATATTTAACACCTACATAATTATTTTGAAAATTACTCGATAATAATCTGCTCTCAATACTATTTTTGTTAAGTATCTCCATAGAGTAGCTACTACGTCAATATTTCTACGGAACTTTGAGGATGCGTTTATGCAGCCTCAACTCTCCATGACATATCCTGGTTTAGCAGTCATACCTACTAACACCATACTAGAATAAGATTTGGAGAACATAACACCGGATCATACGCAGTCTTAGATCTAGGTTAACGTCTCTATTGCGAAATGGAGTATTATTTTGAAAAAGGTACTCCTTGCTAATCAATTCTTGTTTTTATTTTCTGAGACTGGTTCCATCTCCCATTGACCCATGTTCCTAAATATTTATTGTAGGTTAGATGTAAAACCGGTTCGCTATTGAACAAAACTTGATTTTTACTATCATTATAAATGATATTATTAATAATTTTATTTTATTTCACATTTAAGCCATGAGAATTGCTGACATCATAAAGCCTTTCTCAATTAATATAGGTACTAGTATATTTTATATATTTAAGAAAACAGCTAAACTTACATTTAAGAAACAGGGTATAGCAACAGGTTAAAAGTATTTTTAATCATAATATAGTAGTAAAACTAAGCCCTGAAAAGTCTAAAAATGCTTAATAGCGAAACAATAATTGTAACTGCAGAGCTAATCCTTATAATCTTGCAGCATCCCTAGCTCGCTTAGGTTTAATACATAATGATAAATATCAATGCGTAAGTGACAATGAAGATATAAACCACGTTGACGATCAAATCCAAAGGCTCCTTAAATATTTTTAATTTTCAGATGTTTATAGCTCATTCAAACATCAAAGCATCTTTGTATATTCAATTTTTTTTTTGAGAGAATCTAACCTGCATGTTTAAATTATAATACTACATGGTTGAAGCTAACATGAAACATTGTATACATACCCATTATGAATAATATGTATTTTTTGTTTCTGTTTTTATAATGATTAATATTATATAAATGTAATTACAGTGTATAACTTAACTGCTCAATAAACCTCAGCTGAGACTTCCGTAGTTTAATAAATATATATTATATAATTATATTATAATATATACATCTTACATTCACGGTGCAGCGATATATTATGTGATTTACAGAGAATAAGGATTAAAAAAAATATATAGCTTCTAAATATGTAGTTTAAACACAAAGTTTTGTGAAAGAGACAAGATAACAATATAGTTCAACGAAACTATAAACTATATTATTACTCCACAGAATAGTAATGAAAAATGTTTACAAAAACCTTTTACAATAAAAGAGAAATATATCTGAAGTCATACAGTCGTGTATTGAATCACTCCGTGGCCCTGCAGCTGGCAACACTCCACAGAGATCGATTCTTTTTTTATATTATGATCGCTTCGTTTCATGAAGATTTATTACGTTACGTTACTTCCGTTTTGTACGTCATTTTTTACAATTATTTATGGCTGACTATAATCACGTGATTTACATAAATTTAAAACTATGTAATCTTTTATAAAAGCGTGCATACTCATATTGCATCGTTGTTGAACTATTTATAAGAATTTAATAATATGGTTATTCATCATTAATGTTAATAAATCGTTAGATATAATGTAAATATTGAGCTACGTACAATATTTAAACATTTACATTGCATAATATTAAATACCAATAATATAATTAAATTTATACTTGTATCAATTCTCCCTCCACTACCCTTTACTCCTGAAAGTATTTTTCTGGCGCTATAACTATATTGTAAGGGTCTTCGGCTTCTTTAGCACTTGCCTCCATCCAGCTTTCGTACAGTTAAGGACGCCCTAGGTGTTTAAATCTAACTCCAAGGTCTACATATGCCTTCCAGTCTCCCTAATATCGTTCATGTATCATGCGTGACTCGCTCATATTATGTACATAGCCTAGTCGTGTAAGATGGCCCAATTTTATGGACTATATGATGTGCCACTAATACAAAATATACTGCTTATAATCACCTGCACCAATGTGTATCATTTATAGATCTGAAGATACCACTCAGCACGCTCCGCTCAAATGGCCCCAAGACTATATCCATCTTTAGTCATGCACCAGATCTCCGCGCTATACTACTAACTGGTATAATTAGTGTTTTGTACAAGATGCATTTAAAATATAGGTTCAATGCCTCGAACCGTAGCGCTATCATTTGATCGAAGCGACATTTATTACCTAGCACAATAGTTCTGATTTTAATTTTGATTTCTATGCTACTCTCACTGTTAAACTGTTACACGAAATCATTTAACCTTCTCAAAAGCACTATTGTACGTCCTGAAAGAATCACGTAAGTCCAACTTTTTTGACACAACCATATTATATTTGATTTTCTCTATATTACCAATAAGTACCCACTAGTGCTGGCGGTTTTCACAAGATCCACAAATACGAGTACGTCTTCTCTGACAGTATTTTCGTTCCAGCCTATGATGTCAATATCGTCCGCATATGCAAATATTTTGTGCGACTCTATATATGGGTTTATTGACATTTTCACTGCGTTTTCCAGTGCTATATTGAAAACTAATATAGCCGGTGGATCTTCTGCTCTGAGTCCGGTTATTTTGATTTCTCAATAATGTGTGTAGTAAATGGAAAACACAGCAATACTATTTTCACTCGTGCAGTCTTCTGTGCATTCTTTGCTTTGCAGCACGAATGTAAAAGTATATACTAGCATACGATGATAATACCATTCACCACGGATAAGTTTTGAGATAGGTTTTGAAAATAGGTAAAATTAAATGGTACATATGTAAATAAAGTATTTATGTCAGAGATTTACTTATTTTCAGTAGGCACTTTCTGTTATTTCAGATAATAAAAAACTTTTTCAATATCCGTTTACAATAATGAGAATTCTAATTTCTAATTCTAATAAAACAATATCATGTATACTTCATTTTGGCAAACTCTGTTGAAAGTTTAAAATAGATTTAGAGTTTTCATGTAGTGTTTTGAATTTTTAATGATTAACAATTAACCGGTTAAGTGCCCAAAGCGTCTTTGGACGCCCTAATTACACCAATTCTTATGTTAATTACTATCAATCAACTAATTGCGGCATAGAAAGGATTAATATACTGTTATTAATTATTCTAGTCATGTAATATATATTATTTCAAAATTAAATCGTTTATTTTTCAACACACGCACTGGTTTGATTTCAATAAACCACCAATATTGGTTTAGTAATTATTCGCCATAATATCATTGTTTAAAATGTGAATATAATATTTTACTATAAAATTGTCTTTGAACAAGTGAATTTATTTCGAATACCATTTGAAAATTATCAATTTATATCATCTGTTAAAATACTGATTGTGATTTGGTCTATTGACTATTATGGAATTCAAGAAACATTCAATTTACAAACAGTTAAGAAAATCCACTAAATGCCCTATTAATATAATAATGCCAAGTCTTATTCATTGCATTTTGTATTCTCCTTCTTCGTTATATCGAGTTTTCAGTAGCTACATGATTGATACGTGCTGCAGGTCTGACATGGCGGGAGGCACAGGAGTTGGCGATGGACCGAGGGAAGTGGCGCCAACTTGTGCTTGCCCTATGCCCCAATGTTGGGACGTGACAGGGTGAAGAAGAAGAAGACATTACTGATATAACACCATTTTTCTGAGTTTGTATTACCTGGTTGAATTAAAACTATAGTAGGCATACATTGCATCACAACTGATAACATAATGCTTCAGAGAAAAAAACTGTATATTATCTTCCGTAGTAGGCTGGTATTTAAGGCCAAGGTCCTATATACTTTGTTGGCCATATTGTATCGAGACTCTCAGGAGCTAGGATCGCTTTCCATGCCGAGAATCATTCATTTACCCTTTGAATAAAATGGTCAGATATTTGTTCTCGCCATAAAGTTTCTTCCTGAACTAGCCGTTGTTTTTACTTTTGAAACAACATGCGTGACATATTATTATAGGCTGGTAAATATTAAAAAGCGGTAGAATCATCTGTCAACATTCTCATAGGTCGTATTCATGTCTCCCCCTCTCTCATTATTTTACGTGTATGTTCTGTCGTACTATGGTCTAGTGTTTCAAACTCAATTATTCCTCTATTATATCAGCCTTACTTTTCAGAGCACGATGTCGTTAGGATTAGTAATTAAATGTATGATAATAATATTGCTAGAAATAAGTCTTATACTGGATATGCATTAAAAGACATTAGTATAGGTCAACGAATCAAACACACAGACTTTGAGAAAATCAAATAAGTAAATATTATATGTTTACCTCTCTAAGAATCGAGCCCGGTGCCCTCAGATGAAATACCAATAACTTATGCACTGAAATTCGACAAATATTAAGCATTGTTATCAATATAGCATTAGGTTTTTTTATTACATACTTTAGGAGTGTTAGGACTACAATACTAACTACATTATTTACTCAAGTTTATGTCAAAATGGAGCTGGGATTTTGAAGTCGTTCATTTTCTATAGTTGTACAGCTTGCTTAATACAAATTCTAATATTATGTAGTTTCATATAATATGTTTATTATTAAAACTTGTTTATACTTAGCTGTTCTTCTAATCAAAAATAGGTCCTGATCATTTATATATTATTATCGTAATATGTGTAATAAGTATTATATAAATAAAATTATCGTGTCTTGTTAATTTGTTTGAAAGTTTATTTATGCCCTATCCCATCACTATCAATACTAATTACATAATATTATAGTGTGTATGAGAATATCTTTTAATGTGGTTATCTTCTAATGCGGAATCAAGGTGAGAGAAGAATAGTTTTAGTAAGAAAATATTCTATGCTGGCCTTTGTACTACTTTGGTGACATAGTCTGATAAAGCCTTTGTATTACGGTATAGCATAAAAAATTCAAACGTTTACTACTTTCATATTATAATTGACGACCTTCGTGAAAAGGAAATAATAATGTGTTTGCAGAGAAAATGTTCCCGCTGAAAAGTGAGCTTAAATATTCCAAAACGTAACGAAGATTTAAAACAAAACTGCCTCTATACAGCTTTCATTATGGCCGAGCTTTCAATGAGGAAGGCTGGTGAACGACCAAACTTTGCCTACCTGCCAACAGAGAATACATAATGATCTTATCAATATTTTCTGTTTTAAATACTTTACGCTAGACGCTGCTACGGGCTTATGGAACAAAGCGTCGATTGTTCTAAAGGTAGGTCCTGGTTAGGAAAGTCTCAGCCAATCAAGAGTATAAATACCTCTTATCAATATATTCAATGTTTTTAATTTAAGTATTCTAAACAGTATTTTAAACTTTACAAAACAAACGAGCACTCTTTTATCCCTAAACACATAAATCTTCTATACAATTTTAAATTATATAGGTACACAAAAATTTAACAAAAAATGCAAATGAATTTTCGCGCAGTCCCAATTCGAAATTAAAACTCGATGACAGATAAAATAAGATGGCAGATTTGAATTATTTATAGAACCTGTATAAGTCTCAAATTTTGTAATCTGTATAATATACACTCGCGCTGGCCGAACGATAACGCAGCTATCTCCTTATAAAGTTGTGAATCTCGGGCTTGATTCCCGGGTTTGGAAAATTTATATTATATTAATATAATACCAACTACATTACCATCATTACATAAAATTATTAAATATTAATTGCAGTGTTGTTCACTTAATTCTTCACAATATTGTAAGCCTTTCCAGAGATTCACTTGTTCAGACTATCATTACATAATGCAATCTTTCTTCTTCCTGTTGACTTATATTTCTATTAATTATGAGTAGGTAGAGCATCTAAGCCGGTATAAACCAAAAGCAGATAATTTTGCACGGTTATCCGATCGAATTTTCAGTCGATATTTGTACAAACTTATGACGAATTATGTGAAAGGAAATATCAGTGTTGTAAATGATACAAAATAAAATATTAAGTACCTACTTACTTACATAATTCCTTCACTACCCTACAATTAACTGTCGATCCTAATTGCTGAAGCAGTGGCCACAAATAAATCTTTTTTTTAATCCAAATAGAATTTCCTAAAATCTTACCGACGTCTATTTTTTTTAAATTATGACGGTTTAAACCGGTTAACCGGTTATTTATTCGTTAAAACCCGCTAACTAGGTAGTATTTTTCCCGGTTTATGAAATACCCTAAATATGAGTATGTCTAAATTATTGGTATTTTGTTGAGCTATGTGACTACAAAACAGCAAAGCTCTCGAGAAACATTATTATAGAGAGCCGATATTTCACGTATATTTCTTTAAGAACGTCGTCTATGTAGTTCTTAGATCTTAAAGACTTCAGATTGGATTTTTTAGATGAACATGCGTGTAATCAACTGAGCGCTAAGCGAATTGGAAGTATCTTTATTAGGAAAACATATTGCCACATAGATGGTCGAAAGGATTTAGCTATTTTGATCTATTTAATTTTACTCAATTAGTACTACAAATAATAAAACTGATGATACTTTAATCTTCCGGATTTTGAATGATTATTAAAAACAATATTATGATAAAATCCTTTGTACAGAAACATATTAAAAATTAACAACGCCATGAATAACAACAACCGAATCAAGAGATATTGTGCGTATGATATATTGGGTATGTGTATTTATTTCTGTATTGTTTTCTGCACCTTGTGGCTATACGAAAAAAAGAAAATCATTAAGGCGAAGAGTAACTTTTTGGCAAAACCTACATTGTGATGCATTTTAAATAATCAATACGCATCTAAGACGAATATATTGAAATATTATTGTACGTGCTTTTTGCTTCATTTTTTGTTTTGTGTTAATATGTTAATAATTTAAGAATACTTTGTGTATCCTTAATAATGAAGTATGAAATATAAAAATCCAATCTCATTAATTTTAATTTAATTGTAAGCGACACTACTATTGGACGAATAATGCTATGTATTGGTTGATTATTTGTGTCACCTTTTTTAATTTATTTTGGTAAATACCTATTTTATAAATATTATTCAGTTGAAAATGGCCCCCCTGAGGCGGACGAAACTGGTCCAGATGTATTGAATAATAAAAGTGGGATAAGTTTTAAAAAAAATTACATTTTATTAAATTAATCGTCATAATTAATTATCTAAGAAGATTAAAATATACTTCGTTTTTCTTTTAGGTAAAAAATAAACATAAAAATTAAATAAATACTATATAACAATAATGTGTATAACTTTTATATGAACAAGTAATATAGTTTGATAATTTTTTAACGATTCTTGAAAATTTTATAGTTTAAACGTATTCTATTTTAATTTAAAAAGTAAAAATCCTTTGATATTTTAAGATACTTAGGTACTTATCAATAAAATATATAGATTATTAATTTTCCAAATTCACTTGCAGTGGCATTGCGATCTCCCTAAAGTGATTATTATTCATCACTGTATTCATTGTTATAGTTTTCATCTGTCTTAATTTTCTATATCAGTCTTCACCACGGCACTGTGGACTATAATAATCCTTGAACATTTTCAAGTTACATTGTATGTCTTTATTTAGATTATTAAGAGTGCGGCAGAAATTCTGAGGCAGGTGCTTTAGACGGAGTTTTCTTTCGAAATCTACTCTAGAGATATGTGCCTGCAATACAAGGCGGACTTGGATAAACTTTTGCTCAACTTGGTTAGCATTTTATGACGCTGCTTTAAACAGATGAGCACCTCCTGGAAAGCTGGCGGACGTAAAATAGCATGCCAAAAACTTTTTTCTGTTTCACGAAATTATAATAAAGTATATCAGTTGAGGGCATGTGGCTGCCACGGATCATAAAACTCGTGTTTCATGTCTTGAATAGTTTAGCAAAAGTTGTGTAATTCAACTCGGTATGTATTCATGTAGTCAAGAAAAGGTTTATAAGGGATACATAGTAAAGATTTCTTTGTTTACAACATTTTTCTAAATACAGTCGAACTAGGCTATTGCGATCACGGAAATAGCGAGATCTCGGATACAATGAAGAAACGTTTATTGACATTTTAGGTTATGATTTTCTACTCACATTTATTCACTTTTATAACGAGCTACTGATCGGGTATACCAAGCAAAAATATCGTCGAAAATTTTCTTAAAATTGTTAGTTTGTCGATCGTTTAAAAACAACATTTTCGACCATAAGCAATAAAATTCGACCGGTCAGTTAACTAGACCGAAATCGCCGGGATCATATTACGTTTATGGCACTAGTTAAGTGTCTAAGTACTTATTTGGTATTTCATCAGGTATATCAGCAGGTACCTACTAGCGCCGACGGCTCATAACAATAAACAACTTTTTTTGTAGTTTATGAATATCATGCTTGTTTCGGAGATTTTTACGATGGTTTTCAGATTTTTTATATTCTATGCTTAAATAGAACGTGGTGCGAAAAATGTTATATAACGATATAACGAGTAGTGCTTATAACGAGCAAATTCAGTCGGTCCCATCTTCCTCGCAATAACCAATCAATTTAATTAAAAAATAGGTAGCAGAAATATTTTCATAAAACATACGATTAAATTACTTACATAATAGGATAATAATTTATAAATTCTTCAAATAAAGTAAAATGAATCTTGATATTACAAAATTAATATCATATCTGCTTATTTACCCGCCATTATACGCTGGTATAAAACTGAAGTAAACGGTTAAGAAATATTATAGAATGTACATGATTTGAGATATTTTCAACTATGCTATAAATTCAAGACTCGTGTTGCCAACTCACTCACAAAAATATGCCAGATAGGGCAATAATTCATTTAAATAAAAATCATAATTATTAACTTCATTTTTACCAGAATAAAGATCTAAAAATATATTATTTCACAACTACATAGGTACTAAATTAGTTATAAAACTAAAATTTAAATTCATATTTTTTTATTTACTAAACTATTGTTTTTACTCAATGAATAATTCACAATATTTAAGAATGTAACATTATTTTATTGAACATAACTGAATATAATTTTAAAACACTTCTATAAAAGTAACCAATATTTTTTTTTAAAATACGATACCAAGCATGATTCAAACCAGCACATCCTGGTATTTACGCCCATTCACCAATAAAACATATTCCGGGGTGTAAACAATTACTAAACAACTAAGTACCTAATTCTTGTAATCGTACATAGGGCAGTTTCAGCACTCTTAAACGAATAGTTTTCTATGTTGAAAACAACACATATTTAAGAAAATTAAAAAATGTCAAGAATTTTGATTTGTATAATGATGAATCCCTAACGTGCACCATTGAAATTCTAGAAATTTTAATTCGCAATACGAATCAATATAATATGTTCCAAAATTAGTTGCTTCATAATAACTGTGAACAAAGTTATAGGTGATTTAAAATGCCTGTAGCTGCAGAATAATAGCGATCAAATATCTATTATTTAAGGTATCAAATTACTCTGCAGTAACATATTTCCAGCGAATTAATTTCCAGCAAACAATCTGAGCTAAATCAGCAAGTTGTTTGGCGACATTAGATACGGTATATTATTACATCATATCACAGCACATTATACCATTACGGTGTATTAGCCGAATAATCATTCTTCATAGTATCATATTTTCTTACAACTGTAATAACAAATAATATTTCATTTCGCTACTCAATTTAAAACGCTGATTCTATAATTAGTCCAATATGATTATGTATTAGAATTTTATGTTAATGTGTTACTTTTTATTGTATAAATAACGAAGAATAATTTATCTAGATGTCACTCGAATCCAAGTACTTAGCTCGTAACTATCATTGTATAATATACTATTGTACCGATACGCTGCTAATAAATCTCACCCTGCTACATCGTAGACTTCATTATCATCATCCTCTACCTACACATCGAACACCACACTAGTGACCCAACATGCCAAACAAATATAATATAAAGTGAAATATAGCAAGAATCATTAAAATAAACAAGGATAATTTGAAAAATTATTAATTTATATTTTTAAGACCCATACTTTGAATCAACATGTTTATTTAGATTTAATATAGAAGTATTCGAAATTAGTTTTCTTGTTCTATCTGAGGATGTATCGATTATTATGAATCCTGTCAGTACAGCCTTATCATGGTGATAGTTCAGAAACGATTTTATTACAACGTTTTTCTTAGCTCGTATTCTTATTTTTCCGGTGGTTTTTTGTCCGGTACAAATCTTGCAATCGATTTTTAACTAACTTCCCGACTAGCTAGACATTTGAAACTTTTAGAATATATCAGAACACGATGCCAATGAATTTTTAAATACTTTTAGCCATCTTTAATTAGAATTGATTTCATTTTCAGTTTATTCCGTTTTGTATGAAAAGTTATTTCGGAAGAAATCCGTAAAAAGTAAAACTATTATTGGTTGCTAAGTGGGTCCTAGCAACTAAATTATTAATATATACGTGCGTTACTATGGAAATCAATATGACATTTCAGTATTATTTCTATCAAGTATAAATTTTTTTGATCGTTTTATATGATTCAACAGAAAATTTAAAAACGTTGTAGGTATATAAAAATGTTCCTTTTATCTTGTAATTATTTTAATTATACTACTTTACAGAACGATATATAAATGATATATAATATATAGCTTTATCCAACTAATTTTCACTTAAGTATACATACAAACTATACTACAAGCCAGGACAAGCTACCTCGATTTGGTTTAGTACTTTTTTCTACCATTTTTCTACCATTTAAATATTTTTTTCTACCATTTTACCAAGTGTGTCCCTAATAAAACGCAACCACTAGTTGTCTGTTGTCCTAAGGAAGGTATAGAAATAACCAACCAATGTGGAAAGTAATGACTGTGATCAACTAAATGGTTGATGCTTCACTATTGTTACTATATTAACCAGTTAAATTAACTAGTAGTGTTATTACAAAAAATGCGTATAAAATGCCGTTAATTTTGTTTATCGGTTTTTGTGTTTTCAAATCAAGGTATCAATTAAGTTCCCCAATTATTAACTAACGCCCGAATCGTTCAAAATTTTAGTAATAACTTATATAATTAGTTATAACCTAATAATTTAATAAAGTATTTTTTTATTCGATGAATGGATTCACAAGATTTGAGAAAATTGAGTAAACTTCTTTCATTAATTCCATAATATTGATTCATAACATGTTCCAACTGGAACGGATATGGTGATTGAATTATTTTAAACAAAGAAAATTTCTCATAAATACTAAATCAAATAGAATACATATAAATGTTGTATTAAGTCTTTCATTTAATGAAACCACGACAGCAGTCTTTGCAATTACTAATGTGTCTTTATTTTTCTTGCGGAGATCTCAAACTAAGCTACAAATGAACTTTTTTAATCAATGTTACTGTCATTAGCCGAATTCTATGCGGGGTAAAAAATACAACTTAGTTCTGTCACGTTTCGGTTCTTTTGAAAACTTCAGAAAGGCATTTAATTGGACCAGAAGCCCGGTGTAATCTTATAATCTTAGCAAAAGGTAAACCTTCCCTTTCGTAATTGTTCTTCCAAAATGGCCCAACACTACTAAAGAGTTCGTTTTATTACTATCACTATAATTACTTCCGTCTTATTTTATGTCATAAGTTTTGCAATAATTGGATAAAGTTTTACATAGGCTTCCGATTTCTGAACCTTTTCGTATTAAATTTATATTCCTCAGTATTCTTTCAAGATCCTAGACGGAAACTAGAAATCATAACATTTTTGCCGACGTGTCTTCAATAAAACTTTTTTATAAATTTTTCTATCTACCCAACGTGACATATTCAGTTGACTGGATATTTTTTAGGTTTTTATAACAAAAAAACTTAGAAGTTTCATATATTACTATGAACCATAAACTATTGGTTTCATCATTATCATTATCCACTAGGATCAAGCTATCACTCAGCAAAGACCTCTATAGTGCGCTGATTATATTCTTCTTAGTCTTACTAATGACGTTATTTCATAGGTAGACACGCAGAACGGAACCTACCTTTTAGACGTTTTTTACCTCTAGATATAGTAATAAATTGTTTGTTTATTAATATAAAGTGATGCAAGGAGATAGCCAGATTGACTCCAGACCATTGGATTTCTGAGTTCTCAACCGGACACGGTGGTTTTGCCTCCTAGCTCATAATTTTATTTTGAAAACACTTCTGAGAAAATATTATATTACAACCAATAATTATGACATAAGTATTATAATATATTTTCTCAGAAGTTTTTTCAAAATTATGTAAGTATGTTCAATAATTAGAATGTTACATTCTTAAATCTTGTGAATTATTCGTTGAATAAAAAAATAATTGATTAATAACTGGTATATGTGTATTTATAACATTACTTTGCAAATACCTACCATACGTATTATAATACACTTCTGTGTTTCGTGATAATGTTAATTAATTTTATAATAATGCACGGTAATTTTATAAATATTTTTGTATTAACAAAAAGATATTTATTTAACACTTACAAATAATTTTATTGTTAACTTCAGATTTCTACTCGTATCAATATTTCTGCCATTATTATACCTTCATATTCTGCAATGCAGTTTGATAATTGGTATAATGCCATTTATGCAATCATGATAATATGACATAGAAAACAAAGCATCAGAGCCTGAGTAAATCGTACTTAAACTCTGTTAAGTACTAGAATAATGCTATTGAAGTGATCGGTACAAGTCTCATCTAAACATAGAAAGCTGAAGTATTGACATGACTTACATAATAGAGTATTGATTGTGTTCTCATATTCTGTTGCGCAGGCTTTTATTTCAAGGGTTTTGTGTTCGATTTTGGGTAAGATTTCACTACCTACTGTAATTGAATTTTGTCATTTTAGTCAAGATTGAACGGGGTGTCGTCGTCCGAGGTAGAAATTTTAAATTTGTCAAAAATGTAACCTTTAATCTTCGTATATAAAAAACGATCCCCAGCAATACCTTGGGCTTTTCTATGGGGTGGTTCAATTCTTTTTTCTTATGGTTACGGAAACTCTCTTGATTTTACTTATAATTATTCAAGACCAACATTAACACTATGTAAGTTCTAATAAACGTGATAAAAATGATTAGAAATGCAGAAAATTATAAAAATGGGTGATGAAGCCTAAATTTAATGATATTTTTTTAAAATTATAGATTTAACATTCATTGGTGGCGCTTTTAGCAGTGGACTGTAATTTTAAGGTATTGGTTGGTGGATTACGGACCTAAGGGATGGGGTGGCTTAACCAGCATGCCAGATACTGACATTTTTCTGTTGAGAGGGCTGACCCGCGCTGAAGCTGGTTCGGTGTTCATGCACTCACGCACTGGTAAACGGACGGTTCGTAATGTCACTCTCACGGTTGTTTTGCTTTTGTTTTTGGGATGAATGATGATGAAAAGTTCAGAATGGATGATAGAGGCGATGTTTGCTCAAACAGTATTAGACTTAGGCGCAACGAAGGTAAAAAAATATACGTTTTGAGTCACTCTGTGATTAACGACGGCTAAGCAATTTCGACAAGTCCGCATACGACCGCTTTCACTTGAGCTAACTCTTGAATCAGTATGCATAATTGAACTAATCAATAAACGGTGGTTTTGCGGTAACAGGCCTACATGCACCCGTTGTCTTGAGCTTACTCAACTGAACTTACATCACGGTCGATCATGGCCCGTGACTGGTGTCTTGTGACAATAATTGGGGATTTGATGTTGGTGGAAAGAAAGGATGAATGCAAATATAATTGATCCAACCATTCATTATTTAACAATTTAGATTTTATTCGAAAAAAAATATATAAAAATAATAGTTACAAGATAAAAAGAACTTTTAATATACAACGTTTTTAAATTTTCTGTTGAACCATATAAACTTGACTTGACTAGCTTAAACGATCAAAAAAAATTGTACTTGACATGTCATATTGATTTCCATAGTAACGCACGTATAATATATTAATAATTTAATTGCTTAGACCCCAGACCCCTAGCAACCAATAATGGTGTCGAAATAACTTTTCATACAAAACAGAATTAACTGAAAATGAATTCAATTCTACTTAAAGATGACTAAAAGTATTAAAAAATGCATTGGCATCGTGTTCTGATATATTCTAAAAGTTTCAAATATCTAGCTAGTCGGGAAGTTAGTTAAAAATCGATTGCAAGATTTGTACCGGACAAATAAGAATTCGAGCTAAGAAAAACGTTGTAAAATACAATACAACACGTTCAAATTTATGCAATTATTCCCACATATATGGTACATTTCAATCAATAAATAATCATTGCTTATATAGAAAGCTAAAATTTGGTATCGTATGTATGAAGTTTCTGGCTTCCTTCTGTATGAACCAAAAGTAAATATTAATCCATTTTGGAGGCACTTCTGATAACGTAATTTTCTTTCACCTGATTTATAACTATATAGTAAAAAGTTATACCTGAAAAAAGGGAAATAAAGAGAGAATAAGATTTATATGAAAGTGGAAATTACTATTTAAATGGCATTCATAATCCAAATACTTTATTTTCATTCATTCATTTTTTTTAAATCCTTTCAACTCTTATTCACATAACTGCATATTATGTATTTCACTCCACGAGTTTATCAAGTGATCTATTAACATCGTCAAGATTTTATAAACTTTATATTTCAAATAGGTCACATAAAAGGAGAAAAAAATCTGCCATTAAAGAGAGAGCTGATGTATGTCGACTACCTGGAAATTATTTTTAAACTAGTGCTTCAAATCTAAGTAACACCACAAGTTGGAATGAAATAACTGCATCTATGCCACCCGTATACGTTTGCATAAAACATAATTAAGATCTTGGAAGTAAATAAGCATAATATCTAGATATGACTACGGGATGATTACAATATATTAGACACGCGGTTTAGTATAATATAAATATTTTTAGGTATCGATTATTAACATAGGATAAATTTATAACCTGGCCAAATATTTAATACACAAAAACCGATAGTTAATAATAACGCAATTTGATAAGCAGTTCATATATGACCTACTAGTTTAAATTGTCGTAATCATATTGGAGGCTCGTACCATAATTGGGGCTCAAATCCCGTCAAGTTTCGTATTTTTTTTAAATATGATTTTTTCTAGTGGGTATATCTGAGGTGTTTTCAATTTATGTATGTTTAATATCTATAATGTTACATTCTCAAAATCTTGTGAATTATTCATTGATGAAAATAAATGGTTTATTAAATATTAATATATTACAGGTTGTCAAACCGCTACTATGCCTCTTGTTAAGATCAACCAGACAATAATTTTATTTTAAATTAATAATAAATACTTACCTATTAGCAATATCTTCCAAAAGAAAAATAGAATGATACGATTGTACTTAATGGCTTGCAATCAATTATTGTTAAGTAGTCGTATTATTATCAACGATAATAATTCATAAAAAAATATATATCAGCTATGTAAAAGTTAGTTAGGTAATATTTTTTTTTCATTGTTTATAAAATCGAGTCAAAAAATATAATTGAATTAAAAATCTTGTCCCATTTAGTCAACACTAAAGCCTTGTTCAGATTTTGCTAATATTTTAGTCGAGTGGCGAGTAATTTATTATTAACAGACAAATTTAGTCGAGTCTATTTTGTCCTAATTTTTCGGTCAAATGGCAACCCCCCATCACCTCACCACGCCTCACTAAATACTAAATTAGCCGCGAGACAACACTGAATCCGTTATCTTTAGTTAATTAGTATTTTCGCTAAAATTTCACTTCGTTGGAGCAAAGATACAACTTTAAAATGCGTATATAAATATTTAAATTTTAAGCCATGGGTGCCATTGGATTTTTAATTCTCTACTTCCAATTTCCTAGTGCATCTCTCATATTGAACCATTTTCATTTCTCTCTTTTTTCTTTTAATGTAACCATTGTTAATAAATTTATTTATTTTTACATTATATTGTATAACGTTAATCTTGACTGACTGCTATGTACTAATGTACTGTTTTCACATACGAGTACTTTTCAGTTACTTACTCTCTGCTCGACTAAAATACTCGCATAGTCTGAACTAGGTTTAAACATTGATACTTTCCGGTGTGTTACATTTTACCAGTGTAGTATTTAAAGTAATTATAAATATTATCATGTAATTGCAATTTCCAAACATGCTGTATAAATAGTTTGCAAGGATGCACTGCCGCTGGCGCATCGTTCATGTTTCCGTGAAGTAATTACATTTGACTTGCACTTGTCCCACCCTTTCCCCAGAGCGTCATTGAGGAGACTTGACTTATCCCTTTTACCGATTTTCAAAGAAAAATGTGTAATCTAATTCCCACACGACCGGTTACTTAGTTAGATTAACTTTGTTTTTATTCATCGGACTTTTAATGGTTTTTTTTTCATTTCAGCTAAAAACAAATTTCATTTTTAATATGTTAGTTAAAAATATCTATTGGAAATTGCGTGTGTTTGTAAAGATTTACTGAAGTTTAAAGTGTATTATGAATTTCTACTCGTCTTAATATTACTATCTATTGAGGACACCCCATGTGAATCGATATATTATTGTAATTGTGATCGATGGACCAAAGCAGATCCAGTTTGATTTTATTTTAAATTGCCGCATTTTTAGCTTACGCAAAAAAATAACATAGTCTTCGATTTTAGACATTTTTTCAGATACCTGCAAAGAGGTCGGTTGATCGTCACCCTTGCAAAAATGAATAGGCATTCCATTAGTTGAAAATTTCCCTCTGAGGTGGACGAAACCAGTCCAAATTTATTTATTTAAGTAGAATAAGTAGGTACTACAAAAAATGCGTTTTATTAAATCAACTAACAATACAAAGCAGTTCTACCATGAATTGGCAGTTAACAAAATAAAAGAATGTAACTTCTCCAGTTTTGTTTTTTCTTCGGAGCGAGAAAATATATAATCTAGAACCTCTTTCAATAAGTAAAATAAAACCAATCTCATAACTGCGTATGTTGTATTATTAACATAAGCTTCAGTATCGGCACTATCTTATTATGGAAACATCTGGAATATCTAAGTGTAAAGAGCCTAATCCAAGAGCAGTTTAATAATAATTGGTATTACTCCCTGTTAACATCTACAAGAGCTCCAGATATTCTTGAACTCTGTTCATTTACTAAACAGAGTTCAAGAATATCTGGAGCGATCTTTACTAAGCGATGTGGAAATTTTAGAGGGATATCACTCCTGAGCACAAGTTATAAGGTATTCACAATGATCCTGAAGACAAAACTGGAAGGTTACGCGGAAAACATAGTAAGTGAATATCAAGCTGGCTTCAGGGTAGGAATGTCTACAACGGATCAGCTCTTCACAGTTCGCCAAATACTAGAAAAATGCTGGGAATTCGATGTGGACATTTATCAGCTCTTTATTGATTTTAAGCAAGCATATGACAGCATCAACCGGGAAAAAATATTCACTGTCCTTCTGGACTTTGAAATCCCACCAAAACTAGTCAGGCTTGTTAGAATCACACTGCAGAATACACTCTCCCAGGTGAAGGTGAATGGCCAACGGACGGAGGGCGTTGAAGTATCTCGGGGTCTTAAGCAAGGAGACGGATTGGCTCCCATGCTGTTCAACTGAGCCCTCGAATCCGCTATCAGAAAGTCTCAAGTGAACAGGAGCGGCACTATATTAAGCAGACCGAGCCAATTGGTTGGCTACGCAGACGACCTCAACATGATGGGTAGATCCATACAGATTGTGAAGAAAGAATTTGATCACCTCCAAAGGGCCGCACTAGAGATTGGCTTAAGAGTAAATGAAAACAAAACTAAAGTCATAGTACAAAGCCGACAAAATCAGAGTAGGCTGGGCCAAAGTTCCAGTTTTGGAAACCATCAATTTGAGGTTGTCAACCGGTTCACATACCTGGGATCCAATATTACAAAAGAGAACGAGGAACTGGAAGAAATAAAAGCCCGAATAACCGCTGCAAATAAATCTTACTTCTCATTGCTGCCCATATTCAAATCCAGAAATGTCCACAGAAAAACTAAGACACGGCTCTATAAAACCGTCATACGCACAGTCGTTGCATACGGGTGCGAGTCATGGACGCTAAATGTGAAAGCAGCTGAAATGGTGGATTGCTTTGAGAGAAAGATCCTTAGGCGGATATACGGACCCATGAATCATGGTGGGGAGTGGAGAATTAGGTACAACACGGAACTATACCGCTTATACCAAGATTCAAAACTCTCCAACTTCATAAAACTCCAGAGGCTAAACTGGGCAGGCCATGTCCAGCGCATGCCTGAGTCACGGATACTGAAGAAGATCCTCGAAGGAAACTCAGGAGGGAAAAGGCCAGTGGGAAAGCCACGATGGGGTGATAATGTTACAAAAGATGCCAACCAGATACTAAAAATCAGGAACTGGAAAAGACGTGCGGAGGACCGTTCCGGCTGGAAGACAGCGGTAGAGGAGGCCAGGGCTCGACTTGAGCTGTAGCGCCATCGAAGAAGAAGAAGAAGTTCATTTACTGATCCTGCACTATTGAGAAATTATTTCAATGAATATGGCATTTCTATCACAATTTTAATAATGTTAGTCCCTTTTAGTTTTATTTCTTCATTTAACAACACAAGGCGCTGTAGCAATCATAACATGTCAGCATTACAGGTGTGACACACTTCGGTGCTTACATTTTGTTCTCAAAACGAATCGTAGTTGCGATGGGCAGTTGTCAGCAGATTTCTCAATCATAATCTAGATAGACAATAACTCACACAATATATTGAATATTCAGGTCTATATAATACACTCGTCACTTACTCACAGCCACTCGATCACCGTCACTCCGTCGTTCACTCTTAATATTATCATTCCACCAGATCGCGGCTCGGTCTGAGCACTAGCTCACCGCGATTACTTTATAGTATTAATCTTTACTCCTACAATAATTATTATAACTCCAACCAACCAACCTCCTCCACATCATAGCCCAAAGTAGTGACCTATATATATATATATATGTTACACCGAATGTGCGAAATTGACTATTACATGAAATGGCCAAAATTTTGGCTAATTCATGTAACAGTCAAGCCTGTTGCCTTATTCATGAATTAGGTAAATTTTCTGCTGGGTACATGAATTCGCCAGGGTATGGAATTCTTGAACTGTCAACATGACAGAAGAAAAAGTAAATTTAATACGGATATTTTTATTAGTTATAATTGGACATAATATAATATTATTATTATTAGGTTAGGTTAGGTTAGGTTTGGTTTTGTAATTCTGAATTAAAGTATTCAACTGAATGTCCATTTTGAGGTTAGCTATCAAGTGTCAACAAACTATCACAAACATTCAATCGACCAAGCACGAATCAAATCACGAAAATACTTTTCAATAAAATTCTTCCGTTATCATATTATAGTTCTAGATTTCTTTGCGCATAGTAAATAGATATGAAAGTCATTGCAGTTACATATTGATTGGTATATTTTTATATTATAATCAATGACATTTGTTTAGTTTGATTAGTTGCAAAAAATACCACCGGAGCGCGATCATCTATTTTGACCATAGACAATATATGTACATTTTGACCAATGCACGAGCATTTTAATACATTTAGTTTGGTTGCAAAAAATACCACCGTAGCGCTACTATCTAATTTGTCCAAGACATGAACTAGACAGAAAAATTACTGCCGAATTCACTCACTCACCAGATATTTTGTCTAATTCATGAATAAGGTAACGGGCTTGCATTTTTCATGATTTAGGCAAAATTTTGCCCATTTCATGTAATATTCAATTTTGCACAATCGGCGTAACATATATATATCTAACATATATAATTTAGAAAAACACTTTCTGAGAGAGTATATTATAACCAATAGAAAAAATCTTTTTTGAAAAAAAGTAAGCCACCCCGGCCGGAAATCGAACCCTGCATCTCCACGGGTTTACGCCCCATTCCGTCGCATTCAACCCATATACTACGGCGTGACATACTGACATACTAATTGCGACAAATTTTAACTATTGGTCAATTTTAATACCTACTCATCAGCGTTCTTCCAAATTAAGCTACTTTGGCAATCGATTTTTATTTCTTAAATCAAAGTAGGTAACTATTTCTTTTATTCATGATTTTTTCTATTGGTTATAATATACCCTCTCAGAAAGTGTTTTTCTAAATTATATATTATGTTCAATAATCAGAATGATATATTCTTAAATCTTGTGAATTATTCGTTGAATAAAAGAAATATTTAATTATATATATCTAATTCTATGTCTATAATTTTCACTTATTTTTGTATTATTTTTAATAATCATCAATTTTTTCAAAATAAATACTTAATTTTGTGTTTTTATTTTCCGTATTCGCTTAAATTTAATTTATCTCAATATCCAATTTTTTGACGTTAACTGGTTTTCGCAAAATGGTGAATATATCATACGAGGGTGGGTCAATAAGTCCTTAGAAAAGCCGACAGGTGGCGCGACTAGTACTGTAAGCGGTTTGTTTTCATGCAGCGGCACTACCGATTCAGTATGCTGCGAAGTTTCAATCAGATTGGTCGGGTTGTTGTGTGTTTCTCGTACATTTAAAAAAAGAATTTGCTTGTGGAAAATGGAAAAATGGAAAATGGAGAAAATTGAGTTTAGAGCTGTTATTAAACATTTTAATATAAAAGGGTTAACAGCAAAGGAAATAAAAAATGAGTTGGATTTAGTTCACGGCATATCTGCTCCTTCACTTGCAACTATTTATAACTGGTTAAATGAATTTAAACGTGGTCGTACATCAACAAAGGATGAACCACGCTCAGGACGTCCTGTAGAGGTGACTACACTAGAAATGATCAATAAAATCCACGAAATGGTGTTAAGTGACCGAAGATTAAAGTTGAGTGAGATAATTGAGGCTACAGGGATCTCAAAAGGTAGCGTCATTTCTATTTTACATGACAAATTGGGCATGAAAAATATTTCTGCAAGATGGGTGCCGCGTTTGCTCACAGTCGACAATAAACGCAATAGGGTGGTGGCCTCTAAAGCCCTGTTGTCGCTCATGCAACGCAATCCGGATGAATTTTTTCGTCGCTTTGTGACTGTAGATGAAACATGGATATATATACTCCACTATACTCCCGAGACGAAAGAACAGTCAAAGCAGTGGATTGCGAAGGCAAACCATGTCCAAAGAAGGCGAAAACCGTAAAATCAGCTGGTAAGGTTATGGCTACTGTATTTTGGGATGCACGTGAAATTATTTTCGTTGACTATTTGGAAAAAGGAAAAACAATAACAGGGGATTATTATGCATCTTTACTGGACCAGCTAAAAAACAAAATTGAAGAAAAACGGCCTCATTTAAACGGGAAAAAAATCCTCTTTCATCAGGACAATGCCCGTGTTCACACATGTTTACGATCAATGGCTAAAATTGAAGAATTCAAGTTCGAATTGTTCGACCACCCACCGTATTCGCCAGATTTAGCCCCCAGTGACTTTTTCCTATTCCCAAACTTAAAAAAATGGCTAAGTGGACAACGTTTTTTTTCAAATAAAGAAGTCATCGATCGGACAAATGCTTATTTTGAGGACCTTCCGAAAATTTATTTTTCTGACGGTTTAAAAAAAATTGAGAAACGTCTAACCAAGTGTATTGAGCTCCAAGGAGATTATGTTGAGAAATAAAAAAAAAATACAAAAATAAAAACTGTTTTAATGCTTTTTTCTAAGGAATTATTGACCCACCCTCGTATTTTAACAAAAATGGCTACATTACAATATATTTTACAAGAAAATTTAAAACATATCTTGAATATTATTGTATTCAAATTTTAGATTAACATTCTGTACC
Source organism: Rhyacophila brunnea (assembly GCF_057557595.1). Classification (NCBI taxonomy): domain Eukaryota; kingdom Metazoa; phylum Arthropoda; class Insecta; order Trichoptera; family Rhyacophilidae; genus Rhyacophila; species Rhyacophila brunnea. The sequence goes on from NW_028232752.1 coordinate 31,803,305, forward strand.
CGAAGTTCTGTAACTAAGTGACAAGTCAATGTAATATGGGTAGTACAAAGACTGAATACTTGTGAGTGGGTTGTTATGTATTTTAAGGGTGACTTTTCCCTCGGGGTCTACATTTTCAGTTACCCTCCAGATATTACAATTGCCATTGCTAGTTTTTTTGTAAACCGAAGATTGGCGATAATTATTGTTGTCGCATTGTAAAATGACTTTTGTAAATGAAAAATAAATTCCGTCGCACTATTTTTCAGTCAAAAAATTGCTTTACTCCCTAGTTATTATTAATACCTTGATTGAATATAAAATGTCAGTCATATTTTGATTGAGATTTAAATATACTTAATAAAATTATAGTATGTATTAGAAGTTATCCGGCCTACACTGGTCGGTCAGGAATAGGGGGGGGGGGGGTGGAAGAAGTTCTCGGAGTAGAATAGGAAGCACACTGAGTTGTTGTCACTGGTGATGTAGCATAGCAAAAATTTAGTAATGGTTCATAGTAAAATACTTTTATTCTAAAATCCGCTAACGTTAAGAATTTTCTGATTTTCCTAATTATATGTAATAATACTTATTCCTTTCCAAATTATGTTTTTTTAATTAATTAAATTTGTTCTCCAAAACTATACCAATTTAATCTATGAAGGATAATTTTTCATTTGACATATTTTGCGTAGATTTATATTATTTTATCTCAATAATAACAGCACAAAATTTCACATGACATACAGTAAACTTTTGTCATTATACTGGATTCATTATTATCTAATAGAAATGCTCACTTAGTAAAAACTAATGAAATTAACGTTAAATAAACAAACTTGTTATAACACTGTATACAAAAACTGTATATTTAGTATAAAAACAGTAAAAATATTTTAATATAAATAAATGTTCATGTTTTTTTTGTATTCTGCTGCGGATATAAAACATGTGAAAATTATTGATAAAAATTGGCCGTGATTGAGTTTTTCATTGGAAGTAGCAATGTGTAATTTTTTTTTGATTAGACCGCACACATAATTATTATAGATGAAAATGTGCAGACCACATTTAATTTTTAAGTAATATTGGCACATGCGTCTGTTTCAAAGACATAATAAAAATAGTAATACGTATATATATCTTGAAACAGATTTTTATTGATATTAATAAATAAATTGTATTGATCTGGTCTTTATTTACGAATATATTGATAAAAGAGGAATAAATATTAACCACAATATAAATATTTTACTGATAGGTATAATAATTCATCGTTCACTGTTTGAGTTGAGCAAGATTCAATTAATTCATTTCATTTTCTGAAGTCAATGAAGCAGAAAATATTACTTAGAATATCATTAGGTTGAATAAAATTTGATTGTAAGGGCTCAAAAACACAATCTCAACCAATGTTCCGCCTATTAAACTTTCGAAACTCTGTAACTGCGTTTCATTATGAAATTGACACATCAATAAGCTTTCGTTGAACTTTTTTTTATTAAAAATGTAAAACACCCAAAAGTTTTTCGCTTTTCAATTTCCATCATTGTTGTTGTGTGTTTTTTGCCGTTGTCTCTGTCGCCCTTTCGAAATAAAATTTCTACCCTCGAGCCGTTCACAAGTATCAATTATCGGGTAGCAGGTAAGTCGTGAAAACACCCTTGTTGCTTGCTGTTCTAAATGAATGTTGGTTTGAAACAGATAAACACGCGGCCTGCAAAGCTCATTTAAGGTTTACTCTAAGGGCTACCACTGGCTCATAACAATAATAATAATAATTGTATCCCAGTAATTGATTAATACTATCGACCAAAGATACTTGATGGAATTTGAATTTAAATTATAATTGATTTAAGTTTTGTACTCTTCCATTTGTGTCGTTTTTTAATAACTTTTTAAAAATTAAGCAGGTATCATGTAAGAAAATTGTTGAATATTAATTGTTTAACTAATTACTTTTAAAGACTGATATCATAGATATATCTCATAGTTAACTCCATTAATTCCCAATATGTTACCATTATTTCCAGAATGGACGAATTTACATCTTAATTACTAATGATCTATTATTAGGTTTTGATGACTTATTATATGCTTATCGAGTGTTCTATAATAATTGATAAGGTAGGGGGTTTTCTACAAACACTTTAACTATTCTTAATTTGTTTGTTATATTTTTTATTGTGACTCTTGACTTGATAGGTGGGTAATGTAGTTTTTACCTACTTTATTGTATTGATTTGTTATATAAGTTAGAGTTAATAGTATTCGTTGTCAGTATTTATTTATCTTTTGGTGAGTCTACTCAGTGCCTGAAGATGCCAAAAGGCGAAACCCGGGTCGCAAAAAAAAACGACTCAAATGGAATAGTACAAAACTTAAATCCATTAGAATAATTCAAATAATATATATTAGATAATAATGTTTCCTTACTTTATATTAGTAATATATTTATATATAATCTCTTAATATAATATATCAAGTGATTGTATCATGATGTTATCATCATTATGACATATTTATTAAATGGATGTAAATTTTTATTCCAGATGCTCGTTTAATTCCTATCAACGTACCAGTCAATTTGTGTGAGCTTTGTTACTGTCGCAACCCTTATATTGCAAGGGTGGTAAAACTCGGTCGGTAAACTTTAGCCATTAGCAAGATCCGATTCGGATAAAGTAGGAGCAAGACCTGAACAAACTCTCATTACATTCCTAGATGGCAAACACTTGCCGGTTTTCTAAAGTCTCATTCAGATTTTATTGATACGGCATCTTCCGGGTGCATTTTTAACTATAGAAATTCAGTCTCAAAATGCATTACGGTTAGCAATAGCCAATATTATACGTCTTTTGTAAGTACCATTCATAATCATGGCATAATATTATTATATATGGCATTTATTTCAAAAACCAATAACTCCACAATTCAACATTAGTAAAAAAGAACGTTTTTGTAATTGCTTTATGTTATCGCGAGTTTCTTTTAAATTTGAGCGGTATGTCCATTTCTATTAAATGATAAATTTCTCTTTGTAATATTATATAAAAAAATAATAATTAACCTTATCAACATTACAAGAAATGAAAATATAATTAATATTAAATTCTACAGGTTTTTTTTTTTTTTTTTTTTTTTTAAAAGGTTTGTCGATAGCTATTTCGGTTGTAACACCATTATCAAGACTATTCAGATAGGCCGTTTGCCTTTGCTTAAATACTATACGTGTATAGATAGAGACAGAATACATTTTCTTATTCGTTCCAGCAATATTATGAATTTTTACATTATTATTAATTGTAATATTATTAATACTTTGAAAACCCTAAGTGGGTTTTTTAAAATGGATATCGAAATTTTCAAAATTTATCAAAATTACAGTATTCGATGGTTATTTATTGACATTATTGATCAATTAAAATATTATTAGTATAATTGTCTTAATCGTGTGTTTAGATTATATTTAATAGTGGCGACGAATACATTACCAAATTTTCATTAATTATGTCATTACTTTTGGATAATTCGCGATTAATTTCCAACTGTTCAAGTAAATTTAATTTTAAACCTTTATTACATATATGCAAACATTGTGGCGTTTCATTGTTACTGATGCTATGCGAGTTTGATATCAAATGTTTAGCAAACTGAGAATCTGTTTTACCATTCTTAAAAGACCGGAGGTGCTCTTCAAAACGAGTTTTTATTGACCTGCCAGATTGACCAATGTAGCATAGACTACATGTGCCACATGTTATTTTATAAACTCCGCTTTTCTCCAGTTTGTTGATTTTATCTTTACTATTTTTTAAGTTTAATCCTAGATTATTATTAACTTTGAATGCTACGTTAACGCTATGTTTAATTTCTTGATAAATTTTGTCTGAAATAATGCCGCGATAACCAATGGGCTTGTAATAACGATTTGAATCTTTAACGTTAGGGTATATTGTTGATCTAGCTAATTTAAGTTGTTTTTTATATAATATTTTATCTACCATTGATGTTTCATATCCATTACTTAAGGCTATTTGTTTAATGGTATGTAGTTCATCCTCAAAATCTAATTTGTTCATGGGTACGCTAACTAGCCTGTGGATCGTGGCATGGTATGCCGCCAACTTATGAATCCATGGATGTTGCGATCCTTTATGTATAGTAGTTTCAGTAAAGGTGGGTTTTCTATATATTTTGAAGTTATGTTTATTATTAACCCTCTGAATAGTGAGGTCTAGAAAATTAATTCTGTTTTCTATCTCTACTTCGACCGTGAATTTAATATTACAGTGCAATGCGTTAGCCCTTTTGACGAACGAGTTAAGTTGACGGTCAGTTCCTTTCCAGCAAATCAAAATATCATCCACGTATCTATGGTAATATAATATGTCAGCTACTGAGTCTATTTTAAGTGATTCCGATTCGAATTTGTCCATAAAAAGTTCTGCGAGCAAAGGACTTAAAGGAGACCCCATAGGGACTCCGTCAAGTTGATTATAAAACTCTGAATTAAATGAGAAATAGTTATTTTCTACACATAATTTCATTAAAGAATAAATTTCTTCTAACTCAAATGGGTGTACTTTAGCTTTTTCTAGTTTTTTGTACACTATTTCTAAACATTCTTTAACTGGAATGTTAGTAAATAAACTGGTTACATCCAATGATACCAGCTTACAGTTGCTAGGTAAATCTATGGTATTTATTTTATTAATTAAGTCAACTGAATTTTCTACGCTTCTTTTGGCTTTGAAATTTGTTAGATGTTTAAAAATTTTATTAATATAATATGCTAATTTGACTGTTGGCGTATTCGTATATGATACCACGGGCCTAATAGGAATATTAGTCTTATGTATCTTCGGTTGACTATATAGTAAGGGTGCCATAGGATTCATAAGAGTAACACTACGTTTGATAGCTTCGGTGGGGAAAGTGATAGTGCAATCATTTATTAATGTTTTAACTTTAGATGCGATTTTAGACGTAGGGTCTTTATTGAGTTTAACAAACTCACGCGGATTAAGAAAGTTATTAACTTTTTCTAAATAATCTGCTCTGTTTTTAATTACAACGGAGTTGTCTTTATCTGCCTTGGTGATCACCAAGTCGTAATCTTTAACTTTATTTTTAATAGATTTAAGATGTGAAATTTCGTCATTATTGACCACGCGTTTCTTCGTGTGCAATGCATCCGAAATCATTTTAGCTGTTGTATGTTTAAGTAATTTATTGTTATCAGCTCTAGCTAATGCCATTTCAGTGTCAATTGCTAGTAATTCCAGTTGTTTCTTAGATGGCAACTGTGGGATTTGATATTTAAATCCTTTGTTCAAAAGTTGCATTTCTTGATTAGAAAATGTAACATTAGACAAGTTAATTGTTTTTTCATAAAATTTAATTTGTTTAACAATGAATTTTGATGTTGATTCTACGTTAACGTTATGAGATTCTGTTAGTTTTTTAAAGTTTACGACACTGTTTCTGAAATTTGTCAAATATAATTTGGCTAATCTCTTCGCGAATGTCATAGTCTAATGTATCGAATTCAATTGGATGAAGTTTAAAGGATAATTCTGAATGAAAAAGTTTAATATAATGTAAAAGATTATCACGTTTCCTCATACCCTCCCGGATCTCTGCCTTCAGCCAAATCTTCTTTGCTCTGTTGATAGCAGTTTTACCTGCTGCGCTAGTAGATTTTGTCTTGATTTGGATGTAACTTGGGGACACTTTACACTTAATGCACTGCTCATTAAACCACACGTTCTGTACCGTGATTCTATGCTTAAGTTTTAAACGTCTATAAAAACTTGCTTGGATGGCTATATCCGCCATCTTCATGTAATAAAGGTTTAAAATTAAATTTACTTGAACAGTTGGAAATTAATCGCGAATTATCCAAAAGTAATGACATAATTAATGAAAATTTGGTAATGTATTCGTCGCCACTATTAAATATAATCTAAACACACGATTAAGACAATTATACTAATAAAATTTTAATTGATCAATAATGTCAATAAATAACCATCGAATACTGTAATTTTGATAAATTTTGAAAATTTCGATATCCATTTTAAAAAACCCACTTAGGGTTTTCAAAGTATTAATAATATTACAATTAATAATAATGTAAAAATTCATAATATTGCTGGAACGAATAAGAAAATGTATTCTGTCTCTATCTATACACGTATAGTATTTAAGCAAAGGCAAACGGCCTATCTGAATAGTCTTGATAATGGTGTTACAACCGAAATAGCTATCGACAAACCTTTAAAAAAAAAAAAAAAACCTGTAGAATTTAATATTAATTATATTTTCATTTCTTGTAAAATGGAATTCTACCAAGTAAATGCTAACTCAATTAATTTATCAACATTAATTAATTTATATAAATTTAAATGCTGGCCTTTCATCCTGCGCTCTGGATTCAATTCCCGGTGAGGACACAATATATTAATCTGATTTTCTCGAGACCTGGGTGTTTGTAATTGTTTTACTTCTACTACTAAATACACCACTGTTATTGGGCCTCTAAGTCTGTTGTAGTGATAAATATAATATATATCATATTATATAATGTATGCTCTATATATATATATATATATATATATATATAAGTATGTCTAAGGGCAGTTAGTGAATCAAACCGTCCACAAATTACCGGAGTTACCTGATCATTTCGACTTATTGGCTCATTTGTCACTTACTTGATCATTGTCAGGTATAGATTTATATGCAGTTGTGACCAGCTCGACGAGCTGGTACCGTAGGTACCTATAACTCAATTTGATAAGGTAAGTGATAATTTCGAAGGCAGTAAATAGGCTCCTATATACTTTTTTATCCCTGAATATAGAACGTGACTTCGTTGATTATTTCCGTTCATTATTAATCGCCTTTAGCTGATCAGAGAGTGCGACGTTGCCACTGCAAGGAAGAGGTGATAGGAAGGTGAGACGAGGGAGGTGAGGGAACGGTGCGTGAAATTTTATAATTTCAATGATATGCGAAAATATCCTTTGCGTAAACTGCATAAGAAATATTTTTTACTGTAGGTACAGGTGCTGGAGACGGGTCCATTGTTTACACCTGAATAAAGTGACACCATTATCAAGACTATTCAGATAGGCCGTTTGCCTTTGCTTAAATACTATACGTATAGATGAAGACAGAATACATTTTCTTATTCGTTGAAACAATATTATGACTTTGTATACTTATTATTAATTGTAATATTATAAATACTTTGAAAACCCTAAGTGGGTTTTTAATGGATATCAAAATACTTTTAGTATTTTGATACTTTTTTGTTTAGTATTTGGACTAGAAGTCATTTCAAGCAACGTTTCGATTCTGAATTGTTGTCTTTCACGATATTGAGAGTATCCACCGCTCCGGAACTTGCCGCAAGTATACTATACTATAATATTTTATAGTAATTAAACGTAAAATAACACATATGAATCAAATAAAATTGACTTAGCACGCCGCGTTCGAACACGCGATCTCCGGATTCGTAGACGAGAATCTTAACCGTTCGTCCACGGAGGTCGTCAAATGATTTGAATAGCAAAAAAGTGCGTAATAATTGTATAGACTACACTTTAGTAGATATGTGCTTAACTATAAGCATACTATTAAAGTTGAAATAAATGGCACGACCTACCAGATGTTTTATTTTTTGCTTGCTTGTATTGATCCAATATGAATACATAAATACACTCAATAAATAAACATCTTTGAATTAACCATTTCTTTTATTCAATGAATAATTCACAAGATTTTGAGAATGTAACATTCCATATATTGAACATACATAACTTGAAAACACCTCAGATATATACCCACTAGAAAAATCATATTTGAAAACAAATACGAAACTCGACGAGATTTGAACCCGTATAACCATTGGTTAATGGATTTAATGCAACTTGGCGCGACATGGAAATTTCGAAAATTATTTCCGACGAAAATAATTACATATATGTAATCAAAATAATACCAATCACTTTACTTACACACACGCATCACTAAAAAGGTATTTTGTTTTTCACTTGAAAAAACAAAAATTTTACAGTTCGTGCACTATTGAAAAATGATGTGAAAAATGTTTTGTTTTGGTACCTGTAAATTTGACTGTATTTAGGGTTTTTAAGAAATTTTGGCTCTCATGTTTTTTCAAATATTGCATATTGGTTAAAATAACAAAAAATATAACTATTGATAAATAATATTATAATCTCTTGTTTTTTAATGATTTGGGTTCTGTAGGTAGATACATAAGCTAGATAACATTAAGATCTTCGTTGTTTTTTAGGTTTGCATTTATCAACAAAATAATAGTACAAAACAGGCATAATCTTCACTGTCTGGAAAGCCCACGAAAATACTCTTGGTATTCCTCTGGTATGTATTTAGCGTTGTCACTAAATCACGATATTTTAATTTAGAAATATGATTTCTTTGGATTCTTAATTATTATAGGTATATCTGGAACAATAACAGGAATTCTTTCTATATTTCGTCGTTAACCAACTACCATAAAATCATTTTCTTCAAATGATGTTTATATAAAAAGAGTCTCTCAAAATCATCTCTTCAAACGTGAAACCACGCCATATTGTATATGGGAACTATTTTACCACACAATGTTTTTTTGTAATATAAATTAAATGGTGCGTTGGGTTATCATATTTAGATGCGAATAATTTAAAAACCTGAAACGTCATTGATACAATGAATTTCCGCATTCTTTGACAAAATTACACCAGTCATTGAATGTGAAAATTCTCATCGTAGACAGTTTTTTTTTTTGCTTTATTATGCTTTGGCCATGGTCCCCACATCCCGAACCGGGGCCCCATGCCAGGATGTTTGGCGTGCCCCTTTACCTATCACTGAGGTTAAGGGCAGTATGATGTTCTACATATTATCCCCAAATGATATTCCGTAGAATCCCTGGGTTTGGCGAGGTAAAATGAATGGTATTCTGTGTATTTTTTGTAATTTTCAAATAAATCCACTTGAATTATTGAGTTGTTGGCTTATTATGAACCATTGATCGCGACCTCCTTTCATGGTAACATAGTAACATGCGACCCTTCTACATATTGGATAAATAGCTATTTATATTAGTCAGGAAACACACTACAGATAACTATAAAATAAAATTCCAAATGTGAATTATCATCAAATTTAGATAATTTATTATATCACATAAAATTGCATCACATACATACAAATATTATAAAATCTTGGGTCAAGTTGACGCTAAGGTACAGATTTGGATTTCGCGTTATACACATTTTTATTTATCTAAAAAATCAAAAAAAATGAATTATTCAAAATCATTTGAATTTGTGCTGCACAAGAGAAAAACCAATAATCATAGGGTGAAAAACATAACCATAAAATAAAATTTAATAATAAGATGGTATCATTTCACAAATTCAAATTGTATGGTTATTTTATTAATATGTACCTTTTAGGTGGAGAATTTATATTAATAAGTTATAAAATAGTTGGGGTGCATCGAAAAGATTAACAGTAGGCATAATAACAGAATGATTTAAAAAACGCCAAATATAAAATTTAATACAGTTCTAAAATCTAAAAAGTTTTTATGAATAAACACGGCATAAAATGAGAATCTCGTAAAATGAGTAATTTTTCAATTATTAGTAAACAAAAAAAGGTAGCCATTGTTTAGTGGAAAAAAAAAATAAGCCCAAGCAGTACAGTGCTCATAATGCTATGTATTGTTTTTACATGCACTTCACATGATAATTTTATTCATACAAAATATTATTTGGTAGTATGGGTGCCACTGGCACTGGAGACATATTTAAAATTGCCGAAAAACTAATTAGAATTATTACAGTTCACACCTTCATCTGTCTTCTCCAATAGTATGTACATATCCCTGGTGTGGACGAATTATTTTTTTGCATGTACCTACTTACCTTAATAATTAAGGTACACCACACCGTACACCACGCATGTAAATCATTCATTTAGGTACAATACCTATCGTCTTAATCATTTCTAAATACTTTTATTCATGATTTTATCAAGATACCGACTAAACAGATATTTTTCTTATCGATAGTCAAATTTCACTTTTCAAAGCAACAAACTCATTCCAAAATAATATATCAACTTGATTTTTTTTGTAATTGTCAAAATACTTATAATAAATTTATTTTATTTATTTTTCTAATATTATTATCTTGTAATTTACATTCAAATATAAAATGGTCTTAAAAACTCTCATCATAACAATACAACAGCTGTAAAACATTAGTTGAACAAAGCTAGCTCTCAGTTCTGTGTGTTCTGAATTCAAGATAATTTGGCAACGTTGCATGAACGAACAAGTGTGTTGATCAAAATGATCAATGTAGAGACATTAAAAATAGATGATATTTTTTTGGGTATAAACATAATATTTATAGTTAAGTGATAGCTGACCATGTTTTAAATATAACGAAAAAGACAGCAAGTTGCTACCTCATCCATGTCATTATATATGACATGTGAAATAGTGATCGACGAAGGTCGTCTATTCACACATGAGCCACTAAATGTGGTCGGATATAAATATATATATATATATATATATATATATATACCGTGAATCCCGAGTTTGAATCCCGTATCTAGCAACAGATCCAGAGTCGGTTGATCATTTGTGACTAACATCCATATCTCGAAAAAATAATAATCTGTTAATACTAACTCCACTCTGTAAAGACTTATAATATGATCCTATTAGCATCGAACATGGTAATTTAATGTAATGTTATGTAAATCTTTGGATTTTGAAAAATAAAATATATTATTAAGTTATTATTAATTATTCCGGATTCCAGCGTCCTGGAAGGTCGCTAAATACTATCTATAGAGTGTATACGGCGGAGCTACGGGATACAACCTGGAACGGGGACCTGGAACAAAGCAAGAAGATTGGCGAGGTACAAGGATTCTTGGAGGCGCCGCGTGGTGTCCATATGCTCCGACTAAGGTGCGTACATGGAAGAAGTAGAAGAAGATTATTACATTGAGTAAAATTTCACATAATATTATGTATTTATGTATTTGTTGTTAGATTTTGACCATAATGACGTGACTTATAGGTTTTTATACATGTAGAAGAAGACTTTTTAATACGTTTTTTATGCTATAATATCTCCCCAAATATTACTATTTTTATTAAGAAATTTCAACCATTCTATACTGAGTACGGTTGTTCATACTCATGGTTATTGAAAAATTAGCATAGTAAACAAAATTTGGTATCAAAGTGACCCAGTACCAAGGCACATTGATACACTTAAATGAGCAGATTGATACAATATATAGTAGAATATGTTTTTACAATTAGATACTTATGATAATTGTTGGGATTAGTGGCGAATGTAAATGTAACAAATATTTTTATATAAATGAATAAATAAATAATATATTTTAATACTTTGAAAGATATATTACATTTTTCTACTGAACTGTTTGTATTCTAGCTTCGAAATCCTTCTTATTAATATTTGCTCTCTCGATTGTTAGTATGAACGTAACATAATAAACGATCATCATATTAAAAAAAACAGATATTGGTGACAGAACTTAAGCAATACAATTTAATAAATTATATTATATTGATACGTATCAAATGTACCCCGTTTTTCATTGCATCAATGTGGCCCGGCATGCCACCGCAATTTGGATGTATTTTAAATATCAGTTACAAATAAATGAGTTTACCAACAAACTATGAACTGTGGTAGTTTCATAAAGATTTCACTGTGGAGAGAAACATCATCCAAGAGAGAAAATAAAACTTTTAACATCACCAAATACATATTATGTCACAATGGCACCGCTATTTGATGGCAGTTAGATGTGAAACTTTCATGGTAAAATTATTATCAGTATTGCCATATAATGGTAAAAATTTCAATCTCATGGCATTACCAGAACCATTGCCGACTCGCATTCGTGGCACAACGACTGCTCTTACTTTTTTCGCCCCTCCCGTTGTTGTCTATGGATGACCTGTCATGGTTCTATAGAGTGCTCACACTGACGCATCTGTCGTATTCACACAGGGAATCGTATGCTTTGGATAAATGAGTTACATAATAAATAATACACTAGCATTAACACACCTTCTACAAATGTAATGCATAGATCAATGCTACATATTTTTTTGGAATTCGATATTGCAACCGGTTTTGTGTGAAGGACTAGTCTGACTTTGACAGCTGACGAATAACAGAAATGTATATTATTAATAAATAGCACCGATAGTTAATATTTGATTTGAGATTTTTTTATAATTCAATTTGAAACAAGAAAGGGTGAATCAATATGTCAAGCAATCTGGCATCTGATTTTTGATAGTTGAACAGTAGACCACTCGTTGCTTGTGCAAAAAGATATTCTCAGGCTTTATTAATCTAAAAATAGCACTGCCAAAACTCAATATATTATTACACGTGCATCAATATGCCACGTGTATCAATTTACGCCTCTATCTACCACATATATTTAAGTATTATTATTGATTTTAAAATCGTGTGTTAAAATGATTTATATTTATATAAAGTTTTATATTATGAATATAAGATTTTTCAACATAACTCAAAAACGTACCTAGGTACATAAACACATTATACTGCCAACATTGTCAGTACAACATTCGCGAAATATTTTCTGTAGGTGTATCTTTCAAATAGGAAACTCCCCTCGCATATTTTTGCCATACCGTGATTAGTTTTGAAATAATCAACATATTAAATTACTTTCAATTTCACAATGAGGCCGGTCTACAATGACTGTCGCAGTTCTACGTGAAAAAAATATACTACTTTGTACGATATCTAGAAAGTTTAATATACTATAATATTCTATACAAAACCATAACTCATTTGTGTCTGCCGCCTACTCAAAGAAGATTTATCTTCATTCAATTTTAATTTCAATAGCCTGTTTAGAGGCAAATTCCTGGGGAAAACTTAGAATTTTATGGCTTATTCAGTCAGTTATGAATTTATTTCTCAGCGTTTTGTACTACAATGGAAAGCTTTTCAACGTGTTTTTCTTATAACATTTTATGTAACAAAATAATAAACTTTTACTGTGCTGAATAAAAATCCGTTGTTAAGTAAGTGGACTTATTTCTCAGCCACAAAACAATTTCATGAAAACTTTGCATAAAGACCTTTTTTCCTTTAAATAATAATTTTCTTTGAGCTAAAGGTAGTATAGAAGTTTATGGGGAAATATTTATATGATTTACATTGGCTACTTACATATTATAAATATAGTGAAAAATAAATTAAAACAGTTTGGAAAAAAAATCCATATTTTGACTCCAGCTCTAGCCTGTTTATTAGTTGAAATCGAGTATAACGATTGAATATGGTAGAGTATAATAATAGAGAATTAAGTCAATTGTTAAAAATATGGCAAAACCTACAGAAGAAGCAAAATCTACACATATTATAATATCTGATAACTCGTAGATAGCAACATAAAAAAGTAATTTTCCTTTTCCAAAAAGTTAGAAAAAAGTAAACAATATTCTATAAGTACCTAACGGCGAAAAATAAGAGAGATAAAATTTGCTTCGGATAAATCTTTGAATTAATATAGATGCCATTACAATGTCACAATAATATAAATCAAAATTAAGATATATTTAAAATGTAAAACAATGATAGACCTTACGCAAATACGTCATCGCTATTATAGATGTTGCTATTTTTTTTTTAAATTTAAATGACACAAAAATGTGAATACAAACTAAAATTGACACTGACTTTTAAAAAATATACTACGCTACTAGTAATATGCATATTTTAGAGATATAGAGAAGGAAGAAAATTAATAATCTTAAACTATTGAAATCTTGAACAGAAAAAGAAGAACAGAACAGAAACAGAAAAAAGGCAAAGATCTAAAATGTATAGCAGAATTTTTTAATACAAAAAAAATCTGTTTATTTACTAATTAATTACCTAATTCTTTTAATTATATTTATTTTAATATACCGACATTTTAAATGGAGTGAGAGTAACTCGTTTGATTTTTTATACAGGAAGTTAATGTCCTTGTGGTTCAGTATTCAATTATTTATCAAAAATGTTGGTCATAATTGTACATCAGGGGTCAAAGGTCGGTGTCCATATTTTGTATTTTGGTGTCCATATTAATTATAAGAAATATATTGTAACATAAAGAAAAAATAGATTATTTTAACTATGGAGTATGAGGCAATATAGTTGCAATATTTTACAATTTACTCTCTCCTGAATAATAATTACTTAAATGTGACATCTGACTTTTTACTTCTGAAGTACAGATTTATATAATATTATGTCAGCGATACATTCCGTAAAGAAACAGCTTTCCTCTATGACGACTCATATTTTATGTAAAAGCTATAGGTTCTAAAGTAGCTTTATTTTAACTTTGACTTAATACTTTACAATACATAGCATTGATTTAATGTGCTATCTAATAATATACTTGCAAATGCAATACCGTTGCAATGATCAGAACAAGTCTATGAAACGGCAAGACTTAATTGATTCAATTAGCATGTGCATGTAAAAGCTGCAGGAAGAGTCATATAAATACTCAACAAACGGTCGTTTCGCAGCTTTCCCAGTAACGAATGTGCTCATCCGTCGGCGTCGCCGACGTCTATACAGGTAGCGCCGTTATACGTTCTCTTACGGGGCCCACTAACAGTTATATTGCCATTAGTGGAATTACCTTGTATCATTAATCATTTTGCATTGCACACTCATTTATAGTGAACTTCACACAAATATCGCCCGCGTAATATGTCAATAAAATAAGTATTTAAAAACAATTTTATATTCACTCATACATTTAATTATATATCACCATCATCAACCTAAATCTATCCACTGCTGGATGAAGGCCTCTTCAAGCTCCTTCCAATTATCTCGTTCCTGTACGTTGCGTTGCCACGTACTTCCGCAGAACTTAATCATTTCATCGATCCAGCGGCCTCTAGGTCTACCTTGGGGACGTTTTGTACTTCTTGGATACCACTAGATGGCTAGATTTGCCTAACGATTGTCCAACTATATGGTATTATTAAATATGAGTGTATGCAAGCACAAAATCACGGCACTTCCCGCGATCCATTGCCAAATTTTACGCCTCCCGCCATGTGAAACTTGCAGCGCGTAGATCGTTATTGTAGCAACACTGCAGGGTTAATGAGGGTCGGCTACGACGACGGAACCCATGAGCTTGTGAAGGGTATGGAGTGTTGCAATCTCTGGCGGAATCTGGAATACGTTGTGTCTCAGCCACGTGAATTATACCTTCATGATTACTTCAATAACCGAGAGTGAACCAATCACCATGTCCACTCACAATTTCTAGTGTTTATAACGCCATCGTATCAATATACCCCGATTCATAAAGCTCATAAACCGAGACCTTCGAAGCTTAGTAAGATGCGACATCTCACAGGAGAGCAGACAGCGCGCACGCGTTTAATAAACAATATATTTGGTCCTAGCCTTGACCATCATGCGACACCAAGTTGGGTGAATGCATCTTCACCACACCCATGTAGATTCCAAGTTCAATGGAAAACTTCCATTGTCGACAACTATGCAAATTGAACCTGGTCAACAGTTCGACCGGCAGACCCCGCAAAACTCCGCAGAGGAGTAATGTGCAGATAGCAACATGATAAATCCTGAAACATGCATTTTCCACTAATAAAAATAATTAGTCTACTAATTACAATTTTGAGCACGAAAATTGGTCGACTCGTATCGGACCAAAACATTCAAATTTTAATGAAAATTACTATAGAAAGCATTCTTATTTACATTTTTAATTTTTGTACATTTAGGGTTCATATTTTTCATGCATATATTTTGAGTCCTGAAAAAGCTCTTTTATTGGATATGTTATAAACCGATTGAGTTTGTACTCGCGTCGGATCGAAATGCAGATATTTATTGGAATACAAAATATTGTTTAAATAACGGAGGGCTTCAAACCTGTAATATAATATGAGACCAGAGGCTATTTTTTAACATTTGCTTCATAACGGGCACTTATTAGAATATTTATAAAGCTTAAATGTATACTGCAATACTATCAATTCAATTATCTGCCTCGATGATAAAATGTCAATTTGGATCGTTACCTGAAATCAACAAAAAATCCAAAATAACATATCACGATCAGAACGATCGACAGAGATAATCGGGAAGACAATTGGGATAGACGATCGGTGTGAGAATTTACCAGTTTAATTAATTTGAATCTTTATAAATCGAAATAATGTTATGTTATACGAAATTATTTATATAATAATATATTGTATAAGTTAATAATATATTCAATATGCTTATACTTCTTCTTCTCTGACGCTACAACTCAGGATAGACATTGAACGCCTCAATATGGCTCCTCCATTCTGACTGACCAACCGGCTTGTTTCTCCACTCCTAATGCATGTAATGTAAGTATTCAAACAACCAAAATTAGGATCATCTCGCCCCCCGTTTCCGTCTATTGATCATTCATACGTATCACTTAGCTGGTAAATTGCAAGCATTTGGTTTTGAAAAATCTCACAACGTTCGATTCATCAAAGAGCTTGTAGACCCCATGATTACAGTGAAGTCGTCATATGCCATCCTCGCAAATCGGAATAAATATTTTTTGCAATTTGTAGCTATTAATACCTGGGGTTACACATCACGGGAGATGGCATTTTGCAGAGAGAGCTCGCTATCCGAATGGGAATGGCTGGAGCAACATTCAACTCGATGCGGAGTGACTGGAACTCACGATTGTACTCAGTCAAAACCAAATTTCGCCTATTCGACGCTTGCATTTTGTCAGTGCTGCTTTACGGTAGCGAATCATGACACCTTACAAAAGCTCAGAGCAACCGTACACTGAGCTTCGAAAACAGATATTTGCGATGAATACTGGGTGTGCAGTGGTATGACTTTAGGAGTAACGAGGAGATAAGAGAACGCACCAAGCAGCCTCTCATCACGCTGATAGTAAAGAGGCGACTTTGGACCTGGCTCGGTCACGTACTGCGGATGCCTGAAGAGAATTTCTATCTGGCTTGCCTGTTCTTCAATTCAATTGGATTAAGGCGTCCTGGAAGGCCGCTAAATACTATTAAGTGTATACGGCGGTGCTATGGGTTGCTGGTTTGACATGGAACGATGCAAGAAGACTGGCAAGCGACAGGGATTCTTGGAGGCGCCTCGTGGTTCTTCATATGCTCCAACTAAAGGACGGATATGGCCGAAGAAGAAGAAGAAAAAGTAAGCTTAAATACGGGATGTTTAATGAACGAAAAATTACTAATTTTTCTCCCCTGTAAAGTTGTCGATATGGACCCGTACAGAGAAGTTATTATATACAAATGAATAACAGTGCAATACATAAATATACGCGCCTGATTGAACAGAAACGCAATTTTCCGAGGATTATTAGTTTTAGCCTTTACGAATCGCCGACACCGGCGTCTGTTGTACAGGTAACGCCATTAAAGGTACCCTAACGGCGCAGACCACAACGGTAGCTGGCGCATAACGCTGTAACAAAATCCACAATTCTAATGCTCATTGCCGGCCAGACCGACAGACTAATGAGTCACAATGTGCAGTGTTGTCACGGTGTTACTACCTACGTTGTGTTGTAAAGATACAAAACATAATTTCCGACGATTATTGTTGTAGGGATGTTGAGCTTTAAGTATGAACTTTACGCGGAATTTATGCTCCATACATTCTTGAACCAAAGAATTAGATAGAAATATACCCAAAATGAATCATTAACTCTATATTTATGATCTTGTGGAATTTAATAGCGTTTACAGAATGATTTCAGTAGCAAATGATAATTACACATAAGTACTCTCTGCATTGTAAGCATTGTATGTACACTAAAAAATTAATGAAAATGGTAACACGTCATTTTAATATTTGATTTTGGTTCCATGCTTACGTAGGCAGATATTTATCAATCATATGGAAAAGTCCATAAGTAAAAACCCATTTACGCTCCTTAGTATATCTAAATGTAATATTAGAAACCTTAAGTTACGAGGAACAATTTTTAGCTTTAAGAAAGATACAAATAATTATTAATAAAACTTGTGATTATTACCAAGAGGTGGGGAATACCTCACTCATGTGTACAAAAATTTAATTGAGGCTTAAAAGGGGTACGTATTTTTAAAATTTGGAATCATGTGTTTTTATACTGGCTTTTAGAAAATTTAATCATTAGTCATAATATTAGTTGTTATCTTCACTGTCACTTATTTCGAATACACCTACATAATATTAGGTTTCCTTTAATATTTTTGACTAGAAATTAGTTTTATAATTTAATAAGTTTTCTGAAAAATATACAAATTGACTATATTATTATGTAAATAAAATATGCTTATGATGGCTGAGCCGCTAAACCCTTAAATGCATGGTGTATTCATACGAATACATCGCATAATATGACATTTATTGTCCAAATCTTCCAAGATTTAATGTTGACATAAACTTTTTAATCATTATCAAAGTCTATGCTTCCATTTAGTTTCACGTTTGACCACCAGATGACTCAAGTTTATTTTTTATTACGCATTAACCACATCAATCTGACATTTCATCGGATCGTGACGTTTCTCCATGTTTGCAGTGCTATATTCAGGCCTTGACTACCAATTTGAGATATACTCTGGACAAGAAAATGAGACAAAAAACAGACTTCCGTCTGAACCAGACCTGGGAGCAAGTGTGAATACTGTCTTCAGATTATTAAGAAATGCTTCAAAAACAATAATCATATCGTGTATTTTGATTACTATTATACAGGACACTCTAGAGTATATTGTGAGAAATGTGGAGTCGTATTTTGCTTTAATCAAACAAAAAATTGTTTTTAATTATTCCATAATGTGTTATAAACTGTTTTGTTAGTAATTATAAGAATTTGATTTATAATTATAAGGTTTTTATTAAGTCTTTCATTTTTTCCATTTCATGTTGTATACTTTTACTTTTATGTGCTAAATGCATGGTGTATTCATATGAATACATATGGTTTTTATAATAAAATTTGTCCAAAAAATATTTTTATTTTTTTTATCATTTTTCCCATGTTATAGACAATAAACTACATATGAATATATTTTTTTAATCAAAATCGGAAAAATCATGCATTTAAGGGTTAAACGTCATCCTATAACGTCTTGGGTCCCGGATTCGAATTCTGGGTCTAGCAAGTATACATATTATTTTTAAATTTGTGTTTGAGTTAGAGTATGGACCTAATAGGTTGAGCAAGTGCCTAACATACATTTATCGAAAAACAAATTTTCCTCCTCTCTGTGCATGCCCATATTATGATCTTATTGGATCGGAAATGGTGGTAAATAAAATAGAATATAATATAACGGTTACTTGGCAAGTCGATGATAAGACAAGTGTCTATCAGTTATGACGATTCACTTAATGATTTAATGGAATAATCATAGCTTGATTACCATTACCAATTAATCAATAAATTGACAGTTAGAGCTCGTCAAAACTATTAGGTACTCGTATATAAGTATACGTAAATGTACATCTTACAGATAAACTGGGTTAATCGAAATCGTAACTTTTTAATCCACGTCAAAAACAATATTATCTCTAGGTCTACACATAAATAAGTTGCGTGCATCGTTATGTAACGAATTTCAGTATTCAGATAATTATGTTTTTTTGGCGCAACGGAAGAAAATATAATTTTATTATAACGTCATCTCCAGTGGAATTATTGTTATTAATAATCGTCGATATTCTTCTGGTAAAAGCTTAACTATCCGTAGTAATCTCTTATTTCAACAAAGTATTACGACGGCCGAACGGTTACACGTCAGGCTTATAATGTCGTGGGTTCCGAATTCGAATCCCAGTTCTGACGCCCGTAATTATTATTATCTTCTTAAAATCGATGATTGTAAAAAATATATAGAACAAAAAATGACATGATAAACATATTATGTGAGAAAACATATTGTAACAACGGTCAATAATAATTATTAATACTATCGACATGATATTATATGAATTGAATATTATTCTTATTAATATAGGTTTTGTACTTTTCGATTTCAATCGTTGTTAGTAATCCGGAATTCATTATCCTTGGGCATTGTGCATGCATTATTATATATCGGGTCACATAAATTATTATAATATTAATGGGTATTTATAAATTATTAAGAGACTTTTTTTCGAAACTTTATCTTTTAGAATTGATGAGCTTAATTCTAAACTTTCTAAAGCAACATCAATTAATATTAGCTTAATAATTGATTAAGCACATTGCCGCAAATCTAGTGATTCAAGTTTTGTCGAGCGTCGTATTTTTTCTAGTATGTACATATATATATATATATATATATCTGCGGTGTTTTCAATTGATGTATGTTCAATATCTTTGAGAGGAGAGTTTTGAGAAGAATCTTTGGAGCTGTTCAAGAAATTGCAATTTGGAGGTCAAGATAGATATAACGATGAGCTATACACACTTTATTAGGGCGAAAAGATCACGTGGAATATGAAAATGCAGAGACTATGCTGGATCGGACACGTGCATAGAATGACGGAGGATATATCGGTGAAACGAGCTATGTACGCAACCCCTGATGGCAAGAAAATAACTGGGACGGCGGAAACTGTGAGACTGTGTCACGGGAGATTTAAACATGATCGTCCATCGAAGAAGTTTTTGAAGGAGGCCACGACCCACCAATGGTTATAGTACCATAAATGATGATGATGGTGTATGTTTAATATAAAGAACGTTACGTTTTCAAATCTTATGAGTAGTTAATCGTTGAATAAAATAAATCGTTTATTATAATGTATACCTACAATTCAATTTGTTTTATAAAACACTAATATAAAAATGACTTATATATGTATTACCTATATGAAGTAAGGTAGCGGTAGTAATTAACAAGATGTAGTAAAATTCAATAAAACTACCTTGGTGGTTGAATATAATAGATGTGTTATTTTAATAAATCGCTTTGACTAATTTGTGTTTTCATAGAATTTAAAACGTGAATATTTCGTCGGACATTTTTAATAAGGCGTAAACTTTGAATATACTTTTTTCGCCCTACATTTGACATTTTTTGGAGAATATTAAAGCATTCTTGTTTTTTGGCTCCCTTGACACGGCATTTAAAGCTGGAAGATCCTTTCAAAAATAAACATTTCTGAGAGAAAGAGAAAAAAACGCGTAGGCCATCCATCATTCGAGTCGCCGTTTAGGGGAGAAAAACTTAATTTATTTTCCAATCTGTTACAATTTCTCGAAAAAACTTATTTATTATTTAGTCATCCGTGCAACTTTCCAGTCTGTTTTAATACTGCAACAATGACTTTATGAAATAATGTTTTCTACGGATTCTAAATGACAAAGAAATTATATCTTTGCCCTGTAATGAAAAAATATCTACTCTTATCTGAATATAGTCATAACAATATTACAAATATAATTATTCTATATGTGAAAATAAAAAAGGGGTTGAAAAAATAAGTCGATTATTCCCAATTAGTTGTAGGTATGTGCGTTACCTAAATAAAATAATAACAGGATAAAAAGAACTTTTTATATAACACGTTTTTAAATTTTCTGTTGAATCATATAAACTTGACACTTCTATGTATTAATAATTTAAGACAAATAAGGCAATTGTCAACAAATCATTTTTTTGCTATTTTGCAACAAACAAACAAAAAATATAGAATACTGAAATGTCATTTTGAATTCAATAGTAACGCACGTATATATTAATAATTTAGTCGCTAGGACCACCCCCTTAGCAACCAATAGTACTGGACTGGATTACGGATTTCTTCCGAAATAACTTTTCATATAAAACAGAATTAACTGAAAATGAATTGAATTCTACTTAAAGGTGGCTAAAAGTATTAAAAGAATGCATTGGCATCGTGTTCTAAAAGTTTCATATGTCTATCTAGTCGGGAAGTTAGTTAAAATCGATTGCAAGATTTGTACTGGATAAACAACCACCGGATAAACAAGAATACGAGCTAAGAAAAACATGGTAAAATAAAATAGAACGAAAGAAATCAACTTCTCTTTTTCTTCAATTAGTATATAATACACAGACATTTGTTACAAAGTTGTTCAAAATCGTTATTCCTTTGGTTCTTCTGAAAAGTAATGACTATACATTTTTAGTATTTACACTGAAATACATATCCATAAAATGTAACATTTTTTTTAAATCTCCGATCCAAATAAGATCATATACCTATATAGGATGTTAGGCACTTGCTCAACCTATTACGTCCATAATACTCCGACTCCAAACACTAATTGAAAATCAATATGTGTATTTTCCACACCCAGGATTTGAATCTTGGACCTAAGATATTATAAGCCGACGCGTAAACCATTGTTTAGTAATAAAGTAATCACAATTATCAAATATATATCAAAATAATTGATAATAACAATAATTTTATATATTTTTTTAATAATGTTTATTTTGTGATGTTTGAATAAAATTTAAATAACAGGAAATCTAATATTATTTTTAATTTTAATTAGGTATCCAATTGAAAACCTTTTTCATGTGTTATTTGCAAAAAGATTAGACTATACTTAGAGCAAATCTTATTAACTTCCTAGCACTTTATGGCGTATCTAGAACTCTCGTTAAATTAATGGTTACAGTCAGATTCATATTTTGTATGTTGGCCGATTGAAACAAGGCGGCATAGCTTATAGTCGCCAAGATTTGTTCATATTTATCTTAAACACGAGTCTTATTGAAATACTTGCTATAAATTTCAGATATGAATGATAATAGCATAAATTTTCATATCATTGAATCCGCAATGCAAAATTACTTGAAGTTAATTTAAATATTTATCCATTATCACTTGCATATCCTATTCCATAAATTAGAAAATATTTCCTTCAATTTTTATCTCCATCTTATGGGTGTCATATTCAATTGAACATTAATAATATAAGTACTATCATCTTCTTCTTCTAATATGGCGTTGCAACCAAAATCTAGTTCTAGAATCTTCAATCCTTCTTGATACTTAATCCTCCACTATAAATATGTCAATCAGTACCAGCTACCTGGCATCACTTTCCATTAATTCAGTAAAGTCTTGGTTTTCTATTGGATCTCGTATCTGTGGATAACATCATCTTTAAAACGCAGATACAAACCCTCGATAGTTCTACATCATTTACTGATATAACATAATATATACGTCTTTATTATAACCATACTCTTATAATTAATATAGAATACAATAAAATGTATGTATGGTGTTATCATAGAAAGCGTATTTAAAATGTCTTGACCTTCTCACATCACAATTATGAAGAAATTCAATTTAAATTTTTTTATTCACTAAAGTGTCACCAGTATAATATCATATATCAGTGTGCCGCCTCTGAACGAGCAATTGTATCAAACCCATGCCACCAAATGATAGTTTCAATAAAATTTATTTAACTTTTCTGGAATTTTATGGTATTTTAGTTTATCCAAAAAAAACTACCTGTGATGTAAAGCTACTTCAAGCTATCTTTTTTCATAATTAGAACCCACCCTAAACTCGTAGCACACCTACCTTATATCTATTATGGTGTATGTTTTCATAATTATTATGTAACAGTTAACGTATGCTACGTGGCTACTTTTCATAACTCTTAGGCCCGTTTCAGACGGGACACTGGTGTCGCATTCGATATAATATAGGAAGTCTTTGTATTCGAATAAAGGGGCATTTGTATTATGTTTATGAACGCCGCAGAGCTAATGAGTCAACGCATAATTTAGCTGATTTAGCGTTACAAATTAGAACATAAAACTGGCTGTGGTAATAAAAACCAGTGTATCGGCTGCTTGAGAATGTAGCGGCCGGCGGAAAAGTGTACTGGACACGCGTTGACTCATTAGCTCTGGAGCGTTCATAAACATAATACAAAAGCTCCTTTATTCGAATACAAAGGCATCCTTATTATATACGAACGCGACACCGGTGTCACGTCTGAAACGGGCCTTACAGTTCAATAAAAATATTTGTAAATAGCTTGTCTCTAAAATTTAACCTCCCCTCTGTTTCCCTTTTCATCACGTGTGTAAAAAACAGTAAAACTCTTGAAGGTATGATTTTCTATTTTTTAATAAAAAAAATATATTCTCATATACAACGGATAGGTTGTTATTATGGGAAAATTAATTAAAAAAATATTTAATATGTAGTTTTTTTCTTTATCCATCCAAATTCATCCAATCATCAAAAAACACTCTTTACAATAAAAATTCTGTGTTCAACATTTTAACCATTCAACCACAATTTACAATGACATCTATCATCAAAATTGAAGTAATGATACAAACATTAGCATTATATATAAAATGTACGGTAAAATAGATTTCCGTTTTGCTCAAAAAAACGAAAACAAAATATGTACTATACGTAGTATAGTATGCATTTAAGGGAAAAGTAGGTACTTTAAAAGCTAGTAATTAAATTAAATTTTGATTAATGATTAAAACCTGTTAAACTTGTTTATTTATGTACCTACATTAAATAATTGATAATTTGGTTAAAAACTTCAAAAATTATATATATAAATAATATTTGTATATTTCAACGTTAAATATATTTTTACTGTATTTGAATAAAACTTGAATTTCTTTTAAAGACGTTCATTCAAACGTGTTAAATGTAAATACTGTAAAGTATATATATGTACATCTTGGCGCGTGAAAATAAAAAATAGTATAAAATGGCATTCCACATTTCTATGGCCCCATGAAAAGCTGCACCGAATACAGCCTTCGCAAAAATGCATAGCGGAATAATATATCTGAATGCTTTTACGGCGCGGTAAGTCTCACATTATATCGCAGATAAGTTCGCAGTCCGCGCGAGCTTTCGTGAAAAGCTCGCCATAGAATAGGAAACGGCGTTGTGGCGCTACCGAGAATGCAGCGCTTTTCCACGTGGCGTCTGACTAAGGCCGTATCTCTCGCGTAATGATGGAAAATCCATTTTGCCGAAAAATTGGACACTCACCGGCGGCAGCGGTAGAAAATTTGTTAGATAGTATAATAATTCAGGTATTATGTAAAATAAACACGTCGCGCAAAATGAATTTGATCCAATTTGAAATCGCAAACTGTTATACTACATACTATTTATATGCACTCAATTATCAATATATTTAAGTATCATCATTTGTATTTAGAACCTGCAATGAAGGAATTCCAGAAAATCACGCGTTCGAATCTGGAATCTCACGAACTCATGCGTGCATTTGAAAAGCATGAAATAATAGATTGAGCGACTCACTTCTCATAAAAATGAGGCCGTAATATTGTCTACATTGTATTTTGGGTCTAAGACGATTGGGCGCCAATGAATAGACGCCACCGAATGGATGACGCTGAGTAGACACTAGGACAAATGGGCGTGCAAAAAATACACGATAGACGAATCCATAATGCAGTCAAACTTTATAACTTGATTAGATATTTAGAAACTTTCCGTACAAAACTTATAAAACAGCTTTTCATTTATAACAAAGTGTTAGAGAGGAGCTCAGAGCAGTAGATCAATGGTCTTTCACCCAGAGCAGGAGCGGAGCCGGAGCACCGAAAATTTGTATAGCTCTACTGCTCCAGATGTTCGTCCTGAAATCAAATGAAAATATTATACTTTGCAACTTAACACTTTGCAATACTGGAATTATTTAAATTATTCAACACTACCGAGTGATAAATAACCTCTCTTTTTGACAGAAGAGGCAGATAATGAAAGTCGATTAGCTATCGGAAATTTTGTTTAATAGAATTAATAATGAAAAAGACGAATATTATACATTATTTCAAAACTACTTTTGTATAATTACATATACCTATTAAAACTTTTTAATTGGAGCGGAGCTGGAAAAAATATTACGCCCTGCAGCGGAGCTGAAGCGTAGAAACTTAGAAAAAGGTCCGCTCCAACCTTCTGATTTATAGTACCCACAACATACCTTGTCACTTGTAGCTTTCCCGTTACGGATTTTTCGACATAATATTTATGGACGTAAAAAATACATAGGCTATTGTATTATTTTAAAACAAGTACACTATCTTATTATATTTTACAGATGATCTCTTATCATGAACAAGAGATAGAACATTCGTTTGGGCAAGTAAAATACTATAAAAATTGAAGTATAGTGTTTATAAGGAACATACTTAATTTGAAAACTCCGCAGAGAAATATAATATAACCACTAGAAAAAATGTTTTTTGAAAAATCCGAACCCGCCTACCTGGAATTTGCGACCATGTCCTCTACCAACTAAACCATATTGTGTATCTTATTGCGACGCAACTGTTTTTTTTTACAAACTATTCTGAAGCGCTTCATAAATTATTGCAAAAATTTGTTTCTAGTGTTTATATAATTTAAAATTATGTATAATCATTAAATATTCGTACATTCTTAAATCTTGTGAATTATTCGTTATAAACGTCAAAGCAGCCATTTTTCCATCAAAATTTACTTTTTTCTGCAGTATTGTTTGGAAAATAATCATGGAAAGATACACAGTTATATATCCATTAAAAATTATTACAACAATAATGAATCTATTCAAACTACGTTTTGGGCATAACGTAAAATGTATGGCCAAAATAATCGACTAGAGAGCTTACGATTCGTAATTTAATTGAAAAATTCAAGAAAAATGGTAACTTTTGTAATGTTACAAATCCAATCCGTCAAAAACGTAAACGTACTGCTGAAAATATCGATGTTGTGAATCAAAGTGTAGATTAAAACCAGATGAATCAATTACACATCGGTCTCAAGAACTTGGAATTCCCATTCTACACGGAATATTCTTCATAAATATTTGTATTTGAAGGCGTATAAAATATAATTAACACAAGAAAATGTTAAATTGAATAACTATTTGGTTCATTAAAATTTTACTGATTCGATTTTAAAGCATTTTGAAACATGCCAATTATTTCATGAAAAAATCATCTTCAGCGATGAAGCTCATTTTTGGTTTCATAAATAACCACAATAATTATTGTCACATTTAGAGTAATGAAAACCCACAATATGCTATTCTTAAAACACCTTTAAGCCACAAAAATTAACGATTTGTTGTAGTTTAGTATCTGGAGGTGTAATTATTTTTTTTTCTGGAATGAATTAGATGATTTTGATATGGATGATATGTGGTTCCAACAATATTTTGTAATATGCCATACGGCTCGTGATACAATCAACTTATTGAGGGAAAAGTTCAGTTTATATATCTCTTATTTTAGAACACTTTATTAGGTTTTTTTATATAATAGATGAAAATTCTTCTACTTAGATTATATTAACAGTAAAGAATCTACGCAAATAGTAAATTGTATCCATAGATTTTAGGAAAAGTCTCATGTAAAAACTTTACGAGTTAGTAAGTAACATTATTTCTATTCTCGTGTCGTATGTTGCTTACATCTTATTTTCTACTTTAGACTTTCATATTGTCAGACGGCGTACTACGTAAACTTACATTCTTCTGCAAGATTGTAGAAAATATAATACGGAGCTTATAACGTTTTTGTAGTGCTTCCTTTGAAACATGTAATTTCAAAAACTCTTGTATACCTACTTAAACTAATATTATTCCGTTCATATTACGTTAATACGATATCTGCAAATATTATTTTAGAATCGTTTTAAATCCAAATATTACCTACAAGAGATATGTGTGGCTTTAAGCCTGCGTATCTGTTCTATACATAAGACTGCTATTGACCGCTATCGGCAGCTATCGAGGGTACTTTTGTATGGAAATATTAGCACTTATTGTAGCAATTATAATAAGTTAGTTGTAATTGTTACAATAAGTGCTATGTTTTAACAACACCTCTTGATTGTGCTAAATTTTATAGTGAGACAGACAGTTTTGACAGTTTGTAACAATTATAATACTTAAATACAAACATGAAAAATTACCCTTGATAGCTGCCGATAGCACTCATTTTGTGTATAGAATAGATGCCCTGGTAGGTATTATATTTAATGCATTCATATTTGGTCATTGCATCCTTAATCAATTTAAATTTCCTTATTTTAAGGCAAAACGTCGGAATATAATATGGTAAGCACAATGTTTCACCATATATATCCCTTGGTTGATTACCGCACTCATGTGCGACCTACAATACGTAGATCGTTTTTGTAGCATCATTTAAGTGTGAGGAAGGGATGTTAGTAGTCGTATGTACATGTGATTATTGTTGGGGTAGAAATTTTCACTTTTCAAGCTTAATATTACCAATCAATACTATTTTTGTCATGTTGGAGTTTCTGAGTCGTTCGTAAGTAGTGCCTTTATTTCAATCAAATGACTGTTGAAATAATGATGAAGTAAAATAAGTTTACTTCTGTACTAGCTAAACTTAAAGCTCATGTTCACTAAAGTATATCCATATAATCACTTACATTGTCACGCTTAAGGATTTTTAATAACAAACTTATTTTACCCGTAAATAACGCTGTTCATAGTCGAGACTGTTAGTTTCAAAGTCGACAATCTCCACATTCCGCTATATTTTGATAATCGCCAAAAACCGTCAAGCATATTTTGGACCGCAAATAGAATATTTTTTCTTTTTGCAAAAGTATTATATTATTATTATATTAGTAAACAATTTTAAAAAGTCAATAGCGTAATAAAATGTACTTAAACGTCATTAAATTTAATAAAAATCATCTTTAAAGTTAGACCTAAAACATAAAAAATAGTGGTTGATAAATATAAATAACTTTACAATCAGCCTCCGGTTTAATTTGATTTAACTATCAAACGAAACTAAATGTGAATCAATACTTAGAATAATACATTCTTAAATCTTGTGAATTATTTGTTGAATAAAAAAATAATTAATTAGAAACTAAATTTATTATTATATGAATATAAATATGATGGAAAAGAACTACTTACAGAATCAGAATCAATAGAAATATCAGTAAAAGTAATAATAGAGGTTACCGACTCTGAAACTAATTGTCTCCGTTAAAATTTATTCCACGAATGTCGTATTATAAAGCTGATTTAATTTTCTAATGTCTCATCAGAAATAAACGGAACTGCTAGATGTTAAAAAAATATTTTACCATAATATTATTATCTCGTGTGGTTTTCGCATATTGTGAAAATGAATACGTTAAATATATGTTCATATATCTCTAAGGTTATATAGCGAATCAAAATAATATAACGTAGCAACAAATTACTCTGATCACGTTAAGCAGTTATTTTGAACGGGAACTGGGATGTCATTCAGTCAATATTTCTATGACACCTGACATAATGTCATTCAATTGTCGACTTCAAAAAAATGTCCGCTGGGTATGCAACTGTTTGTCTTCCGGTTCCGCGGACATTTACTTCCGTAAAAAACTCGTTTCACTTAATAATTCCAGTGACAAACATTCACATATATAGGTAATCATAATCTGTAGATTGCATAATATACTTTTTTTCATTAGGTAGTAAATAGGGAGATAAAAGAGAGAATATAACTATGATAATACGTAATATCGTCTCTGTTCTGGCAGAACACACTAACTGGAGAATACTAGTTTTGAGTAATTTGACTTTGAAGATGTTAATATGTTTGATATGGTCTATCATGTGAGTTTATTAAGTAATCGTAAAAAGGATGACTTTAAAATAAAGACTGTTTATTTATTAAGAAGGTTTCCAGACGGTTAAGTTTGAAATAAGGAACATTTTGGTATAACTAACTCAATATGTCATTTTTTCGAATTAGTGTCTTCTGCCAGAACAGTGACGATATTATAAATTTATAATGACGGCAAAATTTACGTATATCTACTATTATAGTATCCACAACATTGCTTGTTACTTCGCAAATACAAATATCATTGTCGTTTTGGACGGATTGTTCGACGTAACATTTTGTGCAGTTAAAAATTGATTAGGTACTATATCGTCACCGTTCAGGCAAAAGTCACCAACCCTAAAAACATAGTTTTGAGATATCGCAATTTGAAAGTTTGAAAATGCAGGAAAAATCAGATTTAAATGTTTTTAAGGTTTTATCTACATTACATTATTTTCTCATGTGTTCTTAATAATTTCTTTAATGTACTTTTACTTTTTGATGCTAATTAAAACATCTAGAAGGTTTTGAAGGAGGTAAGGTAGCTCAACTATGGTTTGGTGACTTTTGCTTGTTAATAATCTGACCAAAGCGATCTTATTATGACAAGCTAAGGTAAACTTTTCCTGTTTGGTTATTTTTGCGTATTTCAGACAAGTGTTAGAAGTTTTCTAATGACAAATCAGTAAAACTCACCATCCATAGTATAGTGACTTTTGCTTGTATATTTATAACGAAGGATTTATTTTTTTAGAGTCAATAATGTCTATTCACCTATAATGACTTTTGCTTGTTAAGATTTTATCGAAAGTCATTTAGTGGAAAACAAATAATTCGGATTTAAGCAACATTTTACTAACTAATGTACCGTGGTGACTTTTGCATCTTAAAGAACATAATTTTACGCTTCGTGTGACATACTCAACTCAAAACTGCCATTTTCAGGGTTGGTGACTTTTGCCTGAACGGTGACGATATTATTTGACAGCAACTATAGTATTTTATTATTTATATGCTCTCATCATAAACGAGAAGGATAAAATTCGTTTCGGAAAGTGACATGCTATTCAATTTTGACCATTAAATACTATCCTTATTTAGTTTAATCTACGATTTTTTATTTAGTTATCAATTTGTCTATTAAATCAATTTTTTTATAGTTTGCGTCAAAATATTTAGGAAATGAAAGCGATAATTATATCTATGTATAACTGTTTATTTTTTCTGGTTAATTCGGTAAGATGGTATATACGGAGAGAAATGAAAAAAATCTGTAAAGATTCATGCCCTGGGTCCGAATACATTATAATAATAATTGTAAAAACGATGAGTGCATTTCACTCTGTCAATAGGTTTTGAACTTCTACAAAATATGTAATTGATATTATATATTTGTATATATATATTCTGGCAGTATAGTTTTGATTAATATAGCAAGTTAGTATAGAAAATAATATAACAGAAACCTGGTGAAAGAAGAATTTAATTTAAATGTAGACTTATTACTAGTATTAAAAAATCAGAGCTAATAACATTTGCCAAAATGCGTGTACACTAAATTTTCTACACCATGTTAGAAACTTAACTGAAATTAAGGTATCCTGACAATAGAGGAGACGGAAGAGCTCGGTGAGACTGCATTTTTAAGGAAATTGGAGAGAGGGTCTGAAAAACGGATCCTTACTCCGAGGAAAGAAGGCAATATGACAGCGAATTGCAGTCGATAAAATTATAAAATAATCAAAATATTATGTTAACACATAAGTCTCCCCTACTTCATGACCGACCAAGATATTTATAGGTATACGCAAAAATAATTTATGATTTACTGTTTTACATCATGATAAAATTAGGATGACATCCACCGTACGATGGCTCGAATTAATAATAAAATCCACTTTCTCATTAATATTAGTAATTCATAAAAAAATATTATCTGTAATTATAACCGATAACTATATTTATTTTTAGTTATTCTTAGAATCGTAAATCGAAATAGTAAATAGTGATGATAAAATATTTATTAGGTAA
The DNA here is from genome assembly GCF_057557595.1 of Rhyacophila brunnea. Taxonomy (NCBI): domain Eukaryota; kingdom Metazoa; phylum Arthropoda; class Insecta; order Trichoptera; family Rhyacophilidae; genus Rhyacophila; species Rhyacophila brunnea. The sequence goes on from NW_028232752.1 coordinate 31,835,112, forward strand.
TGTATGTTCCGAAATTTCTCTAATCTATACTAATATATATATATAATAATCATGTTTCATTTAAATATATTGTACTATTATAAAACTAGTACCTATGGTAACGCTGTGTGATGGCATAAGAGAGAATGAAATTTTAGTACAGTAAGATAAAGGTTAATAAGAGACTTCGAACTCTCACCCATACTACACAAATAGAGTCCAGAAAAATTCCCAGTGGAATCATGTATCGAGGTTACCTATTTTCAGTCTTATTTTTATGGCATTGATAACCAGGATGAGCAATTTACCAAATTCTAATAAATATAAATGACAATGCATGTCATTGTGCATCAATGCAGAAATACTGATTATAAAATGATGATAAAGAAATTATTATAAAACGCACATCCTCAGGAAAAATCAGACGAGTTTTTTTCCTGGACTAGACAGTGTGTGCGGACCAAATCCACAACGTCTTCTCCAGCGCAGAGCCATATATACTGAATAGCCCAATATCCTTTGACGAAGACTTTCGACAGTGCGCACCGGTCTTCCCTCTGGCTAAAGGATATTAGGAGGATACGGAATCTTTCCCAAAACCGTCGCCATAATTAAATCCATACATGAGAATAGCGAATGGTGTATTGTTCAGGGTCACAACTAGGGATTCCAATCCCGGGATCCCGAATCCCGGAATCCCGGGATCCCGAGCTATTTTAGATACATATGAATCCCGGGATTTCGAGATTGATTTTTTTTTATCAATTTTTATGGAAAATAAAATAAAAGCGAAAATATAACAGAAAAAATACTTTTAATAAAAAATAACTACATTAGAAATAAACTGAGTTTGAATGAAGTTTGATATATACCTATGTGTAGGTTGCCGATTCATTTTATTTTTTTCACATAAATTATTAATAATGAGAAAGATTGGAACAAAACAATGCTTCGCACTTTTAACAAAGTAATTCCACAATGATATCATACGTTTAACGGCAGTTTCATATTTTGCTGACTAATTAGATTTATGAAGCGGAAAGACCATAAGGCCGGATAAGTACGCCACGATTATTTGCTTTACTATTTTAAATCTCGCTAATCCATTCATTATGTCTTTACTATCAGAAACAGCAATCTCATATTAAATTCACATTATTATTTATATTACAATATTATTTACTCCATTAATCTTATGTACGTCCAAGATTGAACGTATACAATATTAACAATAAATGTCTTAAATAGTATAAATTATACTAGATTTATTTTTGACCGATTTTATCAATGTTATTTGTAAATATAAAAATTTTATATTAACAATGGAAAAAAATGTCAATCCCGGGATTGTCAAATTGTAATCCCGAAATCCCGGGATCAGGATTTTGGCTCGGGATTGGATTCCCTAGTCACAACCGTAGTTAGACAGGGTTATGCCCTTGCTCGGTTTCACTTCATCAACATCTTTGAGTTCGTATCATGGAAGTCAACCACTTGACCATGTCATACATGTTACTCACATAGTAAAGCTGTGTGACCTGTCACATTCGACAACTCGAATGATTGCATTCAATAGACAATCGATAGGCTGCATGATTCAGTTAGTTTGTCAACTGACATGATATTGATGATAAAATAGGTTCATTTATTTAAAAAATCGACATATAGGTATTGTTATTGATAATTATACCTTCTTAAGACGGGGCTCAAGAGAAGGAGATTGAAATATAATCTAGTATAAAAAGGACATCGACGTCGTTAGGACGTTAATTGAAATCGATATTTTCGCAAAAATCACTTATCATCGGAGATCTTAATTAAAAAAAAAATTGTTATTGGTATTGTCGGCCGTATTACAAATTATTATTTGATAAACACCTGCAAGTGTCCGCCGATCAGAAAACAGGGCTGTCAAAATAATACTTGAATTAATATTTTTAAAATGTTAATTTCATCATAGTTTTTAATCAAACCCGTGCAAGTACATACTGATAACTTGGGTGGATATCGTAGAAAACATACTATTGATATATCTACGGGTATTTTATTATTATTACCTAAATAAAATTGAGCATAGGTTGATACTCAAATACTATTATAGTATGTTTATGATTTCGAGAAAATAATACGATGGTATATAATCCATATCAATTATTTGAAAACATTACGTTTGCATGTAGGTAGGTACATGTATAATATAGTGAAAAGGTCAGATAGCTGTTTAATTTGCAAGATAACATCAAAATGTGTATATACTGACCTAAATGAAGAATGACATTCATGAGTGAGCACGGCTCAAAGCTTGGAAAATGTGTTTTTTTCCATTTGAAAATATTTTAATTGTGTATTATTTTATTACAGATTCATAATACATTATATAACTAATAGAACATACTGTTTTTTTCTATAAATAAAAAAGACTGGGAGGAACATATTATATTGTGTCACGGCAATCAAGAAAGGCCGGAAAATATGGCCAACAATACATGATACACAAACATAAAATACACAAAATTACCTATTTAAGTTTACCGCACACGTGCAGACCACGCGATATTTGTTTATGCAAAGTCGTCGCTTTCCAAAATGGCGAATTTGGTTGCCAGTTTTTATGGCGATGAATCAGTACGTTCCGTCCTGTCTTTTTTTATTCGTAGGTTTGTTTACTATGTACACCAAGAAATTTCCATTTATAAAATCGGAAATGAGTTTTGGAATATAATGCAACTAAAACTGGAAAAATTCTATCATGGGTGTTTACTTCTTGAATTAGTTGACCCCAGAAACAACAGGTCCATTCTACTACGTGAACCACAGTGGATATTATGCCGGGTCCACATTGGCAACATGTCACCGGCAACCTCGTTAAATTTTACGATAAGTATGAAAATTATCGTAAAATTTATCGAGGTTATCGCGCGACATATTGCCAGTGTGGACCTGGCATTAGATGCACAAAACTTAAATAAAATATATTATAAATAAAATTTTAAAAGTACAAAATAATTAATTGCGTCGACAGCCCTAGTGTCATTTTTTATTTGCCCGCCAGTCGGATGGGCGAATAAAAAAATAATGTGTATGGTGACTGTATGTTAATAATTATTTTTAGGCACTCATGATATAAATTATTTCGCCCATTGGCTTTACATACAATATAATGGTATTACCTACCACTTGTTTCACTAGTATAATAGTGAAGTTGCGCAGGCAATAAAAAGTCACTTTCTTTTTATAATAGGCAGACACTAAATTCTACGTTTTAAAAAATATGCATTAGAATTAAACAATACCTATTATTTTTAATACGTAGGTCCTAAACATTACAAATAAACACTATTCATTAGTAATGTTTTTTGGATAGCACATGAAATAAAAATGTAGGTATATATGCATTTCAACATCCTTCGTATGTTTAGTTCTCGGACAATTTCTGGTTAAAAAGTTATTAATATATTATTAAGTTTATATCGTGGCTAACACATAATCAAAAAAGTTATCATATCAGTTGCAATACTTCCCACCGAAGAACTGATAAACATATTGAATTTAGTAACATTTATAAGAAAGTACTATTTTTTGGTCACCCCATAGCTTCACTTCACAAGCTTCACTTGGAGGGAGTTTACTGAGACAAACATTGGCGGCAACCTTTTTATATTAACTAGTAGACCAGTTATTATGGACCACATGTAAAAAAATCATATTTTCAATTCTCAAGGCCGATTCTGTAGAGCGTCCCCTTAAAGATACAAAATTTAACTCCGTACATACTATTTTTATCAAATTTATCTAAATTCATTACCTAGTAGGTACATTGCATTATTTAATATTGCAATTGCAATATTAAACAGATGGATGAAAAGAATATTATATTATTTGTATATTTAAAAAAAACGAAATTACTTAAACGTTTCAAGATGTATATACTATCAGTTAATTTCGTCGTAATTAGTTGAGACACTAGTGGCTCAATTGGTAAAGCATATTGGAAAAAATCTAATAGATGCGGGTTCGAGTCCCGCTGGGTGTAGTATTTTTTGAAGTGTTTTTGAATTAGCTATATGTATTTGAACATATTCAAATTATTATTGTTATGATAGAAAAAAAACTGCCAGTTAATATAAAATATTAGTTGAGTCGCCTGGAGTCATAACTCACATTTTGCAATTTTGTAATGTTTGAGTTAAATATACCAAATGATTCTAAAGACATTAATCTATATAAAGAAAAAATATTTGGCTATCAAAAGTTACTATAAACCATGTGAAAATCGTTGACAAAGTTAAATGTTGGTGTCATAACTCTGACATAACATTCTAACCTATCAGGGAGCTATATTGTTCATTGTGTGCTGTGTGTCTGCAGCCTTAGGAGTATTATATTTATATTAAAAAAATATATATCGACTCACTCAAATATTAACATTCAAGAGAGTTCAACACTTTATTTCTAATTACAAAAAACAGTGCTCTAGTAGTTTTTTTGCGATTATCTCAAAACTCGATTTTTGGAATATTATAGTAAAGACTCTAGACAAGTTAGTTAATCTGTAAGTGTGTATTCTTATAATCATTATCTCCGTCAAACAGGAAGTTTTCACCACTGATGGATTCAAGGTACCTTCGAAACCACTGACCGCTTCAAAGGCATCGTCACCCATGCGTGACAGCGCTGACCGCTAGTTTTATCACCCAATAGCAAATTCTGAATAATTTGCCACCATATGCATTCATTTGTTTATTTGTCCACTGCATTGCGTCCATGTACATTTGTAATCTGAAATTAGTATTCGATGCAGCATCTCACCCGCCGTATACAAACACATAAGCGGCCATCTGTCACAAAGTTAAACGCTAATTCATACAGATCCTGCAAATTGAACTGGTAATACGTTCCAATGGCGTTCAATACATCTATCTATAACTGGACAACTAAAAATATAAGTCCAAAAACACAATTTTATTGGAGATGAAAAACTCAGTCAAAACTTTAATTTTGAAATATTTTTTTATAGTACATAATAGATTTAATATTTTATATTTATGCAAATATATTGCATAATATAAAACAGAACTTTCTCTATTTCCCTTAATAATAATATATTATCTGTAATAAATGTCACTTGGTCATATTTCGCAGTTGCTATGCAACAAATAATGTTATTTTGACATTAATTAAAATCTCCAATGAAAGTTATGCTTCAAATACATTATCATCACGTCATGTGCTGTCACATGCTGTCACGATTTCCATGGTTTCGTCATTCCGAAGAATATTTTAAATAAAATATATATAAATTCAATGATGGAGAGTGCCAACAGCTTTAACGTATCAGTATTTTTCAATAAATTTCAATAAATTTTACCAGTTTCTACTTGTGCGTAGGTATGTTAAAAAAACTTGCGATATTATCCATAATTAATTTTTTGAACGGAATTCAACCTGCCGACCATATAAATAATAAATATATTATGATAATTTAATAGAAAATCCATAGATAAACCCACTGTTTTTCACCACTGTCAAAGACTTTTTTTTACCATGATTGAGTCGAAAACTTGAAGGCATGTAGAAGATGATAAAAAAACATGTATTGAGTCATGCCGGCGTCGATGCAACGCAGTACACCTGAGGTGATTTCATTGTTATTCTGGTTATTTCGGCAGAATTTTCCAACTGACAATGTTCGTTTAAAGGTTCAAAAATTGTGCTACGGGATAGGAGCATCAGTCTGATAACATTTTAAATACCAATAAAAACAACATTAAACACCTTTTTCCCGTAGCGAAAGCTTACTATGACAGCACGTGATATCAGATAACGTGATTATAATATATTTGAGTCATTAGTGACAGGGGCGAACTCATATTTAAATTTAAAAGATATCGATATAGAATTGGAGGGAGGGCCGGATCAGCGGATCCTCTTCCAGATGAGAAGAGGTTATATGGCAGTGAGTTGCAGTCAAAGCCTCGGCAAAATCATAAAAAAAACTATTTAATATCTTTAAAAAGTATGTCATTAATTTTTTTAAACTACATTGTACTAATTCCTTGTGAACAGCACATGTATTGTAGAAAATATAAACTTCGTAAACTTTTGAAAAATATATAACTATTTCGAGCCTTAGTTTTCGCATAATGAATATTTTTTTATGTATTCAAAATTATCAGGGTTCTTTTAATGCAGAACTTTAAAAATACATGAGCATTTTATATCTGAAGACAGCCATTTTGAAAAATTTTCGAGACTGACTTAAAGTTTAAATAGACCGTGAATCCTTGTGTCCTTTTTGCTACATGTCTATAGAATAAGGTTTTTCTAACATCTTTGTGTTTATTATGTTTCTGTGTCACATCTACGTAATTTTATATTATGCATCACATGCATATCACTGAAATTTTGAAAAAAAATAAAAAAAGTGGACCTATCAGTTATTATTTATTATACATATTGCTTATTTTCAATATATGTTATAAACCAATGGTGGCAAATCTATACCACGCGTGTAACTAGTGGTACGCGAGATGACTTTTCATGGCACGGGAATGTTTTATTTTGAAGAGGAAAAAAATACCAATATGTAATAATAGCCGCGCTGCGAACCTCTGATTTTGATCGATTTACAATGCTTGAAACCATTGTAGCGACAGAATGCCTCATCTGATCGAAACAGTTCTGATGTCAATTTTAACTTAAAGAACCAAACTAAGTAATTAATATAATAATAATAAAAAAAATTACCCACAAAAATGGCTGTACCAAATAATAACAAAAACTTGGTGAAGCTAGTAGTAGTAATTTTGTCAGTTTCAAAATTGGTGTACGGAAATGTATGACGTAATTAAAAATAGTGATAAAGCTATAAATGTGTGTTAAGTTCTGTAAGTGGTATCTAGAACACCATCATTTTTTTATAGAATTTTTAAAAACTTTTTCCACATGAAAAACTGCTCGGCACGTCAGACGAAAAATAATATTTGGAAAATTTTGACACGCGTATGTAAAAAGGTTCGCGACCCTGTTATAAATGATAAATAGAAACAGTAAATGTGATAGTGTTCCATAATATATAAAATAATTTTTTAATATTGTGACGTACATATTGTTTCAATTTATTTTAATCACGCTTAGAAAGGACAAGTTTATCCAATACCCTGAAACAAACGGGAGAAACGACCTTAAATATCGGTAAAAAGGAAGGTGTTGAAAAAAATGTGATTATTTATACAATCAACGTCAATGCCAATTTTATACCATCGGTCGTAAGCCACTGAAAATAAATGTCTAGATCAATTCGAATAAAATCTCAAAGTAGGCCGAGGTGACCTCAAACATTTGACCAATATACCTATTGTACAATGTTCCTTGTCAATCCTTTACCCTTATCAGGGTTGTAAATAAAAAACCCCGAAATGCTAAACAAACCTGTCACCTTGGACTTTGGAGGGTTGAAAATAGGTAGCAGAAGTACCCGCTTAAAATCGATAGCTTTATTTTGAAATATTGTAGCCTAACTAAGTTATCACAGACCGGTTTATTTATTAATTTCATGAATTTTTCGTTTCAATATTTTGACAGTGCTTTAGATAAAAACCATTAATATTAAAATGAATTCGTACTGAGAATAAATCAGACAATATGACACAACATTCATCCGTATTGAAATGAAAACTTTCTTCAACCATATAATATTATGTGTGTGTGTGTGTGTGTGTGTGTGTGTGTAGCAACATTTCAACGGACACGTTCGCAAAATAAGACAACAATGAACTTTTAACATGAACGTGGATGAGTAATAATATGCTCCCTTATTGCGATATATCTATGTAGAATTTACAATCATATTATAACATTTATTGTGTATTTGTTTTACACCCAAGCTTTTGAGAAAATCACATATTTACATGTATTATAACCTCACCAGAAATCGAACCCGGAATCTTTGGATGAGAAGCAAGTGTAATACGCACTAAACCAGGGGTTCACAAAGTGTGTCCCGGGGGGCAATTATATTCCGCGTGACTTTTTGATGTGTCCCGCGAGAGTTATGTTATATCTGTATTATTTTTTAATCTTCATATCGAATATTAAAAATTACATTATAAATTTCATTTAATATCCTCTGGCAAGAAGGAATGGTCCAGAAAATTTGAGCGTAGATTGCAGAATTTAGTTTCAAAAAAACAATTGCATAAATCACATTGTGAAAAAAATATTACTTTTTAGTATATTAATAAGAGTACCTAATAATATTGTATATTTAGTTAAAAATAATTACAAGATAAAAAGAACTTTTTATATACCACGTTTTTAAATTTTCTGTTGAATCATATAAACTTGACAATTCTATGTATTAATAAATATAGCATACTGAAATGTCATGTTGACATTTCATATTGATTTCCATAGTATCGCACGTATATATTAATAATTTAGTTGCTAGGACCCACTTAGCAAACCAATAATAGTGAGTATTAAATATTACTTTTAACGATTTTTTTTCGAAACATACAAAACAGAATTAACTGAAAATGAATTCAATTCTGCTTAAAGATGGCCAAAAGTACTAAAAAAATGCATTCCCGTCGTGTTCTAATATATTATAAAAGTTTCAAATGTCTAGCTAGTCGGGAAGTTAGTTAAAAATCCTGGACAAACAAAAAAAATCTGTACCGGACAAACAAGAATACGAGCTAATAAAAACATGTTAATATAAGTTTACACAATGAAATTTTTATTTTTATTTTTGTGGCCCTATGTTTTTTAAAGACAGAAAATATTAACAAAAAAAAGAGCGGCCCACCATATATTTTTGATTCAAAATTGACCCTTTGACAAAAAAGTTTGTGAACCCCTGTGAGAACTGCCTATATTAAAATACACGTTTCACGATTGTGAAATAAAGTTCTAACACGTAAATGCTATCTAAAGTTATAATGAAAAGTTAATTTTTCAATTATATTCATATTGTGTATTACATCTTTACAAAATAATGAAATTTCTATTACCAGACACAGGTATATTATCTATGTACATGAGCAGGCTTGTTTAAGATGGCATATTCGTCATAATATAAGATTTCGCTGTATCCACCCAATACGCTAATACTTTAAAATTACAATATTAATGAGTAAATGTCATACTAGTGTATCAAAAAATAACAATTACCTTCGTAATTTATTAACGCGATAATTAAAAACAATCAGAAATTATTTAAGATTTTCGTTTCTCTATTTTAATCGTTGTATGCAACTCGGAATTCGCCTTCGAGCATTTTCAGACATAATACGTACTCACCAATAGCAAATATTGAACCGACAGAATACAGTTATGTAGCTGTTTATATAGTTAATTAATAATATGGGTATCAAAATATTGAAATTTATTTAAATGCTAAAATACATATTTTTTCGTTTACCACCGATAAGTTGGCAAAATATTAATTACACTAACACAATCGTACGCAAGCCACAAAAAGTATCCATACAATTTTAAAAAAAAAGATAAAAATATTATTTTCCCGAATAATTAATTAAGTATTGTTGCGAATGCGTAGGTAATGCGCCAGATAGTGACTTCCATACTGGTCGGGTGGCATCACGATACATCATTGTTAATTTCTCATGTCTGAGTGTTTCTGTGATTATGTGACTGCTTCTACTACTACGCTCCTATAATTGGTCCTCGTAGCCTTTTGAAATGTTAAAAAAGAAAATAAAATAACGTGTAAAAATCAATGATTTCATTTACTTTACTTTGAGTTGAAAACGTCGGAGCAACATGATCTTGCGGACATTTTGCAGCATCGTTATTATAAATGGCAGGAATGTAATCATCGCCATCTTGCTGCAAACCGCAAGACTTGGCGACAGCTGGCAGCATCCTCTGCCGCGTGGCAACCCTTAACTTCCACCCCTGCTCTTCAACCCTTTACAAAGGTTTACGCTCATTTCACCTGGCGGTATTAAATTTTGAAAACGACAAATCGGCGCCTTCGTAAATTACTGTTCAACACTTCAATTTCCGAGACATTGTTTGATCCATCATAATTATTCCACATAAAGAAATAATAATAATAATAGGCAATTTGATAAATTTGAAATAGTACTTCGGAAATATTATTACATAAATTAATAATCCTTTCATTTATAACTTTTTCTTTTCACTGTTACTTCTTACTTTATTCGGCTGTATACATCTTTAAAATACCAAATAATTTTCCGCCATAAAACACCCTAGATTGAGGATCTACTTAAATTTGTTGGAAGTACGCAGCAGCTAAAAACTAACAATCGAGAGATACAGCGAGGCCTTCAATTAATAGTGTCGCTGGACTAGATCTAATTATGATAAAAAATAATTTACTTACTATAATTATTATATTACTACCAAAAAAACACTTAAATATATCTATCGTGTGATATTTACTTAATATAAAATTATGTATTACGACACGTGTTTAGTTAACGTATGATTATTTGACGTTTTAGCAGTGGCGAAGGGTGATTTTTGGAAAGAGGTAGGCTATTGAGATTTTTTTTTTAAATTTAAATAACCATGCCCTTGCTTTTTCGTACAAGGTAGTTGGGAGGATTAGTTGCACTGATGTGTGGCTAATTATGTTCCTCTATATAATATATCTTTAGTTTTCTTTATGACCAGAATTAAATATTTTGTGTAGTGTTCTTGTGTTGTTCTATTGCTTAGTACTTCGTGAGGCTTTTGGAGGTAAATTTCATAGTTATACTGTCTACGCAGAATCCTAAGAGTCCATTGCTTTCTTTCTAGTATAGGGTAGTCGTCGATGACATGCCACACAGTTTGAAATGTGGACACATGGACAACAGTCATCATCCCTCAATTTAAATCTTTTTAGGTGCATTGAGATTATATGTACGGCTTTGTTTAGTGCGTGTTCTGTTGATGTCTGAGGACTAAAGCCAAACTCTTTAGTGCTCAATTTGTTGTAAAAGTAAGCTTTTTTTTAAGGCTATGAAGATCAGAGAAAAAGAGCCCACTTGTCAGGTATACTTACAGGAAATAAGATGATAATACGATATTACTATTGATGAATATGTACACAACAATGTCAACTTTACATTACATTGATAAAATTTGAATATTTCACTGACGATATACAATTGAGTGATGAATATAAATTATGTATTTTCCTATACCTACGTCACACACGTAACATATGCCCCAAAATATATCATCAGTAAATATAGTATCAACAGCTCAAAATATCAAACAACTAAACAAAAAAATAATATAATTATGTTAGTCTTTGACCGCATTAATTGATAAATAATAATCACGAGATAAAATTTTTATTTATTTTTAAAAATATTTCACCTTTACATGACTTGATCGAACCCATATATTTTTTTTAATTATCGCATCATTGAATAAAGCAGCAGTCATCAACACTAAAATATGCGGATATTTTAGACTTCGCCTTTTAAGCTTATAGATTCGTATGAAAAAAGCCAGACTACCCCGATGTCACGTGACACGCAGTTCATACAAAAAGCACGTCAAAATCATTCCGAATAAATCTTTATTTCAATACTCGCTAGAGAATAAGTGGCGCTGCTTGACACTTAATTTTTATTTATTCTAAATCTGATGATAGATGGCTCTCATTTAAAAAAAATGTTGATTAATTATTCTGACGATAGATTAATTCCCGCACATCTTGTTGCACAATTGAAATTGAAATACTTTCTATCTATTTTTTTAGAAGCTAGGCTTCAAATAATCGCCTACTATGAAGTCTTCGCCATTGCGTTTTTGTTTATACTTATTGTAGTATTATACATTTATTCCATACAAATAATAATAATCGGTGGTTTTCTGCGAATACTTACCTTAGAGCTTCCCATCAAAAGGAGAAATTCAGTGTATCCAGTTAAGTTGTTCAGTTTTCCCCATTCGATAAATCATCAATGAGATTCTCGAGAATTTGAGATATCGTTACTAGGCAAAAATAAGTTTAAATAGAAAAAAGCTGCCGAGCGCAATCGCGATTAAAAAAAAAAAATATTTCTCGATAATAAACCAATCTCTAATTCTCGAGGAATCAAAAAAAGTCAAGAAATCGTAAGCTCGAGCTGCGGCCACATGAATAAATATATATTATAAATTACATTGTAAGTAAATGCTGTACATCTTCAAGGATTAATAATAAATAAGATACTATTATCATCCGATATTATAGTTCCAGAAAAGGATCTCCCAGGAAAAGAAAACAGTCTCTTATTTCGATTTATAATGCCTTATTATTTTTATATAACCCCATTAGGAAGTTTCCTTCAGTTGTTCCGCTTCACGCAAAGAAAATTACAAAAGAAAAGCGTAGTAATAGTGCAAGTTTCAGGTGGATTGATGTGTCTGGCAAATCAATGAGCTCGCTTCACTGCCTCCTATCGAGTTTCTTCTATTTACTGTTGCATAATTGAGATGTAACTTGAGTTTTCTCATTCTTCCTTTTGATACTAATTCTTTTCCCCTTTATTCTTATACCTTCTGTTATACAGACTGCCCAAAAATGTCAGGCTCTGGTTAAATATGTAATCATCACATACATACCAACTTGTATGATTCCAGGATTTTCTCATTGATTCTGAACAGTTAATATTCGCGCAAAAATGAATTGTTCGGGGGGAGCAAATAATACTACAAAAATGTAAAAAATAAGTATAATTAATATTTTAAAAAGACCTTTAATATTTAAACCGTCTGCAAAAAATACAAAAACATATAAAAGAAGTACTTCTTTGGTTTTTAGAATTTTGTTTCGATAGATATTTACATACTTACGATAATCAGTGTCATTTGAGATTTAATCCGTTGCAGCTGTTAGTAGAGTAATAACTTAAAATCATCAACTTTTAACACTTAACTTACTACTAAAAACAAAAACATTGCCGATAATATACGTGTTTAATCCGATGCAGCTGCGTAGTTTCCTAATGCCTAATACCTGGAATATCTACCATTTTTTATTTAATATTTTTATTCGTATGTTTTTTTTGTGTTTCTAAAATATAATATTATGTAAACATAAAAATTGTCTCATTTCTTAATTGTTTTGGCGGCAATGTCCGGCCGGTTTTGATTGGGGTGATTTTGTCGGGACCCCATGTTTTATAAACACGTATTATAGAATATTTTCACAAGTCACCGCTTCTCCATACAATATCTCCTAAACATCCTGAGACAAATGATATTTTCCAATGTTTTTATTAGCTCGTATTCTTGTTTGTCCAGTGGTTGTTTGTCCAGTACAAATCTTGCAATCGATTTTTGATTAACTTCTCGACAAGCTAGATTTTTGAAACTTTTAGAAGATATCAGAACACGATGCCAATGCATTCTTTTAACACTTTTAGCCATCTTTAATCAGAATTGAATTCATTTTCCGTTAATTCTGATTTGAATGAAATGTTATCCAATCCACTATTATTGGTTGCTAAGAGGGTGGTCCTAGCAACTAAATTATTAACATATACGTGCGTTACTATGGAAATCAAAATGAAATGTCAAAATGACATTTCAGTATTCTATATTTGTCTGTTTGTTTTTTATTTACTTCATATCAAGTATAAGTTTGAGCATATTGAGCATAATAATTCAACAGAAAATTTAAAGACGTTGTATATAAAAAGTTTTTTTTTGTATTATTATGTAATGTGAAAAATACTGCTTTAATTTATTAATTATTTTTGATGTTAAAAACCTTGTAATATTTTTGATCATAATGTTGTCTATATAAATTATTATATTATGAAGGCATATTGTTGGATAAAATAGTGAAATGAATTGGATTTTTCATGGCAAGAATAAGGGACTCCCAGTCCCTTACCTGATGCTGTAAGGAGCAAGCACCTCTCTGAATACTTCTCTTAGGTGTCGTCAACGGCTCACAAGATTCACACACACACCCAAAGTTTATATTACTTTTGTTTCACACCGTATGACGCTAACTTTACATCTAATAGTAGTGGATTTAACTCAATTAGATTCTAGCTACATCAAAATTGCTAACTCACTGAAGTAACACTTCCTTGCTTAGTTTCAGGGTCACTTTCATCTCGCAATATCACATACTTAGGAAAGTAATTGGTCAAATTATATCAACAGCCTTTGACAGAATGACGATTTTTGCTATAATATTCAAGCTATTAAGAAGATAGACGTCGTAAATTACAAGAATATTTTCCAGCAGTACGTTTATAACAAGGAAAATAATAATTAATTTTGGCGAATGGAATAATATTTTTCCCTCCAATAGTTTTGAGTAACTCTGCAGTTTGGTAAAATTTATTTCTCTTGATTGGTACAGTTTGTATACTTAGTCCTTTTTACGTAATTGATTTCTCTCAAAATTGAAAACGGTTAATGGTACAGCAAAACGAAAGGCTTACATTTTTTCCTCTTTTGGATATCAAATAAAAAAAAGATAAAAACCTTTGAATACACATTTTTTCGCTAAACCCTTTCAGGAATTTTCTTTGGCAAGTTTTTTCTTCGTTAATTCTCTTACGGTTGGAAATTCTACGGGCCTTTGCATGCCCCGATATGAAAAAGAGTGACTAATCCTCGCACTATTCAATGTTAAATTACGGACCGAGGAAACGTTTGCCTTTGAATAAAACAGATATTGAGGTTCAGGTATTTTTTAATTAACACTATTACAAGTGTCAAAATGGTAGGATCTCACACTGAGCTGGAGCGCCATTAATAATAATAATTACAAACGTCTGTTTTATTTCGTCTCAACAACCTCTTTAATTTGTTTGTACTTGCTTAAATAATTATTAGTTACCCAAGAACAATTATCTAATATCTGGATATTCCCTCACATATACAATTTTACTACCGTAGTACTTTAGAAACATAGATCAAAGTCATGACGAAAATCTCTAATCTTCTTATTTTGTTGTGTGCACGCAAGATGTTCTGATAAATTCTTCCCATTGCTGCCTTGACCTACCGTGATGGCCGCGCAAGTGGCTCTAACCATAGCATTGATGTTGCAGTCGGATGAAATAATTAGACAGACCATCACGTATTCCACAGTTTCCTCGGCGCTACATCCATAGTTTGAAGAATCATCGGAATATCTTTACTTTTTCATTTTGTTTTTAATTCTACTTGCTTTGCTTTGCATCGTTCTTTCCCATCTCTTCTGTTCCCCAGGAGGTAGTTTCTCATCGGTCACCGGGGAAAAGGCTGTATAACCACGGATCTCTTTTGCCGCTTCATTATTCTTCACACTGCAGATGGGTCTAGATTCTAAGAAAGCTTTTTCTGTACTTCAGATGTGATTGCACCTATTATATTTTTTGTACTGTGCAATGTTCATCTTATTGCAATGTCGTAAAGCTCATTTTTTAAATACATACAATATGCAAATAAATTTAAACGCGTTAATAAAATAAGACAATAAATATGTAGCCAATAAGTGAAGAACGCTACACGGCAATAATCACTGTTGTTGCAATATAACAGAGTTTATATATTTTCAACTAAATTCAATTGTAGCTATTTATTTACCTGTTTACTATAGAATTGGTGTTATGTAATCAAACCTTAGATTGATCTGATATTTATGGGCAGACTGGTTAAAAAGATACGCTTCTTTTTCACACGCTATATATATCAATATATATAGTCAATTTACATAAGCTTAATAAAGCTTGTCCCATAAATCGCTATGGACATAGTATTTAAACGCACAGATAAGAGTAGCTTTATTAGTTATTAAGTTGTAGCTATGATTATTTAAAGATTTCACTATATCTTTCTCCGTGTCCGGAAACTTATACGTATGTAGTTCGCCGAATTACACTTCACCGTGAATCATTGCATCGGAAATATATTTCCGTATATTAAAGGCCGTCCAATCTCTTTTAATCGTATGGTACTGACATAAAATTCATGTCTAAATAAGACACGGTTCTTGTTTACACTTTATAAAAAGCCAACTGCAAACAAATTTTGAAAATAACCGATATACTGGATTATTTGCTAGGTTAAGTTAGATTAGGTTTTCATTCCTGAATTCATGAATTTTGCCGAAATCAGCTATAAAATTGAATTAAAGTTCATATTGAATCTTATAAAATTGGAGACCGTATAGTATACGGTCATCTCCTTCCGATAAGAAAGCTCACGGTGAACTTGTACTACGGTGAAATGTTTTACGTTCAAATTACATGTAACAATCTTTCTCTCTCTCTCTCTCTGTCTCACTCCGTTCTCTTTATCACTTATAAAATTAAAAAAATATATGAAAATTAGCATAGTTACAAATTACTACAGGTTACACAATTACATTGATTGAGTCCGATGGACTGTAATTAGTTTTAGAAAGGTTTTCATTCAGTAAAATGGGAATGATGATAATGACTATCGCAATCAATTTTCAAATTCTTCCCTTCGTACTCGTATTCCCTTCCAATTCATACGGCAGATATTATATTGTTAAATTCAAAGAATTGCAGCTCTCTTCGGACCTTATTAATGTCACAAAGAATCTGTATTGAATGGACAGGTTTGCTTTTGTACTATAACAATATACTGGATACCAATGAAAGATTACTTTGGATTTTTCTATACCGCTTTTGAAGAAATCCAAACTTCCCCATCTTCTTCTTCTTTCACCCTGTCACGTCCCAACATTGGGGCATAGGGCAAGCACAAGTTGGCGCCACTTCCCTCGGTCCATCGCTAACTCCTGTGCCTCCCGCCATGTCAGACCTGCAGCACGTAGGTCGCTTTTGTAGCATCGCTGCAGGGTGAGGGAGGGCCGGCCACGGCGACGGAACCCTTGAGGCTGTGCCACAAGGGTACGAAGTGCTGCACTATTTGGCGGCATCCGGAATACATGTCCCAGCCACGTGAATCGTCTCTTCGTGATAACTTCAATCACCGAAGGCTGTTGTGTCTGCTCACGAACTCGGATATTTGTAACGCGGTCGTACCAATGTACCCCTAAGATTCTGCGGAGACATCGATTCTCAAAGCTCAAAAGCCGAGACTCTTGAAGCTTAGTAAGATGCCATGTCTCACAGCCATACAGGAGCACAAGTAGCACGCACGCGTTAAACAAACGACATTTGGTCCTCACAGAATACAGCCTTGACCTCCATGCGACTCCAAGTTGGTTGAACGCAGAGCCCGCCACACCCATGCGGATTCCAAGCTCACTAGAAATACCACCATCATCGGCAACCGTGGCACCCAAGTACTTGAATCTGGACACCAGCTCGACGGGCAGACCAGAAACCCGCAGAGGAGTGTCGGCGTCGATGCAAGCAGCACTGCACATGGATTTGGTCTTAGCGGCATTCAGATGAAGACCCACACGCATCGAGTTCGCGGCTAGCCTGTTCACGGTCACCTCCAACCTCTCGATCGTCGAGTCAAACACGACTGCGTCGTCTGCATACTCCAAGTCGCACAGTCTTTCTTCGCATAGATCGCTTGTGTCATCATGATGTAGGCGTATCCCACTGTCGGGGCAAACCGTCTTACGCATTATGAAATCCATCATGATGATAAAAAGAAAGGGCGCAAGTACACATCCTTGCTTGACTCCTGACGTGATTTCAAAGAGGTCAGAGGATGTTCCGGCTGCTCTCACGCGACACTCTGTATTGGTGTAGAGAGCACTTATCACGGCGACCAGTTTCCGTGGGACACCATATCCTAGCAGAATTTGCCACAGAGATTCACGATGAGGACTGTCAAATGCCTTTTCATAGTCCACGAAGCAGCAGGCGACAGGTATATTCATCTCTTGGTACTGTTGCAGAAGGCTTCGGAGAGTTGAAATATGCTCTGAGCAGGACTTCCCCGGGACAAATCCACTCTGCTGCGCACGCAAAACGTCCAGCATGGGACTTCTAATCCTGTACAGGAGAATCTGCGCCAACACCTTCCCGGGAACGCTGAGGAGAGTGATTCCTCTGTAATTATTACAGTCTTGTGGGTTACCCTTTTTGTGCAGAGTAACAACGGTACCATCCCTCCAGGCTTTAGGGCACTGCTCCCTTTCCCACACCTCGTGCAGAAGGTCACACAAGGACGGCAATACAGCGCTCAGTCCGCAGAGCAGAAATTCTGCATGGATGCCATCATCTCCAGGAGCTTTCCTGCGCTTCAATCTTTTGACAGCCTCTTTAACTTCAGCAGTTGTCGGAGGATCTTCGCAGAATCCCGATGCAGTAGTGATTCTGAGGGCGGTGATCTCCGACGGAATATCGAAGGGATGCAATGGAGGTGGGCGATTCAGGACATCACTGAAATGTTGGCGCCATAGCTCCTGGACCTTTGCAGGTTCGGTGACTGTCACTCCGTCAGAGTTGCGTAATGCAGTGACCACTGGACGTTTTTTACCGCAAATTGCTCTGGTGATGCGGAAGAGAGCACTTGGATTATTCTTGCAGGCAGCAGATTCCGCATCCCGAATGAGGTCATCCAGGCGTCGGCGCTTATCGCAGCGGGCAGAACGCTTTACCACGCGGTCCATTGTCTGGTATTCCGCGCTGCGCTGTGGGTCGTATGTACCATTGTCTCGCAATTCTTTCAGGAGCTTCCTCTTCTCAATCATCTCCCATGTATGGGGTGACATCCAGTCCGGCCTGTGCGTATGCCGCTCTCCTAATGCAGTAGTTGCGGAGCTCATTATAGCATCCCGGAATAATATCCATTTTCCTTCCAAGGGATCCGAGTCGATGGAAGACGTGAGAGTTCTAGCATCATATAAGCGCTTCTGCAGCTCCAGCTCATAGGTTGCACGCACACGGGTACTTTTCAGTTTTTCCACATCGAGTCTGACCGTCCTTTTGGGTTTTGGGACTCGTTTGAGGTCTATACGGGATTTCCCGACCAAGAGTTCGTGGTCACTGTGGATGTCTGCACCTCTATATGTCCGCACGTCTAGCAGTTCATGCCGGTATTTCGCTTTGACCAAAATGTGGTCGATCTGGTTTCTTGTATTACCGTCTGGCGATGTCCATGTATATTTGTGGATGGTCTTATGAGGGAAAAGACTACCACCAATCACAAGACCATTCATTGAGGCAAAATCTACCAGACGGGAACCATTATCGTTCATTTGGCCAAGGCCATGTTTTCCCAGCACAAAGGGTCCACGCGAGGGGTCAGATCCTACTTTGGCATTAAGATCACCAAGGATAACTGCATGATCACAGCTGGGGATATTTCCAGCGGCTTCCGCCAAACTTTCGTAGAATGTATCCTTATCTGCATCGCTAGCAGCCTCTGTGGGAGCATAGCACTGCAGAAAAGTGATGGAGCCCGACTTGGTCTTGAAAGTAGCGCGGAGTAGACGTTCGGAGATAGGTTCCCAGCTGGTGAGGCACTTGCAAGCTTCCTTGGACATCAGCAATCCGACTCCACTACGTCGCAATGTGGCGTGTCCGGAGTACAATAGACGAAACCCACGAATAAACTTCTCGCCAATGCCAGTGAGTCGACACTCACTGATCCCGAGAACATCTAACTTGTATTGAGAAAGTATTTCTGTTAGATGCTCGGCCTTTCCAGGGACATTTAGAGTACGGATATTGTAGGTTCCAAAATAAAATCGTTTACCGAATTCAGGCGAGGTCGTCAAGATGGAAACGGGGGTCCGAGGCTTCCCTGTGCTTGGATTAATCTGTTGTTTTAGGGTGTGCAGGTGATCATCCCACAGCACCCGAGTTCACTGGTGGGGCTGCCACCTTAGGGCCCGTGAACATGCCCTGGTTTTCTGTAGGGGTTTTCCTTCCCGTAGCCAGAATGTACCAGTTTTTAGGCGCTGGTGATTCGCCTTGCACCCTCCTCTATCTGCTACAGCATGCTGCATTGCCTAGGGACCCCCACGGAGAGGTTAGAGGTAGGATTTGTTGGCAGAGCTATCATGGATAGTCGACATACTCAGCATTTCAAATGGAAGCACACCTGATCTGGCATCAAGGCATACCCCACTGAAGTCATACCAACCCATATCCATACCCATAGCGAATGAAAATAAATTTAACCTGAAAAATAAAATGATATACGCTACGTTAGTAGTGCCGCTTCTTCAAGAATAGTACAATGTCTTTCATTGAGATTTTATTCCTTCATAAAAATAGTACAGGGTGAGCCAGAGAAATATGATGGTATTCATAATAATATAATGCTGTCAGATGAGAAAAGTTGATATGGCAGTTGAGAAGGAAAAATGAAAGTAGGTAAGTATAAAAAACATAAGTTTAGGTTATAATAAATAAAAAGAATATGGTTTATAAGATAAGTATATGCATGAAAAATAGAGTATAAAAAAAATTAATTAGTCTTCAAGTCTTAATATCAACCCGTGAAATTACAATGCCAAGTAGATTTGATTAACAGTGAAATGTTAAAAGATAACACTTTAATTTAGATAAGTCGATAAACATTTATTACAATGTAAACACGTGGTATTTTTAATCATTAAGACTCGTGGTCTTTGGTTTACTGATACAGTAAATTTATTTAAACAGTATACGATACCCAGGTACTTAGCTGGCTCTCCTTCGTTATTTAATTAATATTGATTTTTTCAAAATAACCCACATATTTAACTGAAATAAAATGGATGCTGGCCGAAGGCAGCCGTCAAGGTATTTTTTTTTAATATACAAGAACTAAATAGTGCAGGCCATAGCTTGGCTTATTAACGAATGTAGGAATCGTAGATGGTTTCATTACATGTAGGATGAAGCTCATTTTGATCTTTTTTAAATTTATTATAAAACATACCTTTTCTTTGTCGTAGAAGGTCGTCTTTACTATAAAAATTACTCATTGAGTATTGAACCATTGTTATGTTACTCCTTGTATTTCTTGTTTTTTTTTAATTGCCAGAATTAAATCATATAATAATAGTGTTCTTGTGTTATTTTGTTGACTAAGATTTCGTTAGATTTTTGGAGGTAAATTTTATAATTTTGATAATATGTTTACAGATGTCCGAGACCCCATCGCTCCTATTCTAGTATTAAGTAGGCGCAAATGAGATGCCATACTGCTTAAGGCTTATTGACGTCACATAAACAATAGTCACCGTCCCTCAATTTGTATATTTTAGATAGGCTCTCAATGTTTCGTAAGCTCATTCCAAGCATTAAAGCTACATAAATACAGGCCGTAATTTTTTTATGTAATTTCTTAGAACCACGGATAGGTTAATTGAGGCGTGTATATTCAAAAACTTATTCCACTTCAACAAATTTTTGGCAAAAGTCAAAAAACTGTTTACGTTGTTATGTTACATATTATTTTTTTAAATATTGGAATTGAAAGTTACTTTTGTGACTAACACCGATTTGGAAATTGATTTTTCTACTGGATTGAATGCTATTAGGTTCCTATATACAAAAAATACTTGTTGAAAATTTTATCGTTTCAATTATGGCATTCATAACCCATTTTCATCAAGTAGTGGAATAAGCTCACTTTGAAAATACACCCCTCAGTTGTAAATTGACGTGAATATTATGTGGTTCCAATAAAATCGGAATACTATATGATACCAACAATGCTTACTTTGCGTCAACTCTTGCCGAGCGTCTGATTTCATGTCATTATAATATGTAGGTACGTATTAACCTGCGAGTTTACCAGACATAGTATTGTATTGAATAAAAGTCTTTGTCACAAGACTGCAGAATATTTACAATCTGGAACAATATAATATATTGGGCAAAATTGCTGAAATTTCAGAACAAATATACCTAACACCGAAAATTATACATGTAGAAAGCAAATTAAAAATATATATGCCGAGAGGAATGACAATCTTATTGATATTATTTACCAAAAATATAAATTACATTCATATCTCTGTATGCAATTGTAGTTTTTTTTAATACGGTATAGTAAGGTTTATAAAATCGCTAGAATTCTTTAGCTGACCGTATAAAATAAAAGGATAATAATAAAGGCTGTCTATTTAATAATGGCGAATAATAGTATTGACACTAAATAATAAACTAATTGAAAAATTATACTTCCCAGCGAAATGATTGTAGTTTACCTTAAAAACGACTTGATGTAAAATCTAATTTAAAATATTTACATTTTCTTCCTAGCGCTACAAGTTAAAATGCTCTAATTCTATATAGTTATATCGAAAGCCATTCTTCTATAGTTTTAGACTTCCAAGGCTTACAAATTCGACTCGCCCTATATTATACGAAATCGATCATTTCTTCATCTGTAGTCCATCTTCCCGAAAGTCAGTTTATGCACGACTACTCCATCTCACACCATTATTTAGCCATTTAAGATGTCTTAATTTGATAATCTCTACAATGTGTGGATTTTCGTACAATATATAGAGCTCTTTGTTGTTCTTCCGCCCCCAAACCGATTATGTGTGAATTGGTAACCCCAGCGCATGTATTCTATACACAAGACTGCTATAAGCTGCTATCGGCAGCTATCAGTGGTGGTTTTTAATTTTTTGTATCAAAGTATTAGCACTTATTGTAACAATTACAATAAGTTATCCGTCTAAACAGTCAAAACTGTCTTATATTTAACACAACCAAGAGAGGTGCTATTAAAACATAGCACTTATTGTAACAATTACAACTAACTTATAAGTGCTAATACTTCAATACAAAAAATAAAAAACTATCCTCGTTAGCTCCCGATAGGCGGTCTATAGCAGTATTGTGTATAGAATAGATGCGTAAAAGTCAGTGTCTTCTTCTTGGTCGTACACTCATGGCTGAGGATCGTGACCACTTTTTAATTTTGCCATCCTTTGAGCGACCAAGACTTTCCATCCTTCTCGATAACCCAAAACCACCAGTCTCCGGTTGTCCGGTCCGCGCTGGATAATATGTCCAAAAAACTGCAGAATTCGTCTCAGACATTTATTATCGAGAGCCGTTCCTTTATCTGCAGTCTCTGAAGTCAGTGTAGGTGTTCATTATTTTAATTATATTTTAATTTGGTATTACGTTCTAAAATTATTTTTTTTACTTTTAAATATGGATACAAATTTGATTAATAAACACTGATTTTTTTTATGGTTGTGTATTGGTTCTTGTCTATTTTAATATTACATGATAGTATGGCTTTATTATTTTGGTAGTTTTATGTCTATTGCTTACAAACACAGTATGTACGCGAGGAACGATTATTTAATTGAGAAATTATTTGTGAGCTGTTTGATTGAAAGGTTTGATATCGAATACTCTACATAATATAAGACAATAAGTGCACTTAATGTCAGTTTATTTCAACCGTTTTTGTGACGATTACTTAATTATCGACTGATATCGTTAGTTATGTTTTACTTCGATAGATGCTACACTATATCAATACGCTTTCCAAAATGTTAGTACCTAACCCTCAAGCATTCTAGCCATACATAATAACTTAATTTAAGTGTATTTATATTACAAATAAATTATCTCTCTTTATTAGTCAACAATATTTTCTCTACGCATTGCAAATATTTTGTAAGATATTTATTACAATCACAGTTACTCTTCAATAAAA
The DNA here is from genome assembly GCF_057557595.1 of Rhyacophila brunnea. Taxonomy (NCBI): domain Eukaryota; kingdom Metazoa; phylum Arthropoda; class Insecta; order Trichoptera; family Rhyacophilidae; genus Rhyacophila; species Rhyacophila brunnea. The sequence goes on from NW_028232752.1 coordinate 31,858,653, forward strand.
TAGTTTGTCATATTTTACTACAAAAATGAGTGAATTTTACCAATATTTCATCGACCTAGAGTCGAGATACTCTGTAGACATTAAAAATTAGTCCAACTTTGGTTAATGTGATACATCAGTGAAACGGCAAATAATTTTCAACTATAGGCGCGACGAAATTTTGGACTCGCTGTCATTCGGAGAGAGAACGTCGAGCTGGAAACACGTCAATATGTTTCGTGATGGCGACGGGCGTATTAATTCTTAAATCGTGTAAAGATGACTAAAAACGTTACCCATTTACTTTAAAAAGAAAACATGTCAATGAATATATTATTATTGTTACTGATAGAACATGGTGTGTAAAACTTCCACCTCTGCTCCCGTTATGTATATGCAGCCACGTCATACGCGGCCGGCTAACATAACCCTTACGTGTGCCAGATCATAGAATTTAAGCCCTCATTTTGTCCCGAGTAGAGCCGCACGGGACTGGTGATGCAACCTTGCACCGGAGTGCGAATGCATTATGTTAATTTATATGGCAACTATCAGATTGACTTTAATTTGAAGAGTCGCAAGGGGAGTCGAGAGTGTCCCGCCCCCCGTAAGCTCTGGCGAATTTAGTAAAAGCCGCAAATTTGGCTTCGGTTGCCACCATGTTCGCGTGTCCTATTGGGCCCGAATGGGGTCGGACCCGGGTAAACAACTCCGCTCGTTCGGGGCCCATAAGTGGACAGTCCTACAGGACGTGCTCTGCGTCCTGCTGGTCGTGTCCACATGAGCAACCCGACCCATGTCCTGCCAAACCAAACCCCTGCAGTTTGGCCGCAAAGTTTCCATGGCCAGTCATGAATTGACTAGTCCAGTGGGTTGGCACCAGTCTCCTCGTCATGTGCCTCACCGAGACATCTGGAAAGTATAGAAAAGTCTGGCGGCCCTTAGAGGAGTCCACCCATCTTGCCTGCCATGCCGCATATGCGGTCTTGTAGACCAGCGCAGATACAGTCTTTCTGTAGCTCACGCCCTCCACTCTCGATGGCTGTGTCAGAGGGACACCGGCGAGAGTTGTATTGATCCTCCTCATAAGGAGAGTGATCGATCCTCTAATTTGAACGTGCAAGTCGAGGGGAAAGACCCCCGCAAGGACCGCCAGGGCATCCGAAGATGTGGTCCTATAGGCCTTAGTGAGGCCAATCAGAGAAACCCTATGTCCGCTAAGCAGAGCCCTCTTCACAATTGTCAGCGAGGCTTTGGTGTGCCACACGCTGGAGGCATAGCCAGCGATGCCCATGAATATAGCCTCGTAGGCAATTCTCAGGGCCCGAAGCTTTAGGCCCCAATTGTTGCCCGCCAGGCGAGCAACTCTCTGATAGGCTGAGTTGGCCTTAGCCACAATTACTTTAGCATGCTTCAAAAAGGTCTGCTTCTCGTCCAGAATGACCCCCAAGTAGGTCACCTCTCGAGAAAACCTTATAGCAGAGTCGCCGAAGCGCACTGCGGGTGATCGCTTATTTATATTTATCCTTGAGCTGCCCTTGAGGAGGATAGTTTCCGTTTTGCCAGGTGCAAATGCAAGCTTATTAAGCTTACCCCAGTAAAGGATTCTCGATAATGCGTCCTTAGCTACGCGCTCGAGTGTCGGACGGCTCGACGAGCCAACTAGTAAAAGAAGGTCGTCAGCGTACGCGACGAGCGCGCAGCCCGGTGGCAGAGGTAACGTCAAAACATCGTCAAAAAGTATATTCCATAGCAAGGGGCCAAGCACGGAACCCTGCGGCACCCCATGGTGATCTCTCTGTAAATCAATTCAGTGCTAGAGTCGTATATAACTTCCTTTTTATTAAAAAAGCTTTGCACTAGGGCAAAGAGGTCCCCCGGGATCTGTCGGAGCCGAAGCTTAGATAGAATTAACGGCCACCATGCGATGTCGAAGGCACCGGCTATGTCCAAAAAAAAGCCTGCCACAATGACTCCTTCTGAGTCCTTAACAAATTTCTGTGCAAATCTGATGGCGTCCTCAGTAGACTTGCCGGGTCTGAAGCCAAATTGCCTATCCGAGATAGGGTAGATTCTCTCAAGGTGGTCCTCCAGCCTTCTGCTTATTAACCGCTCCAATATCTTACCCAGCACTGGCAGAAGAGTGATTGGACGGTACGCTTTTGGGTCATGTGGTGGTCGTGTGCTCATCTTAGGTATAATCCTAAGGAGACCCTTCTTCCAACAGTCCGGGAAGATGCCCCTGCTCATGCAGTCAGCATACAGCCCGACTATCTCATGAGGTGCTCGAAGCCACGCTCTTCTGGCAATCACATTGCTGATCCCATCAGGTCCGGGGGCTTTGCCTGCCCTGAGGCCATCAAAAATTAATCCCACCTCCGACTGGGTAAGCTCAGGAGAATGGTGAGTCTCCAACGGCAAGATTGCAGATAGTCTTAGTTGACAGGTTCTGTCATCTTCATGTGCCGTAGGTATGTCCTGTGGAATTAGAGCTTCCAGCAGTATGGATGCAGACTCTGCGCTGTCCATTGCAAAGGTCCCATCGGGGCGCCGCATAGCCGCCATGACCTTACCAGGCCTTGAGCCCAGCTTTATCACGCGGAAAGGCGGTCCCCACGGATTATAGCCTCCCATTTCAGACACAAAATCCCGCCAGTGCTTTTTCTTAGCTTTATTTAACTCTTTTTGAATTTTGCCCTTGCGCATTTATAAGCAATCTCCGTAGGTTCGTCATTTCTGGGTAAGTCGTTCTGAGATCTTCTAGCTCTTTGCAATTTTCTTTGGGCAAGTCTCATGGTCCTTCTCAAAGACGTCAATTTTGGTATCCACCATGGCGCAATGTTGGGTGGTCTCAGAGAGGTTCTACCCAGCGTGGACTCCGCAGTTTGAGTAATGAACGCAGTCAAGCTATTGGCTCTTTAGTGGAGATCTTCAGCCGACATGGCAGAGGCCAGTTCACCAATTTTGACATCAAAAGCATCCCAATTGACACCGCTCGTCCGAAAACGCCTGGGAAGCAGTACGCTCTCGGTTTGGCTCAATGGGGCCGCATCTCCCGCAACTCTGAACAAAAATGCGATCAGACGGTGATCGCTAGCCACCGCGTCCGTGTGGACCTGCCAGTCCACGGCGCGTCTGGCAACGTCACTGGATGTCAGAGTGACATCAATATGTGACTCACCATTTCTGTTGGAGAAAGTGGCCGGCCCGTTAGGGTCATTTAGCACCGTCAAATCAAAGGCGGCCAAGAGCTCCTCGAGTGGCTCAGGACTGTCTTTGTTACATCTGGGCCCAGAGGGGGCCCAGAGCAAGGACTGGACGTTAACGTCCGCCCCAACAATTATCTGCTTGCCTCTGCAAGCATATAAGATTTTCTCCAGTTGTTTTGTGCAATACAGGGTAGAAGAACTGTACTGAAAATACGCATATATAACTACAATGGAGAGCCCCCTGTTATTAGCAATCTCCGCCACCGCGAAGAGCTCATTGGATAAATGCGAGAGATGCAACACAGTCAGTGCGGTGTCAATTACAAATATGCATGCTAGAGATTTCGGGGTAGCTTTTATGATACGGCCACCGCTTAGGCCCCGATTGGGACCAAAGGCGTATGGCTCTTGTATCATAATTATGTCCGTATTCTGATCCCGAGCAACCCTAAGCAGCTCGGCAGGTGTCGCTCGACCTCTGCTCACGTTGATCTGAGCGAAGGAGATCATTGCGGACAGTAATCAGTGCGGCTTCTTTCCTCCACAATAGCGTGTAGGCGCGCGGGACAGTCGGGATCGGTGGCCAAGTGGCCGTTCGGCTTCTTGTAGCGCGTGCACGCAGGGCACTTGCCCGGTTCGTCAGCGGTGGGGAAGTCTGCTCTGTCATGCCCTTCTCTAGTGCAGTGGCCGCACGTTGTAACCTTAGCGTTGCAATCCTTCGCCATGTGTCCATATAAGTGGCACTTTGCACACTTGACAACTCCGCAAAAGTCACGCACAGGGAACGAATTCTACCCCATGAAAAGTCTGCCATCATTAAGCAGCGCCTCTCGAGCCTTTCCCGGGATCGACATTATCATATGACAACGTTCGGTCTTCGGTCCCGCCTTGTGGCTCAGTTTGGTTCCAGCGTAACCCTCAGATGGAAGGCCAGACGCCTCCTGGGTATTGTTTATGATAGCCTCCTTGAGCTGCTATTCTGTCGTCTCAATGGGTAGATTGAAAATTATGACGCGGGAAAGCTTTCTCCTCGCGACTTGGGCCTTTAAGCCGGCCTCGGTCAGCCCAGGGGCAGCCATGAGCCGCTTAGCCTCGTCGTCACTTTTGGGATGCACGATGATCCCGCCTCCCTGGATCTTACGTACCCCGGTGATGCGCACTCCCAAAGTTTCAGGCACTATAGTTTTCATGACCGCTTCCTTTGTGGCAGGCGATTCTTGACCCTCCTTAGTCGGATAAAACATCACCCCCGGCCTGGCGACAGTTTTCGGAGGAACTGGTGGCCGTTCGGAGGCTCTTACTGATAGAACAATAAACAGAACATTAAATGGACACATGTTGGATTTATATGATAAATTATATTTCGTTTGACATGCGTCATTTGCACCCGCGACCCGCAATCCGCGCATCGCCTAGCCACGATATTCTTAGACCGTGCCTCAACTGAGGTGCCTTAAGGAACTTTAAGTTGCAACAACTTTAAGTACCTAAGTAAGTAATTATAAAATATAATCCAGGTCTCTTTATTCAGAATATTATTATTACATTAAGTGTGTAAGTATTTTAGTATTATTTTCAGTGTAAGTAATTCTATTATTTCTCTCGAGAAAACCATAAACTTAATATTGAATATAATTAATATTATAAGTCACAAAGATAAAACCTAATGAATATTCATCACATTTCGTATCTAAGAAAAGTTTCCAGATTTGCTTTTGAAGGATTTTTTCTTCCAAGTAGCAAATATCGAAAAACTAATTAAGATTAATGATCTGAATTGCTTTTGTGGAGTGATTTTTCATTAGCCGGCATGTAAATTCATACTTTTGGATGAAAAAAATGTGTACTTAATCCAACAAATTTTCGAGAATTTCTCCCTAGACTTTGCAGACGTCTGCGTATGGAGACTCTAAATTAGATTTAAAGCATCCTAACGAAGTTTTATTGACTATACTTTTCTACATTTATATTAATACACTATACTTTACCATCTTCATTTAGTTTATAATCAAATATACAGAATGTGGAATTTTTTTTTTTTAGGTATTCTATTTTGATCTCCAAAAGCACAAGTTATGTTAAATAGAGGATTAAAGAACAAAAGAAATCCAATATATAATTAAATTTACAAAAAACAGAAAGGCTTCTCGAGTATCGCCTATTACCGATTTACAGAAAGAACTCTAAAATCTACAATGATTTCTCTTACTAAGATAAATAATGCAAAACGAGACAATGAATATCAGTAAATTTCACTACACAATTGTTTCTTTTAAATCCTAATATAATAAAACACACAAAAATGGATGACGTATCCGAGAGGTTTTATTTGGGTTTATTATTTTTTACATAATACAATGAACATGAAAAATTTAAAATTCGACATAAATCAAAGAGAATAGGCCAACTGATGACCCGACCCTATTTTAAAAACTTATAATATATAAATATATAATAAACACCTACCTAACTCACCTTAACGTAAATCGAATATATCAATATCTGAAGCGATTTGATTAAACACAGTTAATGCTCTCCCTATTGGCATCAAAATGGGAAAAAAACATACACCTTTCGAGATCAAACAACATGTCTCTCGAATTTCTAATATAGTTATCAGGAAAACACAGGTACTACCAAAAATTATAGTATTTCCATTTACCCCTTTAGCAATCATACCACTCAGAATTAAATTAGTGACACACTTTAATATTATGTATGTTTTGTTGTCAAAAAAAAAACAATAAAACGATTATATTCGTCAGCATTTCCTCAATCATAACTAGATAAGTAGAGTCTGTTGTGATTTGTTAATTGCGACAATATCTTTTGTAATATATGTTCTGCATTTATATAAATTGGATGGATAATACACAATTCCTTACTCAACTCATCTAGTCTATCACGAGACGCACTACTATTGTCACGAGTACTTCACTCAGCGTAGTAAACCATTATTCGATTTAAATCAAGACTCTCAGTTTATTAATATAATCAATCTCTTGATCACATCGATCTCACTAGTACATCATTATAATCCCGAGATTATAATCTCAGGCTTTATTAAAGTATTAAATTTTCTAATAAACTATTTCTTTTATTCAACGTATAATTCACAAGATTTCGAGAATGTAACATTCTTTTTTTTTGAGGCGGACGAAACCGGTCCTAATCTATTTTTTAAAAGTGGAATAAGTACTACAAAAAATGCGTTTTATTAAATTAAAACAACAATACAATGCAGTTCCACCATGAATAATTGACAAGTAATATTAATTACCTTACATTATCTTCACACACCTCATCATCCACTTCCAAGCCCCGAAGTCGAAAAAAATATTATCTCATACATATTGTCAAGAGCAGTTTCTTTATTATATTATTAGGAGTCTTTAAAATTATAATATAAATAAACTAGGCGTTAATTATTGACACTAAAGAAAATTGGCATTCTTCATGTGTATATTTCTTACTATCTCTTTATCTTTCCATAAGTTCTTTAACAACAGTTCGATTTGTTATACCGTGTTTTCTACAATCGGCAAAAATAAACAAAACAAAACCAAAATCAATATTTCCGGTGGAAAACCCATATAGCTCAGAAAACAAATAACGTAACTAAGAGTCAATCACAAGTAGCACTTGATCCGACGGGTTCCGCTTTCAAAGCTGTCATAAGAGGCTATCTCAAGTGACCGTCTTGTCCTACCGCGCCTTGGAATCCCCTCTTTACCCCCAAAGTGTTGACTGTTCACCCCCTAACATGTAACTTGATTTCCCCTAAGAGCGCAAACAACATCACCATTGTCCCGGGGATAATCCCAATCAAAAGGATACCTTCATTAAAATGATTTATTATCATTATCTGATGTCTGTTTAAAAGTGTTAGCTCGAAATTTAATTTGACGAGATAATATCTGAAAGTGAAATGTTAGAAGGTTTCACGAAAACAAGACGTTATAAATTTGATAATAAAAGTGAAAATACTTATCAAACGCAGCATTCAATTTTATACATATTATAGTTGCAAGTAATAAAATTTACTCAATTAATGTTGGCGTATTTCATTATTAGTGTATTTTGTGAGCACATTGTAATCTTTACTGATCTACAAAAACCTGTCTACTGTTTTTGGTCTTCAGGATCACAATAACCCATGGTGTGGCCTGGTCTCCGTAAACAACTTATCACTACTTACAAATATCCAAAGCGATAGAGAGCAAATTTTTGAACTGCCTCGCTTCCTGCGCCCATTTGGAAAGCTCTACTTTACTATTTTATCGGTTTCTTGACGTTCATAAGATGCGCATGACCTAACTAGTGCAGTCTTCCAATCTTAATCAATTGTTCTGAACTACAATGTTTGTTATTCCACGTACTTTTGCTGAACTTAATTATCAAACCGATAAGAGGGGACATGCTCGTCGAAGGTCAAAATTACGTTTTTATTGTATTTTCAAACCATGATCCTGGACACTCCTTAAACGTTGTAGATAATCTATTTATATAATTTTGAAGCCTTATTATCCTTTATAGTTATTTTAAACATTTTATGACTGCATAAAGTATTTTTGTTACATAAAATAGTATTCTTTTAAACCTCTCGCTCTAATGTTTTAGAATATAGTCATATTTCGGTACATAACTGTGCAGTGGTGTTAAGATTTTTTACCTACTTTTAAGTAGTTAACCAATTTAGAATTATCGAGAACCGAATTCGAATAATGTAGTCAAATATCAAGAATTGAAAAAAACGAGAAATCAAAAGCGTAGAGCGACATAATAATATTATTTCGTTTATTATACTATAAAATATTGCGTATTTCTAAAATCAATAATTTTATTACAATGAAATACTAAACCATGGAAAATTGCAGATTTTTTTATTTCCTATTGATATGCGTAAAAATACTTCATATTTATTATGCTTGTTGATCTCTTTTCCATTTCTTTTAGCCAAATATTATATTACAATAAAACGATGAAATGTCTGAAAAATGTCTATCCTGCCTCACCGTACAAATCTTTCGGCTGAATTTCAGCACTGCGGCAAATCTGCTTCTATTGTATAAACCCAGTGGATCTTTAAGTTTCATACAATTTTATTTATTATTATATTTTATTATAGTTAGTTAAAACCTTAGGCACTAATGTACATCGTCATATGTATAATTGCGATTGTATACTTAATGATGAAGATTTTATGGTACTTTATAATGAATCTAAAGGTAAGGAAAAATATAATATGTGGTTAAACAATGATTTTTGATATCGTTATAAATTAATGCATATTTTAAGAAGAAAAAATAAGGAAGTACCTTTAAGGAGGCTTTCAAAGAGACGATTAAGAAAGCTAGATTATAATTATTAATATTTTTGTCGTTGGGGTAGTCTCTTGACATAAAGCTGATATATTTTTACAATTATTTCAAAGCGTGGACATAGATGGTTTCCAGTTTTAAGTCTCTGTTATACTTATGATCATGTTATATGAAATTTATGCTATCTATTTCTATTTAGTATATAAAAGTAGGTATATATTAAAATTAAATTTAAATGAATAGAAGAGTAATTGTAGTCAAAAATGAACAAATTGTCGTTTAGTTACAAACTTGTTATAAAAAAAATTACTTTTTTCAATGACAGTTATCATATATTTGCAATATATGGAAAGAAGTAGAGAAAATAAAATTCATTTTGCTATAATGGTGCAATATTCAAAGCGTTACTGACAATATGATCCAACTAGACTAGGATAGGTTGATAAATCTTTAATAGATGTCACCAATATGAGTTGTCGCATTGCAAATTCTTGTAGTTTTAAATATGAGTAAAACTAATTATTACCGTACTGCTATAACAACCTCCCAAGTTTCAGAATATGCTATACCTACGAAACTTTGCAAGTTAATAAGGGTTAATAAACAATATCCATGTAATATGATGCACTACCTACACACTATTCTAACTCGATAAACACAAGTGTAGGGCATCAGACAGTCATATCACTATAGACCCACACCGAATATCACACACAAGACACGTCAATATACTAATCAAAATGATATCACCAGAACATATAAAAAGGTATAGATACCTCGCGCCCTTTGTCTATTATTTTTAATTCTTTGTATATGTACTTGCATTTCCGTTGAATAAACTTAAATGTTTTAACTTTCGGGAAAGCTTATCATTTTCTCGCCATCTAGTTTTAATACATTCTTGAACATAAATCACATTACAATTACCTTCAAGACGACGGTCTTTAAACATAACAGCTGTGAATACTACTCAGCATTCGCACAGAAGCCCAGTCTTTGGTATGGAGACGAGGAAGGATTCATCACACCATATCAGGTTCCTGTCAACCTAAGCCACCTGATTCCTTTGTCTTCTTCCCTGAGGGACATAACAGTACAACGACACTCGTAGTCGAATGCGTAAGATACAAACTTTTTATAACGGAAAATCCGATATGTCTGTGATTATTTCACTGGTACTGATGTATGTAATCCTATACCTATACCTGCTTCTATAATTCGGCCTCATAACCTATAGTGCTAAAAAATAGAAAACTACTTTTTAGGCACATTCGAATCAATACTTTGTGATACATGGTACTTTTTTTCTATTTCAATTCTTACTACTTAAATTATATAATATAACTTGTCCTATATACGACAGTTAACAGTCACAGATGGTTTTGTATTTGACTAAAAATACTATTATATCAAAAATATTTTATAACTTACTAGTAGTTTTAGGCATAAAGATGTTTTGGAGTGCTACAAAGTTACTAAAATAATTAATAACCTTTTAAATTTTAATATTGATTGCTGCGCACGCCTCACAATTTTTCCTTGAGAAATCCCCAACCCCTCTGGACAACTTAAAATTACAATATTATACAAACTCAAATATTATAGGTGTATACAACTGGTCTTGATAAATTGTCCCTACATTGTGTGCAAATAGAGCGAGTAAAAGGGTAACGAGAATTATTTTTCAAATAAACATTGACAAAAATTGTACAAAATAAATCTGATATCTAACGTGTTCACTATTTTTATTTCTACCATATACTAAAGGTTCTTATAAACCACTTTAGATACTATCCATAAACAAAAACATTTTAGAATGTGTGTTTTCACTCTGAAAAGGTATAACAAAAACAGTAGAAGCTTGTAAGAAAAGGGAGATGACTGAAAATAGATGGACTAGGGATGCCGAGCTCTTTCGTTACTATCTCGTACTATATGCCAAAAAAATATAAGGACTAAAGAACATCGTGCCACAGGATACGGAAATCATTAGATTAGATGTATAAGTAGATAAAAATCTGTCCTTTTGGGAATATTAGAAAAGCATTTTTATAGTGCTATATTTTTTTAATGTATGTTATATAGAAATCATACCACTCAGCATTAAATGAGTGACACACTTTAATAAATATGTATGTTTTGTTGTCAAAACAAAACAATAGAGCTATAATATTAGTCGGCATTACCTCGATCATAACTGTATTAGAAGGGTCTGTTATGATTTGTTAATTATGACAATATCTCTTATAATATATGTGCTGCATTATTATTTAATCAATAATACTATTTTGTTTGCAATCAATCCAAAGAAAAATTATATTGCAATGAAAACGCATTTTAATATAACATGAATAATTGCCCTGAATACTGTAATTTTGTATAAGTACAACCCCTAGGTTGTATGCTTTATACATGACATAGGTAGCAGTGGCGTGCGGTCCATAGATGCTGTAGAGATACAGAGCATCCCCAGAAATAATCGATTGAGTGTCATATAATAATATTATGGAGATATATAATTGCTTAATCTCGATGACCAAGACTAGCTGAGCCAGTGCAATCCTTTTCTTGTATCTTTAAATTATTTATTTAAGCACCACGGCGCATGATTGTTACATCAGTCTCATGCGGCTCCGTATCAGGATAGCAGAGTGAGTACGTAAAATATTTTCTTACGGACACTTTTTCATGGAAGATAGCCCTGCATATACATGGCTGCACATACAACACATTCAATTTACGCAAAACTGTTCAGTGTTAAAGAGTAGAATTAAAATTCGAAGGCGAAAGCGAACATGTGTAGATAATATAGTTATTGTGGTAACTGGACAAAATAGAATATAAATAAACAGAACATGATATAACAGGACATGAATAAATAAAACATTAAAAAAACTGAATGGTGACGAAACAGAACAGCGATAAACATAACTATGAAAATTCAGAAAAGAATACAATATATTCAAATAGCTAAATTTCCACTTTTTATCCTCACGGAATTATTAAACTCATTATTTTGTTGTGGCCATCCAAGCATTTTGAATATATTAGATTGATTAAGATTACTGGCAGCACCGGGTTGAGTCCCGTTAAATTGAGGATTTCCAGCTATTAGGAATCCTAAAACCACATAATTTGATTTTTTACGGCATATGTTATTAAAAATCTATACCACATAATAATATAGAGATACGACAATTTCAATATTAAATGTTATACTTTCTGAATTATCTTAGTTTTCTTGTGTCACCGTTCTGTTTATTCATAGAACCAGCTATTGTATCCGATTGATGCTGGTTTAAATCCCACGCGGCACCATTATTAGGTATATCTACATAAAGATGTATTTCTGTATATTCTGAATTATGTATTCAATAAAAAACATTAAATGCTTAAATAAGTGTATATTATTTAGTTATTATATGTAAGTATTTTAAAATAATTTGTAAGCATTTTCCGAATAAATTTTAAATAAATGCCCGTATTTGTTCTAAGTTTATTCGGTTTACTTAGTAAATTCAATAATGTTTACACTTAGGAATAGAATCTTCTTTCTGATGGAAGTGCGTTAGTTGTATTAACTTGATAACAATATTTAAATTTCAGAAATATATTCCAGAGTTATTAACATAGTTATTAGTGTATTGGGTTTAAGTCTGGCAAGTTTTAATCCAAGAAAACTTACGCCGCAATACAAACAGAGCAACATTAATGAAATGTGCTGGTAAGATTTAACCTCTTCGACTGTATGGAAACAAAGTTATTTTTAACTTATATGTAAACATTAATTATACATTTTATACAGAGGTCTCATAATAACACTTGCTGGTAGTATTTTTAATTCTTCAAAAATATAATCTTTTTTAATGCTACAGATACTTATATCCGAAAAACTCATTACTTTTCTTTCTTTACTTTACTTCTCTTTTCTAATATTCATCACTGTGCTAATCATCAAAAAATTACAAAGTATTATTATTGTATTTGATAATAACTGAGAATTTAAGATAACCAGGTTCTGCAAGCCAACCGGCGTTCTAACAGTCCGCTAAATACTACCCAGAGAATATTATATTATACGGCGGAGCTATGGGATGCTGGAAAAAACACAAGATGACTGGCGAGTAACACATATTATTCGAGGTGCCGTGTGGTGTTCATATTATTGTTCCAACTACCGAATAAACGTATAACCAAAAAAGATATTGTCTACGAATAATTTCACACACCGTTATACGTTTGAGTTGCGTACGCCGCTCATGCCCTGCCGAACGCTGTCCACTCAGGCCTTACACTAAGGGACGGACATGGCCAAAGAAAAAAAATAATTTATTCTTTATAACAAAAAATACCCACATCTTTTTATAAAACCATATAAATATACCTTTTCAACGACATTACACACTTTTTTCCCATAGCGGCAGCTAACTGTGACTTCACGTGATAGTGCGCGATGGGCATCATATTATAAACACGGCTTAAGAATCACTGTCTGTGTTCACTATCTGGTAATTAAAATGATACTTGACAATTGACACTTTAGTATCAAGTCTTGATACTAAATGCCTATCATCTGAATATTGAGTATTTTTAAAACATAGAAGAGATTCTCATAGATAGCCTACCTGACTCGACTACTTTTAGCCGTATTTTATTCAGTCTCTTAATTTATTTTCACTTTTAATGTATATTCAGAATATATATGCCCGTCAATAGGTTAACGAAATATGCTACAGCAAGTAGTATTAAATGCTTTCGTCGGGAATTAGCACGCAAACATTGTGTATCTACTCCCATTACGAATTGTGCCCTGCTAGACGTTTTGAATAATTTAACTTTCAAGTCCTCGGCTTAAGAGATCCTTAGAATGAGAGCAATAACATTGTGGATTTGTTTGTCATACCTAAGACACTAAATATTCCGCTATGGTTGAAATCTTAACACGGAAATAGGACGTAACGAATCTCTTCATAATAATAGCGCTGGAATTACTGCAGGATTATTCTTGCAGTTGTATTAACTGTGACACAAAATAAAACGCTCGTGAAATATATGCCTAAGCCTAAAATATATATAGGATCAGTATTCAACTACGTTTTCCAAGTTATATGTGCTGTAAAATCATTGATTTACCATATATGATAGGCCTTTAGATAGATAGTTCGTAAAGCAATCGGAGTTATTCGTTGATTTGTGTATTGGTATTGAACTGTATGCGGTATTGACTGATTAGTATGGAATGGTTCTCAGCCAATGAGGTTCTATATTATTATGATGCAGGTTTACCCAAACTGAGGGTGAAAAATGTACGATGTTCGTTTTTAAGAACGTCTGTATGAGCGAAGCGAAAAAATCAAATCCCATTGCGTAAATTAATATCACCATCATCAGCCTGAATCTATCGACTGCTGGATGAAGGCATCTGCAAGCTGCTTCCAATTCTCTCGGTCCTGTGCATTGCGTTGCCACGTACTTCCGCAGAACTTTATCATTTCATCGATCCAGCGGCCTCTAGGTCTACCTTGCGGACGTTTTGTACTTCTTGGATACCACTGGATGACTAGATTTGTCCAACGATTGTCTCTTCTTCGAGCTATATGTCCAGCCCATCTCCACTTAATCGGCGAAGGGTGGAGGTAGGCTGTTAAGATCCGCCATAAACAGTGCACATTAAACTTTTCAGACATACATATTAATTGTTTTCATTGATATAAGACTATAATTTACAGATAGTGTTGGTTAGTTTTTAAAATTCAATTAAACTCTGAGAAACCAAGCCATAATAGATAATAGTCAAAAAATACATGTCTATCTATAAAATATCTAAAAATATGCAATTAAATCATATACATATAACTTTGAATATTTTATAAATAGAATAATATTTTTTATTTATTATAGTTTGGTTTAGGCAGGGCTTAATGAATTAAAAAAATTAACCAACAATATGTGTAATATGTATTTTTAATCCAACGAAAACAAATAACTATGAATGAAAAAGTGTGCACAATTTTATCGTATTGCCCAAATTAGACCAAAACTATTACGGTTTCGTTTAGGCAGGGTTTAATTGATTTTTAAAAACTAAGTAACACCATCTGTAAATTGTAGTCTTAGTTCAATAAAAACAAATACATATGACTAAAAAAGTTTAGTGTGCACTATTTATAGCGAATCTTAACAGCCTACCTCCACCCTTCGCCACTGGATTGTATCAACTTGTCGGACTCCTTTGCTAATAGGAAATCATAGTTTATGGAGATTGACAGATGCTGTTGCGCTACTATATATATTATTGAAAATATTTATATAGCGCCCAGGGATTCCTTATTTTCTGAGTGCGTCGAGTATTGAACATTTCTTTATCGAATCAAACGCCTTCTCATAGTCTATAAAACCCATGCATAGTGGCAGTTTGTATTCCTGGCACCGCTCTATGATTTCTCTGACGACTTGGATATGGTCCATAGTGCTGTATCCTCCTCTAAATCCAGCTTGTTCTCTCGGTTGGTTTTCATCTAGTACATTTCGCAGACGGTTTGAGAGAATTTTGTGAACGTCTTGTAGAGAATAGGGAGTAGACTTATTGGACGATAATTTGCTAGATCTTCTCTATCACCTTTTTTGTGAAGAATGACAATGCTGGCATTTTTCCATGCCTCTGGGACATCCTCTTTGCATCTGCAGGCTGTGAACAGTTGTCTAAGTACTTCATTTGAATCCTTTCCTGCTTTTTTGAGGATATCTATCGTTAGACCGTCTTCCCCGGGGGCTTTCCCACTTTTCATGTAATTCAAAGCATGGGTTACTTCCCAGGATGTGATTTCGGGAGTATGGTCTTCCGAATTTCCATTTCTCTGACGATCTAAGTCTATAGTCGTATTGTCAGTGTCATCACTATAGAGATCACTGTAGAACTCTTCAACTCGGCTTAACAAGTGTTTCCAATTTCTGATGAGAGAACAATTTTTTGCTTTTAGTGCTGTGATTTGACGTTTTTGTTTAAACTTCTGCATGCTTTCACAATTGCTTGTATGAGGTTTACATTGAATTTACGAAGGTTTTATCTTATCTTCCTTCGGAGGGTTTTGCAAAGTGATGAAAACTCCATATCGTTTTGTGCCTGTCTATCGCTCTTGGTTTTCCTTCTCTGCTCCATAAGATTCAATGTAGCCTTCGAAAACTTGGTGGGAGGTGTGACTTCCGAGCTTTTTAGGACTGTTTTTTCTGCACATTGTAGAATGATATTCGTTATATCCACCGCGTTGGATAGGGAAACGGTTTCGTTCTCGTCTAAGAAAGCCGATAGTGCATTTTTGAGTTCATCTTGGAATTCAGTATTGTTCTGCAGGTAAATGCGAGCATTTGACTTCTTCTGCAGTTTGGATCTTTCTGATTTGACGTTCAATCTTATCTTACATCTCACCATCCGGTGACCACTGCCGGTGTTAAACCAATTGATCACCTGACAGTTTAAAAATGTATATTTCTGTCAGTGAGGATGTAATCGATTTCGCTGGTCCTTTTTGACGGGCTTCTCCACGTCAATTTACGTGTAGGTTTATGCTGAAAAAAGGAATTCATGATGTGAAGATTGTTGGTTTCAGCAAACTCCACAAGCATGTCCCCTCTACCATCCCTTGTGCCATGTCCGAAATGTCCGACCGCTACGTCATCTCTTTGGTATGATCCAATACGTGCATTGGAATTTCATTATATTTCATATTTCATTTCAAAATGGCATTTACTTTTATTTTTCAAGGATGTTATTTCCTCGCAAAACTCTTCCACTTTTTCATCAGGATAGCTCTGTGGTGGAGCATATACTTGCAAAATCTGAATCCGGTACCTAGCATTGATTTTGAGTATCACGCTTGCAACCCTGTCAGAAATGCAGTTGAACTCGACTATGCGGTCCCTCCAGGCTTTGTTGACAACAAATCCAACACCGCTCGTGCATCCTTTATCGGTTTCTTTGTAATACAGCACATTTCCGCTTTGTAAAGTGATAATATCCTCACTTTTATGTCTTACTTCGCTGAGTCCGACAACATCCCAGTGGATATTCCTGAGCTCTTCTTGAAACTCTACAAGTTTGGCATCGCTGGACAATGTTAACAAATTAAAATACCCAAATAAGTAATTGCCAATTTTTCAATATTCCTTGCAACTATTTCTATTAAAAATCTTAGTAATCCGCCGCTCGATTATCCGACAACTACTATAATCCACCGTTATTTTTACTAGTTGAAAGCACAAAACTAAGCTCTATAATTCGCCGGTATTCGATTGTCAAATTCAATAGTCCGCTGCGTACAAGCATACAACGCAGATGAGATGGATTAATTTTGGAAACTCCTTCGTAAAACGTACGTTCACCGCGAAGAAAGTAATGTACCAGGGAGGAGAGTGCCCAAGGACCGCATCACAATTTTATTATGCCGTGCTCCATTGCACATGGGACACACAAACTGAAGCTTTTAGTCATAGGGAAAGCCAGACATTCAAGAATATCTGCCTCACTGAACAACTGGTTGTGTCAATTGCTTTACTGTTTAATATTTAGTTACTAAACTTTGTTTATAAATATGTACAATTAAATAGGTACTTGATTTTGATTATAAATAAAACCGTTATTTGCTAGTACAAATTTCTCAAAAAATAACTATTTTACGAAATACCTGTTTAAATTATGTTTACCATATATGTTGTATGTATGCACTATAATCCGCCGCTTTCACTAATTGGACACTTGTCTGGTTTTTGGGGTGGTGGATTACTGAGAGAGTACTGCATGTATTTTTATTTTTATTTGTTGAAGAAAAAACACATTGTGGATACAACAAATCTAAATTCAAGACGTGCATAACATGAGATTTACATTATAATAAATATTACCCTCACAAGAGAAAAGAAAATAATATACTTAATATTATATTCTATTATTTCTATTATAAAATAATCATACAAACATATTTAAGTAAAATTGTATACAGAAAAATTAAATTTTGTATCTACAGTATGTATTTGACGTATTCTGAAGGATGTAGGTATATTCGAAGAAGAATGATATATTGCTAAATATTACATATTATTATTCAATGATTAAATAATAATTCAATTAAAAAATACATTATTTATATATTATCTAACAACAATAATGTAATATTAATTAAAATAAAACACAATAATATTATACACTGTTTATTCCATTTTGGTTGGACCAATTATAACGGCCCTATCACAATATAAATATCTTACCCACATAACATCATTATCCTTGCCAGGCCTACCATTAATGGGCAGTCATTCTTCAACCGTATGCTTATAAACACTAACAACCTGTAAATCATTAAGACGTCATTACGTGCACTGGCTTTACCGTCAATTGCCACGCACAGGGTGACTTATTAAGGAGTGATAGTGCTAATGAGTGAGAACCAGACCACGGAGCCAGCCTCATTATCATTAAAGGTCAGTGCCAGGCATCCTTGCTATACCCCCCCCCCCTCAGCATCCGAATCATTCCGTCATATAACAGTACACTGAAAAACTCAACCACGTTTAGTTTAATAATAATCAGGACCAGTTACGTCAGCTTCAAGGCGACATCATCAACTGGTATATAGGTACAGTAATATAGATGTTTATAGTAATAAATTTTAACGGCAAAATTGTTTATTGAATATTATGTGAACAATAAATAAATAAAATTCCAAGAAAATTTCTTTTCAAAAATGAATCAATTTAAAACAATAGATTATTTCCACCAAAAATTGACAGTCAACACCATAAAATAAACTAACAATGTCATTGTAGAGATTTTCTGCGATATGTAGGTACATGTATCAATAATTTCTAAATAATTATTATAATGATATTGTGATTATTAAATGCGTTACGTTTCTACGTATTTTGTAGCCAATCGTAAAAATGAAACAATGATTTTTCCAATCATGTTTTAGTACGTATGTACGTATTTTTGCGATGTCGATGGTTTATAATCTCAATTTGGGTTTTGGCTGTTTCCAACCACAAAGCGAACTCCGCATACAATAATACAATGTTTTTTCAGGCGTAAAAACAAATGAAATTCCATGACAAACAAAATGCTGTCCATCAGGGATACCACACCCACTAAAATAAAATAATATTTCTAGAAAATTAATAAAAATATTATGACCAATACCATTACCAGGTATGAGAAAACTCCTTATATGGTATACCTAATTATTGTAAGCTATACACAGAAATATTATATAATTACCTATATATTTGCAAAAAGCGGAACAAGGCATGGAAAGGTGCAAGTTGGGCATAACGCGTAAAGATCACAAAATAAAGCAAAGGATAAGAAAGCAGACAAGAGTACGCGATATGATAGAAGTCATTAAGCAAATGAAATGACAATGCGTTTGGACATGTTGCTCGGCGAGTGGAGACCGCTTGACAAATTCTGTCATACCGTGGTACCCAAGTCGCATTATACGTTCACAGGGAGCCCACAAAACTCGCTGGATAGACGAACAAATAAAATTCGGCGGATGTACGTGGCAGCGAAGAACTAGTGACCGAAAAGAGTGGAGGGAACTAGGGTAGGCCTTCATCCAGCAGTGGATCGACCCCGGTTGATGAAAATATTATAATTCAAATCATTTTTGTAACTCTCCTTTTGATCCTTAGCAATATTACAATAATTATTAATATAATATGTTTTTTATTATAAAGACGCACGTATAATATAATTCATATCAGCAATTTAATAAAATAATAACACGTACCGAATGATATTATAAATAATTTCCTTTTTTAATAAACGTACATCTAAAAATTACGAGTAACGCAACGTGGCATAGGAATTTGCATGTTGCGTATAACGCCGAAAAACCACAAAAGAAACCAGTGGGGACGTCAGCATATACGAGTATACGATGTAATAGGGGTAGCCAAACTGAAGAAATTGCAATAGGCCGAATTATATTATGTCATTCTCCGACTGCACAACCGCTGGACAAATATAATCATACAATGGTATGCGAGGGGCACTAAACGACAAAAAAGGGACATCCTAAAACTCTCTGTATCGACAAACTCATTGAGTTCAGCGTAATAACAGCTAAGTAATTGGTGGAAGACGCTAAAGGAGCCTGCCATCTAGCAGTGGATAGACCCCAGTTGATAATAATGATGAATACTGTGGCAAGTGTTCCTCTTCAAATGCCGCTATATCACGTAATATTTATTTTAACCTTGGTATTTTCAGGTATCTAGCATTTTCTAAGCAGCACTGCACACCACTCAGCTCCAATATATTATCTTTCATCGTTTGATCAATTCAGCGGAGCCAAATCGTCCCACCTAGATACTCTGTGATGACTGAAACCCGTGTTTGGCAAAAAATGAGCCGCAGTATAGTATGTCTGGACTCATTCTAAATGTTGAATAGATGTTTTTTGTGTTTTATTTATCAAGCTACTTCTTTCTGTGTGGATCCAAAACTATTCCAAAAAATGCAACAATCCAACTTTACTGTTTTCACAAAATTTAAATAATTTACTCATATACATAACTACTGTTTGTATCATCGTTTTATAAAATCTTAGTTAGAATGTGACAAGTCTAATCTTTAATAAATAATTTAAAAAATATCCATAGCTTCTTCTGCTATATACTTTTTCCTGGAGCCGAAGTAAATCATACTTTGCATCACCTAAAATATGGCGTATATGCAACTTTTCTTTGCATGATAGTATCTATATCTATAAGACAGAATAATATTAAGTTCCCTTGGCGTATTAGCTTGTTGTAAAACCTCCTCGTTTTAGTTATGAGTGGAGTAATAAATCAATATGCATTTTTCTTGGCATCTCCTTTGTGTCATCATACATAATTTTATTATTTTACATTAATAGTATTTTTTAGTATAATTTCTCTTCAACACTAATGTAAACGTTGCTTAAACAAATGTACATGTGTAAAACTATTCCGACCACACAACAGCGAACGTTCAAAACTCCAATGTTCGATCTAACTAAACATCGATATAGACAAAACAACAACACCTCAGATGACAACAATCAAATAAACTTATCAGAACAGGCCTTAATCGAGCATATCTCGAGGCACATAGGGGGGACATGCTCGTCGAAGGTCAAAATTGAGTTTTTATTGTATTTTCAAACCATGATCCTGGACACGCCTTAAACGTTGTAGATAATCTATTTATATAATTTTGAAGCCTTATTATCCTTTATAGTTATTTTAAACATTTGATGACTGCATGAAGTATTTTTGTTACATAAAATAGTATTCTTTTAAACCTCTCGCTCTAATGTTTTAGAATATAGTCATATTTCGGTACAAAACTGTGCAGTGGTGTTAAGATTTTTTACATTTATTAATTTTTAAACGCATTTATAAAACCATTAGTATAATTTATTACGAGATAATTTTTGTAAAATATTCACGATAAAAAATTATTTTGATAATCTCTGTGATCCCAAATTTGACAAGAATTAGGCATTTTATTATTCAAAAAATCGGCAAGATTAACACATTTGAAGATGATTCTAAGGATATTTATTATAAGCTATGTCATTGACCATTTAAGTGTGATAAAAATCTTATGAATAATGATTGCTTTATAAGAATTATTGACCTAAGAATAAGGTAGTGTTTTTTTGAAATACGCCATTTCTTTTGTCATTCCCTAGTGGTTAAGCTACAACATACGGCCGTAGCCATAAAACGACAAACTATAATTAAAGTAAGGAGTAAAATTATGTTAACGCGCGTGTTTGAACATGTACCTAACCGATTTTTTTTTTATTTTTTTTTAAACGATACATGTTCAAACACGCGCGTCAATATCATTTTACTCCCTACTTTAATTATAGTTTGTCAATTTATGGCTACGGCCGTATGTTGTAGCTTAACCACTAGGGAATGACAAAAGAAATGGCGTATTTCAAAAAAACACTACCTTATTCTTAGGTCAATAATTATTATAAAGCAATCATTATTCATAAGATGTTTATCACACTTGAATGGTCAAAAACATAGCTTATAATAAATATCTTTAGAATCATCTTGAAATGTGTTAATCTTGCCGATTTTTTGAATAATAAAATGCCTAATTCTTGTCAAATTTGGGATCACAGAGATTATCAATATAATTTTTTATCGTGAATATTTTACAAAAATTATCTCGTAATAAATTATGCTAATGGTTTTATAAATGCGTTTAAAAATTAATAAATGTAAAAAATCTTAACACCACTGCACAGTTATGTACCGAAATATGACTATATTCTAAAACATTAGAGCGAGAGGTTTAAAAGAATACTATTTTATGTAACAAAAATACTTCATGCAGTCATCAAATGTTTAAAATAACTATAAAGGATAATAAGGCTTCAAAATTATATAAATAGATCATCTACAACGTTTAAGGAGTGTCCAGGATCATGGTTTGAATATACAATAAAAACTCAATTTTGACCTTCGACGAGCATGTCCCCCCTTAGGAGCAACAAACCATAATTGCAACATACTCAAATACCAATAAATAAAACTAATAACTATGAAATGTTCAAGCATTATACAATATGTCTCCGTTTTAACAGTGAAAAACTTGCTATTATTAAATCTCGCTAGGTACCTAATTTAATTACTAATAATTTAACTTGTCTCTTAGAATCCTGATCTCCTGATATGGCGGACCCATTCATTACAAGACGCTGCTTAGAAATTAATGTGACATTAATTTTCATCCCGCAATCCTCGCATCTGGTGCCTCTACCCTATTCCTCACGGAATCGCCGAATTTCGGCCATCCGATGAGAGACAAAATGCGATAACGCAAAGAGTTATTAGGGTCGCAGAGGGAGGCGGATTTATATTGTTATGTCCGGTTTGTCAAAGGTCACTCGTCATTCGGTTGGATCTATCTACCTCTTCGGTCCTTATGCTCTCCGCGGATTACATACAACAATATATTATGAGCCCGGTTTTTACAGTTACGTAAAAAAAACTTTCGATAGTACCTATTTATATGGCGTTTTTTCCCTAACCAAATATAAATTTTATATTATGACCTATAAACTATAATAAAATAAAATCTATCCAGTTTATCCTGAATGAAAAATTGACAAATTTAGTAATTGGGTCAAAATACATAGAGCGGGTTTGGATTAATTATATAGGACCGGTCTGCAAAAGGTCACTCTTCATCCGGTTAAATCTATTTATCTATCTATCTACTTATTTAGTCCTTATATACTCTCCATGGATTACATAATAAAATACATAACCAAACCAGCTTTGAAAACCTAAGAAGAAAATGTAGTCAATTATTTTAACATATAAGTGACAGTTTTCCTTATAGAATAAGCACTCTAGTAGGTTACCAATTAGTTTTTAGTGAACATACATAAGTTAAAAATACCTCAGATATATATATATATATATATATATATATATATACCTACCAGAAAAAAAAATCTATTTTTAAAAAAATTTGACACCCGACGGAATATCTGAGGTATTTTTAAGTCATGTATGTTCACAATATAGAATGTTACATGCTCAAATCTTGTGAATTATTCATTGAATAAAATATATTTTGGTTTGTTATTTTTAAGTTTTTTACTTATTAATATGAATACAATAAATAAAATAAATAACTCTCATTATAAATAGATTGGGACATAAGAGATCGGTAGGAACTAAGGATTCCTTCACCCAACAAAGGGTTGACCACGTAGGTAGATATAATATATTATAGGTATAACTTAATGGAAGATAAATTCAAAAATTTCGAGTAGCGTAATATATCATGGAAATGTGCATGTTGCGTATGACGCGGAAAGATCATAAAAGGAATCAACGGATAAGGAAGCAGACAAGGGACCGTGACGTGATAGAGTCGCTAAGTAGATGACATGGCAATGGGCTGGAATGTCGCTCGACGAGTGTATAGGTCTGTTACCGAAAGTTGAGGCGATCCACAGATACGAAAGATGTGTGTATTGGTGTATTTATGAGGCAACGGACACTCGTTGCGATGACGGGACTCCAGGCGATATAATAGGCTGTTCCATTATTGATTAGTTCGGTGGATCTTTTCGCACCGTGAGTGTAAAACCAAGGCATCTGCAAATTTTTCAATTTCGAGAATAAATGCAAAACAACTGCAAAAGTCGTGAACTTTATAATGTAAAAGTGAAGTAACTGAAAGAATATGCAATATAATGTAGATATAAATAAACCAAAAATTATGGTTTTTTTAGAAACTCTATTTTTTTAATAAAACGAAGACGTATACCCTAATATATACAAAATATGTATTTTGCAGATAGATGCTTTGGTTTTACACTTACGGTGCGTTTTGTTTGCGAGAGGTCGTGTAAAAGTCGATTTAAAAATTTGAAACAGCCTGTTTGTAAACAATGCCTCTGTGTGAGTATTGTCGTCGCTTCAACTTTAGTTGTGAGATCTATACAACCGCTGGAAAAGTGCCGTGATAGGGTGGTACCTAAAGACGACCACAGGAACGCCCTAAAACCGCTGGATAAACGAACTCGTAAACTTTAAATCAAATTAAATTTCGGTATGGTCACAATATTGATGCTCGATTTGATATAAATAAAAGGGATTTCAAGTTACACATTTTTTTTTATGATTATCTCTGTTTTTCTAAATAACTATAAAACACAATCAAATCATGAATAACTACGTAGATACTCTGTACGTTAGAAAAAACTTAATAAAATAAATTTTATTATAATATACATGATCATTTAATCATATATAATACTAACATGGGATCATTTAAGGTATTCACATTTTGATACGTTTTTTTTTAATTTCAAGTTCTTCTTCATATTGTTGAATACTCGTAGGTACGTATCTATTAATTAAAACACTTACAAATGAAAATCATAAATAATGTATCGAATTGCAAGCTTCGTATTTTTTCACTAGGTACTTCTGGTATGTACAGTATTCACATTGAAATGTATTTATATAACTTTCCAACAATTTTTATACAACGTTAAATTTTTCACTCATATAATATTATAATATGCATCTTGGTCTGGACTCAAAGCAAAACATCCTTGTAACAAAGACAGTTGATGCAACTTACAAGAGATTGAGGGGAATTTCCCGGACTCATCCAACATTATTGACCATGTTAGGTGGATGCATCTTCCAAAAAATAATAGTACTTTCATAGACTTCTTGGTCTACCAGGATTCACTCACAAAACTATATTATTTCGTATAAAATAAATATAATGTGATTGAGAATAATGAATTACATCACGATAAATTTCATTATTGTAAATCTGTGTTCATGTCTTTACAGTAATATACAATTCTGCAAAATTGTCTACAGCTGTCTTCTAAAACTCTCTTATAAAGATAATATAAACTATATTTCAATAAGATTGATAATTGTAAATTTTTGTCAGACATCTTTTACCCATTCTCTCAAACGTAAAATTTTAAATGTGATGGAGTATCCTAGTATATCAAAACCCACTTCAGCATATACCTGTATTCCAGTGGCGAGGGGTGGAGGTAGGCTGTTAAGGTTTGACATAAATAGTACACACTAAACTTTTTCAGTCATACTTACTTGTTTTCATTAAACTAATAATACAATTTGCAGATGGTGATGGTGTGTTTTTTAAATTCAATTAAACCCTGCCTAAACAAACCACAATAGTTTAGATATTATGCTATGAGCGATCTGACAAAAATAGTGCACACTTTTTTCGTCATAATTATTTGTTTTTAAGAATACATAATACAGCTGATGGTGTTGGTTTTTTTTTTAAATTCATTAAGCCCTGCCTCAGTCAAACTATAATCAATTAAAAATATTCTTCTATCTATAAAATAACTAATATCACTATTTATGGCTTAATGGCATACTTTTATCTACTATGGCTTGGATCAGACAAGGCTTAATTGAATTTTAAACACTATCTATACATATTAGTTTTAGTTCAACTAAAACAAATACGTTTGATTGACAAAGTTTAGTGTGCACTATTTATGTTGGATCGTAACAACCTACCTCCACCTTTCGCCACAGATTTTCAGTATAAAAAGTGGTAAAATATCCATATTATTTTTTTAAGATGTTTCTTTGATAAGGCTTACGTAGATAATCTTTCCCGTATCCGCATTTTTTGTACATAAAAAATTATATAAAATCCTACCAGTATATCGTTATAAGTAGTTTTTGCACAGTGTTAAGTCACAAAGCCTGTGAAAGTTTTGATATAACGATAAATAATTTGTTTCCTTATCATTTTTGTTTTATGTTGCTTCTCATAACTATTCACGTTTTTAATTTTTTTTTTTTTGTTCCCGAGCTTTAAAATGCATTATCTTTATAAAGTGATATACATGTAGCAGTAGTGCCCGAGGAAGTAAAACGAATTAGTTTTTCAGTAAATAAAGCTTCTTTGGAAACTTGATTTAATTAAAGTATTTCAGGTCGGTGACAATGTTATACAATAACTGAGTAAAAAATACAGAAAATACTAAAGCTACTAAAAAAAGCTACTCGTAAGTACCTACATATTTTTTTGATATTAAATTAATTTATCATTATTTTAATTGACCTGAGACTGCGTATTATTACATATGTTTTATTTTCTTCTAATTATTATCTACGCCCTATGGCATGGAGGGATATGGGCAGAAGTGTTGCCATTTTTTCAAAGTGGAATTATAGTACAGAGCTTCCAAAATTATAGTATTTGGGGGGAAAATATTGTACCCGTATTCATCTGTTGAAAATGTATAGGTTTTTTGCGTCTCAGAAAAACAATAACGAAGAATTTGAGAAATTTCAATGCCCTTATTTATTTATGTACGTCTTCCGACCATAAATGCTTAGCGGCGAATTCAAAAATTCCATTTTTAATCAAAGTCAGGGACTTTTTTTTACGTTTTTGATGAACTTTTTTTCTCGGCTCGCCAAATTTTTTGCCAAGCTTCGCACCAATTTATAATACGGAAATTAATAAATTTTAGTACTTTTTGCGTATTTTTTAATGTCGAACTTAAATCTTTAAGATAAATATACATTTATTTCGATATTCAAAATTATAGTATTTTGGGGGTACTATACCTTTTTTATATCGTACATAGTACGGGGACCAAAATTATAGTACAGGCATTACGGGCAGTAAACCATGATATATCACGGAGAGTTGACGATTTATATAATATATGAATGTAATCTATATTATCGTTAAATTTCCTTTTCATGTCTGGATACAGTGTTGCCATATTTTTATATGCTGAGTATAGTACAAAGGCGTAAAAATTATAGTATTTCTAAAAAATATATAGTACAGGAACATTTTTCGTCTTGAATCCTTTAAAATTATAGTATTTTGGTATATTTGGCGTAAAATTATAGTATTTTACATTTTTCGCGAAATCAAAATTATAGTATTGTACTATAATTATAGTACGGTTGGCATCACTGTCTGGATATCAAAATATTGACGTCATCAAATAAATTCAAGATAATAAGAGAACAAGAGTATATAGTCAGACAGTAATTAAAAATAATTCAATTTCGGCCACCATCTTAGTATTGTATAGACTTATATAACATATTATATAACAAAGTGTCAAGTTTAATTTTTAATTAGTATTCAGCACCAGATAATACAATATGTCTCGACTGACGTAATTATAGAACTAATTTTTCTTATGCCAGTTTGGAATTTAGGGACTCCTGTGTACATTTTTAAGAGGCTCATTATTTTAAAAATTACTCTTAGAATATTTCTATTTATTGTGCAAAATTTCATGATAAAATTGTGCAATTATTTAGTTGAAAAACTATGCCATCAGACTATTGGTATTTTATCTTCATTCTAAGTGATGATGATCTTCATCCAAAACAGTTGAAGTTGTTAGTAGTAATTTGAGTGGAAAATCAAGCGCGTAAACGCACTATTTTTGTATCAGCCATTTACTTATCGTATACCTTTAATCCTTCTAATAACAAATACCGATTAATTATACATATTATTGTCAAAATCTACCCAAAACATATACATAATATTATGCTATGTGTAATATGTATGTCTCAAATCACGAATATATCCATATCCATATCCAAATCACCAATAATGAGATATTACTCCTAAAACATACAAAATCATGCGATTTTTTAAGCTTAATCAATTACAGAAACTGAACGATTTTTATATATTTGTTGGTAAAAAGCGTTGAAAAAATATATAATTAAATAGGTACCATAAAAAAACGATACTAACACCAACCAGTTACCGCTTGACGTGTAAAAATGTAATTTACCACTGAAGTGGTCTTATCGGTTTTTGCAATTAGACGCCTTGTACAGAGCGCTTTATATCGCTTAAGGCAGCGGAACGGTTTAGTACGGAGAATAGAATATGACTGTGGCTCAGTCAAAGCCTCGGCAAAATTATAAAAAAATTAAAATTAAAAACACTACTATTTTTTTCGTTCACAATTAAAATTGATTATCACACAGAATGGTGATATTCTAGGTTACAACAAATAAAATTTATGCCATACACAGTTATCCAGCATTAAAATATTATTATAAATTAACTCTAAATGTGAGACAATACAATCTCATTATTTATAAAATATTTTTGTCTTTGTTTTCAGTTAAAATTTAACTATTCATAAACTGCACCAAAGTTTTCTTAATAAACGAATCCCAGAGGTTTCTTTATGCTAAACACCGAAAAAGTACTGCAGTGTCGTAGAAAAAAATAATAATCAAAAATCCCTTTGAAAGGTGTGAGAGTCTGAGTCAACGTTTGTATGCGGGGGTGGGACAAAGAAAGTCCTGCGCCGGCACTGTGAGGTTGCTCGTTAAGCGCCGGGAAATGTGCAAGGCTTTACCCAAAAGTGGTTCCTCTATTTCAATATTTACCTTCTTGGAAATGAGAAAACATAAAGCTAGACCGGTAGAGTATTTTTTCGTATTTTGTTGGTAATTTAAAAACACCTATCTTGATAAGCATCAACCATTTTAAATTTTATCCTTTTGACTACAGCTCCGCTGCAAATGGGTTTTAGAAAATGGGTTTAGAAGAAACAGGAAAACTGGAAGTTGTAACAAGGATTCTGAGAATTGACTTTTGACCCAAGACCTACCATCATCATCGGCAGTACAATAAGATTTGGCTCTAAACCACCCCTCTAAAAGGTTTCTTTACATTTTTTTTAGCAAGAAATGATTAAAATTTGATCAACCTATTATTTCCATGTTCTGGATACAAACATTCATTGAAAATATTAATAATACTTATACTATCGACCGAAGGTACTTGATGGAATTTGAATTTAAATTCAAATTAATTTAAGTTGTGTACTATTCCATTTGGGTCATTTTTTTCGATCCGGGTTTTGCCTGTCGGCATCTTCAGGCACTGTGTACACTCACCAAAAGGCAAATAAACACTGACAATGAATACTATTAATTCTAACTTATAATATAACCAATCAATATAATAAAGTACGTAAAAGCTTAACTACCTAACTATCAAGTCAAGGTTTACAATAAAAAATATAACAAACAAAAGATGAATAGTTAAAGTGTTTGTGAAAACCCCCTATCTTATTAATAATATTAAACTCGATAAGCGTCTAATATATCGTCAAAACCTAATAATAGATCATTATCAATTATAAACAATAAAAATACTACACTCAAGAGGTGTAAAATCATCCATTCTAGGAACAATGATAACGTATTGGGAATTAATGGAGTTAACTAATAAGATATATCTATGATATCAGTCTTTAAAACAATATAATATTATCTTAATCTATCAGATGTTGGAATCGAACCTCTGAAATTTTGTCACCTGTCCATCGTTCGCACTACTCTCTATATATGGAGCAGAACCAAACTATCATAAAATGCATTAGGTTGCTTGGATAGTATCTTCAAAAGTGATCCCCCATTGTATATTAAGCATAAAGTGTTCAAGTATCCAAAAAATACGACTAGTGTAACGTGGCATGAAAAGGTGCATGTTGGGCTCACAGCAGAAAGATAGAATGATAGAAAATTACGTAGATAGGAGTACGCGATATGAGAGAGATTGCTTATCACATTAAATTGCAATGAGCTGGACAATGTCGTCATACAATAGAACCTAAAGGGTACTAAATTTCTACAGTGACGCTCTAAAATCCATCAGATTGTTCATCCAACGTGGCACTGAAAAACTAAGGACCGAGACGAGTGGATGCAGCTAGAGGAAGAATTCATTCAACTGTGGATTGACCCCCGCTAATAATCATTAGCAGTTCATGGAACATTTCACGATCATAAATTAATGACAATTACTTAAGGCAGCGGTCGGCAAACCGCAGCTCTTTGGCCCCTTAGGTGTGGCTCTGCCACAAATGACTACGTACGCGCTAAAACAGTCAAAATTTCTTCGAACATAACCAACCAGCAAGCCTAATATCGTAAATTGGTTTCAGCTTTATCAATAGTTAGTAGTTAACGAGTCTTGTGACATAATGATACAGCACAAGTTTCACGTTTTGTACGATTTATTTCATCTACAGGTCCTAAAGAAGAACTTCTAGGATTAATGATACTCAAATGTCAAACACGTGGAGAGTATATTGCAAAATGCTGTAATTGAGTGTATGGAAAAACATCATATTTCACTCGATAAAATTGTGTCATTTTCAACAGACGACGCGTTAAGTATGACCGACGTAAGAAAAGGGGTTGTTGCTATTTTGAAAGACAAAAAATCACGAGATACTTGCTTACCATTGCATCATTCGTCAAGAAGAGCTTTGTGCGCAGACATTTGCAAAGTTATGGAATTGGTGATTAAGAGTATCAACTCTATTATAGATAAAGAATTATGGAGCTCTAAATTTTAACATCTCTGTGCTGATATGGACATATTGGAGAAAAACAAATGTGAACATGTTTCACAACACAAGTTTAGTAGTCTATTTTGAAAGTCCTGGAGAAGAAAGACACGATGAATTTTAATACCTGGAATAGTATTCCTGACCCATATGATCAGTTGAAAAAACTAGCGTTTGCTGTTATTTCCCTTTCCGGTTCTACATATCTATGCGAACATTCTTCTTCAAGCATGAACCTTATCAATAGTAAATTGAGGAATCGTCTTATTGACGAGAAGCTGGAATCGTGCCTAAAATTAAAAACAACATACAAACCTGTCTTACCCAAACTTTTCAAGGAGATGCAAGGGTATTGTTCACATTAGGTGTTTATCAGTCATTGTCATGATTTAATTTTATGGATACCTTACTCACAATTTAATTTTTATCAATAATTAAGATCATTATTAAGAATGATATCACGTTAACAGTGTACCTACCTATATAGTAAGATTAAGAAATTTGGCTCTCAAAAGAAATCTCAATCGTTGTACTGCTGATATTTGGCTTTATTGACTAATGAGTTTGCCGACCACTGACTTAGGGTATTGTATTTAAAAGCATTCACATAATACGTTTGACTTATTATGTGAACTATGTGATTATTTTTCTCATTTTTTTTTTTTAATCTCAGGAATCTTCCAGTGCATTAAATCCCCAGATAGTTTCATTGCTCTAAGTCTAGACAATCACTCACAGAACTAAATTTGCATAATTTATTCCACACACTTATACTCGAAATATCCAACAGTACCTACACTAAGAGTGACAGATATGTCTTTTACAGTAGACTTCTTCTGTAAATAGATACGTTGGTTTATTAATCTATTAATTCAATTATATTGGTTATATAGGTAACTACGTGCGTAAATCTTTCCCTAAATCATATAGACTAAAAATATTTTGAAATACATTAGTAGTAATCTTGTACCAGTATCTAGTTCATTTGTTGAATAAGGCCTCTCCAAGTTATTCAATTTCCTTAGGTTCCGGTATACTTTATTATGCTACGGCCTTACGCAGAACAGAACTATCTCGACAGTCCAGTGGCCTTTAAATCCATTCTCAAGATGTTTTCTACCTATTGGATGACAAGATAGATTAAATATATTGAAATAAATAAACATGGATATATTTTGAAAAAAGAAATTGAGATCAATTAATATAATAATATCATGTAATTCTAATTAATTATTTACTTATGGATATTATTATAACATTAATTAATTTATGTTGAATTTAGTGAGAACGTACTTATTTACACAGAACGAAGAAATAAACCGATTCGATTTGAAATCAATGAGATATACAGCAATTGGTTTTTGTACTTTACCTCACCATTCCACCGCTAATTTCTGAGGTCTTTACCTAATCGTAGTGAATTGTGCAATATCTTCGAGAAGTTTTATCTTATTTTTATTGTGATATCAATAAGAAACTTTTCTAAATTGGTACCAAAATTATAATATGGTAAAATAAAACCTTATCACACTTGGAGTAAAATGGTACTAACAGTACCTACAACCTATAATATACTATACAAGTATCAAGTCCAGTATTTTTTTAGTTATCACACGTCAATAAAAAACAGATAAATGTTTTAAGCTGTAAGGATAGATGAGGTGGAGGAGATAAGGTCGTCGTTGCTTGGTTGTTTGGAGGAAAGTTTATTGATCGATACAATAAATACAATAATAAAGAAGGCCGCTTGAAATTATAATGGCGGATAATGATGTACTGGTGAGATCGATGTGATCAAGAGATTGATTATATTAATGAACTGAGAGACTTGATTCGAGTGGAATGACGGTTGACTATGTCGAGTGAAGGAGTCGTCATAATAGTAGTGCGTCTTGTGACATACTCGATGAGTAAGTGAGGATTCATGGAATGGCCCTTCCAATGTATACAAATGCAGCACATAATATTATATTAGAAGAGATATTGTCGCAATTAACTAATCAAAACAGACCTTACTGATCTAGTTATGATTGAAGAAGTGCTGAGAATATTATCGCAACAAAGCATACATATTCAAGTCTATCACTCATTTAATTCGGAGTGGTATAGTTGCTACAAAACTATAATTATGTTGTAGTTAGGTATCATGAAAATAGTAAAAACACTGATCAAACCATAAATATTTATAAATCATAGACATACAAATAAATTATTGTTTTTAATGTAGATTTGCATTCAGAAAAAATATTTACTTTGACCCGATGCAAAAGAGTTTTAAAATACACCTTTATTTCATTAGAATTCTGTTTAGTAAGTATTTTAAGTTTGAATATTTCAAACTTTTTCAGCAGTACCAACTAAAAGTACTTACACAAGTATTTCTTCGCAAGCCGATTCGGATGACCTTAACAAACTTAATTAGTAAACTTTTGACCTTTTATATAAACTGTTGATCTTAATTCAGGATCAAGTTTACTTTTCAATCGCTTTTATAATCACCTGGGGATCCCACCTAAAGGCTTAACAAGAGAAAAGCCAATAAATTCCGAAGAAAGCTTTTTCGGAACACACCTATCTAGTTTCACCTAATACCCCCCAAGGTCATCAAGATTTAATGCCTTATTGATTTTTGTTGATTAGTTTAGTAGCCGAATTAAGTCAAGAGATACTATTTTAAGCTTTTATCTGACACAACATCTGTTAATACAAACCTTCACTGTGTGGAGGTCTATATGATCCCATTAGGATCGGACATGGTCGAAAAAAAATGTAAAGAATGTTAAAAATATACAAACGACACAATCGGGAACTCAGAATTAATGGGAACTGAAATACCTAACGGGTGTAGAGTAGCAGGTAACCGATCTCGAGTGTGGAAGAATATGGAATAAACTTAAACAAGAATACTTACAACTGTTCTGGGTTTATGCACTGACGCTAATTCAATATTGGTGTCTTTGACGGTTGCAACACATACTATTGCACGTCTTTAATGTGTGAATCATTTTTGTAGGACACTCACACATTTAAATCCGTTTATTATTCTATTGACACAATATAAATTAAATAAGTATAAAAGGAATCGTGACTCAGTGGGTGTTGAACACCCTATAAACGGGTTGGTTTTACTCCTCTCGGTATTCTACCACACGCAACAACTGTTGTAGCTACTGGAAAATCCATGGTACTCAAAAAATGGTAAAACTACCTGGGGCATCCAATGTTTGATCTAATATTCCGATACAGCATCTCTAAAAGACAAGATACCGTGGATGATACACACAGACACTGACGATTCTAATAAGTATGATCGTTTAGCCACGCGCATTCAACAATCACTAATTGTAGATACGACAGCCCGCAATAGCTTGTAGGTTAGTTATGCCTGCTGACCAGGTATTTATTGCTAGACGTAATGAGCGGAATGTCTGGGTATACGGAATGTCTTTGTAAAAGTGCGGTATTTTGCAGTGATGAAAAACTATAAGTAATACGCGGTGTAAATGTTGTAGTCAGTGGAACCTACTAGATTTTCTTAAGCTCTTTTTAAGAATCAATAAAAAAAAATTAACGATATTTTTTTATAATCATAAAATAAAAACAAATGTCATCATGTCAAATGTCAGGACAATCCGGATATTCCCGGATAATCCCAGTTATATACGCTCTCCCATACTCTCAATAATATATAGGAATTGGATAAATAAAAAATACATGTTTTTAAGGTCCTCGATCAAAGGGAAGTGGGTGGGTAACGAGTTCAATACGGACAGACAGAAGGTATGTCTATATTAAGTCGCACAGAACGAACTATTTGAATTGTTATCGGATATAAAGTAATCCGCGTGAGATCTCTTTATCCGGGTTCTTTATATCCGTGCTTCGGCAAGCGTGGCGAAGCAACGAAAACACGAATAGGGGTAGCTGGATGCTTGAAACATTTGGACTTTAAAGTCTGCCTACTGATGAATGGCAGAATCATAAAAGGTGCATTCTTATTTTTTCCGCACAATTAAATTCGGTATATACTTTACTATGTAGAGTGAATGCTTAATAATGCCTTACGTTTACGTATATATCTCTATATATATAAAAATCTCGTGTCACGATGTTTGTGGTCGAACTCCTCCGAAACCGCTAGACCAATTTTTATGAATTTTTTTATGTATAATTGTTAGGTATGAGAATAGGTCAACAAGTATATTTTATACCGCTAGGTGATTCGGGTATCTCTATCCAGAAAAAAAATTCTTTAAAGCTCGACCGATTTTTATGATTTTTCCTATGTATATTTGTTAGGTATGAGAATAGGTCAAGTATATTTTATACCGCTATGTGATTCAGGTATCTCTATCCAGAAAAAAAATTCTTTTATTTTTTTGACAATTTTTTTTTTGTATTTTTTTTTATTTGGCATCAAAAAATACCTATAAACCAAAATTTTCACCCTCCTATTTCCACCCTCCCATTTTTTAATCGCGATTTTAGTATTTTTGTATGAACAAATGAACCGTCGTTCGTATTTCAAACAGAACGAAATTATTTATGTTGTTGAATGACAGATGGCGCTACGTCCGAGAAGAATTCACGAGAAGCGTCGCGTTATTTTGACATTTTATTCGGCATATCACAAGGCAGTGTGTGCAAAATGTTGTACAATTTATTGTAATTTATCTATTTGTGTGTGTGTGTTGTGTTACAGTGTACAATACCAGCAAGACGCAAGGGGGCCTATTTGAGCCGTCAAACGAATAAAGCAACAAACATGCGAAACATTAGAGCAGAAATCACAGACGAACAAATCCAACAAGATAACGAAAATGTGCGTGTGAGCATGTCGCGATTGCGTGAATCTCAATCACAAGAGGCACGAGCTGAACGAAATCAACAACAACAATTGGAACGGAGACAAGCGCGCCGGTTTGCAGTTAACATACGCAGAGCAAATGACCGACAATGCCAACAAGTACATCGAGCATTATCCGCTTCGTTCCTTCGTGTTGCATTCAAATACGAGCCAGATATTGAATATTCCGCTCATCCGAAAGTGCTGATTGGTGCTATGGACAAAGAATGTCCCCATTGTTATGCGCTAAAATTCAAACATGAGTCAGCCGGGATGTGTTGCGCATCAGGAAAAGTGCAACTACCAGAAATTGAGACACCACCAGAACCATTGAACGGCTTGCTCATCGGGACGGATCCAGATTCAAATCTGTTCCTGAAATCCATTCGCACATTCAATTCATGCTTCCAAATGACTTCGTTCGGAGCTACAGAAATAGTTCACAATACTGCGGCAAATGGTCAACAATTCCATTCAACGTTCAAAATCAAAGGCCAAGTATACCACAAAGTAGGCTCATTGCTGCCAATGCTAAACGAACCACATAATTTTTTACAAATTTACTTCATGGGCGGTGAGGACATCAATCGCGTGGATGCACGTTGCGGCTACAATAGCCCCAATTCGCCTAATGCTAGGCGCATCGTCGGCGAACTGGACACCCTA
This sequence comes from Rhyacophila brunnea, assembly GCF_057557595.1. Lineage (NCBI taxonomy): Eukaryota > Metazoa > Arthropoda > Insecta > Trichoptera > Rhyacophilidae > Rhyacophila > Rhyacophila brunnea. Next base: position 31,894,612 of record NW_028232752.1, read on the forward strand.
TTGAATGAGCACAACGAATTATAGACATTCTTCAAATCATATATGCACGAATTGCAAAGTGACAACCACGCTATTGTCATCAATCCTGATAAAACACCAGCTGGAGAGCACGTGCGTCGATTCAATGCGCCTGTTGTTGACGACGTTGCTGGAATCATGGTTGGCGACCGCACATCGCCGCGAGAAATCGTGATTCGAAGAAGAAACAATAATCTGGAGTTCATCGCTGACACACACCGTTCATACGACGCTCTCCAATATCCGCTAATTTTCTGGAAGGGACAAGACGGATATTGCATAAACATTAAACAGCGAGATCCCGCCACATGTAATTCATTCATTATAAACATCATTATTCATTTTGAATTAATATTTATGAATGAATGAATATTTTTGAATATGTTGTTACAGGAGTCGAAACAAACAAGAAAGTGAGCTCGATGGATTTTTATGCGTATCGTATGATGATTCGACGTGATCAGGACAACGTCATTCTGCGATGTCGTGAGCTGTGCCAACAATTCATGGTCGACATGTACGCAAAGGTAGAGAGCGAACGACTGCAATTCCTACGACACAATCAACAGAAGTTGCGTGCGGAAGAATACATTCACTTGCGAGACGCTATCATGAGCGACGGCGACACCACCGAAATTGGTAACTCTATCATTCTACCATCATCATACGTAGGTAGTCCACGTCATATCCAAGAATACATACAGGATGCTATGACTTTCGTGCGCAAGTACGGACGACCGTGTTTATTTATAACGTTTACATGTAATCCAAAGTGGCAGGAGATTACATCTTTGCTATTGCCAGGCCAAAATGCAAAACATCGTCATGATATTACAGCACGTGTGTTCAAACAAAAATTGAAGTCTTTAATGAGCTTCATTACAAAATTACACGTATTCGGTCCCACACGTTGCTGGATGTATTCGGTAGAATGGCAAAAGCGAGGATTACCTCATGCACACATTTTGATTTGGTTAGTCGACAAAATACGCCCTGAAGAAATCGATAGTGTAATTTCCGCGGAAATTATAGATCCGTCTACTGATCAACTACTGTTCGATATTGTTACCACAAACATGATTCATGGCCCATGCGGTGATCTGAATCGTTTATCGCCTTACATGACAGATGGAAAATGTACAAAGCGTTTTCCTAAACATTTCACCAACGACACGATCACAAATGTCGACGGATATCCAATATATCGTCGAAGAAATACTGATAATGGCGGACAATCATGTACGCTAAATATCAACAACGCAGACATTGACATTGACAATCGTTGGGTGGTACCATATTCGCCTCTGCTGAGTAAAATATTCAATGCTCATATTAATGTTGAGTTCTGCAGTTCGGTGAAGAGCATCAAATACATTTGCAAGTATGTAAATAAAGGCAGCGATATGGCTGTATTTCAAATTCAAAATACCGATGTGAATGCTCCTCGATTGAATGACAACGACGAAATAATGCGCTACCAAATTGGCCGGTACATCAGCTCCAATGAAGCTGTCTGGCGTATCTTTGGTTTCCCAATTCATGAACGGGACCCAGCAGTTATACATTTAGCCGTCCATCTTGGAAACGGCCAGCGCGTATTTTTCACCAATTGAGCGTGCCATAAATCCACCAAAAACTACATTCACCGAATTTTTCGAATTGTGTAATCGTGCGGATACTTTCGGTGCCTTTGCACGAATATTACTCTATTCCGAAGTACCTCGCTATTTCACGTGGAATCAAACAAAAAAATGGATGCCCCGCAAGCAACGCACACCAATTGTTGCGTGCCCCGGCCTATTCAAATCAAACACTTTGGGCCGAGTATATACAGTCAATCCAAGGCAGATTGAGTGTTTCTATCTGCGACTGTTGTTGGTTAATATCACCGGCTGATTATCATTTCAAGATATACGCAAAGTGAATGGGCAACAGTATCCAACATATAAAGATGCATGCCTTGCACTCGGCTTGCTCGAAGACGACAATCACTGGGACGATATGCTTGCTGAAGCAGCATTGGGCTGTACAGCAACACAAATTCGTCTACTATTCGCTATAGTGTTGACTACATGTTTCCCGGGACGAGCAGACACGTTGTGGGATAAGCACAAAGATTCAATGACTGACGATATTTTGCATCGAATTCGTATACGGTGCAACGATCTAACGATTACATTCAGTGACGCTATGTACAATGAAGCATTGATTACTATCGAGGATCTTTGCGTTGTCATTGCCAATTTACCACTCAGTCATTTCGGTATGAGTTCGCCAAATCGAAGTACTTCTAATTTAATGGACACCGAAATGAATCGTGAACTGCAGTACGATACTGCAGAAATGGCAGCGATTGTTACTCGCAATGTCCCACTACTGACTCATGAACAAAAAATCATTTACGACCGCATTATGCTGGCAGTTTTGGCGGGACAAGGTGGATTCTTTTTTTTGGATGCACCAGGTGGAACTGGCAAAACATTTCTCATTTCGCTAATTCTCGCCAAAATACGATCAAATAATGGCATTGCATTGGCTGTTGCATCATCTTGCATTGCAGCAACTTTATTGGATGGAAGCAGAACAGCTCATTCAGCATTTAAGCTGCCACTGAATATTCATAATAACCCAGACGCAATGTGCAACATAAAAAAACAATCGTCCATGGCCACAGTGCTGAAACAATGCAAAATTATCATCTGGGATGAATGCACTATGGCACACAAACATTCTCTTGAGGCGTTGAACAGAACACTCAAAGATATAAAAAACAACGACAAACTATTTGGCGGCACTCTGTTACTCCTTTCAGGTGATTTCAGACAAACACTTCCCATCATTCCACGTTCAACGTACGCTGATGAGATCAACGCTTGCTTGAAATCATCGCCACTGTGGCGTAATGTTGAAAAAGTCCAGCTAAAAATAAACATGCGCGTGCAAATGTTACAAAATCCATCTGCTGACACATTCTGGAACCAATTGTTAGATATCGGCGATGAAAAAGTTGCTGTCTTTGAAAATACTGGATGCATAAAATTGCCCACTAATTTCTGCAGAATCGTTGATTCGCAAAATGCTCTCATTGACCGCATATTTCCCGATGTACGCACACAATACATAAATCATGCGTGGCTAGCAGAAAAAGCCATTTTGGCAGCAAAAAATGTGGACGTTGACGATTTAAACTTCAAGATACAGCAGTCGTTGCCAGGCGATTTGGTGTCATACAAATCGATCGATACAGTTTGCGATGTCAACGAAGCTGTAAATTATCCAACAGAGTTTTTGAACTCACTGGATTTACCAGGTATGTCAACACACCTTTGACGACTGAAAGTTGGATCTCCGGTTATTTTACTTCGGAATTTGAACCCACCACGGCTGTGCAATGGAACGCGATTGGTCATTAAAAAATTGATGAAAAACATTATCGAAGCCACCATTTTGAATGGCAAATTCCGAGCCGAAAATGTTTTGCTGCCACGAATTCCAATGATTCTTACAGACGTGCCAATTGAATTCAAACGCGTTCAATTTCCTATTAGATTGGCATTCACAATGACAATCAATAAGTCGCAAGGCCAAACGATGTCTGTTTGCGGCTTAGATCTGGGCACACCATGTTTTTCACACGGACAATTGTACGTGGCATGTTCTCGCGTGGGCAAACCATCGAGCTTATTCGTGTTGGCTAAAGACTGACTGACAAAAAATATTGTACACTCAATTGCTCTTCAAAATTAATATTGATTTTCTTTATTTCATTTTCCTACTTTAGGATAAAAAATTATAATTTTTTTTCACTTTACATTTAACTTTTAAGAGATCAAACAATGAATATGTTATCGGCGGTCATCGTCTACAGTGCTCCATTCCTCTTTCTGTCATAGATATCATCCCCACACACTTACAATACATTCGTTATTTTTTATTTAACAACCAAAATATTTACTAGAAATAATTTAGATGGCAGAACAACGTTTGCCGGGTCAGCTAGTTATAATATATTATAATCGTCTAAAAATATATCAGTTATGTTCTCTTTGGAATATTAGCTGTGGCTTAAAGTTTAGAAGGGATCTTTATTTAGCTACACCTTCTTTCCGACTTTTACGCGGTTTAAATAGAAACTCTGCCATTGTTGGTGGTTATTATTGGCTTTTGTATCTCTGATAATTATCTTAGGAATCATCCGTTATTTGTTCTCCCAAGATGCATAACTAATCTGCCATTATTAATGCCAATTGGGAGAGCAATAACTATATTTAATCAAATCGCTACGGATATTGATATATTCCTCTTACATGAGTTGAATTTAGGTAGAGGTTGTTTTATAAGCTTTTAGTATAGGATGTATCAAACCAGTTCTGTGTGCTTCCATGTATTTTTATTTTTCTTATTTTATTATTGCATTATTTACTCACAAATTGTTAAAACTTACTTTATGTCATGTCGTGAACGCTTTTAATTTATAATTTGTTATGTTCATCATAATATGTAAAATAAATTTTAATTTGTAATAAATTTCAATTAATATTTTTTTTACTAATAAATCATCACCATCATAAGCCGGGGTCGATCCACTACTGGATAAATATCTCCCCTGGCTATCTTTACTCTTCTCGGGCCTTAGTTTTTTGCTGTTACGTAATCCACTGATCTTCATGAGTACCTCTATCCAGCGAGTTTTAGGGCATCCCTGTGAACGTTAGACATGTCCGGCTTGCTTCCCTATCAATTAGTTTCTTTTGTGATCTTTCCACGTTATGCCTAACATGCATTTTTCTATACCACGTTACGCTACTCGTATTTTTTGGCTTTTTTTACAGTAAGAGTCCATGTTTCTCATGCATACGTGAACTTTAAATCTCAGAGGTTAACTATTTGCATTAAGTTCTACTTTTTAGCTCCAAATCACAATCGATTTATTCACTAGAACCGATCTTGTGGGTTCTAATAACTCTGGTATAAAATCGATTGAAATTGAAGGGCAGTTGGGATAATCGGCAATTTCGACCATTTTTCTATTAGGAAGAATAATTACGTGACAATATAAGTAAATCTTGACAACATAAGTAGTCAACATAACTAGTCAAACTGTAAGTCCTGGATACTCTACTCACTGACTCAAACAAATTGTTTTATTTGAAGACCGTCTGCTGAAAAGTCCTTCAACTATGCTCTATGGTCTATGAAAGTGTCTACATGACCAGGTCTTATGTCCACATGGTACGCTGTTGGGAAACGTAGCAGTAGACTATACTGCTACGTTTTCCAACAGCGTACCCTCAAGTACACTATCACTCTTATTACAATAGTATCTAGAGTAATTTTAACATCCATGGCTAATACTGTAGTACCTCTTTACAAAACCATTAAATTCGAAGACATTCACTGGTGTCTTTTACTGTAAATAGATATCTAATTAAATGAACAATCTGTAAAATATTTCTTTAAATCGAGTTTAAAACATTTTAAAAATCCTGACGATACGAACAGATCGCGAAGGCTTTAACGTTGACTATGAAAAAGCGTCCCGAGGGAGTGCAATAAATCCCACTCCCAACCCTTAGCCTGCCCACTCCTGCACAGCTTTCGAGAGGTAGCGACGTTCCAGAGGTTCTAACTATTCCACTATTCACTGAAGTAGAACAGGTTCGAGTAACGGTCACGTCTCTCTGTATTTACAGGTGTCTGAATCAACAGAGCGATAATGCAAAGTGTCCCGCAGGTAACTCTGTGTTATTCGATACATAGTCAAGTGCATTTCAATGGATAAGTACTTATAAATATGAATACTTATTAATAATTTCAAAGAAGGTTTATTCAATAAATATATATGGAAAATCGGTCAGTGATAATTTTATTTTAAATATTACATTATTTCTCAACTCAATGACAAATATAATGAAAATGTTTTACTACAAACTTTAACATTTTTTCCTATCATTTTATTAAGTTTACGAAAAGTATTAATAGCAGATCCTTTTTCAGATTCTTTTGTCGTTCCCATTAAAAATAATTAAAACCAAATTTGTGTTTAGAGTACCCAAGTGCCATTTCAGTGCTCAACAAAACAATAAGTAAGTATAGTAGATATCCTTATCTGTTCAAAGTTCAGGAATTTCTGGCTTATATATCCCAGAGGTCGTTTTTTGTTCCATTTTCTTATATTATATAATATGTTCCATATAATATATTGCATTAAGCTTTTTATTAAATATATCTGATTATTATGTTTAAGCAGCCATCATACACCCCTGAAAGTATATAAGTCTTCTTCGACCATGTCCGATCCTAATAGGATCATATGGGCCTCCACAGAGTAGAGGTTTGTATTAACAAATTTTGTTTTTACGAGAAATGGATGTCAGCCACTTGCTCAACCTATTAGGTCCATACCCTGACTCACACACATATTGAAAAACAATATGTGTACTTGCCAGACCCAGGATTCGAACCTGGGACCCACGGCATGATAGTCCAACGCTTATGCCGCGCGGCCACATAATATAAAAAATAATAAATTAATTATGTTTTCTTATCATGAGAGTTTGTCAATGACACTAAAAATAAAAACAGTATGTCACAGAAAATCACAGTAGTCAAGTTTTATATTGTTTATTCAGTATAAACAAGAAGTTATAAAAGCCTTTGACCCCATTGTTAAAGATATTTCTATTTTCGTAGCCGGTAGCCGTTATTTGGTCGAGCCAGTTATCTTATCTTGTTAATCTGTTTTCATGTAGGTACAGTTTGAAGTATTCTCTGATATTACTGATTCTGTAAATTCTGAATAAATACAAACCGGAAGTATTTCTGTTTTATAAATAAAACATAGATACTATAACTGGCGAACAACGTGGGCCAAAGTTTTTCTATGTTATAGATCAGGGGTAGTTAACCTGGCCCCTACCGCCCACTAGTGGGCGTTCCAGCTTTCATGGTGGCCGGTAGGGTTTTTAAAAATATTTTAATTATTATGGATCTCATTAATAATTTAATTAATTAAAGGTAATTTCATCAGGCTTCATGCTTATATGTTATATTTATGCAAAGTATAAATAAAAAGATAGATTTAACTACATTAATTTGTTTTATAAAGATTCCGCCAAACTTAGTGAAATTCTGACATAAAGTATTTGGTAAGTAATTATTATTATATGCTTTAACTTGCTGTAAATCTGCTTTATAAATTTTATGAAGTAAATTAAAGTTACTTCCCTACTTTATAAATCACCATTACTGTGGAACCGGTGGGCGGTTAGAAAATTTTACTACTAACAGAGATACAAAAGTGGGCGATCGGTATAAAAATGTTGACTACCCCTGTTATAAATAAATAAAACCATCCTACAAATTAAATTTTAATTATAAAAATATTGTGCAGTTAAATAAAGCATTTTCTTTCGTTCCAAGCACCGCGTTAATGGAGTGACTATGAAGTGGGGATGCGAGTTTGAATTATACAATGAATGACTCAATTATACGACGCTGAAAATTAGCTTTTACAAGTGGCCGCTCTTTTTGTAAATCAGCCAAGTCATTCCCTCAGACATACAATAAAACACCACATGTTTATTCACTGGGTACAGCCATTGGGTCCAAAGGTTTGACCTCAGGTGCGGGTTTTGTGTACCTTTACCTAAATACATTACTCGTCCCTGTTGTGCTTCGGGTAAATGTACATAATATCGTACTTGTTCGGGAATGTAACAATGTAATTCAAAATGAAACGTACCTTTTGTGCACTTCGCTCGACTCTGTAACAATAATTGTGTTATGAAACTGTTTCTAATAGTAAATTCTGCGGGAAGAATTACGTACAGTCTGCGTCAGCGGTGCCTAAAATGGGGTGCGCGAATTTGGATACCTTGCCTTTTACAGTAATATGTGTACGGTCTTCATAATAATTATGCACAATTATTGTGCACGAAGTATATAATATGCTGTACTAAGAAATTCAAACAGCACATCATTCATATAATAGTACCTAGTATGTTCAATCAAATGTTTAATATCATCCTACAACTAAAATTCATTATAACACATATGATTGAAGATTAAACGAGGACGAGTGACATAGTTATAAGTAATTAATAAATAAGTTGGGAGCCATTTTCACAACAATACATATTATAATATATTATTATTATAATAAACCATTTCTTTTATTCAACGAATAATTCACAAGAGTTTGTGAATGTAACATTCCATAGTATATTGAACATACATAACTTGAAAACACCTCAGATATATCAAGTAGAAAAAATCATAATATTTGAAAAAATAATACAATGCTCGACGTGATTTGAACCCGTATAACCACTGGTATCGTGCCACTGTGCGCTAACCAATTTCATGTAGGACATACTAGTTTAAATTGTCGCAATTAGATAGAATTTATTGTTAATAATACAATGCATTTTCACCATGAATTATTGTCAGTAAACACCACAAAAGAAATTAAATTAATTCTCAATATCATTGAAAAATTTTAGTGAAATATTGTATTAATTTGTAGTTTTCATATTTATTTTCTAAAAGAATTATTATCACCCTTAAGAGAAAAAGTACCCTTTAATCAATGATATTGAAAAGTGAGAAGTACATAATTAATACTCATTAAATGTGGTGTATTATACCATAATCAATATTATGACGATCACAAAATCAACACTGCAGCAAGACCACTTCATACTTAGCTTGACGATGAACGTATCAAGACAGCCTGTCTACCTTCAACTGCCAATAACAATAGGAATGACGAGATATGAAATATAAATATTAATCCACAATGTCGTCGTTAAATCATTCAAAGTGTCCAAAAATACTTGCATTCCCCCTTATAAAACATTATATAGATATGAATAATCAAGAGTGCATCACAATTGGTGAACCAGAACGAAAACGGAGTACGAAAAGATCGATAAATGATCGCATTACAGTGACATATGTGTATCTACCTATAATTCTTACCAAATCTACATATTCTTAAACCTACCCTCCAATATACCACGATTTCTTCATTTTCCACCGTTGTACGGCACCGGACCTCTCAGTCAGTTACGTACAGAATAAAATAAAAGTATGTAGATACCGAACAATATTTTTTTATGATATAATAGTATTGTCATTATTTAAATAGGAATAATAAAGGGTAATGTAAAGTTTGGAAACATTTGAGCTTTTAACTCGTATCTATATACAAAATGCTTTCTCAAAAGAGCTTACGGTACTTACGTAATTTAATTTGAAAATAATTCTCAAATTACACGATTTCTCTATCTAAAAGATTTATATCCAAACATATTATTTAATACAAACAGAATTGAAATAAAACTGCTACATGAGAGTAAACGATAAATGAGATTATTCAATGAAAGATATAGCAATATCACCAAATAATTTAAACCAGATTCTTGGAAACCCTTAGGGTCACCAACCCTTATTATGTGTGTATGGGCGGCTCTCCACCTGATAGTTCTGGGTTCGATTCCCGGTCAGGACACAATATTTTTGTGTTTTTCTCAAAGCCTGGGTGTTGTTCAAAATTACTAACAACCACCTTCTACGAAAAAGCAAGCAAGCATTAATAATTCCCTAAAACCTCCCTTATTATGTATGAATCTTCAGAAATATACAGCCACTATCAATTAATATTGTGGATCTGTGTTACAAGAGTGTTCAAAAATGACAAATGGGCGTTTTCCAATAATTGACCAACCAACATACGACTACCATGCTGGACGCTTTTAAGATGAATCTCCTCTTTAATATGCTACCGTGTGACGATTAAAAGTAATTTAAAAATATAGACCCATAATTTTTTATTATTTTATAAGTTAATAGAGATATGCAGCAACAAATATTAAAATCTCAAAATAAATAAATTCGACCTCCAGAAGCATGACAATATCATATTATAAATAAATTCTGTATTATAATTATGTATGTATCACTTAATCTCTTGTATAAAAATCTTAATACATAGCATTCTGACGTCTATTTTAAAGTACCTAATCCGTAAGGCAAAGGTGGGAATACGTAATAATACATACAATTAATATATTATTAAGATTTTTTAGCATGATAAAGGCGCTAAATAATGAAAAGCCCAGTGGGTCTATTCTATACTTATCGACGGCTAAAGTGATAAAGTGATAAATATTATCAAACTTAATGTAGGTTTATATCAAAATATTAGCACATATTGTAACAATTATTACAATAAAAACCAACTTATTGTAATTGTCACAATAAGTGCTAATATTTTGATACAAACCTACCCTAAGTTTTATACTATTTATCACTTTATCACTTTAGCGGTCGCTTAAATACGTATTTAGAATAGTAAAAAAACTTTAATCTTCTTCATTCTATGTCTATGTCCGTTTCTTCATCAGAGCATTTTGAATATATGTCTTTAAAAAGACAACTTTTTAGACAGCTTAAGACAACTTAAAAAGACAATTTAAAAAAAAAAAGTAGAATATTCAATACAGTATTATTATCACGAACGTAAAAAAATATCACGAAGCAAGAAACACTGGCTCGGTATCTCGTTATCTCGGAGTCTCGCACTGTTTGCACTCGGGAGATTTTCATTTAAATGTTAATTAAAGTAATGCACTTGTCGTAAAAACGGCGCCGTAAAGTGTGCATCTCTTTCTAAATAATTCCAATTGAGTTTCCTTCGGATGCACTGTGGAAAACATCTGCCTTTTCCTGACGACGGTAGCTCTCGGAAAATTTCGTCTTTCTTTTCGTACGCTCTCACAGATCACTCTGAATTTTACATTTTATGTAATTATTTATTCCTCTGTTGTTTTATCATCTTAAAATAAATTTATTTTTTTCTATTAGCTATAATTTTAATAAACACAATTAAAAACAGTTGCTACCTTTATAAAATAGATGGATAATTCATAAAAAAAAACTAAAGCACTAAATTTAAACTTACAATAAGTCTACTAGTATTATTATTAAAATTTAGTTTATTAAGTTTTCTATGCTTAACCTAAGAGATTTTTGACTAATTCATAGTTTTAATATTTTTTATATATTGTATTTTGTGTATAACTTTAAATCCCTGTTGCCTATCTCTATAAAATAGATCGATAATACCCATTATACACATCTATATTATATATATATACACACATTTATATTTTTATAAAAATCGATGCTATTTAAAATATTAAAACTATGAATTAGTCAAAAATCTCTTAAGGGGGTACATGCTCAGCGTAGGTCAAAATGGAGCTTTTGTTCTATTTTCAAAGCTTGATCCTGAACATACCTTAAACGTTGTAGATAATCTGTTTATATAATTTTGAAGTCTTATTATCCGTTATATTTATTTTAAACATTTCATGACTCCATTAAGTATTTTTATTACATAAAATAGTATTCTTTTAAACCTCTCGCTCTACCTAACAGATTTTTTTTTTAAACGGTACATGTTCAAACACGCGCGTTAACATCATTTTACTCCCTACTTCAATTATAGTTTGTCAATTTATGGATCCAGGATATCCAGGATCATGCTTTGAAAATAAAGAAAAGCTCCATTTTGACCCACGCTGAGCACGTCCGCCCTTAAGGTAAGATAAAATTTAATATAAATTTAATAATAAGATGGGGGGGCCCTGTGACAAATTCACATTTTATAACATTTTTTACAATAATTATTGTAAGTTTATCTTTGACTTAAAATAAAAAATATTTTTCTTTTTAATGTTTTCAGATAGGTACATATTTATTAATTAATACAGTTGAAATTGTAAATCATCAAAAAAAAATCTCAAATTGCAAGCTTTTCCATTAGGTGCCTTTGGTAGGTAAAGACATCGCCTCAAACAACAAAAATTACCATGTGGTAATTATTTATTTATTTATGGTCCCTGGCACCTTATTACATTTAAAATAATACAATCATTAATTAAATTATTTTTTAATTTATCATAAATTTAGTTAGTTTTAGGTAATACTTTAAAATCCACAATGGAAGGGGCAGAATAGTCTCATTCTCACTGCTTCACGTAATATTTGAGAGGAGAATTCACTTAATATTCTCAATAAAACCATATGTGTCGCTAGATTTCAAAATCAGCCAAGTCCATAATAGATGAATAGGAGAAAAACTGCTTTTTGTTTTTTCAAATACACAGTCACAAGGGTGAAAGTTTATATTATGTCGAGTATAGAATATGTAAAATTAATAAATTCCACATTTTGATAATGCAGAAATGTTAGAAAGCAGTCGTTCTTCAGCAATTCACAAAAAAGTCAAAAATACCTAAAGGTGGAAAAGTGGAAAGGGGGAGTAGGTGATTTTGAAATGTAGCGACACATATTTGGTATAATAGAAGATACAGGTAGCTTTTTTACGTAAGTACTTAAGTGGACCGCTGTCATCTAGTTATTATCGACTTGGTACTAACGGCATCTATCTATGCTAGATTAACGAGACATATTTTGGTCAAGTAATAATGGGACATCGGTTTACAAACCCGAATCAATATTTTTTTTTTTTGTAATACTATGACGTATCTTAGGACTTTTATAAATACATTTATCATAGTGTATAATCCGCTCTTGCGTGAAATAAATTATAATGATTTAATTAACCTTAGATAATTACTGTGAACAATGTTATATACTATTATTGTTTTAACCTAAAAATTCGCAATACTAAATATTATAAATGGATCTAGAAATATTCTCCCGCTCACAATTATTCTTCACCACACATTTAGAAAAGATTATATTTCTGATAAATATGTATATATTATTATTACTTTAATACCCATATAGGTATATATAATTTAAAAGTTGTTGCATGACTGTATGATTCACATAAATTTATTTAAAGTTTTTTATTCAGGTAATGTATTATTTGAGTAACATTATAAATGGACACTTTTGTACCCGTCTGCACTTATTATTTAAAATTTGACAATAACTGTCAAATAATCTGATCATACGCGCGTGATGTCACTCATTATTACAATTCCTGACAGATGGCACGTCATGTCAAAATAAGTGCGAGACAATAAAATATCATTCAAAACTGATCACCATAATATAACGAATTCGCACTCGCTGGGATCGTGATGAACGAATGTTACCTGTATTATATTATAATAATATGTTATTTTACATAATTATAAATGAAGTAAAATTTCTAAAATCAAAAAAACGTAAGTAAAATAAGCTTAAACACTTGAAAATAGAAGTTTTTATTCAGGTAATGTATTTTTTGAGTAACATTATAAATGAACACTATTGTGGTAATCACTGGCGGCTCGATGACTTTCTAGGTGGTGGGGTGTATCCATTAAATTAATATTAAATATACATAGGTACCCACTTTCTCATATTATATAATACTATGTAAGCTACTTATAATAATATGATATTATTAATGAAGAAATGAGTAATTTTTCATAATAAATAATATGAGTATCTGAGTCGTTACTTAATCACATCTAAAAAGCGTGCTTAAAACTATTAACTTAATTAATAATAATTATTATTATAGATTATCAGTTTTGAACAACGACACACAGCGAGCGTTTTCACTCACCTAGGGGTCATTTGATTCGCTCCCCAGTATGCGTATACTAACGCTAATACATTCACATCCTTTATAGAACGAGATTTGTACCGCGGCGACGACGGGATGGGACTGAGGACTGACCCCGGTCATTGAAAAATAGACGCCATAGCTTTCTTAATTTGTACATAGGTAATAGTGCGTATTTAATTTAATCAAATATTTTGATACCGCGTAATCATCATTATGTTACTTCATAATTTACAATCATTGCTTTATTTATGTGTACAATAATAATAAATATGTTTATAAAACTGCGACGGGTATAGATGATAAAATAAATTAAATAGTTCATTTAACCGTATAATTAAGTACCTAGGTATATTATAATAATGATAATATTTTTGTCATATTAACGATGTGGGGATGGTACCTACGAACTCTTGAGGTAAAACTGACCCTGGGGATAGGCCTTTAAATAGATAGTTCGTAAAGCATTCGGAGCTATTCGTTGATTCGTGTATTGGTATTTAATGGTATGCGGTATTGACTGATTAGTATGGAATGGTTCTCAGCCAATGAGGTTCTATATTATTATGATGCAGGTTTACCCAAACTGAAGGTGCCGCCCCTGGTGGGAATTAATAAAAATACAATTATCTGATATTTTGATTAAATTGATCACAGTATTGTCTTCTAAACTGTGTGCCGCGAGAGGTTCGGGGTATGCCGCGAAAATTTTGTCATAAGTGCAGAAGACAGTAAGTATTTTGCAATACTTGATTCTCCAATTTACGAGTGAGTCATTAATTCTTTTGCAAGATATTAATAGTGGAAGAAAATTGCATATTATACCGTGCACAAAGCATTATTTTTTGAGCTTGAGTTGTCTGTATTTTAGATTTCGATTTAAAATCAATATCGTTGATTAACTAGATACCTACTACAGCTATTAAATCTCTGTTGTCCTTTAGATCATTGTATACTTGCGAATAAGGTTTGTCAGCGCTCATGAAAATGAAATTTTAAAAAACAAGGACGATTACGGAATATACTAGATAAGGAGTTACGTGTTTGTCTGTCTATCTTATTTAGAGCCGCGTTCTGACATAATTCTGTCTTAAAATGAATTGCATCATTCTCATTTTCTCAGTAATACAATTATTTTATATTTTACCTACGGACGTACCCAATTTATTATAATGTTAATATTTTATTGTTATATACGACTTTTTTGAGTGATTTTTCTTTTGTGTGCCACAAAACGGTTCCCTTTCCCAGTCTGCCGTCGGGTAAAAAAGTTTGGCAGACACTGACCCACACGAAAGAGTTTGAAATACTTATGGGACTGGGTTCTCATAAAATAATCATTTTTTTTATATACTACTATTAATTATTATTATGCGAAACTTAGGTCCATAAATTATTTTAAAATATTTTTTATTGGAATCAAAAATAACAACTTTAATGCCCTTATAATAAAAATGCTTCTACAAGAATGACTTACATGTTTTATGATAGACCCTTTATTGAAATAGAAACATGGCTTACCATAGAAAATTCATGACTGATTGTAGCAAGTGGAGCCTTTCGTTAGGGTATGTTTTTTTCTTTTTTAATCACCATAATCTTTCAAGATTTCACAAAATTAGATTTTTGGCATTTTTACTTTCAAAGAATAAAATTGCAAGGCTTATTTTCAATGCAACTTTTCTTTTTCAGGTTTTTCTTGTCATTTCCTTTTTGTTCTTTTTGTTGTTCTAATATATATACGTATATTTGAAATATGACAGTATAATCTTACCGCTTTGCGTTAGGCATTTTGATTAAACTTAACGATTTATAATACTAATCTGATTCTTTTTCCTACTCCGTCTATGGAATGAAAATAACAGTTTCAAAATCTTCCATTTCTGCAACAAAACATGACTTGCGAATATACATAGTTTTTTTTTTTTAATATGTACCTATACCTATATTTTTTTGTAAATACTAATTCAATAATCTACCGAGTCTACATTTTAAGCCCGGTTTCACATAGAAAATTGGGAAAAAAGGACGATGATCAAAAATCAAAACTGCCGGCAATGTTGCAACTCCCTTCCGCGCTCAAAATCGAAACCATGCCGGGAAAGTGACGCCATATTATGGATAGCCGAAACTTATGAAAACCAGCTTCTGCATATGCGCCGATGCATCATATTATCGAATTAAATAAGTACATGCGACAACCATGGTTTTTACTTAAAATGTGCGCCAGTACATTAAGTGACATGTGTCTTGTAAATGAACACATCAATAAATTTGACGAGACGAAATTTCATGTATGACCAGGCTATGATTTGACAAGCATCTGTGACTCCTCGTCCAGCGTAAACGCGTTTGGCGGAGCGTTGAACGGCGCGCGCAACTCAAACGTATAACCGTCTTTATTTGGTTATACGTTTGAGTTGTGCGCCCCGCTCAACGCTCCGCCGAACGCGCCTACCCTGGACGACCGCTAACCGTTGTGCATTAACATATATTTTCCATTTATTTATTTTTACTGAAGGATTTAAGTACCACTTTACATACCATGACTACAGAATTACTTACCTAATATAACTTTGTATTAAACTGGGAAAAAAATATTCATTTTGTTTTGCGTTGCAAAAAAAATCTACATAGCTTACTCAGCTTGGCCTATCTGTACTTATTATGTAAAAAATGACAATAACTGTCAAATAGACGTATTTCTGAAAACAAGATCCAAACCACACGTATAGCACTCTGAGAAAAATTAATAATTGAGAGACAATTATTTAAAAAGTGTGATTATTTAATTTAATTAACATCTGATGCTATATTTTAATAAAATTAAATAATCACACATCATTTTGAATCAATCTACAGTCAAATAATATTTTTCTCAGAATTACACACATGTGGGTTTGGATCCTGGCAAATAGTGCATGTCAAAATAAGTGCGGGACAAAAAAAAATAGTATTAAAACCGATCACTATAATAACGAATTCACACTGGTCGAGATCGTGATGAACGAATGTTACATGTATTATGTGCGTTATTTTACACAAAATGCAAATAAACTAAAATCAAAACAAACATACGAAAAAGAGAGTTAATGACACCATGATAAGAAATACATTAATACAAATAAATGCTGATTTGTCCAATTTTACCAAACTTATAATTTTATTGTAAGTAATAAAAAAAATATTCGTTATCTAATAATAAAATAATAAATGATATAAACTTAGCCAAGCACTTACTCTTAAAATACAAAACGTCGTTGTTTGAAACAAATTTTGGACTTGCCTTTGTTGCCAACTGTAGTTGACAAAAACATGCCAGACGGGGTAAGAAAACAAGCTATTAGGCAAGAAAAACGCTAGATATTGTGGAGTGAAGTAAATTTACTTATTCTTCCAAGAATGAAGTTAATACATTTCCTTTCCCGTATCGAAAAGAAGTGAAAAAATCGAAAAAATATCTATACACGTAAAAACCACACATTCTATGATTCAAAATAAATTGCAAATGAATGTACATATTATTATTGTGTCAACGGTATTTAAGTCTCGTTTCGTGTCATTCCGATAATCGTCAAACTGTTGTCACATACCTAAGCACACATTAAATTATATGATACCATTTCACTATAAGACCATGAATCTCCTATCGTTTCAAGGTATTAAATTATGTTGTTTTATTTATCATGCTACTAAAATAGTTACCGACCTACCTACCTGCATTAAGTAGGTATCTGATAATCAGAAATTGAATGCGCATGAATATAAATAAACTAAATATCTTGCGTCTTTTCAGCACGTTTAAAGCCGTTGGAGACATCAACAAATGCTAGTAAAAACACCACAAGTCAGGTGCATTTTTTGCAAGCTAAATTAGCAACGCTGATTATAATAAGTTGCTAATATGATTAACAACATAGCATCTAATTTAAAAATATATATAGGTATATTTATTTCGAAATTAATTGTTGAACACAATGAATGAATAATTATATTTATTTTCAGTGTAATTATACCGTAGGATTATCATGTTAATCAAATTGTATTATACGAGTATGAACGCAATGTGCACTGGATGCAACCAACATGTTGCATTTCATTAAAACATATTTACCGTGAAAAACTTACGCTTTTCAGGGCAATTTTCATACTGGAACTGTCACGCAATAAATTTTTCAATGTAAACGTTACATATTTTCCCATCCAGATTGTATGCAAGTCAAATATTTTAATACGCACAGCCTCTGACATATTTAACATACCGAACGAAATATAAAAGAACACTAAAGCCATACGGAATCCGTAAATTTCAATTTTATGCGTTCCGTTTTTAGTGCCTACTATACCGTTTACTATGAAGAATTTTTACATGTTATGAACGGCGAATATTTTATTTTCCCTAGGCTGTTTTTTTCGGGAAAATAATAAATCGTAACAAGACATTGTATAATATAATAATTCTTATTTTGTATTACGACTTGGCTATCGTATGACAATTCCATATTAGGTAACCATAATGCTACAAAAAATAATCGAATAAACTTTTATATCCACAACAAAGCTGAGTTACATATTTCAATAGGATTAAATTTTAATGTAATCTTATAAATTCTTCTTTTAATACAGTGTTTCGAAAACGGTGAGACACGAATAATTTGAAGGCATACGCGTTTAATTTAATTGAATTCTCTAATATTTCCACACAAGAAAATCTGTCACCTCTATCTCATTACGATCGTATATAATAGTGCCGCATGAAAAAATCGTGTGCCCGAGGCGTCGAAGAGTTAATTATTATGATTTGTATACTAGCATGTTGTAAGTTTTAGAGACAATATATCAATGGACTTAAGTAACACAATAATTGGGGTGTAATATTATAAATAAAGAAGCCAGTCCACACATATCACAAATAAAGAAATAGGTATTTACTTTTCGGTTGGATGTTATTATTCAAAATTACACACCTAATATTTATATACAGAATTTTTTTAAATGATAAATAGATACCACATACTTATAAGTGTGAATCATTTTGAATAAGGATAATATATTGAATATTTATGTAATAGATAAAAAATACCTACCACAATAAATCGTCCGGTGTTCAAGTTTAGAACTAAGCTCATCACAATATAAAAAGTATTAAATTTAATAATGATATGTCAAATAGTAGCATGTGGCGTCCTCGCTCAGCTGACAACTTATACTGGTAAACCTTAATAAGTTGTTCGCTGAGTGAAGGCGCCACATCCTAACATTTGACATATTATTCAATACTTTTTATACTGAATGACTCAATGAAAGTTTTTATCATCTTCTACAATATGCCTACACTTTTCGATTGTCATACCAAAATCACGTCTTATTATCTATGGTCTGCAGGTTCAAAATATTATCTATGGATGTCATATCGCAACACGTAGAAACTCAAACGTAGAAACTTTTAAAATTAATTGAAATTAGCATGAATAATTAATAATCATTCAAATTACTAATACATTATAGTTGGGACTTTTCATCAGTGCCATTCTTCAGTGAATTTACAGAGATGGTGATCGTTCAAAACATTCTGCAAAATGACGAAACCATATACTAAATTTGTCGCTCCGACAGCGTGACAATAGGCGACATGCACCTCAATTTGTTCACAACTTTAATTGCATTCATGCAGTATATTTTTTGTATAAAAAAATAATATCACTTAAGTGAATAAATCGGGCGTTGGTGCGAACGAGTAAACGTGTTGGCTGGTTGTAAGGGTTAATCTAAAAAAAAAAGAAATCGTCAGCCAAATATTATTTATGTAACGTCAGATTATGCGTTCACAAATTTAACGACGATGTTTTTTTTAATGGCTGATTCGACGAAAGCTGTTTGGCGACGCGTGCAATTTTCAAAATGTGCCGTGTCACATAAAACACAGTTTTTGAGCTCGCCGCCGAAAGTGGGCGCTTATTTTTTCATGGCCACAGATAATATTCAATTTGATAGTCCATAACTGACGGTTAAGCGGTCACGGAGCCGCGAAAGCCGTTTTGACGACAACGCATGCGTGATTCTCGCGTCACGCCGAATTGCTTTCCAGGACCAGAGCCGCGACAATTATTGTGTTTCCCGCTCGACCACTCAAAGTTATTGTCGCCACCACATAAAAAAAAATCATCGGTGTGTGTACTTATGTAGGCGTGTTAGAAGTTATACTTCTTTGGCGTAACAAAACTTGATAACCTAGATTCTTCGCCTAGCTCTTAATTATCTTGTTAAACTACACACTCAAGAAAAAGGACCGCTTATTGGAACGCCGTTGGTTTATTTCTATACACTTTAACTTATATTACTAAATTATATAATTATTTATCGTTGTTTTTATTTTGAAAGTAACGACTGCCACGCCACTATGACGTTTAATAGTTTGTTAACGTAAGGAATTGCAAATGGCCGACAATAATAAATTCGCTGCCTAGGCAACGGAACAATTCTAAACTATAATATTACACTGTACAATCGTCACGATTGGAATATCATACTGTGGCGTAATGGTAGTGCGTTCGGCTGATAACCGAACAATCGGTGGTTCGAATCCAATCGAGTGCGTTTATTTTTCTGTGAAAAAATAAATTATGTGTTACATATTATCACACGCCAAAAATACACTCTGATCTGATTTTCCAAACGCGTCTAAAGAAGTATAACTTCAATAATACAACAGAAAAAACACTTAAGAGATAAACACAAAGTGGTAATGTCTTGATTAACACTTCTAACACACTGCCTCATTATCATTATATTAGTACAGTTAACTACATTAGTCATGAAGCCGACTTTTATAACTTTTAATAATTATTTTTATATATTAATTATGTGATTTATTTTGCGTTCATTATTAAATATATCTCTCTTGAGCAAGTGCTACCCTTCAGTAAAACGCAACAGTTAGTTAACAACAGTAGTTATTTCATATATTTCAATCTATAATAAATATAATCAATATATCCAGTAATATGTAATATAATTTAATATTAATCAAAATATTATTTTTCTATTCAATAGGTATTTACTAAATTGACACAAGACATGTTTTTGGATCTTTAAAAGATTATAAATATTGGGTAGAAAATAATGCAAATATTATACACTATTAATATGTAATAATAATTTGACATTCTTCAATCTTGTATAATAAATTCGTATTTAATTAAAAACATAATATGTACTTATAATTAATAAACATTCGCAAGGTTCAAAATCATCATTATTTTTTGTTGAAAAAGTCCCAATTAATAATACCATTACCTAGATTTAATTCCAAACTAGTGGGTCTATTCTATTGTGATAAATAATAAGTGATAATAATTAATACTATCACTTTGTCATATTTATGTATCGAGGCGGTTAATTTATTGTAAAAATTAACCGTCTAAACTATCACAGCTGTCTATCTCGCCATACAAATTAGCACAGCCAAGAGAGGGACTTTCAAGACATTGCACTTTTTGGCAGTTTAAACGGTTAACTTATTCTAACAATTAACCGTCTCTATACATAAATAAATTAAACTACCGTCGATAGCCGCCTTGTATGGAATAGCTTCGCAGGCTGAGTTTCATTGGCGGAATTTAAAACATATTGAAAAACGTTGGTAGTTATTAGAATTAATTTGCTTGATTCATAGACGGATCGGTATTACCAGGATAATGAATGATACAAGTTCGAATTTCATTGACTTTCAAATGTGTTTCGGAGCTCTTTCAACATTATAATTATATTTTGAATCAAATATTAAATAATTTCCGAGTAAATTAAAACCTGTCACCCGTGTTCTGCGTACCCCTAGAACGCTTGATGCGGGCCTGTCCACGACACCCACTCCCCCCACTGCTGCCAAAATTTCAACGACATAAAATATTGTAATATCACGAGTATAGCTATGTCATACAAACAACATTATAATATTTTATTGCTATTGAAGTATATTATTTTTAAGGGTGAACATTCAAATCGATGTATGCGTATGGTCAGAATCTCTTGACCAAGTGTTTGTCTTTATGCAGAGAAAATTGTGAAATGCAACATGACATTTGCCCAAATATGCTCATTAAAAGCAGTGAATCGAAAAATTACCGGCGTTTATTTAAAAAAGATTTAATACCGATACACCAATTCAACCTCAATAAAAACCGTCAATAGTAAAACTCTATAAAGCTGTGATTATATTGAGATGCACGTCGTGTACTTAGTTATTTTGTCTATGGTTTCGTCATTTTGCAAAATATTTTGAACGATCACCATCCCTGTAACTTCTATGATTGAGAGTGCCAACTCTAATGTATTAGTCTTTTGAATTATTTTTCATTATTCACGCTAATTTTAATTAATTTTGACAATTTCTACGTGTGCGTACGTTAAAATTACTTGCGATTTTTCATCCATAGATATTATTTTGAACAGAACTTAACCTGCAGACCATAGTAGACAACATTTTTATAGAAAATACATAGTGCCAACTGCTAAAAATTAAAAAAAACACGCTATTTTGACATGAGTCGAAAATGTGTAGGCATGAAGAAAATAATAAAAAACGTTCATTCACTTGTGCAGGTGTACATGTAATGTGGTACAACGTGAGATGACCTCATCGTTGTTCTGGTGATTTTGGCAGATTTTGCTAACTGACAATGTTTGTTTAAAGGCTCAAAATGTGTATGGGATGGAAGCATCGTCTAATTACATTTTAAACACCAAATAACGACATTATACACTTTTTCCCGTAGCGGCAGCTTACTGTGACGTTACCTGATAGTACGCGAAGTGTACCATAATATAATCATAACTTAAGAGTCACTATAATTATAGTCAAAAATCTTTGATAACTTCAATAATCATACAACCTTGGTAACAATACAAGACCAACTAATAAATAGAGCTTAATAAATTACACAATTAAAAAGATAATGAGATTATTGGTCAAATAAAAATGCTTCCGTTCTTGATTGCAACGGACAAAAGTACGAGGAAATGATTTATTACCGGGCAGGAAACGCAATCAGGAAATGTTTAAATTAAGAATTTCCTCTTGGGCGAGCTTTCATTCGAATAAAAAGCTCACCTACTAAGCGCGGGTCATTTTTTTCTTTGTGGCAATAATATTAATTGCTTTCTTTTTCGAAATGTATAAAATGATAATTCCATCACGATTAAAAATGTGCTCTCAACGATAAAAATGATATTTAAAATGAGAAAATATTGTCAAGTTTAATAAATTTCTTTTAATGACCATATATTTTCTTTGGCGTCGAACATCAGGCAGAATTTAGCACATTGACCCTGATATTGATGAACTCCAAGTTTGACTGCTTTTATCTAAAAAAATTACAATGTCGAAGATCGATGTTACAATAAATAATATAAATCTGAAGAAGTGGAGCATTTTAACCGATGAGGACATATCAAAGTGTGGTAGTATTCATATATAGTGCTCACTGCTTAGTCATATTAAAAATTATATATATTATCTACTATAATATTAAACAATATGCATCGAATCCCCGATTATCTTTTGATGACAATACTAGAGCTGGTGTGATTTCTCGACATTTTTTATTTCGCGACATTCGAGAATATTCAAATAATTCAAGAATATTTTTTCTCGCGAATCCTAGATTGGTTTTCATATTTCTCAAGAATCTCGAGAAATGTCTTTATTTCTTTTTTTAGCTCACCCGGTCCAAATCCGTTAGAGATCTTTATTTTTAGCTTTTGCCAAAAAATACCAGCGAATTTAAGTCGAGAGCTTTTTTTACTGTTCCATTTTCCCATAAGCACAGACATTGATAATTTCTTGAGAAATGATAATTTTGAAAATTCTGGGAAAATAGTATTAATACTCGTATTATATATTATATAGTAGAATAGTGCCAATGTTACACACTAGAACGTATCCAAAACAGCGCAATAGAAAAGTTTTGAGGTGATATTAAAATACAAACCCTGCACATACATACTCTGAACGTTATCGAATAACGCACATTCATTGGCTTATTACAAGAAAATAAAATGGTCAACTAATAGCGGCCCCACGATGGCCGCGCGGTTTAAGCGTCCGCCTATAATATCGTGGGTCCCAGGTTCGAATGCTGTGTCTCACAAGTACACAATATATTGTTTTTCAATTTGTGTATGGATCAGGGTATGGACCTAATAGGTTGAGCAAGTGGCTGACATCCATTTCTCGTAAAAATAAAACCTGGTAATACAAACTTCCACTCTGCGGAGGCCCATATTATGATCTTAGTAGGATCGTACAAGGTCGGAAAAAATAGCGGTGGAGTGGTGACGTGGGATGCAGTTGTAGGTTCACGCGTACAATTATTCATCATGATTAAGTTAATTTATCCGATTGTTGGAGTGGTGAGGTAATATGAAAGTAAAAGAGCACATGCCATTCAACCGTTGTTTATTCCATTTATGAAAAAAAATCGAATCAGACTATTTCCTCTTTCTATATAATATGTTATTATCTATTTCACGAAATAGCGGGCTATCGGCAGTAAATATTATAATATACAATCAAACATTCTCACACAATGGAAAAATTATTTTATTTGTTTAATCATTTTCAATAAATATTACCGAATAATCAAAAACCACTTCAGCAGAACGAAAATCTCTCCCACAGAGAAGCTGAAAAGTTGAAACAGTTCATTCATCAAACCAAACATTCGCTGAAATGTTACGAAAATATTTCCTCAGGGGAAAAGATAATTTTCCTTAAGTTTCTTCCTCCCCATAAGACTGCGTTCAAACTTATCCACCATCACCCTCTGCGAGCCTAATACAATAATTCTCAACAGGAACAAAGTTTGATAATAATATACTTTCGCGTAGACTTTTGCGGTTTGGTTTAATTATTACGTCATGATATTTGACCGAGTACTTACAGAGCTCTGAGCGTATGTAAAAACTTATTCTCACGATCATAATTAGAGATTACAGTTCCAAAGATTATTTTCAATCCCGAGATTTATATTCGCAATCCCTGTTTTTTATTATTTGCTTTCTCGTACAAGGTGGTTAGTTGTTAGTAATTTTTAACATTGAAGTTAATCCCTCCAAGCCAAAACCCGCCCCGCACCACACTCGGTCATAATCGAGCGTATCATGGGACCCTACAGTGGTGATGTGAAGCATCTATTTCAATTTTTCCTGGGAATGCCCTGGGAGAAAATACCCAAGGGCCAAGACTGAGGTTGCTATGCTCAAAGTGAGCTCTGACTGAGTTTAAAAAAATTATTCTAATGCAAGTTGCCAGGGAGAGAAAAGCACATGAAAATTACGAAAAAGAAAATAAATTTAAGGTATAACAGAGAAAACGAAGCTAATCATGCGGACAGCAAAATTTTTTAACATATTATAGAAGTTAATCCCTCCATACCAAAACCCGCCACGCACCACACTCATTCTTAATCGACCGTGTCGCGTGGCCCTACATTGGCGATCATCTAGTTCAGTTTAAGGTTGCTACGCTTAAAGTGAGCTTTGACTGAGTTTAAAGAAGTTACTTTCTAATGCAAAGTGCCGCGGAGAGAAGAGCACAAGGAAATAAAAATAAAAATGATAAAACAAAAATAATGAAGCTAATCATACGGACAACAAAAATTATGTGAAGAGATCTTCACGCCCGCAGTAAGACGCCGCAATTTTTTAAATGCAAGATAATTGGCCTTAGTAGCAACCAAGTCGGACGGCCCGATGGGCCCAACAGCTGGTTGGACCGACCTGAGCATCTCCTCCCGTTCGAAGCACATTCTAAGACATTCCCAGAAGATGTGGTTCCTCCGCATGGACATGTCGGACGGCTTACAAGTTTAAGCTCAAAGAGCTTGCCAGTGAACCTACCATGTCCAGTCACAAATTGACTGGTGTGATGGTCAGGAGTCAGATATTTGGTTATCTCCAATCGCCATTTAATATTTGGAAAAAAACATATATGTGTGCCGGCCCATGGTTGATTCATCCCATCGTCGCTGCCAGGTCTTCCACGCCGTGTCAAGCGTCATGAGACGTATTGTCCGCTTCAACGAAGTTACTTTTTCAGCAACAAGCCGAGGAGGCGGGGCAAGGTGAAAGTCACCAACAACGGCCTCCTCGCCTTTGAAGAGCATCGTTGACGCGCCCCTGACCTGTATGTGAAGATCTAGTGGAAGAATGCCGGCCAGGACCGGGAGCGCGACCGTAGAAGTTGTTCGGTATGCCTTGGTTATGGAAAGCAGCGCACTGCGCTGTCCGCTTAAATGAGTGGTTCTAAGTTTGACACTTTTCGGGATACGCAAGCAACACGCACTAGCAGCGTAGACGGCGATCTTAAGCGCCCTTACTTGGAAGTCCCATCCATCACCAGCCATACGGCCCACCCTCTGGAAGGCCCTCTCAGCCTTATAGACTTGGGTAAAGGCATGGTGATGGAAATTTAGCATAGTATCCATTTGGATGCCCAGGTAGGTGACGATCTTTGACACTTTCACTCTCGTGTCACCGAAACGCACTATGGGTGGCCGCTTACAGTTTAGTAGTCCCGGTCCTTTCAGGACAATGGATTATATCTTGTAAGGTGCGAAAGATAGTCTGCTTACTTTACCCCACGCCGCAATTGAGTTTAAGGCTTCGCCGACGGCACTCTCAATCTTCGCCCTGCTGTCGGCCTCCACCAACAGCAGCGCATCGTCAGCATAGGCGATGACAGTGGAATTGGTTGTACGCGGGATCCTAAGCGGATCGTCGAAGAGCACGTTCCAGAGGAGGAGCCCGAGGACAGAGCCCTGGGGGCAGCCCATGCTGGTGAGCCAAATTTTTAACAATCACAAACACCCAGGCTTTGAGAAAAACACATAAATAATATTGTGCCCTCATCGGAGATCAAACCCAGAACTCTTGGGTGGAAGGCCAGCGCCTTACACACTACACCACGAGGGTCGCCCGTTTTTTTTTTATTTTGTAATTTAGAAAATCATACATAATAATAATATTGAAATAATATTTTTTTAAATATTTGTAAGTAGGTATATAAATATACAAATCTCAACGAAATGTATCACCGTATAATAATTATGACACACCAAAATGTCTGCGTATAAAGCGTAAACTGTTTTTGACCATGCCCGATCCTAATATGATCATATATGGGCCTCCACAGAGCGGAGGTTCTTTACTAACAGATTTTGTTTATACGAGAAATGGATGTTAGCCACTTGCTCAACCTATTCATACAAAAAAACCAACTCATACACAAATTGAAAAAAAATGTGTACTTGCCAGACCCAGATACGAACCTGGGACCCACGACGTTATAGTATGACGCATAAGCCGCGCGGCCATCGTGGGTGTATATCATAGATAATACATAATATTATATTACGTCATTAGTAACTATATCCAATTGCATCCTATTGAAGTGATAATATGTGATCGTGATCAATAATTCTAAATTTCAAACCACTCCAACAAAAATAATAATGATATCTGACACATTCGTGATTAGTTTGTGACAGCTATGAAACATAATATTTTACAGGTGTTGTATTATTATTTAAATTTATTATGGATAGTACATAATAAGTGAGTAAATAAAGATTAATACAATTCATTGATTTGAATATTTCCGAAAAATAGTGTTAAATATTGTTTAAAGTCAGTGAAGTGAATTTGAACCAAATCAATTAACGATATTTAAAAAAAAAAGTATGGAGTTGCATAGAAATTATATTTGTAATATATTATGATATCTCCAATTAATGATTCAATTACTTTAAAAATATACAAATAGTACATCATGAAATTTAATCGTGAAAAATTAAAGAGAAAAAAGTGGAAGATCTCGCAGGTGTGAAAAAAATTAAGTAGAAATGTATAACAATCAACAAAAGTGGCGTTTACGCAAAAAATTCGTGCGCTTTTCTACACTTTGTTCACTTTATCTTCCAGTTCACTGCAACTTTTTATTTCTTTATAACAACGAGTAGTTTCATTTTTTTTATCAGAAGCAGAATTGCCATCTTTTTTTTATGCTGATTATAATAAATACAAAGATGTAAAAATGATAGTAATTCTAAAAAACCCTAATACACAGAACATTTTTCATTTTGAAACATCAAAAATATAGTAGTTTTTAATTATTCGGCGTAAAATTAAAGAATCGTTTAATATTACATTTTTTGCGGAATCATTCGGTTGGCAACACTGACGTGATGTTTATCATAACCTACAATAATTATATAATATATATAATATATAATTAATAATAATAACTTGAACATAATCATCAAATTATAAATCTCAATTTATATTATTTGATTTAATGACTCTCTTAGCGTGTTATATTACGTCAGTAAAATATTAAACGCCCACGGTGGCCACGTGGCTTAAGCGTTGGACTACGATGCCGTGGGTCCCAGGTTCAAATCCTGCGTCTGGCAAATACATATATTGTTTTTCAATTTGTGTGTGTCAGGGTATGGACCTAATACGTTGAGAAAATGGCTGACATCCATTCCTCGTAAAAAACAAAATCTTTCAATACAAACCTCTACTCTGTGGAGGCCCATATGATCCTATTAGGATCGAACATCGTCGAAAGAAAAGAAGAAAATATTACAAAAAATAACTGTCCGCTAATTATAAGTCAGTTAATTAGGTTGGGCATGCTGCCTCGATTTAACATGTAGCACTCAGACACAAAATCATCTCACAAAGACCATTTGCATAGTAGGCATAGATGTGACTAGGTGTCTGCATATTAATATCAAAATAAAGATTTCGTGTAAGCGACGCCCCTGTAGAAGAAGATAGCCCTGGCTCAATAATCTCAAAAACTGGTTTGAGCTTCACTCCTTCCCTGTTTAGAGTGGCGAGAAAAAATGAAAAAATAAAGCCATGCGGATAAAAGATGTCGCATAGAAAAAGGAAGAACAGCTCAAATAGCAATATAAAAACAAAAAATAGCAATAATCAATACATAAAATATTATGCTAAATATGAAGGAAAAAAAATATTTCCAAGATTAAATTCGCTCCGAGTATTAACAGAAGCACTGATTTAGCACGCTTGAAGCTGTCAGATTTATCCTGAATAAATGATACCATCCATTGAAATACGAGAAAGTTAATCATATTTGTTTGAATAAACCAAAATAAGTTAAGCGATGCAAAAAAAACACTTCCACTGACGATAGGCGGCCGGAAAAGTTTGAAGCTTCTGGTTTCCTGGATCAATGCTTCTTAAACTATTTGGAAATAAATTCATATAAAGCAATATTAAATAAAATATAAGCTTCATTTTCTTTTAAAAAATTACGAAATATTTTCATTCAAATTAATATTCGTATCCAGTAAATTTATTGTACGAATACATTATGGCCGAAAACATTAATTTAGAGCATGAGACATAATATTATGAAGGGCACAATATGTATTAAATGAAACTTTCAATTTTCCATTAATATCAACTGAATTATATGATTCTCAGTTTGGACGGGTATTTCATGGCATCTCGGCCTTAGTTATCGATAACTGAAAATTATAATAATGCTACTATAATAGAAAAATTCAATCTATGGTCTTTGAATCATTTATTGACAATCGTTCCTACGGTCCAATGAAAACTAATTTTAAATTAACTTATATGATGAATTAATTTGCTTTCTATAATCAACGTCTGATTTGGATGATTTTCAGTATAGAAACATATTTTATGATACTAAATACTAATGTAAAATTAATTAATCTTGATATTTTTCAATTTGAAGCCGATAAATAATTACCAATATGGCGGCCAAAATATTTTTTTTCTTTAATTATTATCTTCCGCTTTCTTGATGTCACTCGATCTAGCTAAATTTTATTCGCAATCGTTGACTCGACCCGTGATTCCTGGTTGACTGGTCTTGTGACAATAATAAATAAGGATGTGAGGTAGATAGGGAAATAAGGAAATATTTGCCCAAACACTTACCTAATTGATTTTGTAGAATGCTGAGTTAACGTTAAACTTAATTTTGTTTAATTATGTTCATTAAATACCAAGATGGCAACCAAAATGACACCGGCTATGATGTAAACTAGTTCGAAGTTAATGTTGAGAGTTTTTTATTGGAAGTTACAATTTTCTATAATTACCATCTGTTTAGATTGATTTTTAGGTTACTGTATTTCAAGGTGCTGAAAACTAAGTTGAAATTAAACAAAAAATTGCAATAATTTTGATTGCAGTAAGTGATGTTGCCTCAATAAATAAGACTTACTCAGATTTATTTCGCAGCTTACTTCTGGCTGACTATTAAAAATGTCAATAATGTTAATATAAAGAAAAATTCAATCTATGGTATTCGAAACATTATTTGACAATCCTTCCTACAGTCCGAAGAGGTAAACTTTTATTTATCAACTCGTTAAAGCGGTGCTGGCGTTTAGATGTTTTTTTTCTGTTTGTTGTTGTTGTCGTAGTTGCTTTCGCCGTTGTTTGTCGTTGCTGTTTGTTGTTCCTCGTTCACTTCACTTTGCTACACTTATATGAATTTAAATTCGGTTTTCTCGCTCCGTCTACCCTCTTTGTGCTACGAACTATTGTTCGAATCGCGCTGCATTTCGCAAAATAAATGTGTCCTTATTTAGAACAATTGCATAGGCTTTCTTTGCTTTTTCTATACATACCTTATTATACACATCGATGATAATATTCAAACTTATTTATTTTATGTAATATAATGAACACTACAAATTTCAAATTCAAAGCGTTTACGATGTGATATAAAAATAAATATAAAGACAGAGTTATATGAGTAAAAACTAATGACATCATTGGTAAAAACATACATCGAACCACAACGAGTGAACGAAGTAGACTCTATTTTAAATACATTATTAAACATCGTCCACCTAATCTCACCCTCACGTTAGTGAAATATATCAATATCCGAAGCGATTTGATAAACCATACTTATTGGCTTCTCAATTTATATAACCAATTATATTAACATTACCGTAAAATCGTCGGAAAAATATATATAACTGAATACTGATCACTTCTACACTTTCAATTACACTTTGTAAAAATACCTGAGAGAAAGTTAGTCGGATAAAGGTACGTATCCATAAAGTCTTAAGTAAATCTCTCTCAAAAGTTTCTTCTAATTTTTTTCCATCATAAGGTCATACTTCAAAATGATCCGAGTCCTAAAGCGTAATGCAGAGTTGTCGACGCTAAGCAGCCGCTCTAACAAGAATAATATTATGAAATACTTTACATATTTTTTCTCTCTTCCACTTAGACATTATAATAAAAATAATAATACATTATGTTTTTCTCACTGAACTTAGGTCGCTGAAAATTGCTTCTTAAAG
Source organism: Rhyacophila brunnea (assembly GCF_057557595.1). Taxonomy (NCBI): domain Eukaryota; kingdom Metazoa; phylum Arthropoda; class Insecta; order Trichoptera; family Rhyacophilidae; genus Rhyacophila; species Rhyacophila brunnea. The sequence continues at coordinate 31,925,617 of NW_028232752.1, forward strand.
ATACGCGAGTATCCAAATGACTTAAGCCAATAGTGCATTAATATTTTTTGTCTTCAACCTTTATAATTAATTGTTTTTATTTTCATTTCTTTTTTGATGGTTTTCCACGACACTCGGTCCTCAGTTGCCAGCAACAACTCTCGGGCGCCCCTCCACAATAAAAGTCTAGTCTTTCTACGCATCTCTTCCCCTCTTAGAATATGTTAATTAAATACCTATATTATTTAAAACATGATAATTCTATTATTAATTGAAATAGGTAAAATCCAATCAGTAAATAAATTGATAACAATACTTAATGTGAGATAAGATGTAGTTGGTTTTAAAAAAATGTGGGAAATCTACTGCCGCATCTTTGCTAAAATAGTTGATAATTATTAATCATGGCTCCAGTGTTTTTGTTTCGGACGAAGTACTGCATTGACACCCATTCGGTTTCTCTGTTTTTTTTTTGTTTGTTTTGCCGAAATAGCCGACAAAGTGTTCTCACAAATATATATATTATATTATAATATATGTACATATTGTATTCGAAAATGTGGACGATAATTTAATAGCTTTCTATTTTATATCTGTATACCAAAGTGCCATCAATAGACAACTCAAATAGTATCCTTATTCTCGACTATAAATTGCTCATCAATTGACGTCATCCACGAAGGAAATCTTTGAATAAGGAGTTACTTTGATTTTTTCCATATGCATTTTAAAACAAGAGGTAACTATTTGCAAACTGGCGGTTGAAAAACACTGGTTTATACTATTTCACACAGTTTTCATAAAATTTTATTTACTCCAATTGCTTTCCGGTGTTATCAGTCAATTATTGGTGGAAATACATTGTATTGATTAAAATAAAAAACAATATAATTTATTAGTCATTCCACTTCTTATAATATTAGTCAGGTAATTATATATTCTTTACGAGTTGATAATGTATTCTTGAAGAGACCGAAACCGGTCTTGATTAATATTAAAATACGTGAAATTGATACTGTATATTGTATTTTATTTTAATTAATAAAAATGTAAGTATATGTATATTTTTTTCGACCATGTGCAATTCTAATAAGATCACAATATGGGCCTCTACAAAGTGAAGGCTTTGTATCAACAGATTTTTTTTACAAGAAGTGGATGTTAGCCACATGGCCAATATATTAGGTTATTATTAACACAAATTGAAAAACAATATGCTTACTTGCCAGACCCTGCATTCGAATCTGGGACCCACGATGTTATAGGCCGACGCTTAAGCCGCGCGGCCATCGTGGGGCCGTTATTTTTTGGTAAAAAAATAATCTTCCAGTAAATTAAACTGTCTAAATAGTACAAAAGATTAAATATAATAACTAACATAATTAAGTGTTTCTTAAACGTTATAATTATTAACCATTCTGTACTTAAAATCTTTTTATATTGTAACACATTCATCCTTTCATAATAACCGTGTTTTATTAACTTGTTTATAATATTATTGATAGTATTACAAACAATAATTAAAATCAGTAATTTTATCCAGTCGTACCCCTGCATCATATTTTCTGATATTAAAAATCTCTACTTACACCTCTGGCTTCAATAACAGTTTACTTTGCTACCAACTTGCTCTATCAAATGCCTGCACCTACATTAGTATGCAAATATCCTAGATGATGTACCTGCTTTAATCATTTCTAGCTCCACGCTTTAAGCTAAGTACAGAGAATGATATACCTAAAGGATTAGACACACTTCAAGATACCACACCCTTCCTCTGGGATATTATCTTAAGCCAAGAAATTTGTGTGGGTTAATTAATTAATTATTTAATAATCACACCTATGAATATGCAGTGTTTCCATTATATTATTCTACATACATATTTTTTACCTTTTACTTCACAAAAAGACTTCCTAAATTTCTTCTTCATTAAAATGTTAGATAGTTTATTAAAAGTTTATTAAAAATTTAAATTAACATCTTCTTTTAAATCAAAAAAAAAATTAAAACAATGACGGTTTTTCCGGCTTACGGTTTTCGGTTCAGCAAAATTTGAAAATTTTAAAATATTTTCAATACGCGTTGTACCTACGACAATGTAACGATAACTGAAGTAGGAGTAATATCATCTTAACGCGCGTGTTTGAACATGTACCGAACCGAAAAAAACGATTTTTTTTTCGTTTCAGTTCCGGTTTTCGGTCCGACAAGAATAACGGTTTTAATAATTTTCGGTTCCGGTTCGAAGCCCTGGTATTAACAGACTTTTATTTTTACTAGAAATGGATGTTAGCCATTTGCTCTACCTATTAGGGCATTGCTCTGGGTCCAAACAAAAATTGAAAAACAATATGTGTATTTGCCAAACCTACGATTCAAACCTGGGACACACGACATTAAAATAATAGTGTTAATTAAAAAAAAAATACAATTTTGACATTTCAAGACCTGACTTTGAAGGTGACCTCACTGTATTGGATTCAAACACACCAGATCCTAATTCGAATATCTTCCTAGTTATGTCGCATGTGTTAGAGCCCTATGCAGAATCCAAGATTTCGATCCTAAGGATAAGTCACCGAAAAGCATGACTTAACTAGACAATCCTGAGTATAGAGTTAAGGAATCCTTAACCATAGACTACTTTTGTTATGAACACGCCCCCTTCTGTATTACCATTTACCACTGACAGCTGCTGTCAAAATAAATTCGCATGACTATAAAACAGTCCATACACTCAAATTCATTTAACAATGTATCTCAATATGGATATTGATAGTTTTAATTCGTTTGGCATGTACTTGCAGAATATTATTTTACAATTATACGCCAGCCCGCAGAAATACAAGATGCCAGATGATAGAATGACACTTGACGCTAGTGTTACCATGTTAAAAAAATATCTTGCGGTGCCTGTGGAATCACGTATAATGACTTATAACGGAAACATAAGAATATTATAATTAAATATTAATATGTATTTATAGTTATTGCATTTATAAAATGCAGTTGTCATATTTTTGTCATCGTTTAACAATTATAAAATAATTTACCTAAACTATAGGAAAGAGAATTTTTAAATATGGTATTATTTTCAATAAAAATGATTTTAAGGAAGGACAATGTTTTCTGCTAAGGAAATTTTAGTTATGACAAATGTTTCTGCATTCCGCTCTTAGGTAGGAACTATTTCGTCCACCCTCATTGCACACCTTAAATGCATTCATATGTTTTCTTATTATTTAAGTATATAGTTTTATTAAGATATGCGCGATACGCTCAAAATAAATATTTAATAAAATAAAATTTATAATTCACATAAAGGATTAGTGTTAGATTAGAAGTCAACAAAAAATTGTATTTCTTTACCTTTTTAACCATGCAAAAATACAAGAAAAAAATAATGAATTCCTACGCAATGCCGGCACTCCCGTCCATTTATGGCTCACTATATACCATGGCATACCAGTTGAGAAGCTCGTGAGATACAGTTTCTACCACAGAACAGATAATAAATAGAATTCCGATGGGCTATATTATACCAGTGGTGGCCAAACCATGGCGCATTGGATGATTATAAGTGGCGCATTCCATCTTTACGCCTACTTATTCTGTACACGCCATAACTGAATCCATCTTCATATTTTCAACACTATAGTGGTGATTAAAAGCAAAACAAGGTCTCGAATTACTGAATCCAATTTGAAGAATTCTCTGCTGCTCTCAGTAACAAATTTAACACCAAACATTGAAAGACTAGCGAAATCGAAACGCTCAAAAGCTCTCAGTGTTACATCCCGCTCAGAGCTCTCTCTCTCTCTCTCATCACATTCAACAACTGTGGTCCAGAGTTATCTTCATAAAATGAGACTCTTCGGCAGCTATAGTACCATCAGTTAGGTCCAGGATAGCGACACCCTCTCGTCCAAGAGATCATTTCTGACTATTGTAGATTGGTGCTCCAATAAACGTGTGTTTTTTGAACTGGCATAAATTAAATAATTTAATTGCGTGATTGAGTTATTTCTTTTCCTCCCCTAAGCGAAGAAGATCCTACCCCTATCCCTATTTTCCAACCCCAATCGTGAACATAAGAAGGTAGAAAAGGTGTTTGAGTTGTACGGCGCATCTGAACTCATCTGTGAAAAAAATTGGCGCATGGTATGCAAAAAGTTGGCAACCACTGATATATACCAAGACAGTAAATTTTGACGCAGGGTTTTTAATGTGTGAGTGTCCTATGAACATCAACCATGCATTATAGACGTGAAATAGTGTGTGTAATACACCAATATTAAGTGGGCGTCAAATTACACCATTATTTTTTAGTTCCCTGGTTTCTACCAATGGATACTTATTTACTATATTATATAGAGGCACGTTTTATTGAATTACTTTGAATAACTTATTGCCAAAACTAATATTACTTCTGAGAACTATGATATTTACTGATTATGTCATGTTTTCAAGAACATTTGATTCTTCGGGCTATTCCTTTCTGCATGAGAAAACATATTAATAGCAGTCCTCGGTTTAACACATCACTAGATAGAAACCATTTAGTGCGATAAACTTAATTGTACAATATTGTTTCTCGTAAAACTGTTACGCTTGACTGTGCTTTGTTTTAAACAATAGTTACTTTTTCCCGGATAATAGTAATGCCTTACAAATTCGTTATTTTCACCTTTTCAGGTCGATAGTTCAGAAGCAGATATTCTAACCTACTTACTCCAAATAGACGTTTATATCGATTGATATTTTCTATCACCAGCAGCAGTGACGTTCCTAGGCAAAGTGCCTAGTGCCTAGAACAGAAATTTTTTGTCCATGTATTAAAATGTGAACTAATAAACCCCTCCTGTGTAATTAATCGTATTTCCGTTTTCAAATGAGGAATGTCCCCAAATTTATCATTTCATTTTAGGCTTTCGTGGTATAAGGATCTGTCAATTTACGCAATTTGAAGCTTTTTGTAATAAAAAAATATATCTAAGACGATCAGGAGTGATGTTAAAATTATGATTAGTAAAATTTTGGTTTAATGTAAAGAAGAAAAGGAGTCTTGTCTAAAAAGAGAGCCGATATATTATTTAAACACGCGTTGCCGCCATAACAGGTACGTCACTGAGAAGTCTTCTAAATACTACGGCGACTTCTTGTCATCCACGAGATTTTGTTGTCGGACAGTAAGTAGACATAATATAATGACACCCCCTTTCATTTTGAAATCCAAATTGTCTGCAAATTCATTAGATATTTTATTATTTATTATCATATATCTATTGATAATTATTAAAGCTTGTCCATTGAACCTACTCTCAAAAAGAGGAGGTTTTAGATAAGCGAAGGCATGTGGTAGGTTTAGAGGTACTCCTGTCAAAATGTTGCCTGTGCGATATACCGTCATTATAACATGTATTACATTACCCATAACAATAGTCATCTTGTAATACTCATTACTATTGCTCTGTTGTAATATATTTTGTATTCGTTTCTTCATTCACCGCCCGTTATAATATGCCGCTCGTATGCAACGCACGATCTGCTTATCCACACGGAATGATATTAAGTAACAGACATGCCTGCATCCGCTAGCTTTTCTGCAATTCGTATAAGTACTTATATAAGAGCCCTGCATTGATTCGTAAAATTAAAATTTATCATATCTAAGTATATCACTGCTAATATTATTATCTTTATATTAATATTATTGTCTATTCCAGTGGTATTTAGTTTTTTTTTTCATGGCGCCCTATAAAGTCAAAATTATTGGAATGGGAGAGCGCACTATTCTTCAAGTTGTTTCTATATTCTTACATTCAATCTAGAAGCAGCCAATTGATATGTATACCTAGGCAAAATTTTGACAAATAGAATGAAAATACCACCCCATAGTATCTGCATTATTTTGCCATTCTTACGGATGCAGTCAAAGCTTTTTTTAAATTTTGACAGACATTATGACTATAATATTATCATCGTTAGCACCGCTGGTTAAAATTTTATTGAGTACGGAAACTACTTTAAAATTATGTAAATATTTAAGTTACTTTCTTCTAAGATGTTACTGCATCAACCTTCATTAATTTTCTAAAACCCATGTAAACTTATCCATATTAGTTTCGTTGAAATATTATTTTTTGTTGATAAGGTTAGATATGTGCTGTTCAAAAACACATTAATATTATGATACAAAGCATTGGGTCATATATAATAATAATTGTGAATGTGTATCACCACATTGTCTCGCTTTCAATTTTCAAACAATTTACGACGCCCCCTAGGTATTTTATGCGGTGCCCAGTTATAATATATTGGAAATAAGATTTTTAATTAATTTTGATCCAAACTATATTAGGTTTGTGAAAGTAAAAGCAATTTACAGTTAAATAGATCATTTTGACATGATGACATCTGTATGATTCCATTTCTCGTGGCTCGTATTGCCAGGAGTATTAGACATACATAAATTAGATTTAATTTCGCACAGTAGTGTGGTTACGCCTATTTTCGTCTTCTTTAAGAGGTCCAGCTAGTCTTTGAAGAACATTATCTTAGTTTTTCGTCTGGTTTCATACAATGACATTAATATGGACGAAGCATCTGGAAAAAAAATGACACTCACTTTTTTGTCGGGTCTGCCGAATGGTTCGGTTCGAACGGGTTCGCTTAAATGAACATTGACAATAGAAAAACTGTTCTAACGCCATTACAATAATGGTGATAGGTATTGCTATAAATTCCCTATGCGCGATATCGCATAATGGAAATTGCGTGACGTCTACCTATACATGTACGAATGTCGCTATGCGAGAAATTACTTGCTAGCTACTGTATTGAGTGTGTCGTCCATTAATAATGTCATTGGTTTCATGTAACACATCCTTATTTCCTTGTGATTTGAAATAATATTACATTTTATTAACTAATTTATGAACAAATAAATAAACATTTTAATTTTATAAAACTCTAATTGAAAAATTCTCAAATCATAAATGCATCCAAAAAAAACTACCATCATTTTTAATAAAACTTAACACTCGTGGTGGTATTAGTATTAATAATTAATTATTTTAGGTAACGAATCCCTCATGTTTCAAAATACATCGAAGATAAAACATTTTTCAACTTTATGTAATCAGTAATATGTCTCGCCCATCTGATGCCAGTTATTTTTATAGACGTGTCTAAGCATCCAAAAACATGAACATCTTATAAAAAGCAGTGTTGTTCAATCATCTCACACCAATGCACACTAATTAACATTTTTCACAATTTTCATGACACACTAAATAATAAGTAGGTAATATTCAGTAAGTATATCATAAATTTTATCCGTACCTATTACTCTTTTAAAAATCTTAAATTCACATAATATTGTATATGAGATAATATTATTTCTTATTAAAATTAAATTTTCATACATATTTTTTTAAATCCTTAGAAACATATATTTAAAAAAAACCAAAAAATTTGGACATTGATAGATTCTTACTCATATCGTTCACTTTATGTGTGAGTACTCTTATTCATGAACCTGCCGACCGATACATCTTTCATAAGTTTCAGGGGTTATTTAAAAGAATTGACCACCCTAAAGTCTTGCATAAAAAATAAAATAAAAAAATATATATCAACTGACACATTATTCCATAAGAATAAATAATTTTATGGGCGTTACGTTAGGGCTTAGTTTTCTTATATTTTAATATAATTGGCGATAATATTGTGGATTGTGTTTGAGAAATTTAAGTTTATTGAGAATGGTGAATTGAGGAATGTATTTCAGGCACTAACCTAATGATGATGAGACACAGTGGCGGCTCGATGGCATTCTAGGTGGTTGGGTTTAGCCATTTTTTTAAATATACACACCTACAAAGTATCATACCTCATATTATACATTATGTATCAAGCTAATTATTATAATATGATTTTATTAATGAGTAAATGAGTAATTTTTCAAAATAAATAATATGATTATCTGAGCCGTCACATCTAAAAAGTATGCTTAATAATAGTAACTTAATTAATAATAATACTTATTATAGAATTACCATTAATAATTATTATAAACTACGACATACAGTGAGCGTTTTTATTCATCATGGAGTTATTTGCCTGGGGATAGGACTGAGTGACCCCGGTCACCGAAAAATAGACGCTATAGCTTTTTTTAATTTGTACATAGGTGTCATCGTGGAATAGGGCGTATTTAATTTAATTAATTATTTTAATATTGCGTAATCGTCATTTTTTTATTACATAATTTAGAATTATTACTTTATTTATTTTTATAATAATAATAAATATATATTTATACAATTTCGACGGGTTTAGATGGATCAAATAAATTAAATACATGTAATTAAGTAGGTATATTATTACAATGATAAAAATATCGAACGTGTATTTTTATCATTGTCTTATTATTATCATTTTGTTTGATAACGATGTGGGGATGGTCCCTACGAACCCTTAACGTAGAGCCGCCCCTGATGAGACACCTGGACTCTTCCACTAAGGACCTCGGAATACTCACTCGCACACTTGTTTTGTCTGAATCGGTTTCTCGCATGGCGGGTCATAAAATTGTTTAAATGTTGGCCCGGTAGTTGTCGTATTGTTATTGAATATGGAATATGCCTGGAAGACATAAATGATTTGAAAGTGGAAAGTGAATACCATAATATTGGCGCAAATATTTAAATTAAACTTATTCTTTATTAGATCGTTTATCAAAAATAATTATATCTTTTGATTAAAGTTAGGTAATCAATTCTTTCAATGAGATGCTTACTGTCGTTTCAGAGAAGACAATTTATATATCTGACTCAATGCTCTCAAATGTTAACGTATACACAAAAAAATGGAAATAAACGCTAAAAATATTATTAATATCGCCGCCAATGTTTACGGCCTACGTCCCAGTCACTTGCGGCACACCAGTTGAAAAGCTCTGCTGCAAAGTATCGGCCAGCTTAAACTCCTACTAATACATATCCCCTCGCAAGTACAACTTGCGAAAAGCTCCCTCGCCTCGGCCAGGCGTAGAGACTTGTACAAGAGTGGAGACTTGTAAGACTTTTGTACAAAACAAATGTAAGGAGAGATATTTTCTCGGCTGTCGGAAGCTGTCGGGGATGTAAGTTTGTCGAGTCAGTGGCCGGTTGAAACTTTCTTCTTGGAAGCATTTCCATGACATGCGGTCAACTATGATTTGCTACACGCTCATGACAGCTGGGCTTTTATGGGTTAAGTTTGAATTTAAACTATAAACTACGGTATGCACTTGTTGTATGCGAAGAATCCATTATAACTTTTTTGTTTGAGTAGGTAAAACACCTCAATCTCGGGGTAATTATAATTTTATACACCGCCTTCACAGCAAAGCTTTTATGACCTAAGTTTAAATTTCAACTTTACATATTGCAAGCTACATAAGGCTAACTACTTTTCAAATAATTATATTGACCTACGTCGTGATATGTTTCATATTGAATTATCAATATCAGTGAAAAACAAAAAAAATATAAAGTATGAAAACCGAAAAATGCCGTGTCCGCTTACGAATTCGAGTGTTTGTAATGCGGTCGTACCAGTGTACCCCTAGAATTTGGCGGACACATCGATTGTCAGCTCAAAAACCGAGACAATCAATTGAGGTATCACGAAGAGGCCCTTCCTTCTTTCACCCTTCATCGGTGATGAAAGGCGCGATAGTTTGCGATGGACCAAATTAAGTAGCGTGAAGTTGTGCTTTCCTTATGCCCCAACGCTGGGGCATGACAGAGTGAAGTAGTAGTAGTATCAAGACACTCTCATTATTTTAGAAAATATTTATTAAATAAAATAAACAATTTTAAATATTTAATATAATATATTATGTTATTTGTGAATTGAAATTTCATATTATGTTCAGAGGTTTTAAAAAAAATCATGTTAAAGGATATCAAATATCAAAAGTTTTCACCGAAATATTTAAGAAATAAAATCGGTAATTGTCTGTTTTTTATACCACTTATTTGGTCGAAATAATTATGTAGTTATAAAACTGTAGTTTAAGCCATACAATTTTTTATACATTTTATTTTATATTACTCATATTTTATTTATTTATTATTATATTTTATGCAGTCGTACCAAGTCCACATCAGCTTAAACACGTTTTTTTCTGCAACATTTGTTTGATCGAAAACTTTCTAGTAAAATTAATTAACATCTATGCCTGCGCTCGAAAAAAATACATACGATAAAATTATGTTTTTTTTTCACTACTTTGTTCTTTCTCAAGTTGATTTACTTATACTTTTTTTCTAAATGTCTTGTTGTGAACATCTTGAATTATTAATTTTTTATGTGCTCAATGTGTGTTTATTTTAATAAATAAATAAAATCATGAGCATTTACATAGGCCGTGAATTACGGATCATTTCGTGACTATTATTAACGCAAATTGCATTGCTTTCTCTTGCTCTCCGCCATCCTCACTATGTCTTGTTTAGTGCCAAACTATCTAACCTCACGTTTATGTGGTATGTTTATAGATACTAATATAGACATACGATTGAATACACATTGCCAATTGATGCATACGTGCAATTTGTAAGCATCTTTATAGATGCCAAAAATGAAAAAAAAATCTAAAGTATTAAAGCCAATCGTCGAACAAAATTAACTATTCATTTAATTTACATAATCTACCTTCAATCGATAGTACTAACTTTTATAATAATAATTATACTAATATATCATTTGTGTCACTCTATTATGGAAATTCTTGTATTTAAATTAGGTTTAGGAGAAAAACGTTAAATAACCAGTTAGTAGCTACGATTTATTTTTCACTGGTACGGTATGATTAATAAATTAATCGTAAAGTACCTACATTTATTTTCATCACTACACGGATTATAAAAAAATATATTAAGTACAATAATTTGCTTTTTAATTAATTACTTTTTTATTCAATGAGTAATTCGCAAGATTTAAGAATGTAACATTCTAATTATTGAACATACATAATTTTGAAAACACTTCTGAGAAAATATATTATTACCAATAGAAAAAACCACGCACATATAAGAGCCATTAGTTAAAATTTGTCGTTATTAAGTATGGTACTTTTATCATAGTGGTCTATGTGCGTGGGCGCGAAACCCTAGAGATGCAGGTTGGATTCCTGCGGGGTTTTTCAATTGGTTATAATATATTTTCTCAGAAGTTTTTTCAAATTTTGTTTTTTATTTACATAACGTAAGGCAATAGTCGAATGAGCTATAAATTTAAGTCTTAATTTATTTATCGACAATAAGAGCATATTGCTTCATTTTAAAACAATCAAATAGTGTAATACTCACTTTTTCGGTGTACCACAATTTCACCACATTAAAAAATTGCCACGTTTGCGGACAATGGATAACGAAAGAGAGCAAGCGTATTTGAACACGCTCAGTTGGCACAACTCTAGTGACAAAGCGGTGACGGAATTTTAAACGGCTTCATGAGCACATCACTATTTTCCGGAAACGCAAAAGGCCGCGAGAAGTTCGAAATTCGAACGTCCGCGGATATTCGATTAGAGAATGCTTTGTATTATACTGCAGGGGCGCATTATAGAGGTTTAATTATTTATTACCCAAACATAGGTAATTAATTGAAGTTAACGAATAAATTAAATTATTGAACAAGATAGGAGTTTAGTACGTGCTGCATTTTGTGAATTCATTAAGTTCAAAGCTGCATACATAAACAAAGGCAATCACTAATCGAATAGAAAAGTTAATACCTACTATGAAATTTCAATAGCTTATTCGAGGAATTACGACCAGGAATATAATAAAACTATTCTGAGAATGTATGAAATCAAAATTTGTAAATGTGTACTTGGATTTTTTTATATTGGAAGATATTTATTTCAAGGTGATTCGTCCCATTTTTCTCCTCACTTAAAACTGATACCGTTTAATTATTACATCATAGAAAACATACATATTATTTTATATTATTTTCATTGGATTTTTTATTTCTTATATTTCATTTTAACACGCAAATCCCAATAATTACTGTTAAGTTTCAAAACACCTTCGGCGAAAAAAACTTTCTGTGACAAACTTTTTTGTCTATATTTAATAAAAATACAAGATTTATAAATGCTTGAATAAATAAATTATCCATAAAAGATTACTAGTAAGGTTTTAAAAAATAATTTGAGGTAAAAGATAGTTTTAATTGTGTTTAGTAGACACATAGTTCCGTTATTATTTTTTTTTTGGATTCAAGATTATATGGGCCTACTCAGAGTGAAGATTTGTGTTAACAGATTTTTTTAACCAGAATGGTCAGCCACTTGCTCAACCTATTATGTCCATACTCTGACTTCAAATACACATTGAAAAACAATAGGTAGGTATGTATATTTGCAGTGACGTCTCGAATTGCCGCCCTTCGGCAACGCCATAATGCCGCCCCATTTCTTATACAATATTTTTATCATCCGTGCTCGTGTCGTTTCTGGTCACTAATAACGTCAAAGGGCAACGGAAGTAAACTAGACGTCGCAACAAAAAATTTAAGTCCTGTTAAACTCTTTATGCTAATTAATATATTTTGTTTCCAACCAGTGAACTGATTTTTTTAAAGGAAAGATATTTTTGTTATTAAGTAATCAGTTTAGGTAGTTATTTCTATATAAACCAAATGATTCTCCTCGATTTGCCGTCCTTCGAGTAACTGCCGTCCCCAAGCGACGCTCAATCTGCCTACTCCCACAGGACGTCACTGTTTATTTGTCAGACCTTTAAAATAGCGAACAAATGGATTGAACTTCATCATGGACCCGGACGGTGTGTGGAGATCTAAAATACATAATTTGAGGTATCTTTGTGAGCTTAATTTAATTAATCTGAAGACTTTGCAGTCATTATGATACCGTGACTTTTCTCGTTTTATAAATTACTATTTTATGACCATATAAAATATATTAATATCATAGAAGACTATTTATTATTGTAAACGTTGTCGAGTTAAAATTGAGAATAAAACCATGTTTGGTACATCAGCGCGTCTATAGTATACACAAGACTGCTTTTCGGCCTCTACGGTAGTTTTGTATCGAAATATTAGCAAATTGTAACAATTACAATAAATTAGTTGTAATTTTTACAATAAGTGCAATGTTTTAACAGCACCTCTCTTGGCTATGTTAACTTAAGAGCAAGATAGTCAGGTTTGACTGTTTAAACCTTATCACTTTAGCGATCGATAAGAATAGAATAGACCCCCAGATATTCGTGGTTATAATAGATTTTCAAATTATTATTTTGTCAACACGTGTATTAAATATATTTTTAATTTTCATTTTTATTATTACACTATGGTAACAATAATTCCTACCACTTATTTACATTACATCATGTCTGTATATTCAACTTACAAAATAAAAATTCCGCAATATTGCATAACCACATGAGATTCAATATTTCCGATACAAAAATGGAAACATAGATCAAAAGATATACGTTACAAGTACGTAATAACAACGTAAGTTACACAAAATGCAATGTCAAATAAATCAGTGAACAAACTAGTCGGTTTTCCGATTTTCCCGTTCGAACAACATGGCGCTATTCTTTCCTCTTTCGCATTCAAACATGAAAACATTTCACCGGCACTGGGTCTTCAACGCGGCGTGGGTAGGAGGGTGGGATATAACGCATTTTCATTAAGGCTTGTTGCCACAGCATGTCCGACATATGCCTTGGGGCATAACAATGACACAACTATTAGTAACATATTTTGTGTCATAATATACTGTTATTATACTGCTAAATAAATTCTTCTCTGACAAATATAATTTAGATATCGTTCGAAAATAATCAAACAAAATGGTTCAAAAATCAGCACTACAATATACTTATGCTTTGAATCTAAATATTATTAACACTAAAATATCCATTTTATTCAATAAACTTGAGGTTATTTTTCTAGGAAGATTTGTTTATATTAAGATTTGAAATCTTGCAAGTATGTCACAGCTCATGTGGGCAGAATATGTCCTTCTTTTAATCATGCCATCCCCTAGCAGAGGCCGTCCACTGTTGCGCCAAGTTTTAATTTATTACTTTATCCCAGTCGTATTGATTTACAATGTATAACTACTAGGCTTAGGGCACCCGAAAATATGAACTATTCGAACTTCGACCTTCTACAAGAAGCATAAAGACAGAGTAATGGGCGCGGAGCTATAAAACCTTTAGATATATATACACACCCATTATAAAAATTCGTATACTTAAACATTTTTCGCACATTTTTCCTTGCAGTTTTTTTTTGTAATTTCAATAATTTATTTATTTAAAAAAAAAACATTAAGCACATAACAAATTATTAATTGAAGACGTTCACAACTTGATAATTAGAATTAAGGGTACAGGTAAATCAAATTGGTAGAAAAAAACAAACTAAAAAATAATTTTATAGCAAAAGAAATAAAATAAAAAACAGCAATAATTCAAGAACAACAAATTAAACAACAAAATAGAATTTTAAAAACAAAATACACATTGCATCGACAAAACTGTCTACATCTCTAGGGAGTGTATTGATCAGAACCACAGCCCTCGATATTGGTGCCTGATGAGTCTGATATGAAGAAATAGTTTTCGCCCACAATAGGTCATGGCTGCCTCCACGCATCTAATTGACGGGTGCATAGAAATTCAAATTTTTCAGAATATCAGGATTGGAAACTATACCTCGTGAGAGCAAGAAAATAATCTTTAAGAGCTGAAGTGACCAACGAACTTTAAGAGAATGAAAAGCCAGCATGCCTTGAAGAAAGTTAGTCGGAAAATACTCGTTTGAGAAACTGTCAAAAGGAAAATATTCATATACTTACCTTAATACCCACTATGGTCGCAAACGTGTAACACATGGTTACACGTTTGAGTTGCGCGCGCCGCTCAACGCTTCCTCGACTTCGCCCACGTAAGACGCCCACTTATTATGATCGGAAATTTTCGGAAAAAAATACCAATATCGTAGAAATTTCTTTTGAATACGCTCTAAAACAAGCTTATACTACTCCTTATAAGGACTCCAGATAATGGACCCATATTCAAGAATACTCCATACTAATAAATGATACATAAAGTGTACATAAAACATTAACAATGAATGATGCAGTCCTTAATCAAGTGTAGTACCTAAGTGTCGGATAAAAAAGAATGAACATTAAAAATCACTCGCGTCGACACCATTTATTTTATATAAATTAAATTACAGATTATTGTTACCTTCGTCTAAATCACAAATACTTAACGGACATTTGAAAATATACATTGTTTTCAAATTAAATGGCAATGTTCTCATTTAATAAATATGGAGTAGATTTTTCATGATTTTCTTAGTCTGAGATAAGCAAAATCTCTACCACGAAAAGTTACACGAATATGTTGTATCTGAAACAACCCGACAGAATTATCCCATTGGCGGAAGTACCCCAGCTCGCGTACGGGTCGCATAGTTGAGCAAAGCCAAAGTTGTTTGCTGACGGCCAACTTTCGAATTCTGTTGTTGTCTGGCATGAACCTCCGACGGATGCCGACGTCCGATCCTCCGATTCGAAAACAGTATTTGTTTTTGCTTGGCCTTTTTAACTTTTAAGTTTATATATAAATATATATAGGTATGTATACTTCGATTTTATACTTTGAGTTCTGCCGTGGATATATTTAATTACTTTTAAACAAACTGCACCTACAATTTTTCCGCAACTTTTACCAATCAGTTCGACTACTAAAAAATAAAACATTCAAATTCTTTACAACATTTTTTTAAATCTCTTTGATTTATCATGGCGAATAATAATAATTATCATCATGACCATCGGCTCTACAGTCCAGTGTAGATCTTGATTGCCTCTCGAGGTGGTTTCCGCTCAGGTATTTTTTATGGTTAACTACACTAAACTATTTGCTTATTGTCTTGAGTTCATATTTGGATACAAGCACGTTATATAAAAACATTTTGTATTGTAAGTCATGCGTGGGATTCTAACACGTGATCTATAACTTCAGAAGCCTTATATTCTAGCAGTAATCTACCACGGATATTAACGTGGTGGTTAGGTACTACATTATCGGTTATGTACTTTTAGAATTTTAAAAAATATGTACATACTTAAATATCTACATAATAATACATGAAAAAGTTTGCGAAGTGTTAAGACCCCTGATTTAAACGCTAAGATGAAAACTTAAATTGATAAAAAACATAAATATTTTTTTACGAATATACAAAAATGTAGATTTCCCTTCCGCATGCCTTTCAGAGTTGCCAGAATTCAGTAATTAGAGTTTTATCTAAATTATCGGTTGTTTCAAAATACCTGTTCAAAATAATGTAGGTATGAAAACCGAGTGCCTGCATTCAATGAGAATTAAATAGATTTCCTTTAAAGTATATTGTTATATTCTCACAAATTGAATAAAACTATCCTTTTTGTTTGCTGGATTGATGAAAAATTATTCCAAGCATGGTTAACCCGAACTAATACATATTATAATTAGTTTTTAATAGACTTTGTAAATGGAACTCTCTTATATAGTATTTAATTAATTTAAATTGTGTAGCTTTTTTCAAAATACGTCTTTTTATATGTGGATATTATGCAAGTGCAGTATCAGGGAACACAAAATTAATGAAAAGTGAAATACCTAACGGGTGTGAAGTAACAGGAAACTGATTTCGAGTGTGGAGAGTATGGGATAAACTTAAGCACATGTCAAGAATATGTCTTGATAAACTTGTCATTCGTTTTAAAAACTGCTCTTAGTTTATGCACTGATGCGCATTCAATTTTGATGTATTTTAAGGTTGCAGCACACACTATTGCATATCTATACGTGTGTTTTATTTTCGTAGGATACTCACACATTCAAAACCCTGCTTCAAAATGTAGTATATATAATAATAGCCTATCGGAATTTTATTTCTTAACCTATTCTGTGGACACAATATAAAGCAAATAAGTATAAATAGACTCGTGATTCAGATGATTTTGGTATCTAACAGTCTATAAACGTGCTGCCTCTACTCCTCTCGGCATTCAATGATACGCAAGACCTGTAGCCACTGGAAGACCCATGGACAAATTAATCTGTTCTGTGTGTAGTATTTATTACTTATATCTACAATTAAAGATACGATAAGCATGTTATGAGTTCAGTCCACCGAATTGTTCCGGACAGTAGATAGTCAATAAAGTAAAGATATGGAGCAGCACGAGAAAAATGATCAGAATGTCATTAAAAATGATTATTTCCAATAATAAAAAAAAATTATTATGTTAACGAAAAAGAATCTATTTCTGACAAAAATATCAGTGAAGTTATTGAAATTTCGGTCGATACGGCAACACTCATTTCTTATTTCACGCTCCGTGTAAAGTCTTATTTTAGAATACTTTTCCTCACATTTCATTACTCTCCCACCGCAACTATACGACTACCTTCGGCTCATCCATGGCAACTTTGTAGCTTTGGCAACAGTGACGTCACAATTAAACTCTTTTATTGTAAAATAGATATATTCCGTAGTATCACTTGAGGTCAAGGCTATGTTCTGTGGCGACCAAATGTCGTTTAGTCAATCCTGCATGAAGACATGGCATCAAGGACATGGAACGTCAACCCTCGGTGATTAAGATAATCACGAAGAATCACAAGGTGTCAACATGTAGTGTCCGTAGTCCCTTATTTCTACCACCACAAATTAAATATAGTCTATTTATTTTGTTTTATCCACCTACCACATAATATATAATTTTTATATTAGTTTTTTACCATATCCGATCCTAATAAGATCGTATGGACCTCCAAAGAATGGAGGTTTGTATTAACAGATTTGTTTTTATGAGAAATGGATGTTAGCCACTCGCTCAACTGCTCAATCTATTAGGTACATACTCTGACTCATACACAAATTGAAAAATAAAATGTGTACTTGCCAGACCCAGGATTCGAACCTGGGATTCATGACGTCGTTGGCCGACGCGTAAGCCGCGCAGCCATCGTGGATGTGAGATATTATTACATATGCTTATTTGTTATTGTATTTGGTTTTTGAGAATTTACAGTAGGTATATACATAATTTTCCGTCTTTTCTGACAAAGGTCATTATCAAGAGATAATTTGGAGGCAGTGAGATATTGGGCCGGTATAAATGATAAGTGTTTTTTGAGCTTAGTAAAAGGAGCCATTGAAAGACATCGGAATCCTGATAATTGTACAAGATATAACATACTATATTTGAAAACATTATGGCTCCCTGTTCTTTCATAAAAATCAGACAATTAATTGGAATAGTCAAATAGGTCACTGGATAGGTAAAATTCCACAAACGTTCACCATCCATTTCCGGAAAGTCCCTAAGAACTGTCTAACACCTTGCTGAAAGAACTTGGAAAATACCACTTTCTATGACCAGTGAAAAATGTGCTGATGAAACTTAAAACTACATAATATCTAACCTTTACAGACAACTACCGTTAAATTCCTCATAAAAATATATACCGATAATAAATAATAATATACGACAATTTTCTTCAATAAATCACCGATCACTAAGTCCAAAAACCCGCTACTGCCAAACATATTTTAACCCTCGCAAGAAGCATGTAAAAAAAATCCTCACGAGTCTTTAATATTTTTTACGCCGTGGCAGTTCTGAGGTCGCCAGAGGTACCTCTTCCTCCCCGAGCGAAGGCTTTTACGAGGGATAATTTTGTACAACATTTACAAGGCGGAGCAGTGAGTCGACCCTCTACAATGTAGGGACATTTTTATAGGGTACATCAACGCCCCGGCATGATGGGGTACAGACCAATGTGTTTATTGTTGACCCCGTAAACTAGCATGACCCCGGCATCGGAAGGTTAAATTTTAAATGATAGCGAATTAATTCATAATTCAATATATTTTAATCACTTCGGCTGTATAATTTCTGAATAACGAAAATTAACAACTTTCTTGGATAATGTATGTTTTAAGGATAATGTATGTTTCTAAGGTTGTGTATAATTACTGTAAAGTATGGTATGCGTGATTCATCCTCAGCATCACAAAATTATTTATCCACTTCTCGGTGAAGGTCTTCCTTAGCTGGCTTTACTCCTCTTGCACCGTGTTATTTACTGCCACGTATGTTCACCAAACGTTATATGTCCATCGATCCAGCAGGCTGTAGAGTGGCCTTGTGGTTAGTGCTTGTCCAGCTGTTAGAAAATGATGAAAGAAAAATTCTGGCACCTCAAAACGAAAAAAACTGTCGCTACAGAATGAAATCCTCAGATAAATAAGCAGACGCGTCCAAAACGGCTAAAAATGATGGTGTGCTATGTCCAAGCATTCTTATATGAAAAATAAAACAATTAATGTAAATCTCCCAAGGAGTGCTACATTCCTAAACCTAACCCAAGCCCTACCTAAAATGTATTATAAATATAAAATATGGCTGCATTTGATGTGACACGTAAAGCATTATGGTAATCATGAGAATCGTTACAAATCCTGCAAAAATTCACATAATAATAAAAAATATTCTAGCAACCTGTTGAGGAGAGTGATGAATGGTAGCGTCAAAATCATGAAGTCGTGAGGGCATACCCCATACTTCCAGATAGAGCGACATCACCAATAAATTTACTGGATTAACAATGACTAAAGCAACAAAATCAGCGCAGGACCACTTTAGATGGAAAGAGGTTGGCAACGCCTGTAATTCCAGTTATTACCATCATCAGATATGAGGCAAATTATATGAAGAGCTCCTCTCTCCTACAGGCATTCTTAACTTAGTCACATAAATTCAGTCAAAGTAAACTTGAGTGTATGAATGGCGATCTTAGTATTGGGTAGTTCTACTCCTGAGACATTCCTAATCATAAAAATATGCTTCCTATGATACGCTCGAATAAAACCAGGTGTAATACGGGGTGGCTGTGGTTTGGTGGCGCAAATAACATGAATGTAGAGATAAATATTTAAAAATCAATTTGCTATCATCTCCACTTCGGTTTATGATTGTCTTTAGAGCGAAGGTTTGATTTTTTTCTTTTACTTTCCTATTTTAATCGTTACAATTTTCATTCATTAGATATCAAACACTCAAGCCTTAAATTTATAAACAGAACATTGACTAAAAGAAATGAGACAAATTTAATTTATTTTATATTTGATTACGTATTATTATACAAGTAAGTAAATTGTAATTTCAAAGATATTTATATTCGCATCGTTGATCGCTATACATGTTTATCTTAGCCTTGTCCACGTGGCGTGTTTTGACTAGGTACCTACATGTGACCTCATTGAGCCGTCCACAAGCACTCTTGCCGTGATGACCGTCGCGTGCGGTTGTGGTACAGGTGACCTCATTCAGGTGTCCACATGTACTCGCTGCGAATCGCGACGAGACACGCGCCATGTGGATAAGGCCTTTCAATAATTACATTTTTAATACCAAAGTAACTGTATCTAGGTGTATCTACGAGTACAATAGTAAAAATTAAACAAAAAAATACCAAAATTAAAATCGAATCGACAATAATATTCAGACTTTATTATATTCTGTTCTAAATATTCAAAATTTTAAGGATCATACACACATACTTTGTATTTTATTTATTTATATTTCATTTACTTTATCTCTGAATGATAAAATTAATGTAATAATATTAATAATAGAGTATTAATGACCGACTTACGTTTAAACTTGCGGTCTTATAAACTTATCACTTATCTTAATTCATTGAAACATTTCTAGTTGCAAATAGTTGTTCCACACTTCTGAGCTTTCTTACAAGCTTACACCGGAGTAATAGTTAAGTTCAGTTACCTACTCACTTAAATCACTTCAAGTGTAACCTACCGTAGTATACTTCTTAAGTTGACCGCAAATTGTTCGTGGTTTTAGAGACTTCCGTTCGCAACGTGTGTTGACGACTGCTGCAGCCACTGCAACTACAAACTGCATTTAGTTTGGTTTACTAAAACACAAACATTCGCTTCTCTGAATTATCGCTGGAATATTTCTGAATTCAGTAGAATGGTAATATGGTTGCCCAGAACAGTGTATAACTGGGATGGCAAACTATCACTAATTGACGTGCTCTCTATGTAAATCGAAATATATAATATTTTGGTAAACGTGACTGCAAACCACTATTTTCATCGATGAATTATTTCAAATCAATGTAAAATATTTCCTTAGTAATATTTTTGACTAAAACCTGTGTGTATTTCTCTTGCTTCTTCGATTATTTTAGAAAAATCTTCAAATTATTATCTCTTCTCTTCTTGGTCATTCCCTCGTGGCTGAGGATCGTGACTGCCTTCTTTTGAGCGACCAAGATTTTCCACCTCTCTCATAAAGCTGCCTAAGTCAACTCCTTCACTTAGTCGTTCCAGCGCGCCGATGCTCTTCCTCTGCTGGAGATTACCCAAAACCACCAGTCTCTCCAGGTTATCCAGTCCCCGCCGAACAATATATTGTCCAAAAAACTGCAGAATGCATCTCAGATAAATTATGGAGAATCGTTCCTTTATCTGAAGTCTCTGAATGATCGACTGGTTTGTCATGTGCTCTGTCCAAGAAATACGAAGCAATCGGTGCCAACACCACATTTCGAAGGCATAAATATGTAGGTACAAATAATATGAATCTTTTTCATTAAATTCACAATAAACCATTGTATAAAAACATAAGTATTTTATTTTTTTATCTGACACGGTTGTAGAAAAGGTGTGCAATTCCTGGTGTATAATGTATACCCCAAGACCCCAAGGTATGCAAGTGACATATTATTACGATTTACTTTATTCAACAAAACAGTGGAATTTCCAAATTTCCACTATATTAATATATAGTTACCTACTCAATTTAGATTGCTATTGATTCGATATATTTCCAGTACTCTCTATTATGCCACCTTATATGGTTTTAAAATAACGATTGCATTGCCATATATTGCGGAAATTTCACAATAATAATATTATTATGATATAAATGAATGAGAATACAATTCACGTTGATTCCTCCCCTCATGCATTTTCTAAAACCGCATCCTGGCAATGCATCAGAGCTCGTCGGTTATTAATGCGATGAAAATACTTGGAAAATACTTAAACAGTGTTAAATGTACTACAAACATACAATTTTCATTATACATCGTCGCAGTTAGACTTAGAATTTACATTGTAAAACACTTATATTTTACATTTGAATTTATTTATCTATACATGATGTAAATCAGGTGCACACACAGAAATATGGTTTAGGAAAAATCCATTTTGATAAAAATATAAATGAATAGTTTTTTTATTGATTTTTAAAGCGGCGGGAAGAGGCGGGGTGGGGTTAACTAAATTTAACAGACTTAGCCTGCCTACTACGTATAGCTTCTCGTCGCTTCAACCGCGGAATACCACACTTATCCAGGGACATTCCACATACCCAGACACTCTGCATTTTTAGTACGGCTATAAAGATCTACGGGTATAATAACTAAGGGTATTCTCCTACGAATAATTATTATTAGCTGTCCAGAAATGATTATCAATTGCGCATATTATCTTAATTCATATGTTATTAAGAGCGTTAGTGTCCTTTGTGTCTTTTCTTTTAGACATGTTGCATCGGAATATTAAAGCAAACATTTTATGCCTACATACCAATTTATGAATCCCACGGATCTTCCAGTGGCCAGTGATGTGGAATACCAAAAGGAGTAGGGCTAACCCGCTGAGAGTTATCCGGGTCACGATCCTCAGTCATGAGGCCCTGACAAAGAACAAGAAATAATATTATATTTACCTAAATAATTTGTATTTTTCCTTTTCTAGGGGTTGGGGGCTTGGATCCAAAAATCCCCCTCTTGATCACGCCTGATTTAAATACCTCCAAAACATTTTCCAGTTGGCCACTATTTTGTCATCTCTTTACTGCGCATGTCATGATGATTTTATATAATATAATCATATTATATTATATTATTTAATTTTTTGAATGTTCAAATATATTCAAGTTTTCAGCTGTTGTTGTAAATGCCAATTTGATTTCATCTGTGTACAGATACCTAATAATTAAGTACGTACCTACCTAGTATATTTCTCTTCATCAGAACTACATTGTTTTAGGTCCACTTTTAAAAAAAATTACTACGGATTTTATAAATACATTATTATACCAGTTAGTCCCAATTATTCACATGTTAAGTATATTCAAAACATAAATCAAAAATGCTTAAATCAATAAAGCCGTAAAAAGTTTAAAATTGTGTTAACTCGAAATTTTCCTTTTTGGAGATAAGATAGGTAGTCTGGCTTTTGGGTACAGATTTATATTTCACATTTCTTGTCATTATTAAATCGTATTTATTTTTGTCAATTGCATGTTCATTACTTTCTAATTTATAATTAATTATTGCATACATTATAGTTTTTTACTGTATATTGTATCGTAATGTTCAATTAATGTTATACCAGCAATGGTTTCACATTCAAGTTTTTATATCTTAATAGAATTGAAATCATAAATTGTCTAACTTAATGAATCTGCAACGCCTACCTAAATAATACTTCATCATAACTTTCAAATGATGAAATATGTGTCTAGCTAGAGTATCTCGACAAACTAAAATTGGACCTCTATAAAGCAGGTTTGATGACAGCAACCTAAGAAGATAATGGTGAAATAGGGGAGATGCGGTCGATTCTGTTAATTGGCGAGACCCGCAGTTTCAGTAGAATGCCTCCTTTCCTCTTTTCCTGCCATCCCCTTTCTATTACTTGCCCATCTAGGCATCGACACGACCTCAGAATACCGATTACGAATTTAAGACCTCATGGAATGATAGTAACATCCCTTATGAGTGAGCTATATATTGCATTAAATATATTTATTGAAAATCACTATCATCCAGAGCGTTGGAGCGGACGCTTTTTTGAGTTCCTCCACTCCAGCTCCGCACCGGGACCTAATACTCGATCCGGCTCCGTTCCAAGGTCTGCTCCACTCCGGGTAAAAAGTTTTAATAAGTATTATATGTATACAAATGTTAAAAAAATAAAAAAAATACCAAAGTGTTTTTAAATAATCGTCATTTTCATTACTAATTCTATTAAACAAAACCGACAGCAAGTCGTCTCTCATTATTTGCCTCTTCTGCCAAAAAAGTGAGGTTATTTATCACTCGGTAGTGTTGCACTATTTTAAATAATTCCAGTGTTGCAAGTGTCAAAATATACTATTTTCATTGGATTTTAGGACGAAAATTGAATAATAAAAGAAAAACATCCGGAGCAGTAAAGTACTACAAATTTTCGGTGCTCCGGGTAAAATCTCATTGCTCCAGTGCTCCGTGTTTCTGCTCCGAGCTCTGTTACAACGCTCTGCTATCATCAGCCAGGTTGAATCAACTACTAATGCATATCCAATCTGAAAAAGTACATTTAATATTCAGCAACTGCATGGTTTTGATTAGCACAAATCCGTGACTATTTTTGCATTTAGCGTCTGGATATTATCCATACAATTGTAATATGGTAAATAATAGTTTATGTTGGTAGGTACTCGTATAGGTATATCATAAAAATCATAATTTATAAAAACCTCAGAGACATACACACTAGAAAAATCCTAAATAATTAACCAAGTTGTAACGTATATCGACATAAAATAGAACTAACGATCTCAGTTGATAATTAAGTAGGTACTCATCACAAAAACTTTTGATATAAACTGAGGTTAGCCGAACTTACATTATTATAAGGAGCAGTCGATATTAAACCTTTCAACCAAGCAGTTCATAAATAATCTCTCGATTGAATTATCGTTCCTATAATACAAAATAGGAATACAAAATTCGACTTGTTTAAATAATATTTTTAGATTGAAAAGTATTCTTCGGTCTCATTGTTTCAACTAGAAAATGATATTTCTTAATTCTCACATTTTCTATAAATATTGAACAATTATAATTCAAAACTAATATAACTTCCGACACTTAAAGATTGTAATGATTGAATATTACTTATTTTTTCTATCGCTCACCTGTAATTAAGTAATTCATAGACATTTTCTTATCATTCCTTCGTCGAAATTCTAACAGATGTCGGCATCAAACGTACATTTTGAAAAGTGGGTCGTTTTAATAAAAAGTTATCGACAAATTCAAATTTTTTGTTTGAACTCTTTCGCGGGAAAGATAACTTTTTGTTCTCTGACGGTTTAAAAACATACATAAAAGCAAACGTAGCAATAAAAATTTCTTATCAACTTTACTGAATGAAAGTGTAATTCTTCCTTTTCTTTTTACACGTTTTAATATTTCTTTCTTTTTTAATATTCACAAATTCACTAATGTATAGTATTGTGAAAATGTTAACCAAAAAAATATAACAACAGAATAGTACCTACTAAAACAATATTATAGTATAATATATTACTATATTATAATAGAGTATTACGTTACAATTTTAGTTTATTTAAATGTAATAGTCATTTAATTGCAATAGAAAAAAGACAAAACAATCTAATAATTAGTTTTTGAGATGTTCCAAATTATTATATTACGTGCAATAAATAAAACAGCATTCTTAATTAGGCATTCAATTAGGATAGCCATCATTGTACCCCATCACTGAGTAGTGCCCATATCTGAAGACATTGATGCGAGGTATAATTTCAGTTTTTTATGTGTGTTTTATATGCGTGTATTAACTACTCCTCATGAAAAATGTGGCATCCACTCTATACAGTTGCTAAACGTAACCATATCATTATTTGAAATTAACTTAATCCATCGTTGTTGTAGATTAATATATTGTTAAGACACCAGTGGGTCTATTCCATACACACGGTGGTTATCGACGGCTAAAGTGATAATTATTATTGACCGTCTAAACTGTCAGACATAACTCGCACTAAAAGTTAACACAGCCAAGAGGGAGGCTGTTAAAACATAGCAATTTTTGATAGGTTAGCCGGTTAACTCATTGTAACAATTGACCGTCTTAATACAAAAATATGATAAACTACCGTCGATGGTCGCCTTGTGTATCGAATAGTTTTGCTGAGGTTATTTGTTCTTTTCTGACATTTGACTTTTCAACGTGTGAATGTATGTTTTTGTCTTTATTAACTACTTCTTTGCTGTTTTACCAGTTTTTAAAAACGAAATACAATGTCCAGTAAACATAACTAACATACATATGTGTATACTTTTAGCAACATTCGCTGTCACATGTCCTAACATTTCTTTGAGCAGCGTTCTAATTAATATGCATACACATCACGTAAAAACGAAACATCTTGAAAAAAATAGTGAACACACTGTAACAACACAAATACCAGAGAAGTTAATATTTAGTCTTGTTTACAGTAATAGCCTTCTTTTCACGATGTTTTAAAGAAAACCATTCAATTTTATTACCCATCTACACGTTCACAATAATAATCTTCCATCGCTCCAATTTATAATAAATTTCCAAGTTTTCAAGAGGTTTTGTATTCTTCTTTCGCTTCTTTATCCTTATCAAATTGTTTCATTACATTCGCTAGATTAAACTTTAACTTTGAAATTGTTTGTACCTTCGGCTCGGTTCGTTCTTTGTATTATTAATACAATATATATTTGTACATTTAGAGTAAACCAATATATTATTTATAATTACAAAAAGATATTTTACAATTCGAGATTTATAGTAAATTATCAAAATGTAAATTAAATTAAACTTTTCAAAACACTCACGTTATATACATAAAGTAATTAAAATAAAAAATAAAATAATATTACGATTTGAATGTTCAATATTTTCAACAAAATTGTTTGGACTAGGGGTTCAATAATACCGCGGCCTTCGTAATCCAGTGTGTAAGTCACCGGTCTTTCAGTCGAGGGCTCCGGGCTTGATGCCTGGTAAGATCACAATATATTTATGTGATTTTCTCAACTTTCGACACTACTGTTTCACATTCCTCGCTGTAGTGTTAGAAAAAAAATATATTTCAACACTTTGTATAGTGTGATTAAAGTGTTAGCCTACATAAAAATTAATCATTCGTACGTTGGCGCATTTAAAAGGAATTTAATAAATAGCTACAATAATTACAATCGGGCAGTGCTGACTATTGCAGAATATTCTTTTTAGTCACGGAATAAAAAAAAATGATGGTGTTCCGTATATTTTATTATTTTTTATTATCTCTACTTCGAGAGCAATAATATATCCCAGCGAATGTTGGAAAAGTCTAATTCTTTGCGATCGGGGTCTATCTGTTGGTATTTCTTACTTTACTAGTTACAATATTACGAAAATTATGAATTTGAAAATTATAAATAAATCTCAAATACTGATAATGCCATCTATTGACCTGTCCAATCAGATTCTCGTTAATGAGGGTCTCTTTTGAGACATCAAAATAGTTCATTATTACAATTTTATATATTTATAGGTCTACATTTAAACTTATGAGAATATCTTAATAAAATTTTAAATATCGTTGTGTGAGGATTTTCTGTTTAATAAGTAAAATTATTATATTAATTATATCAGTAAGAAGACCCCTTACTTGGCGATTTATGTTTACAATGACATGACTAAAGAAATCATTTAATTATGAGAACTTTTTAACCATACAATGTAATCAGTGGTGACAAAATAGTATATAGATACATGTGTGCTTATTTCAATTAGAGTTCAGTGATTCCCAACCGGGTTCCGCGGAACCCTAGGCCTCCCCAAAGCGTGCTAGGGAGTCAGTTAGAAATCAAAAAAGCTACAACATTGATAATAGAGTAAAAAAAAAGGGTATACCGTGACTTATTTTTTAAGTTTAAAAGTAAAAATCGAGGATTGCATTTGTTGGTGGTAATGAAGGTTGCACGTTGCTCATTTTATTTCTGTCAGCTTTTAAAATTTACACAATAATGTTATGATTTCAGTACGGATATTATTTATTACTATAATATAATAATATATTGTTAAGTGTATGTTGATTGGCCTGGCCAATAACTTTTGACAAATGTTATATTAAATGATCTATCCCATTAAATTTTTCGCCTGCAGCGCTAATACACTATTGACTTTGAGACTAAAGATCTTATTTTATGATTATTTATTTTGCTAACTTCCTGCCTTTTCTTTGCGGTGCTAATAAATTCCGCCCGTTCCGGTGATGTCACCTTGGGTTACCGTACGAAATTGACAATATCACAGTGGGTAAAAGGGATGACTATTTTGGCAACGTACCTATATATGTCTATGGTTTCATCATCACCATGTTATATTTGTTTTATTTATAAAATAATCAAAAAGTATCAAAGCTCTCTTCTAAAAAGATTTTTTTCTCACAATTGAGTACTTATATTTCCCTTAGTCGCTTAAAAGGGGGGACATGCTCAGCGTAGATCAAAATGGAGCTTTTGTTCTATTTTCAAAGCATGATCCTGGACATACCTTAAACGTTGTAGATAATCTATTTATATAATTTTGAAGCCTTATTATCCTTTATATTTATTTTAAACATTTGATGACTGCTTAAAGTATTTTTATTACATAAAATAGTATTCTTTTAAACCTCTTGCTCTAATGTTTTAGAATATAGTCATATTTCGGTACATAACTGTGCAGTGGTGTTAAGATTTTTTACATTAATAATTTTTAAACGCATTTATAAAACCATTAGTATAATTTATAACGAGATAATTTTAGTAAAATATTTACGATAAAAAATTATATTGATAATCTCTGTTATCCCAAATTTGACAAGAATTAGGCATTTTATTATTCAAAAAATCGGCAAGATTAACACATTTGAAGATTCTAAAAATTCTAAAGATACTAATTATAAGCTATGTCTTTGGCCATTCAAGTGTGATAAACATCCTACGAATAATAATTGCTTTACAATAATTATTGGCCTATGAATAAGGTAGTGTTTTTTTGAAATACGCCATTTCTTTTGTCATCCCCTAGTAGTTAAGCTACAACATACGGCCGTAGCCATAAATTGACAAAATAAAATTGAAGTAGGAAGTAGAAGTAGTAGTTCAGACATTCATGTACTGAAATATGACTATATTCTAAAACATTAGAGCGAGAGGTTTAAAAGAATACTATTTTATGTAATAAAAATACTTTATGCAGTCATCAAATGTTGAAAATAAAATAAAGGATAATAAGGCTTCAAAATTATACAAATAGATTATCTACAACGTTTAATGTATGTCCAGGATCATGCTTTGCAAATAGAAAAAAAGCTCCATTTTGACCCACGCTGAGCACGTCCGCCCTTTTGTTCGTAATGTAATACGACGCTCTGTATGCAATATGTATTTGTAATAATTTATGACAGGTAAATTAAATCTGACGGATACCTATCAATTATATTGTATTTACTGGATAATGCTACCGATTTTGAAAATAACAATATTTTAATTATATGTAATATTGATGATTCTAGAAATTACAGAAATATTAAAATGGATATTTGCAGTTTAATGGGTTGGGTAACCCAAGATGACATTACAGTACTGGGCATGTTAAAAATATAATAATCAGTAAAAATGGTAAAGAGAAAATAAATTCAACTATGTTCTCATCGTTTACCTCCCTCTAATAGGCAGTGTTTGCCACTTTAATTAATGTTATATTAAAGAGTATCAAAAGTAAGATTAAAAAATTCGCATTAAACCAAAAGTGAAAATGTGCTCTGTTTGCAGTTAGTGCTTTCCAAATGAATAAAGCCGTCTACAAGGTCCGCCGCAAAGCCTAACGAATTATGTGGATGTTTGCATTAAAACAGTATGTGGGGGTTACAACCGAACATCCGGACGATGGGGAGAGGGACAATACGTATGTGTGTAATTGGAATTGTCCCGAAGAATAACAATGCAGTTCAATTAAGAGCTACAAGGAGCTTTATCAGGTATCGGAATTACCGTTCTGCTCACGTAAGTAGTTTGACCTCGATTTATTCACAGTCTACAGGTATTTACGTATATAATGAATAAGGGCTTGATGCATAGAATGTTGATGATAGGTAAAAGTAACTAAAAGGACACTCTACATAGATTTAGGTGGAATGACAGATAAAAAAGTATGTACTTATAGGTACAACTTTTGTTTACAAAACGTAGCTAAGTATTTATAAATAGTTTCTTTGTTAAACGCTTATTATGACTTTGATAAGTTTTATTGAAGACGGTTTGATGTAGTTTATATTTAAATGATGCACCAGTGAGGCTTGAAAGATTCCATATTTTGCGATTGTGATGAGAATTAAAACACGGAGGACATCTTGAAGTCATATAACATATATGCCTTCTGCGGAGGAGTTTCAGTCATGCGGCAGATCAAACTGGAAGCTTTTGCATGGATTCATGGCTTGGCGGTTACGCTGTACCCAGTTTAGGGATTGTAATACCGAATGAAAATGCTAATACCGGTATTTTGTGATTTTTTATTTAATACCGGTATTCGTGAAATATATGGTAAAAATAGAAGTATCTACTTAGCAATAAATATATATATAAATAAATATAAATTTCTTTAAAATATTAATATTTTATAAACGTGCCATTGCTGGCAATGAAAGTAAACCCGACATCGCGTAACCCGACAAAAAATACAGCCATAACCTTCTACGATAATTAATACATTTTGTTTCCACTTTCAATACTGAATATTTTGGTATTATCTGATTTTTAAAACCGGTATTTTGGTATCGAAAAATACTGGGATACCGGTTTTGAAATACCGGTATTGCAATCCTTAACCCTATTATATTATGACTAGTTCAGTGATTTGATTTTTTATGTGTTTTTCTTTTTTAACAAAATATTTTACTTTACGATAAACAAATTATTCATTTTTATCACATTATCGTCATATTATATTGAAAATAAAAACATTTTTTGGCAAAAATATTAAACTTCTTTATCACTTAATCACGTTCCGATCTTGGGTCATAGGTTAAGCTTAATGCTGAACCAGTATCTACGATCCTACGTCACTTGCCACATCAACCCTGGAGCATATAGATTACTCTTGTACAATAACTGTATGTTGAGGGCTAGTGGCCATAAGAGAAATTTAATAAATATATTAAAATCTACTGTACAGAGAAGTAGATAATCACAGTTGATAGTCTTTCTATCGAATTTTTTAATGAAAAATATACGCTCCGTGTAATCCAAGCTAAAGCATTCCAAACATACAACAAAAACCGTACAGGAAAGGTTTTTTTGTGGTATCTAGCCCAGTAATAATAAAACTATAAAATATTAACGAATTCTAAATACGTGAGAAACCTATTAGAAAAATCAGTACTGTTCGGTTATACGGAATACAGCGGAAAACGCATTTTTAAAATAGCCGATAAACTGGATTATTTGTTAGTTTGGGTTAGTTTAGGTTAGGTTAGGTTAGGTTTGGTTACGTTAACCTAACAAATAATCCAGTTTATCGGCTATTTTCAAAATGTGTTTTCCGCTGTATTCCGTATAACCCAGGGGAGGGCAAACTGCGGCCCGCGGGCCGCATGTGGCCCACCGGGTATTTTTTTGCGGCCCGCCATCATTAATTGTACTTCTGATTACGAATAACTTTTTTTATATATTTTTAAAAAAAATATTGACAATAGATAAAAATTTGAAGAATTTGTTGTTTCGTTAATGTATTATCTCAGTACGTCTTCCTTGCGTCTCGTCTCACACTATGTAACCACTATTTTCTATGTTGAACATCGTGACACATTTAAATACTTTTAACTCTGCGTTGCAAGGGGAAAAAATATATGCCCACGATATGGTGAAGAGTTTGAATGGATTTCAATTAAAACTCAAGTTGTTCCTTCGACAAATATCGAATAAGAACGTGGACCATGTTCCAACTTTGAAGTTGCTGAATATACCAGAATATAAATTTGAAGAATATGGTAAAATTATTAAAGCTCTGAATGACGATTTTTTACAAAGATTTGGTGACTTCCGAAAAATTGTGACAAGTTTAGCAACAGTACGCAGTCAATAGATATTGATAGTGTACTGACAGAGCTACAACTTGAGATTATTGGTCTGCAGTGTGACACTGATTTAAGAGAATTGCATCGACGTGAACAACTTAAAGATTATCCAAGAAAAATGTTCGTTGTTTTTGGATCAACCTATATATGTGAACAAACATTTTCGATCATGAACCTCAATAAAAATTCTTTACGATCAAATATCTCCGATGCCCTTTTACAAGCAGTTTTGAAAATATCAACCATAAAATTAACACGTGAATTTGAAAAAATGTACAACACTTTCATTCTTCTCATTAATATTTTTGTAATGTTTATTTTTCGTGATAATAAATAGTGTATATCTAAAAATGGTATTTTACTTGCGGCCCGCCGCTCATTTTGAATTCTTGAATTTGGCCCTCCATCCAAAAAGTTTTCCCGCCCCTGGTATAACCGAACAGTACCGAAAAATCCTTTAAAAAGTGGACGCAGTGAAGTTTATCTCTTTATGGCATATTTAAAAAAAAAATACATTAAAGACGTTTTTCTTGTGTATATTCTATAAATAACCTAAAATATATAAATAAATTGGAACTGAGTGCCTTAACATTATTACTAGTGTATATTATCATTACGAAAATGATTAACTCAAAATGGTTATACCTAATGCTAACTCGAAGTCATCAAACTAAAACAAATTTCGAAAAAAATTATATTGGTATGCTTAGACTATATAAATTTTCGAATAGGTACTATGAACAAACCGACAATATAAGATGATCCAAGTTTTATCTATCCCCGTTTGAACCTAACTTTACGATTAACTGAATTTGTTTTTCCGTGGTAGAACACCACAAATAATATGGTAAAATATGATTTGGTTAAGCCGAATTCTTTGCCTCAATTTACGATCAAATGTGACTTCAACGCCATCTAAAGGCATCTACAGGCATCTACCATGAATTTCTAAAAATGTGTTACTAAAAACTTTCGTCGATCGCAACCAGATGGCAATAAAATATAAAATAAAATATTGTGTGTCGCCACATATTAAAAATCATAAGCTTGATAAAAATGCATTTAAATTTATTATATATTTACTTACCTATGTAAAAATATTTACAATTAATATTCACCCCAT
Organism: Rhyacophila brunnea; assembly: GCF_057557595.1. Taxonomy (NCBI): domain Eukaryota; kingdom Metazoa; phylum Arthropoda; class Insecta; order Trichoptera; family Rhyacophilidae; genus Rhyacophila; species Rhyacophila brunnea. The sequence goes on from NW_028232752.1 coordinate 31,958,814, forward strand.
AAAATATTTACAATTCTAACATGTCTATTTGATTTGATTTAAAGTGTTTATGATTTTTACATTTTGTTTACCGTAGTTTTTTTACAGTGGCAATACAAGGGTATCCTGTCCAGTCAATGAACCAGATTTTTTTACGTTGTCAATACGAATTAATATAAATATTTTTCTACAGTAAAATTCATTTATAGTAGTAAATGAACATTTAAGTACAAATGTTTATAAGATTGAGTTTAATCTTGTACAATTGACAATTACATCGAATTTCTACTAGAGGTGGAATAAAAGAATGATATGAAATGAATAGCAAAACAAATGCCATTCGAATTATTATTAAACAAAATAAGGAATATACAGTTGTACTTGGTTATTACTAGGAAGGTTGGACCGGCTGAATGTGCTCGTTATAAGCGGTACTCGTTATATCAGAGAATAGGTATTTTTATTGTCGGCGAAAACAACAATTAGACACTTAACTAGTGTCATAAATGTAATCTGTCCCCGGCGGCATCCTGTCCGATCGGATTTTATTGCTTAGGGTCGAAATGTCTTTAAACGATCAACACATTACCAGTATTTTAGCTCGGTATATCCGATAAGTATCTCGTTATAACAGTGAATAAAAATGTACGGAGAAAATCATATACCAAATGTCAACGACTGTTTCCTCATTACATCCGAGATCTCGCTATGTCCGAGATTGTAATAACCGAGTTCGACTGTAGTTATAATTATGACAATGTCGATATTATATAGACATCCCAATTCATTTCGTTTCAACCATGTCCGATCCTAATGGGTTCATATGGGCCTCCACAGAGTGGACGGTTTGTATTAACTAACTAACTATATCTGAGATAAGAATAAAGTAAGACACGCAACGAATTGAATAAAAAAGAAGTTGGAGGTAAGAAAAAACGTAAATAAACATGCGAACAAATCTTGATAAGCAAACCCAAGGACAAAATAAGTGACAAATTAAAAAAAAAATTGTAAAACGTAAGAAAAAAATTTTGAATTTGAAGTAAGTGCACCACTGATTACATAATATTCTAAGAAAAAGACAGAACGTTATTTCTTTGAAAAAATCTAATGTCGATTTTAAAGAACAGTGCAAGATAAAATAAAAGATAGTTTTATTTATTTTACCTATAAATGTGTAAGTGAAATGGATTTGGAGATATAAAAAGAAACCTTATTGGCCCAGTGGTTTCTAGGTGTGGACTTTTGTAATTCCCTGAAGATCTCGAATAAATAATTAAAAATTATCAACACCTATACCATATTCCTAGGTATCTACTATGATTGAAAAGTAGATCTTAATTTTTTGTATTTATGATTGCTTCATAAAAAAACAATATTTACGACTTTATGATGTAGCAGATAAATGAGCAACTAAATAGTGATCCAAATATTATGAAAAGTTCAACTATCAAAGCATCACGGCATAAAATTAGTAATACCACGGTTATACACAATTTATTGTACCTACCTATTGTTATAATTTTCTTAGTTCATTTAATCGTTTTTAATTTAATTTATTTTCAAATTCACCTCTTATGTGTTCATTCACTGAATTGTTTACCCTATATTTTATGGAGACTAATAATAACTTCTATTTTCTACATACTAAATTATCAACCTCCACTTTTTGACAGGACGGCATACAGTTATATAGGCACGTAGATAATAATTTTAAGGCCGTAGACAGGAATGAACGTTTGATGGCCCAAATATAGTACAATAGTATGTATGTAATTAAAGTTAGGGTACAAGTCGGTTATCCTGGATACAGCGGCAAAGACATTTTGAAAATAGCCTATATACTGGATTATTTGTTAGGATTACCTAATCTAACTTAAACTAACCCAAACTAACAAATAATCCAGTATATCGGCTATTTTCAAAATGTGTTTGCCGCTGTATCCAGGATAAACATATAGAACAAAAGTTAGTGAAGTGGAAGTTTGTCGAGGCTGTTTTGATCGGGTTAATTAGTCTTTGAATAATATTGTGACTAGAAATTTTAACAATTCTTATTATTTTTAACATTGTATATTGTTCATAATTTTCGCGACTACCACGTGAATAGACGATTTTTTTTTACTTATAACATTTTAAACAATTAAAATAAATATGGATAAATTGTACAGTTACTAGACAAAGATTAAATTTGATGTGTGTCAGAAGTATCTTAGGCATTTTCGCTCGTATGCTTTCTTTATATTATTATGAAACTATATTTATTTTAAAATCGCTTTATAAAAGGTAGGTACGTCAAAACAGTAATAAATATCTGAAATAATTACACAACACTATTTGTGGAGGTTGATATATCGTTGCTATAGAATTGGTTTCCCGAATATCCGTTTTTGTCAAAATCGACCTCTTAACGAAGAATGTTTTTTTGTATCTAATTGGATGAGAACCATCCCTTTCTTTAAATTACTTTGTAATGGTAATGAATACATCATTCATATGCTGTAAAAATAACAATTTAAATATCTCCATGTATTTAAATATAGGATTATGAAATTTGTTTTTCGTCTCCTGAACATTTGGTCTATTCGGGAAACCAATCCTACAGCGACGATATGTAGTCCATTGACATATGCTCCAATATCGCAAACAAAAATTATTGACAGCAGAATTAACACAGTTTTTGTCTTCGTACCTGGCGAACCTTTATTTTCAATGTATGTGTGTGTGTATGTATTTTTTAATCTATGCAAGTACTGTTTCAAAAATAGTTCGATTTATTTTCGCGTTAGCAGCATATGTCGATAAAGTCTTGTCAAATATTCATTTTATTTACAATCGATTCGTTAATATACAAAAATACAAGATTAAATTTAAATAACTAGCCTAAAAATTATTAAATAATATTTTTAATAGAAACGCTAAGCGTTTTTTGCGATAAATTACGTCTGAACCGAGATGTTTCGATTTTAATTGCATGCTTTCTAACCTCTAAATCGATGTTTTTTTAAATTTGAAAAAAAAGATATAAGGATATAATAAATTCCAATTAACGTTTAGCGTTTCCCTAGGTAATAGATTTAAGTACATTTTTATCGTAATTTTGATAATAAATCTTATGTCATTCATTCTTACCACCCGATAGAAATGTACCGAATTTGACACGTATTTTTGGTATATAGAACTCCACGATACATCTTAATTTTTTATTTTATTTTTCTCATTACTTTTGAATATATATTTACCGATTAATAAACTTTTCTAGCTATTTTTCGATAACAACTTTACCCAGAGACATCACCTTAATATACATACTTATTACTTATATTATATTAATATATTACTGCTTATTACATAATTTATGGTGACAATTGGTTCGGGCTATAAACTTATATTTTAATTTTATTTGAAAACACATCGATTAAATGTGTACTTTTTGAAATCCTTTTTATTTAAGTATATCAAGTTGAGTTTCAATATTGTGACTATACCCAAATAAATTATCTCACATTGCAAGGTTTATATTTTTCTGCTATGTGACTCTGGTAGGTGAAGTATCTATCTTAATATGTGACTATTTCATAGAACAGGGTACAAAGGGCTAAATTCGTTAATTTTGAATACCTATAGCTCTTTTTGTATTTGTAGCAATCATACTACTCAGCATTACAGGTGTGACACACTTTAACTGTTAAGCTGTTAAAACAAAACAAAAAAACAAACAATGACGGAAGCGATTGTCAGCATTTCCGCAATCATAACTAGATCAATAGTATATAATATTATCATGATTTGTTTAATTGTGACAATGCCTCTTGTAATGTATGGATTGCATCTGTATAAATAGCACGGACGGTCCATAATTCGTCACTCATCACGAGTCCGGTCACTTGACATAGTCAACCGTCATTCCACTCAAGTCCAGTCTCTCGGTTATAAATTCACATCGAAAGACAGTTCATTAATATAATCAACCTCATCAGTACATCAGTACGCGCGATTATAACACTACTCTGTCATATTTATAAATCTATTTATTAATTGTTCTTGTATCAATAAATAAACTCTTTTCTCGAAACATCCAAGCCACTACGACTTTGTCTCTCCTCAGCTTACTATCCCCAAATATTCAATGCAGAAGTAACGAGATTTTAAAATGTAGCATACATAATTATTAGAAAAATATTTTGATTATAATTCAGTCTCCGGCTCCGTATCAATATTTTTCTAATATGTATATTTCAGAGGTAAGTATTACAAATTACTTCTATTGATTTTTTGCGGTGTACTTAACTCAATTTTAGCTGTTAGTAGATGCTATACCCACCCGTGGCGAAGGATGGAGATAGGCTGTTAAGATATGACATAAATAGTGCACAATAAACTTTATCAGTCAATCGTATTTCTTTTATTGAACTAAAATTACAATTTACAGATGGTGTTAGTTGAGATTTTGAAAATCAATTAAACCTTACCTACCTGAACCAAACCATAATAGTTTCGGTATGTGAAAGGGTGATTCGACAAAATAGTGCACAATTTTTCATCAATACTAATTACACGTTTTCGTCGAATTAAGAATACTTAATATTGCACATGTTAGTTGTTAGATTTTTTAAATCCATTAAGCCCTGTCTAACCAAACCATAGTATATAAAAATATTATTGTACCTATAAAATATTCAAAATGACGTATGATTTTACAGCATAATTTTAGATATTTCATAGAAAGACGACTATCCTTTGACTATCATCTATCATGGATTTATCTATCATTTAGCAGTTTTTAATTGAACTATAAAAAAAACTAACCAATACCATCTGTAAATAAATTGTAGACATAGTTCAATGAAAACAAATACGTATGACTGACAAACTTTTGTGTACACTATTAATGTAGGCTCTCAACAGCCTACCTCCGCCCTTCGCCATTGATAACCAATATTAAATAATAATAACAGCATTTCCATATAAAGTGTTAATATAAATTCGTAGATATATTATAAACCTCCGATAAATCTTTTAATAATTCCCTTATTTGTATAGCCACATAATGACGACAGGATCGGATGTATTGAATACCAGCAGATACGATTTTTGGTCTAGAACACGTAGTGGGGAAAACTTTTAATTAGAAGTATGTGTCTGTAAGTAATTTGCAGTTTTAATTGGCTGCCGTAATACCGGAATACCAGCAATCCTGAATTAACTTCCCGGTAAATAAAAATAAACAAAGCGCCAGGATGTTAGCGGGACACGTGATGCAACTGCGACGAAAACTTTTAATCAAATAGGTTATTTCGACTAGAAATAATAATATACCACGTGCATTTGTGGTGAAGATTGAAGAGCAATTTATAAGCACAATAATTATAATTTATAAATAATAATTATTAGGTATTGAATAGATATAAATGTCGGCTTAAATTAGTCGAGTGGCGAATGGTTTAGTTACCAGTAAATGATTTAGTAACTGAAAGTGTCAGAACACAGTACATTAGTGAGTGACGTGTCAAAATATAGTACATATAATTATAGTACAACGTAACATAGCAAAAATAAATAAGTACTTAACTATTTTTTTTTTATTCAACGAATAATTCACAAGATTTAAAGAATATAACATTATTTTTATTGAACATACATAATTTGAAAACATATAATAATATAACCAATAAAAAACATATTTTATTAAAATACGACACCCAGCAGGTTCGAACCTGCGTCTCTGCTTCAGAGAGTACGTAATGTAAAACCATTAGTTAAAATTCGTCGTAATTAGATAAGATTCCTATAATAGCATAGTGATCAATGGCCGAGAGAATCCTGCTGAGTGATTTCAAAAAATAAATAAGTTAATAACTTCATTTGTAATGGCTATATTAAAAGAATTGGACGAAGAAATTCTACGACAACTAATGAACTTGACTAAAAATAACGTATCAGACTTGTCTCAGGCATTGTTTGGTATTTAGTGAGAGGTGGTGGGGGTGCTACTCGACCGAAAACATAGAACAAAATAGATTGCCTCGACTAAATGATTTTGCTAAATTATTCGACAAAATTTGTCTGTTTATACATGTTTAGTTACTAAATTACTCGCCACTTGACTAATCTGAACCGGCCTTAACTCATTTAGTGCTAACACCGTGACTGGCGATTTCTTATAAAAAATAGTATACGAACATATTTTTTCGTGTTGATTTTCTCAAATTATAGCGCTATAGGCTACACACTGATACAATTAATGCGGGATCTATAAGTTGTGATCTTGCATCAACTTGTCGTATTAAGTGGATCCTCTACAAAAATGCCCTTGAGAATTAAAAATATGATATTTTTATATGTGTTCCGAAATAGTTGGTCTACTAGTAATATTAAAAAGTCGCCGCCGATACGTGTCTCAAAAGTAATGGTCACTAAATTAAATTTAAAACAAACAAACTCTTTCCAACTAAGCAAATATGGGGTGACCAAAAAATAGTATCTTTTAATATACTTAAATGTTACTAAATTCAATATGTTAATCAGCTGTTTGATGTCAACCAATATGGTGGAAATTGTGACGTTTTTAAACTAAGAGTTTAGTTTAGAGGTTTAGAAACTTAGAAATAGATTAATAATTTTTTAACCTGAAATTGTACGAGAACTAAACATACGAAGGATTTTGAAACACATATTATCTACCTACATTTTTATTTCATGTTTTAATGTGTAAGACCTAAATAGTTATTAAAAAAAATAGGTAAATATTGTTTAATTCTAATGCATATTTAAAATAGGTAGAATATATCTAGTGATGTACCCGAGTTTAGTCTGACACTTTTACAAACTAGTAACGCAATTTTACTTTTATAATATGTACTAGTGAAACAATAGGTAGGTACCATTATTGTATTTTGTTGGTTGAGTAAAGCCATTGCACGAAATAATTTATAACGCCAAAAAATAAATATTATCGTGCAGCCACCCTATAAACTTTTATTATTTTTCACATTGTTTTCATGCGGCCGGTCGGCGATAGCGTTGACGGTACCTAATAAATCATTGCAAAGAATTGCTCTACCGACAATATGTTTTTAAAATAAAATCTTCGATGACCAGGTATTTTGTTGTAAATTTGATTTAAAATGACGTGCTGCTCGCTCTGTGGACTCTGCTCGACTGAAATATGAATCACATTGTTCTGTTATGCATACTCTTTATTGTCAGGAGTAACCCTTTTTCTAACAGTCTGCGTCACCCCTGAGTATTGGCCGCAGCGCACACTTGAATACCACTGTCGTACACTATCCCAGATACAGTGCAATTGTATCACCGGTCAAAATCCATATATTAACGACGTAGTCCTGCTATGATGTTATTTGAAGGAGGAAAACTCAATATTGACATATGTTTGAACTGTAAAGCGAGCACTTCGCCGAAAGGAAAACAGACCTCTTTTGAAAGCATTATAAAGAGTGTTTTAAACGTTGTACCTGCAGACATCTGCCCACAAACAAATATAAAATGTTTAAAAGTTGTATTAAAACTTTTCAAGACATTCAGTGTTTATTTACGTGATGGTAAAGTTCACTATTTGAGTGAAACACGTGTTGTAAAGCAAAATTAGTTAAATTAATAGTTAGTAATTAGGACACTTAATTGATATCTTGATTTAAAACACAAAAACCGACTGACACAAAAATTAACGGAATTTAAATAGCATTTCATATAAAAACTACCAGTTAATTTCATTGTAACTAGATAGAATATCTGTAACTTAATTAGGTAGGTATAAATATTATATCAGAGGTGTTTTCAAATTACATATGATTAATTTTCATGTTCTCATCAATAACACCTGAAACTTTTCTGCTGTCTTTAAAATACTCAATAAAATGGTGGATGTAATGTTCATGATCCTGCATATTGTGCGGTTAACCTACCTGATAGATTTCATGAATTTTGCTAAAATCAGCTATAAAAATTGAATTAAAGTTCAAAATATTACAATTATTGGAGACTGTATAGCATTATACCGTCATCTCTAGTGAAACTGTAAATTATTATTTATAAAATATTAAGTATAATATATAAATTAACTCATAGGATAACATCTGGTAGTGAATAACTGCACTGTTATTAAAATATTAAATAACGAATGGTCATATACCATACAAAGCATTCGGAAATAGAGGATGTGAATGAGAAATCTTGTCTCTAAAATTCTCAAGAAATCATCAATGAGATTCGCGAAAAGTCGTGAAATTGTCATTGGACAAAGCCTTCCCCAAAAAAATTAATGAAAGCTTTCGATTTTCATTCTGAGCGGATTTTTCAAATTTCCCAGGAAAAAAATACTTTCTTATGTAATAATTTTGACACAATTTTCTTAAATAACCCGGAAGAGCCAAAAAAACAGTCGATTTTCATTGTGAACGGAATTCGTTAAATCTCTCGAGAATTATCGAGCTATCTTCTTGATTTAGTTATTCGGAGTGATTTTAAATCCTTCATAATAACAGCAAGCATTTTTCTAGCTCCGGTAGGTACTAATGTCAAGAATTTAGGTAGAGTAATATGTAGGTAACTAAAACGGTCCCTAAGTGAAATTTGAGATTCACAGTTTAAATAAAATACTGTGACCTGTGGTAGTACTTGGGAGAGAAAATACACTCTCGTGGAAATGATGATAATAATTTTTAATGAATTCAGACTTCAATTAGGTAATTAATTATTACTCAGTTAATGGCAGTATAAACCCTTGATACTTTTTACACCTGTAATAAAATTAAACGGATACCGCCTCATAAAGTGTCATATCTTTTAGCTATTAAAGCTAGAACATTTTGTTTTCATTTTATATTACAATAAAATTATTAAGTGCCATTCTCTTTAAGTTAAGACCGTTGTTTTCAAATAAATCACGATTCGTTTAACCAAAAGAAAAGCTTCCTTATATACAGTTTTTCGTATAACAATGTTATACAGTAGAGTTCGAGGTATTCTAATAATTAAAATAGTGGGAAATTTCAAGACGTGTAGAATACGTAGGTATTAGGGGACCAAAAATTCAATTGATCAAAACGTATTTTTAAAAAAGTTACATAAATTAACAGGTAAGTTACGTAAATTGTACGAAAAATAATTCATCGTGGCACAGTTCGCCGTGAGCTTTCTTATCGGAATGAGATGACCGTATACTATACGGTCTCCAATTTTATTAGATTCAATATGAACATTAATTCAATTTTCATTGCTGTTTTTTTTTTTAAAAATTCGTGAATTCAAGAATGAAAACCTAACAATTAATCCAGAATATCGGATTTTTTCAAAATCTGTAATAAAATCTGTAAAGTGACAAGAATTGTATTTTATCTAGACATGGATTTTATGTCAGTACTAAATACGACCCAAAGAGGTTGGACGGTCTTCAATATACGGCCTTGTGTTTCCGATATAACATTTCACGGTGAAGTGTGATACGGCGAACTGCATACATACAAGTTTCCGGACACGAAATAGAAAATGGTGCACAAAGTTAGTTTTTGGATTTTTTAAATAATTATTTTAATATCAATTTGTGTGCCAGTGGAAATTCTGACCCCGTCTGTAGATACCCACCACTCTTATGATTCGGAGTAACTTTGAGATCTTCCATGTTTCCGGAAATATACCCATCTCCGTTGTTAATATAAATACATTATGAAAGTGACCATTTTTTAATAAAGTGAAGTAAAGATTAAACAATTTTATAAAATTTGGGACATTATCCGGTACTTGAGAGCTAGTTTTTTATTCAACTGTAGCAATCATACCACTCAGCATTAAATTTTAATGAGTGACATACTTTACTATATATGTTTGTTGTCAAAGCAAAACATATATAGTAAAGTCATAGTATAGGTCTGTTATGTTATGATTGATAAATGCGACAGTATCTCTTGTAATATATGTACTGCATTTGTATAAATTGGAATGACAATGCATTAATCCTCACTCAACTCATCGAGTCCATCACGACATGCACTCTATCATCACGAGTCCTTCACTCGACATAGTCAACAGTCATTCCACTCAAATCAAGTCACTCAGTTAATTAATATATCAATCTCTTGATCATATCGACCGCACCAATACAGCATTACCCGCGATTATAATCTCACACAGTCATCTTTATTAAAGTATTATTGTATTCTTGTACCGACTAATGAACTCTCCTCCAAACAACAACAACCTTATATCTCCTCCACTTCATCTCAGCCAAACACCTAAATGCTTTACCAATTGGAATAATTTTGAGGAATAGGCACCGTATGATAGTTTTTCTTGATGTTGAGGTAACACTAAATTTGTGATACTACCTGCATACGTTCAATATACAGACGTGACTCTCACTCTTAACCCTTCCAATTGGTAAAGCTACTATCCCTTTCTCAATAATTGGATATAATAAGGTTCTGGCTTAATCAAATATGTCAAATAGATTAATTTTTAAGAATTCGTGGCTTTAAGTTGCTTATTTTAATTTTATTTAATTATGACTGCGTTGCCACATTTTAATGATAAAAATAACTTTTAGCTAGTTTCTAAGTAGGTACTAATAATAAGAAGACCATTCAACGAACGCATTTATAGCAGTTTTTTATTACACTCCCGGAAACGATATGAAATTATTATATTACAAAATAGTTCATATCTCTACTATACTTTGAATGTATTTCAATCCGTATCCGGAAATTTGTACGTAAACAGTTCACCGCAGGACACTTATTCGTGCGCCGCAGTACGTGAAATATGAGTTCGTGTTAGATTTATTCAAATGACGAGGTCTTCGTTGAACATTTCACCGTGGAGTATACTTGTACGTATGCTACAACATGTAGCAAATTTTATGAGATGTCTTTACTAGGTTAGGTTAGGTTAGATTAGGTTAGGTTAGGGTTAATCTAATTAGAACAGTACTATTTGCAAACTATCGCCGCATATTGTAAGATACGTACAAATGTATTCCACGGTGAAATGTTCAACGAAGAACTCGTCATTTGATAAAATGTTATACGAACTCATGATTCACGTACTGCGGCGCACGAATAAGTGTCCCACGATGAACTGCATACGTACAACTTACATGTAACCATTTCAATCACGACCAGCTGTACAATGAGCTGGATATCGTAAAGATCCATCGCGAAACCAAGGCCGGATTTACAGTAGAAATGGGCTATAGCCCGTGGCCCCCAAATTAGTAAAGGCCCCAGACGCAGAAAAAAATGGAAAAAATTAACGGAAAAACCTCATAGCATAAAACGCGTAAAACTTCTAGATTCTACAAAATGGGAGTCCAACTCTAAGCACATTTCCAAACGTTTTAATTAATTTAAGATTTTTTCTCAGTAGGTAGGTACCTACAACTAAATTGCCACGATGAAAAATCATTCTACACAATATTATCATGAAAACACCATTGGCCGAAATCGATTAAGTTTACTTAAATGCATACTTCAGTGAAACGGCAAATAATTTTCAACTATAGGTGTGACGAAATTTTGGACACGCTGCCAATCGGAGAGCGAAAGTCGAGCTGTGAACACGTCAATTTGTTTTGTGATGGCGTCGGAAAAATTAATTCTTAAATCGTGTAAAGATTACTAAAAAACGTTACCCATGTACTTGAAAAAGAAAAGATGTCAATGAATATATTATTATTATTATTATTACTAATAGAACAATAAACATAGCATTAAATGGATGCATGTTGAATTTTTAAGACAAATAATGTATTGCTCTCCACGCGTCGTTTGCACAATCTTTGCGTCGCGTAGTCACGATCATTTTAGACCGTGCCCCAGCTGAAGTATAGCCTTAACCCAATGCCAATAAAATCTGAAATATAAAATTTAAATAGGTTTTGATGAAATAATAAGTGAATAAGTAATAATATTCAAAATACGACGTTTTTGGTAAAAAAAAATATAACGTATCGTTGTGGAAGTGTGTAACATCGACTAAGCTGAGACCACGACTTTACCTGGACGGACTACAGAGTAAAAAAAGGACATCCAGACTAGGGATTCCAATCCCGGGATCCCGAGTTATTTTCGACACCTATGAATCCTGGGATTGATAAACATAATCCCGAAACTTTTGGGATTGATTTTTTCATCAATTTTTATGGAAAATAAAATAAAAACGAAAATATAACAGAAAAAATACTTTTAATAACAAATAACTACATTAAAAATAAACGCAGTTTGAATGAAGTTTGATTTATACCCATGTGTAAGTTGCCGATTCATTTTATTTTTTCACATAAATTAATAAAAATGTGAAAGATTGGAAAAAACAATGCTTCGCACTATTAACAAGTAATTCCACCATGATCTCATACGTTTTACGGCAGTTTCATATTAGGCTGAATAATTAGATTTATGGAGCGGATAGGCCATAAGTACACCATGATTTGCTTTACTATTTTAAATCTCGCTAACCCATTCATTAAGTCTTTACTATCAGAAACAGCAATCTCATATTAAGTTCACATTATTATTTTTATTACAATATTATTTACTCCATTAAACTTATGTATTTCCAAGATTGAACGTATACAATATTAACAATAAATGTCTTAAATAGTATAAATTATACTAGATTTATTTTTGACCGATTTTATCAATGTTATTTGTAAATATAAAATTTTTATATTAAAATGGAATAAAATGCCAATCCCGGGACCAGTCCTGGGATCCTGGGATTGTCAAATTGTAATCCCGAAATCCCGGGATCAGAATTTTGGCTCGGGATTGGATTCCCTAATCCAGACTCTGCGTATCCAACTGACGATCCAATTCAAAGGACAATAGATGGTGCAATACGATGCTGCTGTATAACAAATAACATTCCAGTAATTCCATCTCTGGCTTAGCATTCAGATAATATTAAATTTACTTACTCAAATCCAATTTTCTGTACGGCTAGGAAAATTAAATTCTTAATAATATTACAAGCTAACGGTATGTGCTAAAAAAGAGTAGGTATGTTTGTACATACTTAATTAGATTTCGGTCTCCATAAAAGGTTATCCATCTCTGTCCAATGTAAATGTTTGCATGGACCGTTGTCTCACGCGAGCTTCCTATGCTTACCTGTTTATTAATTTATAAAGAGTGTTCTGTTTTCGGTAGAAATACATGTTACATAATAATGTTATTATCCCAATATATTGTAATTTATTGTATAATGATAGGTATAATCATTGTTTCAGAGTTTCATCTTGATTCTTGAAGCATTCCTGACTATGTTTTATTCAATAAAGTGTAATTATTTCCATTTATAAGTAAAATGTCAATATTATTAATTTACATATTTAATAAAGATCTGCTTTTTTAATACATGACGAACAGTGCCATCTAGTATCAATATCCTTGCACTATTTACGATATCGTTTGTTTATGTTACTTTTTGTCATGTGACTTTCATTATCTCTTTTTAGTTTTCATAAAACATGACGTGTTAACTAAGAAACGTAATTAATATTTTTTTATAATAATTGACCGCTTCATAAAATAACATCACGCTGTGGTATTACGAAGGTAAAATTCATTCGCAGAATTGTGTTAAAAAGGTAAAAAATATTTTGATGCTTGATAAGAAGGAATGTGTGTTTAAATATAGGTAATTATACACGCGAGCAAAAACACGACTAACCACATTAAAAATACAACGTCCTGCTTGTCTATATTATGAAGATTCTTATAAGACTATAATATGAGCCTATTGAGTTTCCAGTTCACTTTCACTGGAGGTGGTCATGCACAACAATAGGACATTGGCCGATGTCACTTTGGACATACATGAAATAAACTGCATGGTATAATATATATAAATGGTATAAAATAATTGTATAAATGCACACTGATTCATATTCATCAGCAAAAACATCAAAATCATCAGTAAATATTATTGTGTAAGTATAAATGAACATTATTAAATTTTAAATGACAAATTAATCAATCGTATTAGGAATTAATATAATAATTTTTAATTAGATAAAAACCAGAAACATAGAATATGTAGGTACGGAAAGAAATAATCGAAAACCTAAAATAAAAACTAAACACAAAACGAATTCATGTGAACAAACATGAACCCTCCAAACCAACCCGCCCCTCACCACACTCGGTCTTAATCGAGCGTATTACGAGGCCCTACCTTTGGTTGTGAAGCATCAGCAGTTGTTTTCGCCTGGGAATGTCTCAGGAGTAGATACCCAAGACTGAAATCCCCACCCTCTCAAGTGAGCTTCGACTGGGTTTACTGAAAGACGTAGCATAATAAAAAGTTCCATGGGAGAGAAGGCACACCGGTATGATAATAATTCAATGGTGAGAATACATAATAATGGTAGGGGCAAGTTGTGTTCCTCTGGACAATCTCCAGTTTTAAGCATTCCTGATTTTTTTTCTCAAAAACTATAAAAAAATTAGAAAAAAAGATTAAATTATTTCGAGCTCAGATAAATGATACATTACTTTTTATTTTTTATTTCAGTGAATAATTTTCAATAAGCGAGATATAGACACTTTTATAAAAACCCCTAAATTGTCCAGAGGAACATGTCCATATATGTTCCTCTGGACATAGGGTCATGTTCTTCTGGACAGTATTGTTCCTATGGACAGCACATAATCAATCATTTTTAACTTAGGAATAACCTATATATAAAACGATATTTTTTATTACTCAAAATATTTTTATTTAAATTAACAATAAAAATAATACATTTTTGTTATACATAAGTACTATTTAATGAGACAAACATAGTCAAAATTTTATCTCTTTGTAAGTACATCTGCAATTAATAGATACTCACTACTAACAGATTTGTCCAATTCATTATTTCAAATATTATAACACTTTTCACAGACAAAAAAACCTTCACGTTACTCCCTGGTATGTTTTCTCTATGATTCTTAGCAACACATGACTTGTGAACGTATTACTGGCATGTATCAATCACATTTTATTAGGTACGCTAACTTCAGTACCAAACCTTTTACAAATGCCACAAGTTACCATTAACTCATTACTTATGATCTCTCGATGCATGTTTTGTGGCATTTGGCTGATACCGAGATCGACAGAATCAATAATTGTATCCCTTTTTTTAGTTATAGTTTTGGATTAATATATCCCGTATAATTTTGTTTTTAGATTCCTTTTTTTATGTTTCTTTTCAATGTCACTGATATTAATGCATTTTTCTTTGGTGTTAGTCAATATCCGGGATTTTCCTGGTGTACTTTCTTTTCAATATCACTGATATTAATGCATTTTTCTCTGGTGTTAGTCAATATCCGGGATTTTCCTGGCTTACTACCACGGACGATTTTCTTTGGGGGTGCTTTTAGGAAAGGACTAACTATTTCAGGTAATTTGCTTATATGCACCATTTTCCTGCAAATTGAGGTAAGAAGAAAATGTCTCATGCACCTGCTCAGTTGGCATCTGAGCAACTTCGATTGACTCAGAATTCTTTATTTCCATGACGAGATTCCAGTTTGTCAGTAAGTTATGATCCACGAGGTGATCCCTTGTCTTTCCAAGTTTGCTGCGTGGCACTTTAATATGAACTGGGTGGAGATTAAGTTACTTTGTTATTAAATATTTGTCCAGAGGAACATGACATGGCAATTTTTAACGGTTTTTAATGTTATACTTTTTGGCGTTAAGTTATCGAAGAGGTAATTAGCTCTAAATCATTCTAAAACAATACACTATTACGTGACATTAAATAGTGCCATATACAAGGCGTCTTTACAATAAAAAAGTCACTTGATAATAAACAAAAATACTTACTTTTTCATTGAAAAAAAGACAAACACTATGATTGTCTTTCACTTTGAGACATGAGACTAAACGTCAGGACAGTTTTACCTGGTGTAAAAATGTGCATTTGAATGTGTTGAAAGAAGAAAAATATCATTACTCGTTTACGATAAAACACCACTGTCCAGAGGACACAACTTGCCCCTATACACGCACCGATAGATATCTTATATTTTCTTTGCGTGCAGTGAAAATTAAGGGAATTCTACATCTTCCTCAGATGGAGCATATGACCACCAAGCGCAGCCTTCTAGGAAACGCTTTTGATAACTTGAATGTCTTGAATATTTTCAGATCAAGCCAGCATTTCGTAATCCCTCCTAAACAAAATGAACTTAATAATAAAACCTCGTTATATCGTTCATTCGAATTCTATCAATAATAAATACGCAAAACCTGTCATAAATTTATTTAATTTGAAATACTGACCAATTTCGGATAATACTGAACAAAACTGAAAATGCTGAAGTTATTTTTTTTTATTTGTTTCTTTATTAACCACAACAGGCCGTTAAGCCCAATAACAGTGGTAAAACTCCCAGGCTTGAAGAATTTACGTATTAGATTATATGTAAATATATTTTGACCTCACCGGGAATCAAACCCAGAGCTCCAGGATGGAAGGCTAGCGCCTTACGTACTACACCACGGTCTTCGAATCCGTTTATAATACCAAATTTAATAATATTATTAATAGGGCTCATGGCGTAGGTAGAAGATTATAAGTGTTCTGGCAGAAGACACTAATTCGAAAAAATGACATATTGAGATAGTTATACCAAAATGTTCATTATTTCAAACTTTACCGTCTGGAAACCTTCTTAATAAATAAACAGTCTTTATTTTAAAGTCATCCTTTTTACGATTACTTAATAAACTCACATGATAGACCATTTCAAACATTTTAACAACTTCAAAGTCAAATTACTCAAAACTAGTATCCTCCAGTTAGTGTGATCTGCCAGAACAGAGACGATATATCCTACATTAGTATATTATTACTTTGTAGAGCGATTCCTCGGTTGTCATACGTGGCGGTAGAAGGACTGGTGACATCTAGCTACTGTCCAACAAGAAGATTTAGGCACAAGCCCGAAGGCGCTGTCGTCGAATACATGATAGTGGCTTGTTAGTTTATAATGCGGTTAAAAACGGGAGGAGCTTGTTAGTTCACAGTTTTAACACGTAGCCAAGAAGATGTTGTTCGACAGTACATGGAAGATGACCAACCACTCAAGACGCTCGTTTTTCTATAGAGTATAGATCAGTGGCGCACCCAGGATTTAATATTGGGGGGGCCCAAGGAGGAGAATGTAAATTAGTCCCATAGGCTCTTTTCCTTCTTCACAGCCTAATTTCTCGTTTATCGATCTTTTGTCTATTGCAATCGGTGTACCTATACCATGGTCCCCACATCCAGAAACGGGCCCTCAGGCTAGGATATTTAGCGGGCCCCCTACCTACCGCTAAGATTAAAAGCAGTGTGAAACACTACATTAACGTTTTTCAAATTGTATTTTAGTTCAAATTAAAACTTAATTATACAATTAAATTACTTATACAGTGAATTATTGGCGATTTTTAATACATCTACTTTAATAATGGAGCTGTCGAGTATCGACACATAATAATCAAAAAATATATTGCACAATTATATAAGTAATTGAAAGTGTTCGACTTTTTTACTATTAAAGCTAATTTATGATGTGTGTTTATCTCACTTATCTGGTCAACCCGACTAGCCGGCCCCCCCCACAGCCCGGGCCCCCAGGCTAGAGCCCTGTCAGCCCTCCACAGCAATGACCTACACCACTCCGGAATTCGGGTGGACACCGAGAATTTTTTGACAGTTCCATTAGGGATTGGTTTTCTAAAAAAACCTGACATTAGTGTATCGAAATTGCTGTGTTAGAAATTAAGATCTAAGAAATTTTTCTAAAAAGGGTGCCGGAGAATTATTACAAATCATTTTTTTGCCGTGTTTTTATTTGTCTAAGCCCAAAGGTATAGTTTATTGGCTTTCAATTTCAATGTTTAAGATCATCCTGATAATTTTCATGTTTGGGGGGTGCCATAAGATCCTGCAGGTAGATTGTTTATGAAGAAATGTCAATGTCTTCTAAAATTTTCACTATCTTAAAATAATATTCATATCGCATATTTTGAAAAAAATGTATCAGGCTCGCATAGAACCCTGCAGGTAGATTGTTTTTTAAAAAATGGCAATGTCTTCTAAAATTTTCACCTATCTTAAAATAATATTCATATCGCATATTTTGAAAAAAAAGTATCAGGCTCGCATATAACCCTGCAGGTAGATTGTTTTTAAAAAAATGGCAATGTCTTCTAAAATTTTCACCTATCTTAAAATAATATTCATATCGCATATTTTGAAAAAAATGTATCAGGCTCGCATAAGATCCTGCAGGTAGATTGTTTATGAAGAAATGACAATGCATTCTACAATGTTCACCTATTTATTACTACGCTAAAAATAATATTGATATTCCATATTTAAAAAAAATGTATTAGGCTTTCATAATATAGATAAGGTAGATTGTTTGTGAACGAAATAAAAAACCATCATAATGTTCTATTTTTCAAATATTATCGGTGCACTGGAAAAAAAGTATTAGGCACTCATAAACTTATATAGGTATATATTGCTTTATAATCAAATAAAGACAATTCGTTTTTATTATTGTTCAATAGTTACCATGGTAATTTCTTTTAGAATTTTCGCATTCTTACTAAATTTAAAAAATGAATAAAGATATTTTCATACTAGGCGAATGTATTAGGTTCTTATAAAATCCCTGTATAGTGTAGGTAGTAGATGATGGTTTATGAAATACAAAAGTAGGTGTCATGATACTATTTACTTTAGTCTACATTCTTATAAAAGCACTGGAAAATGTCTAGGCACTCATACAACCCAGGCGATGCTTTTTTTTGAAGTTATACTTATATTGGCGCGTTTAGGAAAACAGATCAGAGTGTATTTTTTGCGTGTGACCAGCCGCGATGTAACACATAATTTTTATAATTTATAATGCATTCTGGTTGCGTAATACTTTGAAATATAGATAGTTCGATGAACCAAAGAAACAATTTTATTTATTTTGTGAACCTGATTCTAAATCACCACACCAGAGCTAGCCGAAGAATCTAGGTTATTAGTACAAGTTTTGTTTTTGTTTAGACGCCAAAGAAGAATAACTTCTAACGCGCGTATATAAGTACACACACCGATTTATGCAATATTTTTGTTTGTTTGAAACTAAATACTGTAATCTAAGCTCAAATTTTGTGGTGTGAATACGCAAAATAGATGCGATATGGTTGTCTGTTAATTTTGATCTTAAGTTTGATTTATTAATGCTCATTGTAGAAAATGTTTTTTCACAAATATAGGTACTTCCAAATAAAGAAGCGTTTTTAACTATATTTGGATATACCTCAAGTAAAAGTCCTTTGTATAATTCAATTAAAATCTTATCATGATATAGATACATACTACGAAACGGCCACAGGGTCGCCCTAAAAGCCGCTGGATTGACGAACTGGTAAAGTTCGGCGGAAATACGTGGCAGCGATAGACACAGGACCGAGAGAGTTGGAAGAAGCTTGGGGAGGCCTTCATCTAGCAGTGGATTGACCCCGGCCGATGATGATACATAGTTCATATCACAGAATAGATTAATAAATATCATTCCGATAGTCTATTCCCCAATACATTACATTTTGAAGCAGGTTTTTGAATGTGTGAGTGTCCTACGAAAATGAACCAAACATTATAGACGTGCAATAGTGTGTGATGCAACCTTCAATACACCAATATTGAATGAGCGTCAATGCATACACCGAGAGCAGTTGTCAGCATTTGACGTGTGACATTCTTGACACGTCGTGTTTAATTTTATCACATATTCTTCCACACTCGCGATCGGTTGCCTGTTACTCCACACCAGCACCATCTTTAGATTAATAAAGCTTGAGCATATCTTTTTGCACAAGCAACGAGCGGTCCACTTTTTAGTTGTCAAAATCAGATCCCAGATTGCTTGACATATTGATTCGCCCTTTCTCGTTTCAAATTGAATTATACAAACATCTCAAATCAAAATATATTAACTATCAGTGTTATTTATAAATAATATACATTCCTGTTATTCATCACCAGGTCAAAGTCAGACTAGTATTTCACACAAAAACCGTTGGTAATATCGATTTCCAAAAAATATGTAGCATTGATCTATGCATTACATTTGTAAAAGGTGTGTTAATGCTAGTGTATTATTTATCATGTAACTTATCTATTCAAATCAAACCATTCCCTGTGTGAACACGACAGACGCGTCAGTATGAGCACTCTATAGAACAATGACAGGTCATCCATAGACAACAACGAGAGGGGCGGAAAAAGTAGGACCAGTCGTTGTGAATGTATCGGCTTTCTACTTTAGTCGCAAATGTCCACACTCAGAGTTCCCTGATAGAGTATATGCTTCATAACTTTGCACTCCAGCTCTAGGATGAAAATGATTTAAAATATTCTAAAAAATTTTTTTTTACATGTATTCTTTGTCTATTTATTTATTAGTAAATAATATATTATATTAATACAAGTAAATATCATTTGATCTAATTTTATGCGAGGTAATTACGCAAAGAGGCTTATCAGTATAGTAAAGAGTGCAAAAAAGTGCAAAGTTATAAAACGTTTACTCTGGCAACCCTTCGATATGCAGTATTAACTAAATTAGCCGTGCAATTTTAGAATATTAATGGAAGGGGTTGCATTATTTTATTCTGCTTTAGGGCGGCACTTTACCTAAAGACGTCACTGTGTCTATGTGCTTGGTCAAACGGAATCTTTGATGGAATCTACTATTGTTATTGAATATATATATACAATTATAGTTGATTACAGTGGCGCACCCAGGATTTATTATTGGGGGGGGGCCGAAGGAGGAGAATGGAAATTAGTCCCATAGGCTCTTTTTCTTCTTCATATAAATATTTTTACATAATTTCACAATACACGGCGATATATTTGTACAGTTTCTCCTAGTTTCTATTAAATTGGAGGCATAGTGGCGGTAACCGTTGAGCGTGTCATCAGCGACTGGCGGATTGGAAGTGAACAGCGACCATGCTGGACATGTGAACCTAGTATGCTGAAACATTACTTAAATAATATCGGCTGTGCTACCCGGTTGGTCTAGAGCAGTGTTTCCCAAAGTGTGGTACGCACACCCCCTGGGGTACGGGAAGAGTTTGGTGGGGGTACGCGCTGCACCGGGTTATGGCTACGCCTGGTGCAACAAGCATTAATACAACATCCATGCTAGAAGGTTTATCGCATGCGGAAGAAGTGCAATTGTTGGAATTATTAGCTTCAGACGGATTCTTGCAAAATAAATATAAGGAGTGTACTTAAACATCATTTAGGTTGCAAATGCAACATGTGTATCCAGTTTTAACAGAGAAATTCCTGAAATACATTTCCTTTTTCAACTTCATATATGTGAAGTTGCTTTTTCAGCATTTGTAGACATTAAGTCAAAAAAAGGAACAGCCTTAGGGTGTGGAACGGCATCTCAGATTAAAATTAATAACCAGGGATCCAAATTATGATGATCTGTCGTTTTACTCGTAACATAAATAATTTCATCCTTCTCATGGTTTATAATGAATGTTATTTTTTATAATATAACTTTTATTTATATTTTATTATGAATGAATTTTATTTTTCGTTTATTATTATTTTGTTTATGTACTACAAAAGGAATATATTTTGATTGTTATTAAAGTACTTATATGCATTTTTCTTTGACGAGGAGTACTCAGTGTTACGAAAATTATAGAAGGGGTACACAAAGTTTGGGTAATACTAGTCTAGAGATACAATATTTATGTCGAATTCCACCGAAAAAAATGTTCTTTTGATTTACACCACCACCGTAGTGGGTGTAGTCGTTCTTTTCGCCAAATGTTTATCGCAGATTTTTGGTTTTTTAATATTGAGGTTTCAACATATTAATTAAAAATGGACAAAAAAAGTATTATTGCTTTTAAATTATACACAACCTACTCAATACAACACAGCCTAATATCTCGTTTATCGGTCTTTTGTCTATTGCACTCGGTGTACCTACACCATGGCCCCCACATCCTGAAACGGGCCCTCAGGCTAGGGCAGTGGTCGGCAAACTGCGGCTTTTTGGCCCCTTGAGTGCGGCTCTGCCACAGATGCTCTCTGCCATATTTGACATGGCTACAAAGAAGACGCAAAGAAAATGGAAGAGGATAACCGTAAATGTAATGTTGTATAGACCGAGACTTCGCGTTTATTCAAAGCTTAAATGGCTTACCGACCTTTATTTATATGTCGGGAAAAATTAGCGCATTCAAATTAAGAGAGATACTACAACTAAAAACTCGTAATTTTGCGCTAAATATTCTGTCGATGATGCAAGGAAGAAAGCAGCTGAGGAGAAGAGTCAAGAAAAATAAAGTTCTGTACTAAATCAATGCTAAAAAGCATATTCTTTCAGAAAAAATAGTAAATAAATATATATTGGAAATCAATTTTCTCGCTTACATGATTATAGTGCAGGGTTGGCGAACCTTTTAACGTACGCGTGCCAAAATTTCCTAAATATTACTTTTCGACAGACTGTGTGACGTGCCGAGCAGTTTTTAATAATAATTTTAAATTTATAATTTTGAAACTGCCTGAATTACTACTACTAGCTCCACCAAGTTTTTTTTTCTCATTTGGTGCAGCAATTTTTGTGGATAGAAATGAATTAATATACTTACTTAATTGTTTGTTACTGTACATATTAATTAGTTTCATTATTCACGCACAAATCGACACCAGCGCATCTATTCTAAGACTTCTATCGGTATATCTGTATTGAAGTATTATAATTTTTATAATAAGTTAGTTGTAGATAATTGTTACAATAAGTGCTAGGTGTACACCACTCTTGGCTGTGCTAACTTTTAGAGCGAGATATACAGTTTTGACTATTTAGATGGCTAACTTATTGTAACAATTATAGTACTTCAATACAAACATATGATTAACTACCCTCGATAACCGCCGATAGCGGCCGATAGCAGTTTTGTGTATAGAATAGAGGCGAGTGATCGCTCCGATCAGACAGTGGTATCGAGCATTGTAAATCGATCAAAATCAGATGTTCGCGGCGCGGCATTCCCCGCCACCTGATGAGACTAGTGCGATAATATTATATGTGACGCATAAGGCATAAGGACCGAACTACGCGATTATATATGTACATTAAACGTAATGCTTATTCTTAGAGAGTATTTCAATGCTATTTTGTATACAATGCGATTTGTCATATATTATTATTATTATTATAAGTATTTTTTCTCTTCAAACGCGTGCCATGCAAAGTCATCTCGCGTGCAACTGATGGCACGCGTGCCATAGGTTCGCCATCACTGATATAGTGTATTATTTAAACCAGTAACGTATAACCTTTTTATCAATATGTATTAAATTTATCTATTTTCTAATAATTTTTTCGCGAGCCACACAGAGTACAAGTGTTGCAGAAAATATATTTTTTCTTGACAGTAGTGGTTGCACTTTCCAAAAGCCACTCAGACGTAACCCGTATCAAGCTATCATATCAGACACTATTGTGTCAGGCCGTAATTGAATTATTTGCCGCCATGTTTACTATAAGGCTACACTTACACTGGACGCGGGATCTGACTCGACCATACTCGAACTGACTGCAGATATTTTCCAGACATTGGTTTTTATATAGCCAAATGGATATATTTTCAACCGATTCTTGACACCTTTGTAGTGACAAACACATTTTTTCTGTATGTATTCCCCTTCACTTCTGACTTCGATCCATTCATGCATAGTCCAAAACTCGTATCTTCTCACAAAAATTGAGGCAAGTATTTGTTTCGCGCCATAAAAAATGAACGATATGATCGTTCAAATCGCTTTTTATGTGAATTTCATGAGATCCACACTGGTGAGAGAAAAAAATTAAAAGACTTGAATAATCGCATAATAAATAATTGAATAATCGTGACCTCGCTCGACTCGGGGCCTGGGCAGACTTTCCCGGTTATCGAATAATTCATTTTATTATTATTCAAAGTATGATCGTATCCCACGTACAATGTAAGTGTAGCCTTACGTGGCTAAGACGCCATCCATAGACTGAAACCGTATACGGTTTAGAACCATGTGCAATTATTAGTACTAAACTTATAATTTCTGTTTATGGAAGTATATTTTCACAAAGTATGTGAAAAGCATCTGATCGTATCCGTTTATACCATACACTTACACTTACAAACTGAGGAAAATATATTTTCATGAACAGAAATCATAAGCTTAGTATGGCACACGGTTCTAAACCGCACACAGTTACAGTATATGGATGACCTCTAACCCTAATGTATGAATATAGGAATTAAGGCAATCGTTATGATGTTTCGAATAATCATTTAATAATCATTAAATATAAGCGAAACGTAATTTTCCTGTTGGAACGTTAAAATTATTGATAGTAATATGAGTGTAAGCATAGATTTGTTTAGTAATGTTTTTTTCAATTTACCATAACTTTTCAAAAAAGAAAATAGTATGGTCATATTTCAATTAATGTACAAGCGATTTAATTTATAAATGATTAAATAAATCAAAATAGTTATAAATATAATACTAAGTACATATATATTATATAGGTACTTAGTTAGATAGTATTATGATTAAGTGAGTAAGTACATATCAATAAAAATATACGATTGTGTACCGCTTTTATTTCATCAATATTCAGAAAAAGAGTAAGTATGTATATAGTTTTTATTCATAGTTATATAATATTAATGTGAATGTAGTAATAACATATTTCTGTAAATATATATGAAAATTAAACATTCAAAATGATAAAATAATGGTAAGTGGTAATGGCATTATTGTAACGCCACTGAAAATTAGATTGGTAGGTATATTATTTTAATCCTATATTCACTTTGTGTGTGACGTTCCTAACAATTACATGAATTTGCAAGTCCGAATTTTAAAAAATGTAATGACCCATTTAAAACCGTTTATTATTTTAATTTTGCCAATTATTTCTGCAATGTTACGCTATATTATATTATATCTAGTGCATTATTATACCCATTAAAAATAAACATTTTTACCTACTTTGATTATAGTATAATAAAGCTTCTCAATATGTATAATACAATATAAAATTAATATTTTACATCGGAAATAATAATATAAAGCATTTTCTCGACCTAATGAGTAGATGTCACGGAATTTTCCCTTCCTACGAAGCACCGAATATCCGATGCTATAACTTCGGGTGCGGATAATTCACTAGATTTAAACATCGATCGGTGGATGAAATTAGCGTTGACAGTGGCAAAATCTGCCTACCTTACCTTGTAGATGATCAGCTATAGTTTATAGAGAAGGATAGCTGGCACAGTAGTTGTGTACGTTGCAATCCTCAGTCATGAGCCCTCCGGTGAGATATGAATAGTCTAGCAATGTAATGAAATTAAGGGTCACAATAATAAACATATTTTTTACAGAGATAAACTTGTAATTGAAAGAAATATTAAAAAAATATTTATCATCAACAAAACATTCATCATAGATTGGTGACAATCATCATTCGAGATTTGTGATTATTTACAGAAGCAACAACCTAAAACCTTCGTATATCTTACAAGCATTTGAAAATTTCATAATCATCATCATCAGCCTGAATCTATCCACTGCTGGATGAAGGCCTCTCCAAGATGATTTCACTTCTCTCAGTCCTGTGCGTTACGTTGCCACGTACTTCCGCAGAATTTTATCATTGCATCGATCCAGCGGCCTCTAGGTCTACCTTGCGGACGTTTTGTACCTCTTGGATA
The DNA here is from genome assembly GCF_057557595.1 of Rhyacophila brunnea. Taxonomy (NCBI): domain Eukaryota; kingdom Metazoa; phylum Arthropoda; class Insecta; order Trichoptera; family Rhyacophilidae; genus Rhyacophila; species Rhyacophila brunnea. Next base: position 31,984,608 of record NW_028232752.1, read on the forward strand.
CCACTAGATGACTAAATTTGTCCAACGATTGTCCTTTCTTTGAGCAACATGTCCAACCTATTTCCATTTGAGGTTTTAGCACACTCTATTACATCGCAAATCTTTGTCTGTCCCTTCTCCACTCATTCCTCTTTTTGTCCTTACACATTATATCGACCATGCACCTCTCCATACCACGTTGTGCTACTCTAAGTTTCTGGATCTCTCTTTTACTTAGGGTCCATGTTGCACACACTGGTTGATCACTTTGCGCTTTACGCACAGTTGGAGGTTACTTTTAAAGAAATTATTCAGGCGTCTAAAAGCACTCCAGCCTAGCTTTAATCAGTGAACGATTTCATCAAATATACATCCATCTATAGCAGTGGCGAAGGGTGGAGGTAGGCTGTTAAGATCCGCCATAAATAGTGTACATTAAACTTTTTCAGACATACATATTTGTTTTCATTGAAATAAGACTACAATTTACAGATAGTGTTGGTTAGATTTTAAAATTCAATTAAACCCTGAGAAACCAAGCCATAATAGATAATAGTCAAAAAATACATGTCTATCTATAAAATATCTAAAATGATGCAATTAAATCATACATAACTTTGAGTATTTTATAGATAGAATAATATTTTTTATGTATTCTAGTTTGGTTACGCAGGGCTTAATGAATTAAAAAAATGAACCAACAATATGTCTAATATGTAGTTTTAATCCAACGAAAACAAATAACTATGAATGAAAAAGTGTGCACAATTTTGTCGTATCGCCCAAATTAGACCAAATCTATTATGGTTTCGTTTAGGCAGGGTTTAATTGATTTTTAAAAACTAACTAACACCATCTGTAAATTGTAGTCTTAGTTCAATAAAAACAAATACATATGCCTAACAAAGTTTAGTGTGCACTATTTATAGCGAATCTTAACAGCCTACCTCCACCCTTCGCCACTGATCTATAGACACTTGTTGTCCCAGATAAATGTAGTTTTGTAAATATGGATTGAATTATCGACAACATTGATATTTACTCAGGGTTCGAAATGGACCGGAACGAACCGGAGCGCCATTCCGGCTCGTGAAGTTTGTAAAATTAACGTTCCGCCTCATGGAAAAAATATTTTGACTGTCCGAGCTAGATAGGACATGTAATAGAAAATCTAACACACTTATTTTCATAAAATACAAATAAAATTTGATATCTTAGTAAATATGTTTAGACAATAAAATTGTCAAGCGCTCGGGTTCGTAAACTTTTCCATTTCGAGCGCTGTAATTTACTTATATAAACACACAATATATCAGCACTATGAATGTCTTGCCAAGTCAATAAAAAAATATTAAAATCTAGTATATCTTACTAGGTATACTATATCCGCAATAGGTGATTAACTTGTTTTTTATTTTGCTATTTACCATTAGTTTATAATTATTCAATTCACATTATGCCATATTAATACTTATAACAATGTATGTGCTACCAACGCTCACGTATACGTGTGAAACATGGCCTTTAAATGCTAGAGAAATCCAAAAATTATGAGTAGTGCAACGTGGCATGGAAAGGTGCATGTTGGTCATAAATACTGTAAGTCCACAAACGAAATCAATGGAAAAAGAAGCTGACAAAAGTACGCAATTTGATAGAAGTCGCTAGGCAGATGAAATGCATACGGGCTGGATATGTCGCTCGGCGAGTGAACAACCGCTAAACAAAAACCGTCACACATTGCCAAGGGGCACTAAACGCCCACAGGAATGCCATAAAACTCCATGGATATAAAAACTCATTTTTGGTGGATTACGTGACAGTGAAGAATTAGGGAATCGGAAGGGAGCCGGGGATGGAGGGAGCGAGGCCTTCATCCAGCAGTGGATTGACCCTGGTTTTTTTATGTTCATTTTACACTACTTACTTCACCCTGTTCCTAATTATGTATATATAATAATTATTGTAATATCTCATTGTTTATTGATGGATGCATGTTAATTTGATGTTGTTTCAATTTAATGAACTCGACATTTATTATGTCATTTTTGTTAATAATTTTATTATAATGTAATCAATGAAAGATAGAGACATCTGTGAAAATTTAAATAAACCAGTTTAAATTAGCAGAGAACCGAACCGATACAATAAGGATTGGTATACCTACAATACTAAGTAATACCTTACTGAATAATAAATAATAAAATAAAAAATAGGGTTATAAAAATATAAGTACTTAAAATGGGTAGTCATGACATCTATAAAATGGAACGCACAAGTCATGTGTCTGGAATTCACTTCAATGAACACAAGGGGGATCATATTATATGCCAACAGAGAACCTACCGGAAAATACGAAGCTTGCAATTTGAGATTTTTTTTTTTGATAATTTCCAATTCCAATTAAGGCGAAGTCTTCACTGAGCCTTTTTTAAAGAGGCACCTAGCGGAAAAATACGAAGCTTGCAATTTGATACATTTTTTTGATAATTTACAATTTCAACTGTATTAATGAATAAATATGTATCTGAAAACATTAAAAATAAAAATATTTTTTATTTTAAGTCAAAGACAAACTTACAATTGTAAAAAATGTAATAAAATGTGAATTTATTCTATCGGACCGCACCCTATTATTACATATATTTTATGGTCATATTTATTTTTAAAATTTAGTTTATTAAGTTTTCTAAGCATTACCTAAGCGATTTTTGACAAATTCATAGTTTTATTATTTTTATATCTATTTTAAAAAACATCGATTTTTATAAAAAATATAAATGTGTATAACTTGAAATCCTTTTTATTTATATCAAATCAATTATTTTTATGAATATAAATAAAATATTTATATTAATATAAATAAAAAGGATTTCAAGTTATACACATTTATATTTTTTATAAAAATCTATGTTTTTTAAAATATATATAAAAAATATTAAAACTATGAATTTGTCAAAAATCGCTTAGGTGATGCTTAGAAAACTTAATAAACTAAATTTTAATAATAAATATAACCATAAAATATATGTATTAATAGGGTGCAGACCGATAGAACAAATTCACATTTTATTACATTTTTTACAATTGTAAGTTTGTCTTTGACTTAAAATAAAAAATATTTTTATTTTTAATGTTTTCAGATACATATTTATTCATTAATACAATTGAAATTTTAAATTATCAAAAAAATGTCTCAAATTGCAAGCTTCGTATTTTTCCGCTAGGTGCCTCTTTAAAAAAGGCTCAGTGAAGACTTCGCTTTGTAAAAAAATGTGAATTTGCCACATATTTGGTACATACTAGGTTACGTTATTATTACATCATTTTTATGGTTATATTTAATTTCAAAATTTAGTTTATTAAGATTTTCAAATTTTCAGCGATTAGATTTTTTACTAATTCATAGTTTTAATATTTTTATATCTATTTTAAAAAACATCGATTTTTATAAAAATATAAATGTGTATAACTTGAAATGCTTTTTATTTATATCAAATCGAGCTTAAATATTGGGACCATACCTAAATTTAATATAGTTCTGGAATTATATGTTTAATTAATTATACCCCATCTGCTGGCACTATTCTGACATAAATTGTATTATAATTATTATAGTTTTGTTCGTCTCCTGTGTCCTGCGTCAAAGATAATGTTTCAGTAAATTATATTGAATTGCGTGTCACTACATGTTGACACCCACATAACTCATTATTTTTTTATTTGTGAATCATTATGCTACATTACAACTTATCTACGATTACAACTACCTAATAATATAGGTGACAAAATACCATAGATGGTAAAGATATTAAATGAAAATTGAAATGAAAAACGGTTCACACCCAGACTTTAATGACATATTTATTAGACAAATTGTTTTAAAATTATCATGTAATTTACTTCTAATTGACTGAGAACTTCAAGGTGCAATAAAAACTTTTCAATACTTCCACGTTTGGTATAAAAGTGCTGCAATCAAAAAAAATGATTGACATTATTTCTACATGCCATCCATGGTTGTAATATAATATTGCAATATTTTATTGTCAGTCAGTAATAAATTTTATTGTAGCATTATGAAGAAATTCTATTTGGAGCGTGTTTTTCCGAAACCATCTTTCATAGATCAGTTGAAATTAATTACTAGAGGCTTGTCAAGTAGCGGTCTTGCCACATATCAAAACTCTTACAGTATTGGTGAGTTTGATTATTTATTTATTTTTTAACACTACAACAGGCCACGAAGTCCAATGACATTAGTGTAATTAGTAATGCAAGAGAAACAATCACAAACACCCACGCTTTGAGAAAATCACATAAGTATAATGTCAGTTGAATGCAGAACTATTCTAACTCACATTTGAACTATTTTACAGAAGAGTTTTTTGAAACAGCCTACTTCAGTTATTTATTATTTATATAGATAAGTGTATGCACCATTTTTTTCATCAATAATCCTACTAAAATATGATGCGTATATTTATTATTAAAAATATTATAAATAATTTCAGTAAGTTGTTTCAAAAAACTCTTTCTTCAAAAATATCAAAGTATGTACGTTAGATTAGTTCTGCATTCAGCTGACAATGAGAACCCAGAGCCCCCAGATGAAAATCAAGCGCCTTACGCACTTGACTACGAGGATGTAATAGATGTACCTACCTACCTATTATTAATTTAGAAACCTCCCAATTAATACATAATATTTAGAATATATTAAATATAGAAAGATAGAAATATATATACATTTCAGTATTCTATATTTATTCAGTATTTCTATCAAGTACAAAAAAAAGTATTTATTAATAAGTATATAGAATTGTCAAGATTATATGATTCAACAGAAAATTTAAAAACGTGGTATATAAAAAGTTCTTTTTATCTAGTAATTATTATAAAATTGTTTTCAACTTATTAAACTTATTATCCAATGAGTTCTTCGGTGATCATTTGTGACCCAGTTTGTAATTTTTTGTAAATAGCAGGTGAATTGCAGCGTGTCTGGAAACTTGTACGTATGCAGTTAGCCGTATCACACTTCACCATGAAATGTTGTATTGGAGATATATGGCCGTATATTTAAGATCGTCCAACCTCTTTGGGTCGTACAGTACTGACATAAAATTCATGTCTAAATAAAACACGGTTCTTGTCGGTTTAAACTTTACAGGAAGCCAGCAGCAAACAAATTTTGGATAGGTTAGGTAACGTTTTCATTCGTGAATTCATGAATTCTGCCAAAATCAGCTACCGAAATTGATTTAATGTTCATATTGAATCTAATAAAATTAGAGACCGTATAGATTACGGTCATCTCTTTTCGATAGAAAGCTCATGGCGAACTGTGCTACGGTGTAATGTTTTACATCCAATTTACATGTAACCGAATTGTAGTATGCAGGTTTAAAATAGAATAGGTCACAATACATAATCATACAATGTTACATTACAAGTTTTTAATAGTTCTTTATTAATAATTATGATATGAAAATCTTTATTCATTATCTTATTCTATTGTATCTATGAAAGTAAGATTCACCTAACTCTATTATATTATTTAATATAACTAGTGGGCCTGCCTTGGTCACCAACCCCTTCCTTTGCAACATGCACAAAACGCTATTATCTTGAAAATTAGATGGATTATACACATGTTTATTCAGCATTTTTATGTGGAAAGCGTCCATGAGGAATCTATTAGTGAATGTTTCAGATCAATCGAAAACTAATTTAGTTTTTAAGAATGTTGTATCAAGTACTGGACTGACCTGAAAAAAGTTAAAGTAAGTTACAACAAAAAATCTTGAAGTGATCCATGACGTCGGTTAGTAATTAAAGTAATTGTACCTAATTTTATTTAAAATACAAAAGCCGATCACCAATAGTAACTCAATTTGGAAAGCGCTTCAGAGAGTATAAAGAGCCATTAGTTTAAATTTGTCGCATAGCTTATTGCATAGTGGTCTACGTGGATGGGCGCGAAACCCGAGAGATGCAGGCTCGATCCTGCTGGGTGTCTTACTTTTTTCAAAAAAAAAAGAGTTTTTCTATTGGTTATAATATATTTTCTCAGTTTTCAAAATTATGTATGTTCAATAATTAGAATGTTACATTCTTAAATCTTGTGAATTATTCGTTGAATAAAAAAAATAGTTAATTAATAGCTGTTATTAGTAAAATAGGTGAAGAGGCTTTTTAAACCGGACTGAAGAAGATGACAGAAATGTAATGCAAATCATTGTTGACTTCAATTTATCTTTGTATATTATTATAGAGTAGATTTCATTTAAAGTTTCACAAAAACATTTTATTTCAGGAAAGTTTCTCTACTCATTGTTTTGTATTGGTTTGGTGGCTTATTGTTTTACAATATCCGGCTGTTTGAAGATACCGGATGATTACAAAGACCCAATTAAATTAGTTGGAAGTCTCGGCATGATTTTTAATTCAACAGGATGCCTTGCTAAAGGAATTTGGTTTATTGTACAAAGGTATGTCATCTTTTTCTTCTATTTCAATATCACTACAGCCTAACTCCCATTTATTCAGCCTGTCTATAGTCAGCCTTGTGACAAACGCAAAAGAAATGATAATTAACCTCGAAAAAACCAAGCATACATAAATCCGATTGTCTAGTGCAGAGATGGCGAACCTATGACCCGCGGGTCAGACACTAATCCAAGCAGGCTTTTTAAATGACCCACGTATTGAATTATATAAACTTATTTTTTATAATATCATAAAAGAGAGAACAGACAATAAATTTGTTTGAACATGTACCTAACCGAAAAAAAAATCTCATGTTCAAACACGCGCGTTATAATGATCTTAGTCCTTACTTCAGTTTTAGTTTGTCAATTTATGGCTACGGCCCGGCCCTATGTTGTAGCTTAACCACTGCGGAATTCCAAAAGAAATGGTGTATTTCAAAAAAACACTACCTTATTCTTAGGTCAATAATCATTATAAAGCAATCATTTTTCGTAGGATGTTTATCACATTTGAATGGTCAAAGACATAGTTTATAATCAATATCTTTAGAATTATCTTCAAATCTGTTAATCTTGCCAATTTTTTTAATAATAAAATGCCTAATTCCTGTCAAATTTGGGATCACAGAGATTATCAATATAATTTTTTATCGTAAATATTTCACTATAATAATGTCGACATAAATTATACTGATGGTTTTATAAATGCGTTTAAAAATCAATAAATTTAAAAAATCTTAACACCACTGCACAATTATGTACTGAAATATGACTATAATTCTAAAACATTAGAGCGAGAGGTTTAAAAGAATACTATTTTATGTAATAAAAATACTTTATACAGTCATCAAAATATGTTTAAAACAAATATAAAGGATAACAAGGCTTCAATATTATATGAATAGATTATCTACAACGTTTAAGGAATGTCCAGGATCATGCTTTGAAAATACAATAAAAGCTCCATTTTGACCTACGCCGAGCATGTCCACCCTTAATGATAAATTTTTCGTGTATTTATTTTATTCGACACAATTTAAAACAATAGGTAAATGAAGTTTGGTACTAAAATAATACATTATTCCTATATCGACAAATACTATTATTATTTCTTTATGTTTTTTAGTATTCAGAGGGGTACAAATAAATTTTCTGTAATAAAAAAAAGTCGCCTGTGGTGCTATTTTCTTTTGTGGTTGTAATATTAAATTAAGTTGTAATATTAAATATGACCATAAAATATATTATATAATAATAAGATGGGGTCCTGTTTATTTAATTTGTCAATAATTTAATTATTGTATGTTTATCTTTGACTTAAAATAAGAAATATTTTTCTTTTTAATGTTTTCGGATACCCACTTATATATTATTTATTAATTAATACAGTTGAAATTGTAAACTATCAAAAAAATGTCTCAAATTGCAAGCTTCGTATTTTTCCCCTAGGTTCCTCTGGTAGGTAGAAGCATCCCCCTTAATGCAGAACTCTCTATTTCGACTCGATTTACTAATTACTGATAATTATTAAATTGTAAAATTGAATAAACATAGATGGCACTGTATTATTATATTTCAGAAGTGAATTAAAACAACTACTCAAATTGGCTTTGGCTCACATTGACTGTGTTACAGAAAATTCACTTGAATACAAAAGCATTACCAAAACTTTAAAAAGTGGAAGAAACTTCACTATCCTGTACATGACAATCTTGATGATGGGTTTCATATATATTTTAATGGATTTTTTATTAAAACCAGCGGAAGCACTTAATGCATTTCCGGGAAAGCTTTTAGGCAAGTATAATAATATTGTTTGGTATTATTTTTTAAATTGAAACAAAGGGAAATTGAGAGCATAATGAACTATCCACTTAAATGTGGAAACCTACCATAATAAATCTAGTATAGAGAGAATGGTGAACAATGCCATCTACCTTTGGCACGGACACGTAAACACAAATCTCTCATTTTGATTTCTCAAAATCAAGAATATTTTGTTTCCTCGAGAATTTTTTAGTCTTTTCGTGATGAAAATGCAAAATCTAACAAGAAAATATAGTTGGCAACACAGAAATCAAATTTCCTTAAGAAATTTCGTTGTTTTTTTTTGAGTCGCTTGCATTGGGTAGCAGCCTGGTGATAATTTCTCGATTTCTCGAGATTCTCATTGATGATTTCTCGAAAAATGATAATTCTCGAAATTCGAGATTGGCCTTTGCTGATTATTTCTCGGTCACAACCTATGGAAGTACATACCTAAAAAAATTTATACATCTTATTGTTTTATATCAAAGTGAAAGTACCAGTTTTCGTGGCTAGTTCATTTGATAATCTAGCAAGCAAATAATTAACGACTTAATATTTCTACTCATGTATCTTTTAGAAACGTAATATTATGTATTTGGATCCAGATAATGGGCTATGGTTATGATATTATCTACTAGACTGTGCACGTTATTTAATTGTCTCTACGATCCAATGTGGATCTTGGCTGCCTCCCAAAGAGGTTTCAAAATAATTAATTTATAAATAATTTTTTAAAAGTTAGCTTCCCCACTCCACTTAGTGTGTAATGCAATTAACAATAATAATACCTTAATTTGTATTGAATAAATGTCATCGAATATTGAGTTGAAATAATGTATTTTAAACCTAGAATTTGGCATGACAAATAATGATACATATATTATATACTTACTTACATATATGATTTTAATATATATGATTTTGTTAGCAGGATTTGAAAATCTAGGCGAACATCCATACATCGAAATAAGCTTACTAATACTGTTACTATCATACTCCCAAGGATTTTTAATATTGTCATGCTATATCGGTCTTTTTATTTTGCTCACAACTTACGCTGAGAGTAAAGTAGTATGGATATCACAAGTGATCACATCGCTAGACAATAAAACAGAAGAGGAACTAAATGATCTTTCTGCAAGTATCTCAAAATATAATCAAATTATTATTAAAAAACAAGTGAATATTAATTCAAACGCTTTGACAGTTGCGGAAATTCTTAATTATTTCATTAACAAACATTGTGACACAATGAAGTATTGCAGAGCTTTAAGAAAGATTTACAGTAATGTCATGCTGACAGAATATATTCTATATATGATATGCTTATGGGTAATACTTTGTCAAGGAAATAATGCGAGAGCAATACATGCTTATTTAGCCATTATGCATGCTCTAGGAAGTGTATATATTTATTGCCATTTTAGTCAACGTTTACTGGATTCGTTCACAAAGTTAGAATACGCCATCTATAACAGTGGTTGGGAGTCTTTGAGTATAAACGATCGTAAAACAATTCTTATGTGCCTTAGAATGGCTTCAAAGCCTCCTATGCTAACTGTTGGTGGTTATTTCTCATTGAATTATGAACGTTTTGGCTCTTTATTGCTAGCGGTATATTCATTTTACACTGTCTTTATTAATTTGATAAAAAAAAAATTAGATGCTGTGTAATTCTTATCCTTAACAATTAATATTTTCAGGACAATGCATATTATGCATAATGATTATTAAAATTTAGAGTGTAATACAGAGTCACTACTTACGCTTAACTTGATTAGACGTATGAAGTCTTATTTTTCAATAAATTAATCCTTAAATAGGGGTCATTAAACCCAACCAAACCTCACCCATTTGTTACAAATCATTATTTATATCAGACTCTCACTCCTCTTAGGGTGTGACATCATATATGGATAGCACACATATCAAATACATAAGTTGCAGGGATGTATAGTTCATCATTTTGATGTTCAAATTCAAACTCAAGTTTCACCGAGGTGCAACAGAGTCAAGTAAACTGCTGCCGCATGTGCAACCTTCCGTTTCACCAGTAGATCTCAGCAGCAACGTTCAAATAAAATAAATAAGCAAAAACGAAAATCCCAGACATTTTTACATAGGTACCCAGTATGATAAAAATTGAAGGCATCAAAAAATGTCCAGGGAAAAGAAATTGTAAGGTAGCCCTACATGAAAGTTGAATTATTTGATATAAGTATACCTATAATTCACTGGTACGACTAACGGAAGAAAATTGAGGTTATTAATGTTAAATATATGGGGGAAGAATGTAGTAGTAGTGGTGATCGCACTCTTCACAATGTCCAAGGACCTTTACAAATTCTTCATCTTCATTAATTGGAGAAGAATCACAAGATGAATGTTAGAAAGATTAAAATATTTCACCTATTAATAAAATTATTATTATTATTAGAAGAGTGTAACTAATGCACCTTTAAATTATATTTCATAGATGGCATTGCATGTGAATTATGATTATATTAAATAAAATATATTGGATTGTATAAAATAATAAGGGAACACAAAATGAATGGGAGCCGGTTTACCCTAAGCAGAGTTCACTTTATTATTTTAGGCCATAAAACTAAGAGATACAAAGGGATTTGACCGTCCACAAATATTGAAAATGCGTTAAATATGTTCACATGACAAACTTTATTGCATATTGTGAGAAAGCTGATGTAACTATTGAAAATAACATATTCTTCAACCCTTGTTTAAGTTTCTCCCATATTTTTGCATATCTTTAATCTGTTATATTACACCCAATACAGTAAGCCAGTTTTTTCAATAACAGTTTTAAAAACAATAAATTAGTAGAAATATTCAAAAGTGAACATGAGTATTTGTATAGCTACATCCCGTTAGTTAGCTTTTACTCAATAGATACAGTCATTCAATTATATATAATACAACAATATAAATAAATATTTTGTATTATAAGTTGGTACAGCTGGAACATCCTGCTGATAATAATACAGTAAAGCCTATTCATGGCATTTGCCTATGAAGTGGGCTATTATGTTGAATGCCATCTATGTAACAGGAAATTGATTAAATAATTAAACCAATGATTGGTTCCCGTTCGAAAACTATTATTACGAATAGTATTACGAACCAGTATTACGAATTGATAGTGATTGGATAGGTGTCCACAAATAATACCTGCATACTGTCAGAAATACTGTAACGTACTGAAATACAGTATATTATTGAGAATGACATCTGATTGGCTTAATACGGAATATTCATATGTATCTGGGATATTGCGGAAGCCAATACAATAAAAAGTCCTTATATAGTAATCATTATTTAATGTAAAAGTATGATTTGCACAAACCTTCGTAGGGGTAAGCACTTAAAGATGGCACGATTTTACAATATTAGCATTAGTTTGCACTTCAAAAATGGAAGAAATGCATTCATTTGTTTATTCTTAGCAGATAATTTGAGATATTCTTAGAATTTACTATTTCTTAAAAACACTGTTTGAAAAATTTCTGTACAAACAAGTAGGACAAAAATAAATTCCTAGACTTTTTCTAAAAATGAGACAGATTCAGTGGCGGTTTAAAGGTCGCAGAGGTTTCATGAATTGACTGGCTTTTAGGCCTCCCACGAAAATAAAAATAAAAACCATAAAAATTACATTTTTCAACTAAAAATAATAATTATTACTGTGAATGATAGTGATGACACTATGTAATAATATTAATAGTTTATTTTTTGTTTATACTATTGTATTTTGTTTAAGTAGTTATGTTATGGTACCGTTCGGTGTTAGTTGCAGAGATATTGATATGCTTTGGATTATATTTTATACTCAGTTTATAAGAAATACACACTATTATAAGATTTTGGTTTAATTGTATGACTGGTTTGGTCTGTTTCGAGGCCTCCTTTTTTAAATCATCTGACGAATCGATTGCGTCATCAGCTTAAAAAAAAATCGCCTCCGGACACATTTCTAAAGGAATACAAAATATTCTGAATTTTATTTTTCAGTTCACAAAAGTTGTGAAATATTTAACACTATATGTATATTTTCAATGATGTATTTATAGGTAATCTGGCATTGTCAATTATTATGTATTTAATAAAATAGTATGATGCCTACTAGTCATTATCAAGTTGCAACGAGTGTTTTTGTAAAGCTGGGTACTCATTAGCGAACTGTAACTGTGACCGTTGCAGATACAGTAACTAGCATGAACACCAAATAATTAGTTTGCATCTTTATAAATAATTATTTCGCATCTAGAGTTGGTTACAATATCTGGAACGGTTACAATTACCACTAGCCAATGAGTACCCAGCTTAAGCTGATGTTATTATGTATTTATTATTGTATTTGTTGCTTTACATACAAACAATAAATTACCATTTTCTCTTGTGTATTATTGTAATGGTTATTAGGCATTTTCCCACCACATTGTGTCTTTACTTTGGATCAAAAAGGGATTGACAAAATAACATCTAAATTTGCCGGATGCGGAACTCAAATCCACAATCCATTACTTTAGGAGTGGACGCTTTATCTATGCCACAGCTAGTATTAACAAACAATCACTACTTTATTTAGGCGTTCAATGGTAATTAAAACAGGTAAGTAAGTATGACAAAAATATTAGGATCAATATTATAGTATAAATAAAAATAATTGAAAAATTGTTTTTATTTGTTTATTTAAAACTCGAAAGCATTTTACACAACACGGACACACATATTCTTACATACAATCGCAATTTCATAAAAACCTTAATGCTCACAAGAAAATTAAAAGCAATCACTATAATAAATCTTAACTCTATTAAAAGATTATGATAAATTCTATATGTATTATTTACAATATTTTGTACACTAACAAGTTTTTTACAATTTTATTTGTTTTTTTTATGAAACCGTCATAAATATTTAACATTCCAAACCAAACATAATGTAAAACAAACAAACAAACAGAACAAAATAAATAACAATCGAAACACTTACATTTAGTATACCAATTTTGATTTCAATATAATTATTTATGTCACCGAACACGTCAACAATATAGATTGTAATTCAGAATTAGAAGATTTAACTATTCAAATAGGTCATTCAATAAATCTGAAAGTGTTATTTCTGATAGCATAAAGTGCAATTAAAAGTGAATCGGTCAGTATATATCTTTTACACACGTATTTTCAAAGTTTGAAAACTGCTTCGTAATACTAAACATAAGTGTTTTACCAACATAACAATCCAATAACAACACATGTAACAGATTGAATAATATTTACCACGTTGAATGGTAGATATTATTGAAATTATTTTTCATATTGTCATATATCACATGAGCTGTTTAATAACGGATAACATTCTCAATCAAAACCAAAAGAACCATTCTTTCCATACAAGTTTTCAAGATGATAATCTTCCAACAGGTCATCAAAATACATTTTGTAATTATATTTTATGAAGTACCTACCTATATTAATTTAGAGATTTAATCAAATTCTTTTTTATATGTACTTACTTCAATAATTATTATATATTTCTAAAATACATGTTCAAGAATTTTTTAAATAGCATCATGATTATGTTATAAGATCAACCAGCTCATATAATGTATAAGATATAAATTGATGAGTAAAAAAGGCCAACAAGACAAAGAGAAACAAGAAACAAATAACATAACATGAAACAAGAAACATAACATGATGTAACAAGAAACTCAACATATTGTAACAAGAAACGAATCATATTGTAACATGAAACTCAACATATTTTAACAAGAAACAATGCAAATCGTAACATGAAACTCAACATTTAACGTGAAATACAACATGAAACATGAAACATAACGTGAACAAAGAAACAAAACACGGAACAAGAAACTCAACATGAAACGTGAAACAACAAACTTAATACAAATGTAGAAATTAAACAAGAAAATAAATGAGTAATCAAACATAATGAAAAAATATGCGCTTGAAACCTAACAGTAATTTTGATAATCAATAAAATGTTGTTATATAGCCAACTGGCATAGTGATTTGATTTTTTAACGTAATTTGAACAAAATAAAAAATACTGAATAAAATGTACCTAACAGAAAAGAAAAGTGACAAATTTAATAAGAAAGAAACATAAACTAAACAATTAAAAATTGTATTTAACAAACAGTTATGTACGTTAAAATCAATTCTAATGAAATTTTTTGAGTAATTTAAAAAAAATTAACGTAGTAAACAAAAATATGATGGAAAAAAGGGAATAACATAACAAGAAGCTGATAACAGAGTTTTTCAAACATAACAGATTGAATATAAACATAACACAGAACAGAATTAAATGTGTTTATGTATTCACCATGATTTTAAAAAGTAAAATTTTGATCAAAAAAAAAAATAGGAGGACCTGTGGGTCTATTCTATACTTATCGAACACTAAATTGATAAATAGTATCAAACTTAGGGTAGGTTTGTATCAAAATATTAGCACTTATTGTAACAATTACACGAAGCCGGTTTTTATTGTTGCAATAAGTGCGATATTTTAACAGCAGCAAGATAGGTGCTGTTAAAATATAGCACTTATTGCAACAATAAAAACCGGCTTCGTGTAATTGTTACAATAAGTGCTAATATTTTGATACAAACCTACCCTAAGTTTGATAATATTTTTCACTTTATCACTTTAGCGGTCGATAAGCATAGAATAGACCCACTGATTGATGTAAGACTAATATTACCGAAAGAAAAATCGAATTGGTTTATTAAAAACTTAATTGGATAATATTGACACAGATGGATACTTACTTGAAATCATTAGAATATTTTATTTATTTATAATCCGGAATTTATATAATTAAGTACAAAGTCAAATAGAAATTTCAAGAATATCTATAAATGAATGGCTTATTGAATTTATGAGTAGTGACCAAAATCCAAGGATACAAAACATAATACGAAAAACAAAAAATCAACAAGTTAACGAGAATCAAAAACAATAACGCAGACAATAAGAAAAATCAACATATTCAAACAGAAAGTAGTGAAGTAACAGAAAATCAACAGATTAAACAGATAACAGAAATAAATAGGCGATTAATGATAGCGTAACAAAAAATCAACAATAACAGAGAGTAACAAACATGAATCAATTTATTTTTAAATTGCCATCATTTTGAAGGTCTTTTAAAGCCGATTGTTATATTTGAACAGAAAAATACTTATTACAATCAAAAATGATTATGGTTTTTGATATTTAAATTGAAAAATGTTGTAAAATTAACAATTCAAACAAAAATTCAACATGAACAATGAAAGGTTTGTAATTTTAGATCATCAAACAAAGTGTAATATTATGATTCTACTTTTTTAAATGATTTAATGGATCTTTAGCTTAACGGTTTTTTGGGAATATTGTCTTATTGTGTCTAATCAAATTTTTGAAATACTTAATAGAATAGTGATATAAATAGAATTCGATTCAAAAGTAACATATTATTTAGTAATATAAACAATCATAATGAAATAAAATATTAATATAGATACATAAGGACAGAGTAACTATTTTTTTAAATGAGTACATATACGCAATAAGTACGGATTTTTAAAGTACGGTTTATGGTTGAGAAGTACGGATAGTCTGGGTCAAATTGAATACATTACTAGTTGATACGGATTATTAAAAAGTACGTATTTTTTATAGTACGGAGCAGATAACGAATAGTACAGATAATCTGGGTAATTTAAACTAACGAAAAATAATAGTCTACAATAAATTAATAGTACGGATTTTAACAAAATATTTTGTACATTTTTTCTTATGGATGTTAAAATTATATTCAATAGTACAGATAAAGTAGGCAGATTACATCTAAATAAATTAATATGCTGGTAAGCATAGGCGATTTTCAGTAGTACGGATAATCTGGGTATTTTAAATAAAGTAAAAATATTCGAATTAGTACGGATTAGAAATAAGTATCAGTTTTGTTATAATATGCCGGTTAGATCAAAATTTAATAGTAGGTACAGATTTTAAATTGAACGGGGAAAAGGTAGTTTATTTCATATTAATTGTTACAGTTATAAGTATTACAGTGGCGGTACAGAAATCTGGGTAGTTTGAGTGAAGTAATATTTAGAAAATTTCAAAATATTATTAATACTTTATTAAGAATGTCACAGCCTGTCTGGTTAACTAAATATTGATAGACTTATAATGTAAGTATGTAAGGCAAACAAATTAATAATTTTAAAATACGATGACCTATTAACATTAAAGTATGACATGATAACTATTCTATTTTGTATATGAAAAGTAAGCTTTTTAAATTCTGAAGTCTAAACTATTATAAAATTATGTCAAAAATTGATTTGATTACAGTATGTATATGTTAATCTTTACCATAATTCTAATATTAGTAACTAAACAATTATTTTAAATACTTCCTAAAACATAAGGCACTCAATGAAGCTAAACAACGATTTTAATATATTATTTAATCTTATAATAATGTAAGGCACACCGAATGCTACTCTAATTGATTAAATGAGCAAAGATTCAGGAGAAGATGTAATAAATGTAAATTAATAATTTAATAATAATGTAACCAACGGTACTTAGCGATATCTGTGAAATTAAGAAAATAACCATTTTAAATTAGCTGAGAAACGAACCGATTAACGAAAAAAGAATATTACTGAATTAAAAATTAGTGTCATGAATAGAGATTCAAATATAGGTAGAGTATTCGTTTGAAAAAAACTAATTCTACCAAAGATCATTGTTTCCATAGCTCGGCCGGACTATATCTACATACATTTTACATACTTATCAAAACTAAATTCTATTGAATATTATAAGAAAAAATTAAGGTAAGTTATAATATTAAGTTTCACACGCAAAAAAAGAAAACAAATTACAAATCAAACTTACTATCCTATTAAAAACCAAAATAACTGCTAGAAACGTTTATTACGTATAAAACTAAAGTAATTACAAATTTATTTGAGCTTATTATTACGATCAATGTCCTTATTCCGATATCTTAATAACTATGTTCCTTGTTTACAAAAATTTAAATTATTGTGAGCGTTGCTAATGTAACAAAATTATCATTTAACAAGAGGAATTTCTTACTTGACTACGTACGGCTGATGTTTGATAATTATTTTTGTATTATTTTGTTTAAATCAGATTTCTTCAGATGTGCTTCTTTACCAGTTGCAGAGATTTTTCATTCTAGTAGTGGAGGGTTGATCAAAGAATGTGACCTGGGTGGTGAACGAAGATATATTTCTTCTGACTTTAACATTGCCTGGTTATGTCGAAATCCTTTTTAATGAATAATTCAGTGTTTTTCATACGTTTCTTGTTAGTATTTTTTTTTGATTTCCTGGTTTTTATTTCTTTTTTCATTTGTTTTGTTCCATGTCATTTTATATTTGATGTTATTTTTTTGGTTTTCTTGTCATAAAGCTGTTGGGGTCTATATTCTTTTTTGTTTTTTATATTTTTTTCTGTTTCTCAAACAATGACATATTAACTAGTATTATGCAGGTTCGAGAATAATATTAATATTTACCCGTTATTTCCATGGATTTTTTATTTCAGCATTGTGAAAAATTTCATCATTTACATTAACGATCAGGTATCTTACTCTTTTTTTCCATTTATTTCAATAATCCTTGAGTATTATTTCAAAAGATGAGTATTTTATTATTTTTTTATTATTTTGTGTCCTAGAAGTGCTTTTAAAGTTTTTCTTGACTTTGTAGTATTTAAATTATCAAAGATAGTATTAATATTTTCTTGAGATTTTTAACCATTCTGGAATTAATCTGGAATCTGGAAAATAAAAGAAAAAAATCATTAAATACTGTAAAAATCTCACAAATAGAAATATACATAAATTATTCTCTAAATCACCTGTTTATTACAGATAACATAGGACATTGGAAAAAAAATAAATAGTATATTTCTATTCTACGCCTTCAGCGATTTTTCTTGCTCTATAAGACCGTGATCAACAGGCCGCACATACAAATTTCGCAAGTCCGAATTACTAGCCACTAACAATATAATATATATATATTGATATGATAAAAAATTAAATACACAGTGACATCTGTTTAAATAATTATGTAATACAAAGCCACAAATTATCGGTATTACAGAGATTTTAGTAAAGCTTCGCTATTCAACGTGTGTCGTTAAAAATCTGTGTCACGTTAGATACTGCCATAGTAATATCGTGATGCATAAAAAAGGTTAAATGTAGTGGACAGTAACTTCAAGAATCGTAAAACAACAACAAATTTATAGTACCTATGTACTTCAAATTGAGTTTTCATAAATGAGAGATTTAAGAAAATATATTAAGTATTGAGAGTACTTATTAGAGGTCAATGTTTATAAGTAAATAATGAATAAGTAGTAGGTATAAGTAATAAAATTTGTAGATTACAAAATAAATTTAGTTTTTAATGCTATAATTTACAATTATTAATAATGTCCTCATAATAAATAATGTAGCCACTATGTAGATACATTGACACTAGCTGTAGGAGGGTATAGGACGATACAATTTTTAATATCATCATCTGATTGCAGAACTCACATTTTTGAAATATTTTACAGATTCGTTTTTTGAAACATTCTATTTAAGTTATTTATTATTTATATAGTTCTGATAAAAATGATGTATACATTTATCTATACAAATAATAAATAATTTAAGTACTTAGGGTGTTTCAAAGAACTCCATTCTAAAATATTTCAAATGTGAGTTAGAATAGTTCTGCATATTATGAGACATAATTTGATAATCATGTTCTATATAATATTTATTACCTTAGGTTTTCTAATAATTTGAGGACGTTTCGAAACCCTTGTGAGATTCATTCTCAAGGTTCAAAAAAATATTTAAGAGACACAGCATGAATTCTTAAAATACAAAATACTTTTTATTGAATTTATACTAATATGAAATTCAAATACCTAGCCGTTTTAATAGTTTTATATATTGTTATTTCTTGGTGAAAAATCGAAATAACAAACTCAATTTTATCATGTTAGTTAAATATTTGTATTTATAATAACCTTTTCCACATTGTACACAATTTCATGGTCGGTTTTTTTCTTACGAAATAATCACATTGGTGTGATAATATCGTAAGACGAAACCGGTTTTTTAATTGTCAAAAATGTGGAAAAAGTTACTAAAAATTAAAATAATTAACTCTCATTGCCTCACTTTTATAAAAAAAAAATATGTGGAATTATTAAACTATTATAAAATGGAATAAATGGTAACTAAATAACTACCTAATATAAAAGATATCATAATTTTCAATGGCCCAAAATTGAACAAAATATGAAAAAATAGAAATAACTGAATTTATGACATAAAAAATATTTTTTATAGAACGATAACTACTATCTAATGAATACACACGTAATTAGATCTATATTATAGTAATATAATGTTATTCAATTTAGTTAAATAGTCTTACCTGAATAAATTTTTTCGCGTTATTTATTGAATGTAGTTTGAAGTTCTCTCTTGAGTAATAGGTAATTCTACCATTATGTAATATCAAAATCACTTTTAACTTTCTACAAAATATACCACTTTTAAATGAAATAATAATCACCGAGCTTTCCGCCAAAAGGCAGAAGCCGGTAGAGCTTTTCGTATATCTCTAGCCCCTTATCGTAGCACTTCTGACGGATATGGCGCGAGTACGCCGCTTTATATACTGTCATAAACATCCCCCACTCGCGTATTTTTTTTTAATTTCCTACCTCTGTAGCTTTCGCGACCCTCCGAATTAAAATTTGTATTATAATAATAGTGGTTTCTCTCAGCAAACGGGTATTTTCTTGGACCCCAAGTTAGCGACAAACAATGATTTTGTACGTATGCAATAATAATATTATATTTTTTATTTCTTAGCTGATTTTTATGACGTCACTCCGATTGGCTTTTGGGGGAGCTTAAAAGCGTGTGAATTTCTTTACCTATTTTTTAATCTGTCTGATTATTTATAATATTATTAAAATAAATAGGTATGCATAGTGAATAGTTTGGATTATACATTGAACAATAATAATTAATAACATTCTGTATTATATTACAACATTTGACAGCGATTCTACAACGAAATTACTATGTTGAATAAAAAATTACTTTAACGATGCTAATAACTATCAAATCTTGGTGAAATGACATTGTATGTTTAAACATAATAATACAGTTAATTTTCCATATTATTTAATAACTAACGTCATGATCGATTTCATCTGCTTCAATTAATATGATATTGATTAGTCGTGAATGTCCGATTGAAATGAAAGAAGCTGGTCATGTTTGTTATTAATTATATGAATTAAATATTATATATTTTGTTTGATTTTAATTAACTAAAAAATACGGAAACATAAATTAGTAGTAATATTATGCAACAAATCGTTTTTATGGTTGTCACCAAAGAAAAAGTTGATGATTTAGGACATGCCTATAAAGAGGGTGGATGATGTACAGTACCTCGATTGACGTCTACACGAAGAACAGTACCCAGGGACTCAGACCACAAGATTAAGATCAGGTTTAAAATGACAAGAAGCACTTAAAAATTAAAAATCTCTTCTGCAATCAAGACATAGCTTTGGGCAGTCGATGGAGGGTGACCATGTGCAACATCATACCACGTGGTGGTCTACGGAATCGAAGGCTGGACGTTAAGGGAACGGACAATAAGAAAACTAAAGGCTTTCGAGATGTGGCTGTATCAGCGTACCATTAAGATATCTTAAGCTGATCACATTATCAATGAGGAGGTTTTAAGACAAGTGAAGTTATTGATAGTACCAAGCGCTGAAAAGCATATGTATACTTTAGTCATATTTTCCGCAATGCGAAGTATCATTTATTTTATTATTTCAACTCATAATATAAGAAAAGGTAGGGTAGAGGATAGCAGAAACGTATGTAGAAGACGATTCTCTTGGCTACACAAACTCGCTAAGTGGCTCAATATTCAATAGGGAGGTGTACTGCAAGTCGGTCGCCAACCTTCGATAGAAGACAGCACCTAAAGAAGAAGAAAGAAAAAATTGAAGTTTGGCATAATTTATGTAACTAAAAATTATACTACAGTGGCCTGTTTTCATGTTTCGCTTACTTAAGTTACGTACTTTCGTACTGCTATTTGAGGTTTTATTTGATTGTTCATTTAAATCTAGAAAATATAATGATAGTTCATTATTTTACAAAAAAAAATGTTTCATGCTTGTAACTTTAAAGGCATTATTATCTAATTTCAGCCTTTGCAAATACATCTCAGAGCACGCGCAAAGCTTGCTAAAAATGAATCTGTAATCAGTTTCAGATATCTTAACTAATTACTAGCATTAGTAATCTCATTATCAGCTTCAGTTTCCTATACTTCAGGCTCATCTCTAAACAATGATGTTTGTCTTCAACGAAATATATAATGAGGGGGTCTAATAGCTTATTATCAGTGTTGTCACAAACAGTAATTTTAAACTCGTAAAAGAGAAATCGTTTATTTATTTTGCAAGGAAGCTTTTATTTCTCCTTCAAAATTATAGGGTTTTTTTTACAAAACTGACTATTCAAAAAAATACGAAAACAAATTGTGTTTAATCATTATTGTGTCAGGAACGATTGGTAGGTATATAAGTTTTAAACGAAAACGTTGTAATTATGTCCAATTTTCAAGTTAAACACTTCCAAAACAGTATCATCATTTTTATTTTTTCTAAAACTATATGCACGGTAACTTACATAATATTTATATGATTAGCCTAAACTGACTATTTTTTTTATAGTTTTTTAAACAGAAAACAAAGAACATGTGATTTATTGCATAATCCATAATGCACTAAATCTATTTATTATGACGTATAAATATTTTTCAAACTCTATTAAACAGACTAAATTAATGTCAAATTATTTTATAAATGAATGTCAAAATCAACATAAAACGTATTGTTCGTGTGTTTTTGGTTTAGCAACTATAATAAAACATTAACATTGATGATAATATCATGTCCCATCTGGTTGTGTGGTCAAACGATAAAAAAATTTGTCGTTCTCACAGGTAGGTCTCGTGTTCCAAAATCGACTTATTTTTTTAGAATACCTGTATAAAAACTTACTTAAATTATAAATTGTTTGTGTTTATTATTAATTTATAAGAATCTCTAATAGAAAATATTGATTCCTGAAAAAGTGAAAATTAGGACATACATAATCAGTTTTAGATACGAGCCCCCACAATATTATGTATTATATTATATTATATAGACCCCAATGTATTAGTCGAAACAATTATGTAATATGTATACATTAGATTTCTTTTTCATTAGTCGTAAATCTGTTTAGGAATCAATTAGTCAAATTAAAATGATTTATTATTTTAATGGTAAATTAGTAAACAAAATAATAACAAATATTACACATAGATAAAATATTAACGACCTAAACTATATCCTGGAATTCCCACTTTCCAAATGTAATGGAAAGAAAATATTTATTAACTACATAGTTATAACATAATCAATTCGATACCTACCAACAACTTTCTTAACTGAAATGTGTTAAGCTTCATTTTGCAAGTGTATATTATTATTATCTACAGTAATTATTATCATTAACTTAAGGTACATTCTAGCCATATTCATCTCCCCACATCCTGTACCAGTGTCATCCAGGTATCTGCAAAGGCCTCTCTGACATCCTTGTTGAGTCTGTACAACCACTGAAGTTTGGGCCAGAATATTCAGGACGCTCTTCGGCGAGTGCGTAATGTCTATTCTTGCCCCATGGTCTACCCACCGAAACCTACAAAATGTAGAGATACCTTGAAAGAGGTGGTAGAGCTCCACGTAATTTCATAGTATGGACTTTATAGTATAACGTAGCTGATGAGAATCCAACACTTCATTGGTCAATATTGGTCAGATCAACATCTTGTAGGTTCATCATTAGATTTTTTTTTACTATGGGACAGAATAATAGATTTTAATTTTTGCAAACGTATAGTAGTTATCTACGTTATTTTAATATTTACATAATTATACATTTATAAAAAATGTACTTACAAAATATTTCCTCATCATTATATTCAAGTTTACATTAACACACTACCTTAGCGTGAAGTTCGATAGTTTTGCCACGAAACAAGACAAGAGAAAATAAAAGAGAAAGCGATCTAACTACAGTCATGAATAGCAACCATAACAATGTTCACAATCGCTCTGTCTAATTCATGCGCACTAGAACAAATCGTATCCGCGCAAGTTCAATTATTGTAAATTAGTTTCTAATCACTTTGCAAATAATCTTATATATCATAGGAAGGACTAACATTAAATCAGGCATATCATATATCATAATAGTGTTAAATGTATTATTTTAATCTCCTTGCTAACTACATACTTAGATACTGAAATTATAATTATCATTGCTAAAAACCAAGTAGTTGGCATTGAAGAATCAAGTTCTTTGTCCATCAAAACTGGATACGATGTACAATTTCTAATCTTCATGTGAAACGTCTCCCTTCTGATTAAAATAAATAATATACTATTCAGTCCCAAGGAAAGGGGAGACATTTTTATTTTCAATGGAAATCGTAGGCTCCCATGTTAGGGTCCGATATTTTTGCGTCACGGTGATTTAGATTAGGGGAAACGCCGACACCTTGTTTTCGGGTCATGGGAAAAAATCGGAACTCCTGGATAATTCTACACTTGGTGGTGGTTTCTAAAGTAAGGTGCGCGAAATAAAATAAAAATATCTGAAGAAATTTGTGTTTTATGGATAGGTACTTATTTTAAATGTAAAAAATCGCACTCATCCCTTTCAAAAATAAATTTCTGTAAAAAAAAAATACTTGCTAACTTCTAGGTCCGTATCAAAAGATAACTAACCAGTTCTTATTCAATTTATATTATTATCAACCGAGGTCGATCCACTGTTAAATGAAGAACTTCCCTAGCTCATTCCACTCTTCTCAGTCTCTAGTTCTTCGCTGCCATGTACATCCGGTGAACTTTAGATTCGATTTTAGGGTATACGTGTGGTAGTTTAGTACCTTTTGAGTCTTTATGACTTCATATTTTGTCTAGCGGTTATCCAAGAGTCAAGCGACATGGCCCATTGGTATTTTATCAGTTAGACGATCCCTAGCACATCACATACTCTACTCCGCCTCTTTGTCTATTTGTTCTTTTCGTAGTCTTCCTGCATTATACCTAACCTAACCTGTAGTTTTTCGTTTCATATGTACTTATATACAAAACCCTTTTCTTATGTTATTGGACTGAAAGTTTACATCACAGAAAATTCACTGCAACCGATATATATTATTATCTTAATTCCATGATTTTTTTTTTACTATGTCTTCGATTACTTTATGGTTGCTACATTATTCAATAATAGATAAAAAGAAAATTCACAAGTATATGTTATGCAGGTACTCATCTGCTTTTCTAGAATTATTCAAAATACACACAGATTCATGTTATTAAGTATTATTCGTGGTGGAATTTTATGTACGATTATTAATACATAAGAAATAATAATCATTTTGGAATATTATGATGTGCTTTGTACTTTAGTTTTTTTAAACAAGTATGTGCTAAAATAATCGTCATTGTACGACAAATTATGAACTAAGTATATTTTTTAATATTAATACTATCGACTAAAGGTACCTACTTGATGGAATTTGAATCCATTAGAATTTAAGTATATTTTATTAGAAAATTACCCAACTCGGTTAGGACGTTAGGTTACCTATACAATCAAATAATTTTAATCTTCAGCTCTTCAATTAAAAATAGTTCCTACTATTTCATACTAAAGTGGTAAATGTTTAATTTTCTTTTTATATAGGGGTGCGCGATCACAAAAGTTATGCAGGCCATGTGGATAGACAGCTTAGGTTCTGATATTTTTCTTACCATAAAATAATATTGGATTTATTCTCAATAACAATAAGGGGTAAGTATGTACATATCTCTGTATTTTGTATGTATTTGGGGACGTTATATTTATGCTACAATATTTAGTTTATATCTTATTCTTACGTTTGCCGTTTTTAAATATTATTCATACTGATTTAAAATAATTGGGTACCTACCTATTTACGCTTCTACATAACATTTCTAAGCAGGGGTTCCTATATAATGTTCTATACATGGAAGTAGGTATACTAAATATTTGCAATAAAACCAGTTGGCGCTGAACTTTTTTGATTTTTTTTGGAGCCTCAATTTTTCAGTTTGTTCGCAATGCATACCCGTATCAAAACACATTGTTTTACAAAAAATATCGATTAACGTGTAGTATTGAGTATTAATAATTGCGTTCGATTTTTAAAAGTATGTCTAAAAGCGTAGAAGGAAAAAGATCATTAATTCAATATACCAACAAAAACGATTAAACATTTTGAATGAGCCAAAAGCAATTAAACTAATATAGCTTTTTTGTTATTCACATATATGTTCACCTAAAAAAATATTATTAGATACGCCCCCGCGATAATGTGTCGACCTATAATGTCGTGGAGTTCGGATTCGAATCCCGGTTCTGGCAAATTTACATGTTGTTTAGACCCAGAGCATGAACCAAATATGTTGGCATAAAAAAACTAAATTCTGTTAAGAAATCCCTTCATGAGGCGACATAGGTTTGTAGAGCCAATGGTACTGTTCGGTTAAAGCGGATACAGCGGAAAACGCATTTTGAAAATAGCCGATAAACTGGATTATTTGTTAGGTTAACCTAACCAAACCTAACCTAACCTAACCTAACCAAACCTAACCTTACCTAACCTAACCTAACCCAACCTAACCTAACCTAAACTAACCCAAACTAACAAATAATCCAGTTTATCGGCTATTTTCAAAATGCGTTTTCCGCTGTATCCGCTTTAACCGAACAGTACCGAGCCAATTAATTCAATCAATAATATTAACTACTATGAAAAAAATATCATTTTATATTTTCTGAAGATTATAAAGCTTAAAAAGAGGGGTCGTTTCTCTTTCGTTCGTCGTTTCGAATCGTTTTCTGTGAAATCCTCTGGATACTAGTATCAAGCTTCCATGCAGTCCTAATTAAGTACTATTATTGCACTATTTTATAACATGTCATTTTAAACATAATTTAAATAATATTATAATATTTGCAATTTTTGTTATGGTAATAATTTGACGATAGACTAAAATATATAGACAAGCAAAGCTCATTACTTCTCTTCAAAGAGATTGGACTTTCAATCTCTTTGCTTCTCTTCGTAGATGAGGGTCACTCCGTTATCCTAGATGTTCTCTACGAAAAGGGAAACTCATGTCGTCTTTCTGGTGACAATCTTTCCGCGTCCAGTTCTTCCTCCAAAATTACCGATGATCACTAGACTCTACAAAGAATCGAAGTTTACATGTGACGAATTACACCATTATTCTATCCTGGATGTGCAGCTCCTACTTTCCACAGAAGTTAATTATTTATTAAAAATATCGCAATTATTGCATTTATTAATTCTGTGGCTATTTGGCAGAAGCAGATATGACCATTTCACCTACTTTTCAGGGGAGCAATTTGAATATTGTGTGTCTTGTGATAAATCCTATGTATTTAATTATGAAAGAAAGTTAATGAAATATTATGAAGACATGAACTGAGTTTTAATTACGTATAAGCATTTGTATTTAAATAGTACAGTTTTTCTTAAAAATCACTTTAAAGGACATATCAGGTTTTGGCAAATTCAATATTAAAAATAATGTACCATATCTCACACATATCTAGGTTAGGCATATTATTATTTTAAAGTTACAGGTAGCTTAAAAATAACATCCAGGTTTTAATCGTCTTCGCTGGTTTCAGCATCACCATAATTGGGTACAGAAGGTTGCGTTTCATGTAAATTATAGAAAGTATGATATACGGGATCTATCAAATACATTATGCTCAGTAAGTCCTTCTTTTTTGAGGATTTATTGGGGCAGGTGCCATATGAGTCCTCGGTATTATAGGAATATGTGGACGGCCTCTGGAATTCCTTAATAACTGCATTGTTCTGAAGGGCTCCTCATAATTTAGAGAGTATTTGAATTTTATATCACCGACTTGTTTTTCATACCGTAGCCACTTTATACTGTGCCAATTGATTGGTTGCCCTTCAATACACTTTAACTTCTTAATGAAAGTGGTTTTCAGTAAGTCTGTCACATTAAACGGATGTTTGCCTCGTACAGTTCATCCAAATTGGTACCAGTCTTGTGGGATG
The DNA here is from genome assembly GCF_057557595.1 of Rhyacophila brunnea. Lineage (NCBI taxonomy): Eukaryota > Metazoa > Arthropoda > Insecta > Trichoptera > Rhyacophilidae > Rhyacophila > Rhyacophila brunnea. The sequence goes on from NW_028232752.1 coordinate 32,012,236, forward strand.
TTAATGTTAAGTTCAATAGATTTTTTAACTTTTTCTATGCGGGCATGGTCTATAAAATGCACGTATTCAGATTCACTGACAAAATAAGACAATGCTGAAGAAAAGTTTATGTTTTTGTTTTGCCCTGGACAGGAGTCTGAATAGGCTACTATATTAGTTACTGTTTCTGGAAGATTCTGCAAATGCTGTACGAAGCACGATGCTATTTGATCAGATCCCCGACCAGCAATCCCTTCATGCCACACGTAACAGCTTGCGGTATCTGTTTTACAATCTCTAATTGTAAAATTATAAGTCCACAGTTGCCTTTTATAGTACACTTTGTTGGTATTCAGGGAAGGCGTTGGCAGGCATTGCTGCAAATCAAAAACTAGCATTCGAGTGGACTGACTAGTTTTAGATAACAATGTGTCGCGTTCTTTCTTCTTATATGATTCATCAGCCTTAGCCAAGTGTTCGTTTTTTTTTCATTAAGTTCAGCTTTACTTTCTAAATCATTTGCATACTTAATCTGAATGTTATATGTATCAAATACTTTACAAGTGTCTATACTAGGACTTTTAAATTTGTAGCCTAGTTCACGAAAAATTGAAGCATATTTAGAATATGTAAAAGGTATTTTCTGTTGAGAAGTCCGTTGATTTTTATACATACGAGTATCATACATATTTGCAATATTAAGTTGCGGAGATAAATAAAGCTTGCTTGTATGTCTTCGGGAGTAGTAACTTTGATATTTCAGAAACCTGTTAATATGATTAGTTACTTAAATTTCTTCAATGTTATTTTTATTGTGTGGTACGTGACGCCCTCTTTGGTCACCGTCTATGATTCCTGTTTCCGAGCTGCGTTTTTTCACAATTGCGACATCAATTTTATTTCGGGATACGCCAAAAACATTCTGAAACATCTTCTTGCAAACTTTTACTGAATTTACTTTATAAATAGCTGAAATCATGCGTTCTTTTACTTGACCACCTTTGCCTCTTCCTTTCCTCTCTATTAATTTGTCATTAATGGTAATGTTGTCTGCGAGGAATTGGTCAGCCGTGTCTTTACTATTCATTTCTAGAATTTTTGCGAACATATCCTTCTGATTGTTTTCACTAAGCATGCTAAAACATTTATAACGGCAACAGGACTCAAATGGAATAAACAGCTTTTCACGTTTAGCCACACCACCACGAGTTTTATACTCTTTGCCGCAGTCTTTCAAGTTCTTCATGTAATTACCTTCTTTTATTCTTGATTTTTTCTTGAGATGAATTCGTGCTTCGATATGTAGATGTACACGGATTATAAGAGCTGTTAGCAGAATTTATTCTAATCTGTTGAGCAAGGGGTTCGACATCCGACGAGGCAAAGTTTTGTTGAGATTCGGTAATTTGAATATCATGATCTGCTTGCGACACAGACATTGGAATCGCGTGTTCTGTGGCTTGCTCATCTAGTACTGCATTTTCGCTGCGCCACATTGAGGATAGAATATCAGAGTTGTAAATTTCAGTTATTATAAGACATTATAATAAAAAAACTGTTCCTACAAAAAACAGTAACTACCAAAATAGCAGCCATATCTTGTTTTGGCAAATAGAATACATTGATTATATTCAATACTTATTATTTTGCCAGAAGCAGATATGGTACCATATCTTGCTTTGGCAAATATGACTTGCTTAATTTTAAACATATCTGAAACTTGTTTCGTTGATTATGAAGTCAGTAGAAGAGATAAGCCATATCTGATTTTGGCAAATAAAAATATAGACATAGAAGAACAAATCTGCATTTAAACCTCAAAACACCAAAAATCGACATATCTGCTTCTGCCAAATAGCCACAGAATTGATATTTAATACAATATAGGAATATGTATTATTGTAAGCATTGAGGATTAAAATTAATAATCAAATAGACAAACACGATGAATACACAATTAGTTACCCTTTGTTATCGTCCTCTTTATTTTTCACAAATTTATCTTGTTACAGTACTTAAATTACCTACCGTTATCAATTGTTCAGAAACACAGCATTTTTCTACTGATATTAAAATATGTTTAATGAAAATAAAACAAAATAATATATTCTTTTGTTGTCCATGTCCTGTATTTATAAAATTGGTTTCATTCATAATTAATAATCTAATTTATGTATCAGATGAATGTCATTCATTCGGCCCTGATTTTTTTTAAATTACGTGGATTAAATAAATACCTAACATTATTTTAATGCAATTTAAGGGTGTAAAAATGTTCTGATTTACTGATAGAAAACACTATTGTTTTTAAAACGATTTATTAGGTTCTATAATTTTCGTGTTGTGTAATAATAATATGACAGAAAATTATAATCAGAAGGTCAGAAAAGATGTGTATTGCAAATATGTTTAATTTGTAATTAGTTATTTTATTGCAAAAGTGTGAATTTAATCAACTATGAATGGTTTATTTATATAAATCACTTTGCCCGCATTGTTTAATCAAAATTTTAGCGCGTTGTCAAATTTTTCCATATAACGTAATATTCCGATCTGATAGTATTGTCATTCACTTTATAGGGGTCGCGTGCTAGCAATTCGCGCCATACAAAAATCTTCTGCAATCGTTTTCAAAATCCAAAAAAAAATCTGTCCCTCTGTAAAACTTTATTGTAGAATCAAATTTCCAAAAAAACATGTCACGTGTCGTTGATCTAACATTTTTACTAATGATGCTGGTAGATGATCGTATGGAAAATATTAATGTTTGCTTAAATTTATTCCTATTACAATAAAACTTTTGTAACATTATCTAAAGAGACGTATTTTTTTATTAGTGGTACTAAACTAATATGCAAAATTACTGCATAACATCAGACTCAAATACAAAGCCAGATAAACTGCTAAGCAGACACATAAGCGTCTTCATCGATATCACTCAAGTCGATTGAATCAACAACTACGTCTATCACGGACAACAAACATATATACGAAGGTATGTAAAGCGAAATTACTCGCATAAATAGACTAATACTGATGTCATTCTTTTATCTCAATAATGTTACGAAAAATGACTTCCTATCAGTGGCGAGGGGTGGAGGTAGGTTGTTAAGATTCGACATAAATAGTTCACAGTAAATTTTGTCAGTAACACTTATTTATGTTCATTGAACTAAGAATACAATTTGAATATTATGGTGTTTGTTAGTTTTTGAAATTCAATTAAACCATGCCTAAGCCAAACCAAACCATAATAGTTAAGGTATGCTATGGGCGATCCGACAAAAATAGTGGACACTTTTTCAATCATATTAAGGCATTTGTTTTCGATGAATTAATTAAACATATTACAGATGGTGATGGTTAGTTTTTTTTTAATTCATTAAGCCCTGCATAACTAAACGATAATCATTAAAAAATATTCTTCTATCTATAAAATTATGTATGGTATAATGACATAATTTTAGATACTTTATAAATATTATCTACTACGGCTTGGATTAAGCAGGGCTTAATAGAATTTTACAAACTGACAAACAATATCTACACATTATTATTAGTCGTAGTTAAATGAAAACAAATAAGTTTGACTGACAAAGTTTAACATACAATATTTATGTCGGATCTTAACAGCCTACCTCCACCCTTCGTCACTGCTGGCTATTAGTTGTGATGACAGCGTTAAGTCTTCAATAAATGTGTGCTACCAGCGCTAGACTACAGTGACATAGGCAAAGTGCCGCCCTTGCAAATTTACCGTGCCACCCTTTTTCATTTCCAGTTCATACCTTTTTATCTAATCTTAAAAAGACAAATAAACCAAAAATATTTAAATTGGCTTCAACTCCAACAAATGAGAATTAGAGTATTTCGAAGAAAGCTACTCTCAAATAGTGGTGGTTTTAGATACGTGGAGGTCTATGGAGCTGTCATGTTTGGAGGCACCTCTGTGAAAATTTACTATACTATACCTATATACTTACATATACATAATATTTAATTATTATTAATTAATTATACCGCTATTACATTATGTTTTACAATACTAAATACAACAATAGTTATGTTGTCAAATGTTGTAAACTAAAATGTAGATACTTTCTAATCCCTCCCCCCCCCCTCCCATGTATTGTGTGACCTGCCTACCCCCATGGGACGCCAATGCTAGAATACGTATCGAAACGTGGGCCGTTAATTTAAGTTGAAATCTCTATATAAAGTTGAAGTCGAAAAAATACTTTAAAAGTTTATTAATCGATAAACATATGCGTATCCAAAAGTAATGAAAAAAATAAAAAAATAATAAATTATAATTATGTTCAGTATTTCAAATTTATATCGTAGAAAGATTATAAAAGTAAACTTAAATAACTTTCCAAAAAAACATGCCACGTGCCTTTGATGTAACATTTTGCCTGAGATGATAAATTATTGATTGGTGGCAATATGGAACACATCTGAAGAATAAACGAACCCTCATATTACACGACCCAGCTCATATACATCTGAGTCGGTTCATACAATTGTAATTCATTCGTAAACATATGAATTATGGCTGAAAAATGAATATCATTGCAAATTCTAATTCATGTATTTACGGCATTGTTGATATATTCTACTAACTGACTAACGTATACACCCATTAAATGACACCAACCAATATTCGCCAAAAAATTGTTTTAATATGTTTGATAAGTTCTGGGTTTAGATTTGAGTCCTTGTCTAGCAAAAAATCTTGTTGTTTATTTTCAATTTCAATTTAAATTATTCAGTATTAACAAAACTTCGCTATAAATAAAAGTATGTTAATATTCCTCCCAATTATGGAACCCCATTATGCTCCGCATAAGATCGAAATATGTTAATTTTCCATTTTATATTTTACGTTACTAATGTAGTTGAAAACATAGTTCGGGTGAAGTTATTATTGTTTAATTTAATTCAATAGTGAAAACATAGAAAATTTAAGAATGCTAGATTCTTAATTTGTAGAAAATAAATAATATTTCAAAAAAAAAACAATATTATTTATCTTAATTGATCACAAACTCCGATCACATCCAGATTGTGTAGAATTTGAAACACCTACCTCAGTTATAACTTATAAGAAACAACATTGCATAAAATATAAATAAGCCATTGAAAATTGATAACTTAAAGGTGAAATCACTCATCCGGAAATTAAAATATGTGAGTTAGAGTCCCAATCAGTCGTAAATGTATGTTTCCGAGGTTTTTAAAAAGCTTCATTATAATAATAAGTACGAAATCTATACATTGAGTCATTTTCCAATTTAAGTTATACTTACTCCCGATATGAGCTTTGATCATATTACAAGGATTAATTAATATTACATACCTCAGAGCCAGTGTATATTATCAAGTATTTACTATTTTGTCAAAATTATAGATACAATACTAACCTAAATAATCATATTTTTCAATACACTCATAACAAAAACTTAAATTTCTCAAAACATTAAGGGTTTTAAATATTAAATGGCGTTTTCCAGAAATTATTATTTTTTGAATCATAGTAATTATGGAACCATTTATATTAAAAATGTTATATTAAAATAGTTAAATTCTAAATGTTCATTTTACACAGATAAACTATGCGGACAATGAGAAGAACAATTTTTATCGTCTTCTCAAAGCATCACTAAATTGAAAATAGTCCACAATATTTTTAAAAGATAAGATCGTATCAGTCCCCTAATTGACATCCCTACATAGTATTCCTTATCGCCCATAGACATCTATTTTTGTTTATCGTTGTTTTTAAAATGAATTTTTGGTCCAACATACCACCGAAGACTTAGCGATTAGATAGTTTGTCATAGGCTTCTACCTAATAAAAATAAATAAACAATGTGTAGATAAGATTTATAATATTCTTCCCCTAATCGTATTTGACCTGGAGGGTAAAACCACAGTTATAATAATTCTAGCGATAAGCTTGTGCTGTCTGATAACTAGTGATAAGTATGTAAATACAATTTTACAGACTTTGCTCATAGATAAAACATAAAGTCTTTTAGATAATATATACAATATGTGACTATTTTTTTAAACTGATAATAAGGCATATAATTATCTTTTAAGATACCTATAAAAACGAACCACGCTATACAACGGAGTTGTGACAAAATATTGCATACAAACGCTCCATTAGGCTGGTTGGTAGGTAATATTTAAGAAAATTTCAAACTTTATCTCAATAACTTCGCGTAATGTAGAAATAAATAATGATGTCATTATATCCATAATATTATATTAAAATAAATATTTTTAACTATATACCTTAGTTATAGTATATCTAAAAAATATTAAAAAAAAAAAAAAAACGCTGTGAGGGTTCTGGACTTACAGTATGTTATCCTCTGTTATCTAGAACCATAGTTCGTGAATGAGTGTTCGTTTTAGCGTCTGGCAAAATACATATTCAGAATAGAGCCGCAATACTCTCGTTAGTAGTGAATAAGGTAATTTACCTCTCAACAATCGAGTTACTTCTAGTACCTTCCAACGTGATAATATCGTAAGACGAAACCAGTCAATAGATTATATTATAATAATATATAATTTTAAAAAGTATTAATGAAACAAGTAAAGTAACATAATGTAAGTCCTTTTTCCATTCGTTGTCATAAATTCCTCCAAGAATAATAAAAGTTCTACTACTGAGTTATTTTTATATATTGTGTATTCCAGTGGCAAAGGGTGGAGGTAGGCTGTTGACATCCGCCATAAATAGTGCACACTAAACTTTGTTAGTCATACGTATTTGTTTTCATTGAATTAATACTACAATTTACAGATGGTGTTGGTTAGTTTTATAAATTTAATTAAGCCCTGCGAAACCAAGCCATAATAGATAATAGTAAAAAAAATACTCGTATATCTATAAAATATCTAAAATTATGCAATTAAAGCATACATAACTTTGAATATTTTATATATATATATATATATATATAATAATATTTTGTATCCATTATAGTTTGGTTAGGGAGGACTTAATGAATTAAAATAAAAATGAACCAACAATATGTGTAATAATATGTATTCTCAATCCAACGAAAAAAAATACTTAAGTATGAATGAAAAAGTGTGCACAATTTTGTCTTATCGCCCAAAATATACAAAAACTATTATGTCTTGGTTAGGCAGGGCTTAATTTATTTTTAAAACTTCTCAATACCATGTGTAAATTGTAGTAATAGTTGAATAAAAACAAAAATGTATGAGTAACAAAGTTTAATGTTCACTATATATAGCGGACCTTAACAGCCTACCTCCACCCTTCGCTACTGGTGTATTCCCCTAATCTTTTCTTTATTCAACGTATTTCTTTAAAATAAAATACATTATCAATTAATAATTATTACCTAATTAATTTAAATAAAATGTATGTATAACACTAAAAACATTTGAGAGTACCTACACGTACATGGTATCTAGAAACGAAATCAATCAATTTGAATAGAATTGGTGGCCCTGAAAAGGGCCTTTTCAAAATCGTAGTCCTTAGTCGTACAGAGTCATTATTTTGGGTCTTTCAAAAATATTTACATATTCTTCTTATTCAAGAGTACACTATGTATATTTGGTACGACACCTCCTTGAGCGATGGTGAACCCTGCCTGAAGCTTATGGAGCTCATCATCATTCCGTATGGCCAGCTGTAAGTGTCTTGGAACAATCATCTTCTTCCCGCCATCGCGTGTTTCATTACCACTATTACCAGCCAGTTCAATAACCTCTGCTGCCAGATACTCCATGACAGCAGCCAGGTATACAGAAGATCCTACTCCCACTCTTCCTGAGTAGTTTCCTTTACGAAGAAGTCTTTGAATTCTTCCAACTGGTAACATAAGTCCTGCACGATTTGATAGTGAAGTATTTTTTCGAGTAGAGTAGCCTTTAGCGGGCATAGTGATAATTATTATAATACACAATGAACTCGAATTGAATAAAAAGGGGGGGAAATAATAAGGAATTACGGTTCTTATATAAATGGTAGTAAGGGAGAGCAGTCGTAATACCTACCATATTACTGTTGTCGTACCATCACGCGCTACGGTCGCACTGCCAAATCATATATTATTACGCAATATTTAAAAAATCTCTTATCACAATTCCTTGTTATAACGGGGTATCAACACTGTTATATTTGAAAAAATACTCGTCAAAATGGTATCCAAGGCTGTCAAGATATCAACAGGAAGCATTCAGAAAAATCGATTGAAGAGGGAGAAGAGAACAACAAACAAGAAGAGAAGAGAAAGCTACGCAATGTATATTCATAAAGTATTGAAGCAAGTTCATCCCGATACTGGTGTATCCAACAAAGCAATGATAATCATGACTAGTTTAGTGAATGATCTATTTGAGAGGATCGCGGAAGAATCATCACGCTTGGTTTCCCAGAACAAGCGATCCACTCTTTCCAGTAGAGAGATCCAGACGGCAGTCAGACTTATCTTGCCTGGCGAGCTCGCCAAGCATGCCGTCAGTGAGGGCACAAAGGCGGTCACCAAGTTTACCAGCTCTAAATAAATGGACAGATTGTTGACCAATCGAAGGACACTCTTGATAAACGATTCAGCACTAAAAAGGCCCTTTTCAGGGCCACCAATGCTTTCAATTCGAATGGTTTCGATCGTATTTCAAATAATTTAAAAAATATATATTATATAATATATTGTTAGTAAATAAAATAATTTATTACGTGGCACTTCATCTGTCATAATAATGGGATAGGTTAAATTCTCAGCCAGAATGTTTGTTAGAAATAAACATAGTTACTTTTCAAATTTAATTTCAATTATATATTTCTATGAGTAAACATTAAAATTTATAAAAGCAAAACGCTCAAAATAATCACAGCATGACATGAAAAATAAATTAACAAAATTATGTGTGCTAAATAGGCCCTACAACCACACCTACTTACTTGTGTATGTACGGATACAGTGGTGGGTTATGTCAGGTTTGCGATGACAGGTTTTGAGACCCCTTTGCGAAAAATTTTCGGTGAGATAAACCACCACTGGATATTTAAAATTTAGCAGTAGTAGTTCTGTCGCCATGATTTTCTACACTTAGATTGTGAAAAATCTTCTTTCGACCATGTCAAATCCTAATAGGATCATATTATGGCCCTTCACAGTTAGAGTGGAGGTTTGTATTGACAGATTTTGTTTTTACGAGAGATCAAAATGTCAGCCACTTGCTCAACATATTAAGTCCATACTCTGACTCATACACAAATTGAAAAAACAATATGTGTACTTGCCAGACCCAGGATTCAAACCTGGGACCCACGACGCAATAGGCCAACGCTTAAGCCGCGCGGCCATCATGGGCATATTATTTTAAATTTTCCTACTGTATGGAGATAAAACATACCAACAGATATATTATACTACATCTTTTTGGAGGGTAATATTTATTTTATTTAGAAGGAATTCGATTACTTATGTAAATGCCTACTTACTGGCGTTGGTGAAAATTATCCTTTATTATAAGTCACCCCAAGTTTAATTTACGCCCATAATGGCCGTATTTTGGGTCTCAGGTTCGAATCCCAGGTCTGGCAAATTTAGATTTTTTTTGTCAATGTGTGTTTAGATCGAATGGGTTGAGGTGTATAACATCAATTTCTCGTAAAAACAATAATCTGTTGATACAAACAGTAGCTCTATAACATAATAAGTAAGTTACTAGTGCCATATATTATGATGTGGTAAGTGAATTGCCTATATTTATTTCAGTAAAATATATTTGAAGAGATTACTCTAAATTCTAAACGTCAACTTTCACAGATTTTAGCTAGGTAACACTGAAGCTAACCGGACGTGCGTGGGAAAGAGCAAAATCACAGGTGTCGATCGTACCTATAATGTACATTTTAACACGAGATGTTTCATACGCCCGGGAGAGTTAATAAATGCACCCTTAGTACCGCGCCCCCCTGTTGCATATTTATAAGTTAATAACACTGGGGTTGTTTGTAAAAAAACTCCACCAGGTAATATTAGTGTGCAGTTATTTTCCATACAGTATGCTGAGAAATTTCTTTAGGTTAAAAAATGTATTGAAATCTGGTACGGCGGATCATTTTAACCCTTTTAGTTCATTGAATAAACTTTTTTTTATGCAGTGGCGGCAAATAAAAATATTTGATGTTTTTTTGCATTGAGAATACACGTTTTGTATCAACTAATATTTACGGGTGATATCAGAGACGATACAGGTCAAAGCTTTCGAAACTTCACCAAGATTGCATTATGTGCTTGAGCTTCGTCATTTTTCTGGATATCTCGTACACCAGACTCTCACAGTAGAAGTATATCTTCACAAGATCCTAATATGTATTATCATATTATAATTATTACTCTTGCAGTTCCGTTCCAAAATATTGCTGTGCACCAATATGCTCATACTTTAAATATTATAATGGAACCAAAATATTTATTAAATAAAATTGGTGAATAATTATGCTTTAAATAAGTTACAGACTTTTCAAAACAGGATTTTTAATATCAATAAAAATACCCAATTATATAATATTATTTAAAATTAATTTTACCTATAAATGCCAAAACGTCCATAATTAACATAACTAAAAAAGGCATCAAACCATAGTAAAGTTATTTTTAAGATTTCTTATACCGTGTAGAAACTTTAACTCTCCAAGAATCCGAAGAGAAATGTTTGACGCTTTTGAGATGTGGTGGGGATAGGTACTTCTTATTTCATAGACCACGCACACAAATATCTAAATATTGCAAGAGTTTGACATACAATTTTTAATAACGTATATATTTATAATAACGATATTAACACTAATACCAAGAAAATTGGATAAGTTGGATTTGAATCTATACGTCACTATCATCTTATAATAATTATAAGTACTTATACATTTTTTTTAAATTAAAACACACTATAGTGCGGGTGTACCATGTAAACAACTCAGAATGTTTTAAGGTCATTTCCTCACGTCTCGCTCACCCTCCAAACCGCAGACAGGACAAACTGCAGCTAATATATCTCTGCAAAAGTAATAATTTTATTTCATACCAATACAGTTTTTAATAATGATTAACTTTTACAATATTAGTAATTATACTTTATTGTTTTTCATTACGTTATATCGATGGTCTAATAAATGTTAATACCCCGTATCTGACCTATATGACGAAAATGACTTTTTGATGTACAAAAAACAACAAAAATACTGCCTATCGACTGTGAAATTACTGTATCTGTAGTTATTTTAACAAAATGATACAGCCGTTTTAGTAATTTCCCTTATCTGAACATTGCAGGAATCCGTATCTTGCCTCTAAGCTGTCAAGCGTGTTGCATGACGTGTGTTGAATTTAGCTTCAAATGACACTTTTGAATTATTTAAAAGGTAAAACAGTAAGTAATATAACAAATTTGGATGTTTATCTTTATAATATATTATGTTTTATCGGATGTTATCATTATAATATTAGGCGTTATCTGCTTTGCTTTACCATTTTTTACGCTACGGGTTATTAGCATGCCATATAGTTATTATAATGATACGGGATACTATTAAGTACGGGATATTAAATATTTAGTTTTTTTAGCTTCCTGCAAAATTTGTAAAAAGTCACTTACGGGATATTAACATTTATTAGGCCATCGATATTATGAATCTGTGTACCTAATAAAACTTCGACGCCACTGCGTTCAAAATTAAGAGGAAGGGGTGCAATACTCCCCTCTGATTCTAAAATTCATAAGTTCGGAGGTAGTGTAGAATCAAGATTATTGCGGTAGATGAGAGCGTGAGAATTTTATTTCAACAGATGGTTGTACAAAATCGAAGCGAAATAATTTATTGCCGGTGTATTGGCGCCCCTTGTCATATCTTTTATAGGGAATCTTTCCTGCTTCTGTAATAAATCTTGCGAGGAGTTTTATAACATAACAATTCCTGTCAAATTAAGAAAAAGATACCGTAGTAGACTTTAATATAAAAATACAATAATAACTTTGACATTTTCACGGTAGGTAATTAGGTACTTATTTTATTAACACTAAAAAGAGGTAGTATAATATTAATTATTATATTATGCACCTACGACGATGCTATTTTTTAATCATTCAGCTGGTTACGTAAATTTTATGTTATATTATATTACCTACAATCCCGTACTGACACGAATCGTAGTGAGCATATTTTCAAAATCTGGGTATAAAATTACTCAAGAAGTAAAAATATCGTGACAACCTAACTATTAGAGTAGTACTGTGTCACAGTCAGTGACAATCAATAATTATTATTGCATGGACATTTTTTTATAAAGGTGTCATCCAATCCTGTCCGCGCCTTAGGCATCCACATACCTAAAACAGACTTAATCCACATACCTAATACTTGCATAATATATCGATAACCTAGGTCTATAGGGAAACAACTTGAAATTTTAAGTAATGCAATTCGATGAAGAAAGGTCTTTTCTTTATAATTCAATAAAAATAATTACAAGTAAAAAGAACTTTTTATATACAACGTTATTAAATTTTCTGTTGAATTATTATGCTCAATATGCTCAAACTTGTACTTGATATGAAGTAAATAAAAAACAAACAAACAAATATAGAATACTGACATGTCATTTTGATATTTCATTTTGATTTCCATAGTAACGCACGTATATATTAATAATTTAGTTGCTAGGACCACCACCTTAGCAACCAATAATAGTCTTTTACATTTTACGGATTTTTCTGAAATAACTTTCCATACAAAACAGAATTAACTGAAAATTAATTCAATTCTGCTTAAAGATGGCTAAAAGTATTAAAAGAATGCATTGGCATCGTGTTCTGATATATTCTAAAAGTTTCAAATGTCTAGCTAGTCGAGAAGTTAGTTAAAAATCGATTGCAAGATTTGTACTGGACAAAAAACCACCAGACAAACAAGAATACGAGCTAATAAAAACGTTGTAAAAATAATCAAAAATATCTTCAACGGGTCATAAAATCGAATAATCCTTTATGCCTTTATGGGATTAATTATTAATTTAATTATGAACGGGAATGCCTGAATTGAATATTTGTTAAACTGTAAAATTTCATTGTATGTTGCTTAGTTCATTTGAACTAAATACCTACCAAATAAACATATACTTCAAAAATCAAGGCTTTAACATGAAATGAGAACCTGAGTAAAATTTTCAAACGCCATTATATTAGAACAAGGTATGCTGAGTTGTTTCCCTATAGATCCAGGATATCGATATGCAAAAATAAGAAAAGGGATAAGTAGAAATAACTTAAATAATAAATTTCACAGAAACAGAAATTATCATACAGAGGCTTTTTAAATTATCTCTCTTTTTCTTTCGCACACAGTTATATGTTTTACAATAGTATTGTACTACTTACCTAAATAGGTATCTACCTATCACAACACTTAAATCTGGCTTCAAAATACAATAGATTCCGTTACGATAAAGTAACAACAATTAAATATTGATTTAATGACTCGTTATTAGGAGACAAAGACTTCGATTTCTTATTTCATAAATCAAATAAACGAATGTCAAAGGACACGGCAGTAATAAATTTTGCCGTAAGACTTTTCTTATTCGTGAAGGGGAAATACACAATGGATACCTCCAGGACTTTACTCTTTGGTAGTTCTTTAGTTTACCTTTCCCGGTTCCCCCTTTATTCTTGGGACGTCAAGCAGTTAACACGTGTCCCTTATAAGGACCTATGTGTATAACGATGACTCACGAGGACTCCTTGAAAGGGACCGAATATGTATAAAACGTTTGAAAGAAGTGTGCTAAAACTCGGAAGCCAGTCGGAAGGAATAATATTATCCAAAATGACAAAATATGATCATAATAAGTATACAATAAATAATACTTACCTTCACTTAGATAAGCCACCTGAATACCTCGTTACCTTCCAGATTCCAGATAGATTATTAATTAAACTTTATAATTTAAAATATTTTAACATGCTTGGTTTACCAGAGTTTGTCATCAGATTAACCATTAGCTCAAATCCCATTTAACATTATGGCAACTGTATTCTTTAATCTAAGGGCAACCGATAGAAGGAAAACCAAAAATACATACCTACGTCAACTCCCTTGATCCATATTTTGATTAAAAATAATTTCTAACGAGATTCAAGCCCTCATAAGACCCAAATATCGCAATTACATTGTGTTTACCTTTGGTTTGCATTGGATGTCTTTTCGTCTTACGACATCATCAAAGTTGTGCAAATCTTATAATAAAAACTGTAAATAACTAGGTATGTTACTAAATAGAACCACGAAGACATTTCTACGACTGTATTATTTTAAATCAGCGGAGATCGGGGAGCTGAAGGCGGCCAGGGGGCAGAATCCTACCAGTAATAATATAATTCTGTACTTTATCATTAGCCAGTGCATCGTATCTCCAAAAGAACACTTTCAGGAAAACGCAATACGTATTTTTCTGTCGCTTGAGGTCGATGAATTACAGATATAATTGATATATTATGTATTATGGTTTTTTTATGTGCCTATTGCAAATAATTACAAATATGTACAAGTACCTTTTGTACACTTATACATAATGTGTTACTTTATTCTATTTTATCGTTCATTGGCACTGTGAGATAGTAGATACTGAATATTAAATTATTAATATTAACATATAACTTATTATTATACATATATAATATTATACATAATATTATAATATATAAAGGTGTGTATTTACGTATTATATCTATAATAATATAACAATGAGTGTTCAACCACTCAAAATATTTGCAGCTGAAATAATTTGAAATCTACTTAGGTTATCGAATTCCAATATCTTTTATAAAACGCGGCACTGTATTGAAAATGATTGTTATATGTACTAATAGACCTAATTAACACGACAGACGTATAACACTTCATATACCAATTTAAGTAAATTGTTAGGATCATTAAAATTACTAGATTTTTTCCCCAACTAATTCTACAATATGGTAATATTATACTACTAGTTCCTTCATGGTGTCACAGTACAGCTTCGGAGCATTTCTGTCGGTCCCATGCCCTTTGCCATGAACAGGTCATGCCCTGCTTAGAGGAGACAAATGAAGAAAGAGAGACGTAGGTATACTATAACTTTTCAGAGTGTGTTTCGTAAATATGAAAGTTTTTTCCTGCATGTCAGAATTAAATTTTTTTTAAGAAATAATAAAACGGGTACTGATTCTACTTACGCAAAATTTGACAATAAAAATGTCAGTGGCGAGGGGTGGAGGTACGAGTATGATGTTGAGATTAGACATAAATAGTGCACACTGAACTTTGTCAGTGATACTTATTTGTTTTCATTGATGCAACTGCAGATAGTGATGGTTAGTTTTTAAAGATCAATTAAACCCTGCCTAAACCAAACCATATTAGTTTAGGTACGCTATGGGCGATCCGACAGAAATAGTGCAAACTTTTTTGTTTTTGTTGAATTACGAATACATATTACAGATGATGTGAGTTAGTTTTTTTTAATTCATTAAGCCCTGAATAGTCCAAACCACAATAGATAAAAAAATATTCTTCTATCTATTGAAATATCTAAAAATTATGTTTGATTTAATGGCATAATTTTAGTTATTTTATAGATAAACAAATATTTTTTGACTATTTAGTGTCTACTATGGCTTGGATAGGCAGTGTTTAATTGAATTTTAAAAACTAACAAACACCATCTACACATTGTAGTCTTCATAGTTCAATGAAAACAAATACGTTTGACTGACAAAGTGTAGTTTTCACTATTTATGTCGGATCTTAACAGCCTACCTACACCCTTCGCCACTGAAAAATGTAAAGGTGTGGCAACCATGCAGCTCGTAGACTACTGTTGTAGCGTGATTGCAGGGTGAAACAGAGCCAGTTACAACAGAATTCGTTGGATTGCACTCCTACAAAAGCGTGGAGTGTCGCACTCCCAGAAATCATCCAGAGTTCGTAATCATGGTCCATGTAGGTACCTACATGAAGCTTTTATTCGTGACCGTACAGTTGTATCGCTCATAAGTGTGCATTCTTTTTTTTTAATTTACATAATATTATTATGTACTTAATTGAAATTATAAAATAATTTAATAATAAATGAGCAGGCCGAGTTGCTAGAGCGGCCGTCTATGAAACCGAGAGTCGTGATTCGACCAAGCGTCAAGGCAAGAGGTTTTTTAGTATGTATTTGATCCAATGAATGAACCCAATGGGCTGAAAAAGTGACTGACAAGCATTCAGCGGAGGCTCAAATGATTTGCTTTGGAGAGAAATACTAGTTTACCTTACCGTACCTTACCTTACGTTTACAATATACACACACATCGTCATGTTTGATTTTAAGAAGATCATATTATGGGCCTGAGGTTTGTTTTTGTTTTTACAAGAAATATATCGCTATCCGAAAGCAACAATGAAATAAAGTGAAAAGAGATGATTTTGAGATAAGTATGCCAATCGATTGCTGAAAGCTATACCAACATAATATTATTATTTAATCACTAGACTCTTTTTTAAATAATAATTAATAAATTACAAGAAAAAAAACACAGCTACATTTCTACATAGCTATTATAGCAAAGTTTACGATTATCTCAAAACTAGTATTTTTGACGTATCCCACTGTTGCTTACAGCAGTGTTAGCCACTTTCTCAACCTATTAGGTACATAGTATGGGTGGAAACACACATTGGAAAACAACATGTGAAATTGTCAGACCCGTAATTCGAGCCCGGAAGCCGTGACTTTGTAAGCCGGCAGATTACCGCTTGGTCTTAATATAATATGTATAATACAGCTTATATGCATATAAAAAACCATTTAACATATAAATATATACATACACGTCATATTGTGGGTTGAGGTAAATAGGTACGTGCGTAGGTACACCATACAGACAGCTGCCGCAATATACCGTACCTACCTTACAATCAAAACCATTATATTAATATTTTCTTAATCTTGTAAGCTCGTGCCATTTTTTTTAATATTTGGTCAATTGTGTCTTTGTGCTCTATTTTTACAGTCATTTTTATTCGTTTCACTTTCGGAACATCTGCCATATTATAAATTCTATCAAAAGACGTTATGTTTTCTTCGATCAGACAGTGAACGTGGGTACTTTGTAACTCTATTGTGAGAATTGATCCAGATCTAGTATTGTACAAAATCTTCACAAAAGGATCACACCTGAATGGGACATAATGCATTATTATCATTGAAAAATGAAAATACACTACGTTTGAGCGGTAGGTAGTCGATGTCTACCGATACATACAATTGGGTAAAGGTGGATACAATGCACAAATACATTTATTTTATTTAAATAAGAAGAGTGTTGTTGATAAAGCAAAAAGGCAGCTACGAGTACCAAATTCACATTTTAAGATAATGAGACATTTTTTCAACTTTTGTTAATAAATTTTTAAATAATGTGGATGAATCATTAAATTTAATTTATGGTGCAAAAACCAGCATATTTTCAATCGATGCTGTGTTTTTGCTTATGAATCTTGTTATACTGTCTTGTTTAGAATAACTACGATTTTCGTGAAAAAAAACAAAAAACAATATGTCGATTTTTATACCGAAATACATTTTCAAATGGTTCAGAATTTCACGTAGAGCATAATCTGTACAGTAACTCAATTTGTGATTTTTGTCGAAAATCTGCCTTTTTCCTTACGGGGGCAGTATAACTTAATAAGAGTATTAAATAAGGAAAGTAGATAAAAAGACAAAGAAGAATTAATGTAAGTAAGCATATGGATTGTTTATACATACTTACCGTTGATAGCAAAACCAATCGTTTGATAAAAAGCGTACAAAACTTAAGTTTACGTCCATTTCTGACTGATTTCACACTGAAAAATATCCAAAACATTTTCAATATTATTCAAATATTAACAAGATTGATTATAAAGAGTATTCATGTACATATCCAATATTATTAATAACTAAATCAATGTCTAGAAAGTTTTGAACTATTGTAAAATGTGTCAAAATTTGGTTATATAGGAATTTCATTGAAAAGTGTATAATAAATATCTCCCTTATTCCAGGGGTACACAAGAGGAACACACTAAACGACCACAGGCAGTGACGTCCCGTGGGGGCACGCAGACCATGCGTCGATTATGAGCGGCATTTATTCGAAGGGCGGCAGATTCAAGAAAAAATGAATCACCGAATAGTATAGTTTGTTTGATTAATAAACTCAGCTTGATGATTATTTCTTCATTATATATGATCAGATGATTACACATAAAACTTTCCATTCGCTGAGAAGCCACAAGCCAGCGACTATTTTGACAGAACGTAGTTCGTTTTTTTACCGGGAGGTTGCTACTGCGCTCTACTGCGCAGACGCAATAGGCCCACACGCCGGCGTGTAGCGTGTAAAGTTGACCGGCTTTCAACTTTTTTTGGTAGAGTGTTTACAACCTGCGTATTAGCTTGTTCGATGATTACACTGGGCGACTTTACAGGCAGATTATAAATTCTCCAACAAACAGCTCGTAAAGAAGCTCAATGTAATTGACGCTTTAATGACAGAATAATAAAAAGACTCAAAATATCTATGAGATCGTATTGAAAGACTATTTAGGGTTGGCTTAGTAAAACAAAATGGGAAGGGGGGAATTTTCAGTTTATCTAAGGGCGGCACTTAGTCTAAGGTCGTCACTGACAACATGAACGCCCTAAAAACCACTAGATAGATGAACTCATAAAGTTCGGTGGATTGATGTGGCTGCAACGAACCAGGGAACGAGATAAGTGAAAGGATCTAAGGGAGGCCTATATCCATTATTTAAAAAAAACACTTTGTTAATTTTTAAATTATTATTAATATAAAATACTAAAACCTCTTGCCTCCTTTTCCCCGGCATACTCAAAGGGGGAAATAATATAAGCAGACAATTCCGTTACAGATCTTCCTTCACAAATCATCTTCAATGAATCCCTCTATACACGAAGATAATACATTCAACCGATATCAAGAAGAAATCCCTGCAAAAAATAAAAGTTTTTGTCGGGCCGAAGTACTTGCACTTTTATGCTTGAAGAATTCATGTGGGGTGGAAAACGACCGTTAGGTTAGCTTTATTGAAAGCGGAACCGGAACTACAAGGTCAATATTAAAATAATAATATGTTGGCTAGACTAGAAGATTTTATTCGAATGCTTAATCTGCAAACCAGCCAACTGCACTTTTGACCAACAATGAGATGGTATTTTGCTATAAAGCTTGTTTTCTATACTCACACAAAATTTCAAACTCCTAAACTTATAAATAAGTGCGTTATCATTCTTCAAACAAAACAGCCAACTGCACATGCCAAATTTCCAAAAACGTAAATGGGACAACTCCGCTATTTATATAAATTTTCTTTATACTTATATAAAAAAGGAAGCTAAAATAGTGCATTAATTCATATTGTAGCTTATTTGTAAAAAAAATTGAAGGTGTATTTTTGGAATTGTTAAATTCCGCTCGATAATTAAATTTATTATGTTTTTTCTCCTTCCTGAACAACTTGCCCAAATGGAGTTAGCCGGTTTGCAGATTAAGAGGGAATTATATATTATATTTTATATCAACTAAGATCATTTGAACGAGACATGCATTAGGATTAGACTATTTGAGAAGCCACGGCAATTAATTGAGATCGGTTTTGATATTTGAATAATGTCAAATCAATAGACTGCATTGCTTTCAATAATACTACAATAAACTGAGATGCTACATAGTAGGTATATACTTCTCTACATATCGACCGGCGACCCCTAGAGATCGGAAGTTTAACTGGATACTATGAAGCTACCGAATTGATGCCTTTTGTGGTAATTAACACTCGTAAACGGCAATAAAAGGAGATCAAATTAAAAAGATCTTCTATAAAAATGATGAATGATATTATTTATATAATTTAAATTTATATTGCCATAACATTCTATAATATAACGATATATTTTTATTAATTTCTTTATAATATTAATCATTTATTGAGCATTCTATATTATTCTGATTTCTTTATTGTACGTATATGTTTAAAATTGACCTACTAATTTAAATACCTACTTAGGTATGCTTCTCATTTTGTGTGGCTTCTTAGAGCAGCGATCAGCAACCGGGGCTTACGCGACCAATAAATAATTGACCATATTAATGGTATAGACATTATTTCAATTTAACATATTATAATATACAAAATATTTTATTATGTAAGTATACGAATGAAAAATAATATATACCTACTTCGTTACTTATATTTTTTCCATTTTTACAAGTCACGTTTCATATTCCGTACATATATGTACAAATTCCTCTGTATTTTTAAAGATATAAATTGTTACCATGTTCGATTCTGAGAAGATCGTTATGGGCCTCCACTGGGTGAAGGACGAGAAATTGATGTTACCCACTTGCTCAACCTATTAGGTCCATACTCCAAACACACATTGAATAACAATACCTATGTGATTGTCAGACCCAGGATTCGAAACCGGGACCCATAACATTCGAGACCGACATGTTACCGTTCGACTATCGTGGGCGAATTCAATTAAAAAAAATACGAATGTTTTATATGTTCTCCTTTTACACGTATCTTCTCCTAAACACTTGCGGTCTATTATTAAAACCAAAAAATTTATGTGGCACTTAATATTATAATATAATTTGTATAAGTATTATAATGTGATACATAAATCTAAAATAGTTGCCAACCCTGGTTGAGCAACTAGTGTGAGTTATTTGGTACTGGTATAATATGTCTTGGTACAAAGTTATAATGTAGGTATCAGTGGCGTGCGGTCTAGATGCTGTGGAGTTGAAAATGTATATTATATTATTGATAATATATCAAATATTTATTGTAAGAAAGAAAAATATACCATTTAAAGTAGGTATAAAACATACAATTTGTTTCAAGATTTGATTGGTTACAAACCCATGACTCAAGTAGACAATTATATAGCACGCAGTCGCAATGACATGACAGATGTTCATTAAAAAAAGTTATCACACGCCAATGGTACCTACGTATGTATTTAATATTTTTAGATAATTATACTATTTTCTCTCTTTTTTCTCGGCCATGTCCGCACCTTAGCTGGAGCAGATGGACACACGGCATCTCCAATATTCCCTCCCGCCATGCAGTCTTCTTGCGTCCCAGTCTTTTTGTGTCATTCCAGGTCATGCCAGCATCCCGTAGCTCCGCCGCATACACTCTATAGATAGTGGCTTGAAGAACAAGCAGGCCAGGTCGAGGTTCTCTTCTGTATGATGTGATAATATTCTAAATAATGGTAATATTACATAATATAATATTATCTATTTATTTATTTAATACCATATAATTAATAGAATTGAATATCATTATTGTTCTAATTGTATGTGAGGTAATTAGGCAAGTAGGCTATGTAACTATGCTAACGTATCACTGTAGTAAAGGTGCAAACAAGTGCAAGAAAGTGCAAAGTTATAAAACGTTTACTCTACCATAATTGAGAGCTATCAATATTGCCATACCTACTTATCTACATTGTACATAAAAATTGGTCCAAGGCCCATTAATAGTCAAATCGTCACACGAAACGGCAAACGTTGATTGTAGTGCTAGTTATTACTCTTACTGCGATT
This sequence comes from Rhyacophila brunnea, assembly GCF_057557595.1. NCBI lineage: Eukaryota > Metazoa > Arthropoda > Insecta > Trichoptera > Rhyacophilidae > Rhyacophila > Rhyacophila brunnea. The sequence continues at coordinate 32,033,938 of NW_028232752.1, forward strand.
GCAATGTGGTAAACTATTTGTATAACATGATGATTTTTGCATATTGAATAGGTACATTCATACCTCGTAAACTAGATGTAGCGAAATAAGCGATTAGTTTGTCCAATTCCGAAGTAATTGTATATGCGAAAACGTATTCCCCATCTAATTTAGTGCGCTGAAATTTAATATTTAGCACCCATTCGTTTCGATTTGTTATGTTTGTGATATGTTTACAACAAAATTGTTAAATTAAATTTAAAGTTTTAGGTACCTACCGACCTAACTACTTCTAAAAATCTAGTAAGAATCTACCAATAACAATCAATTTGTTTACATTAAAATATTTACCTTATTATCGTTTACTGCTATTGTTTTCTCCCAAAACAATAATGTATTTATTTAATGTTGAGCATGACACAGACATTTTCAGGTAGAAAAGTGAAATGTACATAGGTACCACACACTTAAATAATAGACAATCATTAAAATAGTAATTACCACGATGAGAAACAAAATTATTGTTTTCACTCTTTCGCTTTCTATTTGTTTTGCTTTACAAGATTAGTGCTTGTAAAAATAAAAATGCCTTTGGCTTTCCACACGGAAAGAAAATGTGATTCAGTACCTATTCAAGAAAATTAGCAGTAGGTAGAAATAGATAATTAACACGTGGATGACAGCAGCTAATTTAAACTGTCAAAAATATAGAATGTTCGGTAAACAACGGAATTACGATTTTAGAACATGATCGATTTCAAATTGACAGCTGTAATTTTAGGTTTTTTTGTTTATTTGTACTCGAGTCATGTGGGAATAAATGACAATCGGGCGATAGTTGAACATGTCATTTATAATGTGTCAGAAAATGATATTTTTGATCTAATTACAAATCCTGATTGCTTTGACAAGGTATGTAAATAAAATTAATAAACAGCATTGCTAATGATATTATAGTAGGTGTTATAATAGTAAAAACATTGTCTCTACAACAGAGGATCTTGGTTTCATGTGTAGGTAATAGAGATTTTCTAAGAGAAAGTGTAGGTACCACGGTCCCCACAATTGGGGGCTATCAGGGGTTATTTTCGGTGTGCTTTCTGTATATAAAAATGGATGTTTTTATCCAATATTATGGCGAGGGGTCGCACGTCACTTGGCGACCACAAAAGAAGGTAGCGACCAGTGCTTCATAATAATTATGATGCCGAATGTCGACAAATAAATAATTCAAGTGGATTTATTAAAAAAAACACTAAAAATACCTACACGTAATACCTACCTTTAAATTTTACTTGGCGGAACCGATCGGTTCCGCAGTATATTTACTGCACACTACTTATATTTTCTGCAGTATACCACTGCTATTTATAAAGCATCACATTGGCCCTGACCTTTGTTATAAGTAGAGGCCCCGGCAAACATCGTGGCCTGGGGGCCCGCTTCAGGATGTGGGAGCCATGGTTGATACCCATTCAAAATCATGATCAATTAAAAATATTTTTTTAGTAGGTACCTACAAGGCACAAGTATGTAACTGTTTAGTGTTTTTATTATACCGACCTAAGCTAGGGGAAGTCTTTATTTAATAATTGTTTATACCTAAATAATAATAATATAGTTAGCATATCAGTAGTTATCTACCTAAATCCACTAGGAGCACAATATAATATATTAATCATAAAACTCATATAATAATTATGAAACTATCAACCACGTAAATGATATAGGTGAACTGGTGGTGTACCTATCTATATTGTTGGTGAACACCAACAATAAATAATAATGTATTCATAATAAATGTATACCAACATAGGTGCTTACCAATTTTTTTATCAGGACAATATACAAATAATTAAGGAAATTTATTATTAAAGTCAATATACGAAAGTACCTGCTTGATATAGGTACATAGGCAGGTATTTATTTTTTAATTATTATGCACCCATGCAGTTTTATGAAGCTACCCTTTTGTTATGGCGGAAATGAACGCCACGTTTAAATCACGCATGATACTAAATTTCCATGAAAACTTTTCAAAATTATTACCTACCCACATGTAAAAATTCCAATGAACCAATTTTTTCTATAATCTAAAAATCTTCCCGATTGAAATAACTGGGCAATCGAATTCCTGTCAATAAGCTATCTATCCTTGACGTTTTCTCTGACGATTCTAATGTTTTGTTGTACTTTCTAATAATAAATAAATTTCTGTCATTTTGTTTACAGTGGTTTCGATGGATTTCCAAGGTGTCATACGCTGATCATAGACTCTTTGGAGAGGGCAAAAAATATAACGTGATTTTTGTCAGATCGCCAATAATTTTTAATACCACTCATTTGAGCTCTAAAGGCAACGAGATACGAATGCAATTCGAAGCCAATACAATTTTACGACCAACATTTGAATTGAAAATATTTAGAACTTGCGTGAATTTGAATTTCCCAAGGATAAAGCTATCAATGGTGATAAATTTTCGACGAAATTCGCGACTGTTTCATCTGTTTATGGGCCGAATAATTAAAACAGTGGCGAAAGATCGAATGACTGAAGCCCTGTTCAACTTGGAAAATATATTCAAGGGTTTAAAATATTTCCCCGTTCACAAAATGCTATGAAGTGTAAAACTAAATCATTGACGATAAAATATAAATAACTCTATAACATAATAAAAAAAATACCTCAACGCACTGACATTTCATTACCATGGTTTGAATCTATGGTTAATAAATAGTTTGCCATATTTTTACTAGGTGGTAGGGTGACGCACCCAATTGTTGGCACTCCACCAATTATCAGCACCCTTCAAGTTAACGTAAAAATATAAGATATGTAAGCATAGTTAAGTTTGCCAAGTATAAAAAATGTGTTTAGCAATTAATATTGTTTACGACAAGCAACATTCATCACACCAGGATTAACAAAATAGCGAGAAAATAGTGCGTCAAAAGTGCTCCGTTGTGTTTTGTGATTTTTTCCGCCATTTTCTTTCTGCCACGGTAAGAAAATGTTTCAATAGCCTTGCTATTTTGTCTACATCTAAGTGTTTATCAATAAACTGACGATTTAAATGATTGCGGGATAGAGCCAGGCATTTGAATTTAAAATTTAATTTAAGGTTAATTGTTCGTTGTCTATGTTTAAAGGGTGCCAACATTTGGTATCGTGATTGAGTAGTTTTCCTATTATTGGCACATGTGCTAATAATTGGTTATTTTGATAAAGTATTATTTTTAACAGATTTTAATTTCTATAGCCTATATCATTAAGGCTCTAAGTAATTCCATTGATAAAAATATGTTACACTCGTTTTTTCCAAATGTTAGCCCCATGCTAATAATTGGTTTTGGCTTGTGCCAATAATAGGGTTAAATTATAGCTTGTGTCTTTATTTTCAGACTGAAGTATTCAAAATGGATCCAGTTAATGTGAAAAAGAGGAAAGAGAAGAAGAAGACTCTCGACAACACAATAATAAAAAGAAAAATATACAACCATGATAACTTGGTAAAAGCACTTGAGGCTGTAAAGTGCGGTATGAGTAAAAAACTGGCCGCAAAAACCTTTCATGTACCGAGAGGAACTATTCAGTTCAGGTTACGGAAAGTAGATCATCAAGACCTTCCAGGACCAAGTACAGTATTAACCAAAAACGAGGAAGAGACTTTGGTGAAATGGATTAAAGACTGTTGCCGCAAAGGATTCCCTAGAAGAAAACTAGATGTTCAATTGAGTGTTGCACATTTCATAATGAAAGCAAATAGAAAGAATCCATTCAAAGATGGAATACCTGGTAATAAATGGTACCAATTCTTTTTGTATCGTCATCCCGGATTAAGTATACGTGCACCTGAGGCAGTCACAGCATCAAGTGCGGCAGTGTCAGAGCAAGATATAAGAAACTGGTTCATTGGAATTGAAACCTACTTAAAAGACAACAGTTACTTTACCATTCTCTCGGATCCAAGTCGCGTGTTCAACGGTGACGAGTCAAACTTTCAGCTATGCCCAAAAAGTGGAAAGGTTATTGCAATGAGAGGTGAGAAGGATGTTTATGAAGTAGACCATGCATCTGCCAAATCTGCTCTAACAGTTCTATTCACGTTTTCTGCCAATGGAGATACCACGCCTCCAATGATCATATTTCCGAATAAAAGGTTGCCTAAGGATATAACATTAAATGTGCCAGGAGACTGGGGTATTGGTTTGAGCGATTCGGAATGGATGAAGGCAGAGGTATTTTATGATTATATAAAAAAACGTTTTACACCCTTATCTATTGAAAACAAAAAGACAACTCCCCGTTTTACTTTTTGTTGACGGACACAAAACGCACCTCTCTCTGGAAGTGAGTGAACTGTGTAAAAGCTTGGACATAGTTCTGGTAGCTTTATATCCAAACGCAACAAGATTGTTGCAGCCAGCCGATGTTTCAGCATTCAGGCCACTTAAGCAAGCTTGGAAAGAAAGTGTATTGAAGTGGAGGCGTGAAAACCCCTTAGCTGCACTCACAAAAACAGATTTTGTTCCTGTGCTCAAGGAAGCTGTCGTAAACGGCATTAAGCCTTCTACTGTTATAAATGGTTTTAGAACCACCGGTTTATGTCCATGGAATTGTGATGCAATCAATTTTAACAAATGCCTAGCACGTCAGAAAACTGTTGAAAATTCAAATACCGAAGAGAAGAACAATGACAATTTCAAAGAAAAGTCTCTATGAAAAGATACGTTTTATAACATAGTGGGAGAGAAAAAATTGAATGCCTTACAAACTCTTACCGAAGACTTTCTAATAGACATAGCTTAGAAAAAGCTTTTGAACTATTTCCAACATGATGAAAAGCACCAAGAATCAGAAATATTACATGAGGACAACCTTACAGAAGAAATCACTATAGAAGAGATGCCAATTTTATTTATGGATATCCTTGATAACTCACAGTTTGATTTAGTTACTGTGCAGAAATCTATTGAAGAAATGGGAAAAAACAAATTTGAAAGAAAAGAACACAAAACTTTGCTTGAAAGTGACTTAGTTACTTTAGATAAAAACGAAATGGAGATTCCAGAAAGTGGTTTAATAGCAACGTGCAAAGAACATATAGTTAAAGAATGCGAGATTATGGATATTATTAGTCAACAGAAAGAATATTTAACCCCTGTAAAATTAAGTGACGTTTTAGTAAAACCGAAAACACCTCAAAGAAAAGGCGTTAAACAAAGTGAAAGAGTTTCCTTTGTCTTAACTTCAGACGAATGGCAAAGCAAGGAAACCCAGAAACGGAGAGAAAAAAGTCTTAAAGAAGAACAAGTCAAGAAAAGAAAAGAGGAGAGAATCCAAAAACAAAAGGAAGTGAAAACTAAACAAGGAGAAAAGAAAAACCTTACAAAAAAAACAGCAGCAACGTTAATAAATAAACAGAGTAAGAAAGTGCAGTTCGGACCTGTGCAAAATACAACTAAAAGAGAATGTCAAGTGGAAAGAGAACCTAATGTAAAAAAAGAGAATATGATACCCGAAACGAAAAGAATCAAAGTACTGGCCGATATAAGATTGAACAAGCCTCTGGTGCCAATAGTTAACCAACACGTCTCGAATCCCATAGTTGATGAAGACAAGAAAAATGATGGGATTAGAGATCCTTTTGATAAAATTTTAAGCAGTCGTAAGAAATCATACACGGTGGAAGAACTTGAAGCCATTTTAAATGATGATGATTAAATATTTAAACGGTTAACATCATAAGAACTTACGTAATTTATTTTAGACACCTAAATATTTTTTGAGAATTTTTGATCTCAATTAGTTCCTGAATTTATTTAAATATAATCATTATTTCTTTTGAGGTTTTTTAAAAATAATGTAACCTAATAATAAATGTATGAATACTAGTGTAAAACGTGTTTAATTTGCATGATTAATACACTTTTTTGGATCTCTATTAACTGTGCCAATAATTGGAAAAGGTTGTGTCAATAATAGGAAAAAGTATGCCAATAATTGGAGTAAGGGCCAAACTCAGGAAATATCACAATTGTGTGCATATGCACAATACAAAAGTGTTATTGGAAGTATTCAAATAAAAGTTAAGTAAACATATTATTTAAATCAGAAACATAGGAACTTAGAAAGATAATTGATAGAATACTGTGCGAACTTGAACTGCTCAGTTCCCTTAAAGTGCCAATAATTGGGTGCTTCACCCTATTTATTACAGAAATCTGCTTATTCAAGAAGAGTTTGCAGTTTTCTGCATTCACACTGAAAATATCAAAGTAATATCCACATTCTGGCCATAGACAAATATAATATTTTTATTAGGTATTTGACTTTGTGTTTGATAAAATTCTTGATAAATTTATTACTGAAGCATCGGTTAGAACCACCCAAAACTAATGTAGGTAGGTACTTAAAACTAAAAACTTGATTCAACAGTTATTGAAATTGAGTTTCTTCTATCAACAATCATAGGTAACTAAAAGTAAAATAATGGCTATAAGTGACTTAAATAACTAAAAAGCTTTAATAAATCTTGATAAATTTTAATAACTTTTGATTTTAAATGCACTGCATACATTTTTATAAATATCAAAAGTTTATTAATATTTCTTGCCTAATTAAAGGTATTTTTGATGCGTAAATATTTTGTCAACGACAGAATCAGCAACTGGCAGCACTCAGATTATTTGACAACTTTCCATGTGCGTTGATAAGTGAGGTTACAGGTGTAAATGGTCAAGACCTACTATGTAGATATTTTGGAATAAGGTACGTTTTAATATACTTAGACTACACTGAATAAATCAAATATATCTGATAACGGATATATTATAATTGCATATTTGTTTTGTGTCATAAAACGAGTGTGCGAAACACGTTTATTTTATAAATGTCAAGTCAAATTTATTTACAATATAATTGAATGATCGCACTTGTTTTAGCATCACTTCTGTGGCAATTATGGCTAGCGATGACCTGCCAGGCTTTGCCGCCTACGGAGATGATGATGACGTTGGAAATGGAGAAATCTCTAAGAAGAAAGCAAAAAAGGGTGGAGGGTTTCAAACTATGGGGTTTGATCCCTCCATCCTCAAGGGTATAAAGAATAGAGGCTATAAACTACCCACTCCCATCCAGAGAAAGGTACAGTCATTCAATTCAATCTTTATAACAGTTACATATATATGATTCATTTATTATTTTTGAGAACATGTGCTTCCCTCAACCTGCATAGAAATGTTAATTCAATCCCTTGATTGGAGCTAATATTATTGCTATAACGAATTTTCTGTAACATTATATGTAAATTAGCCTGAAGCCAACAATGCATACAAGACCACACAAGACCAAGAACACAATCACTCTTGTCACTATACCTATAGATTAAATTAAATTATCTGAAAATCATTTTGCATTCTAGATTCATTTGTAGGCTTTGGCGATATCTATATTGTGTACCTACTTGCTGAGATTTATTTGCCAGGGTTGGACTGAAAATTTTTTGTATTCAGTAAATAATTTGTTTGGACTTATGGTGAACAATTAGGACATAAAATTCGTCACCAGCATAATACTCCATTTACATGTGCATATATTTACTGCTGAGAGTACGTATTATCGAGGCCATAATAAGAAAATGCACATGTGAATATGTAAGTATTATCATGCTAGTTGCAAGATTGCATACATTAATCAAAAAAGTTCAGAAGCTTATAATTTTTCATGCGATAGTTGGAACTTACATGACGTATGCAAATGCGCAGTAGAACGATAGTGGCGAACCTACCGGAAGAAATACAAACTACACCGTGCAGCGCATTTTGACTTTTACTAATTTTCACAACCTATCAAATAGCAGCATATTACAATGACAACGCATCTCACTTACGCTTGAAGAATGAGATTGGCGAAACAATCAGCACTATTACGTGTAAACAGTTAATATTGCGATAGTTTAACCCTCTGGCTGCTACGATGTTGTGCAAAATCCGGTCGAGGATTGCTACCAATAATTGTTGATAAATTAAAGTATTGTATTATTTTTAGACACCTTATTACTCTAATTGATTCTGCGAAATCGGAATATTATGAAAACACGTTTCGTAATTAATTTATCGTTTTGAATATATAACGAGGCAAGTAATTGACATATCTCTTTCTCGCTCTATCATACGGGCGATTGCGAGAGCGAGCGAAATGCACGATCCGCGCAGAGTTTTGATTTTTATCAGTTATTGGAAACAATCGGTTATGCCACACGAGGGATAATACAAAGTAGTGAAATTAGGAAACTACCCGGCTGAAAATAAAAATTTTGCATAGTGGCCTCGTTAAAAGATCTCGTACAATATGCGTGATTTGTGAAAAAGGTCTTCATGGTGTTTGTTTATTGGAACATTTATAATATGTATTGCAAATGATTTTATTTCATTATTTTTTTATAAATGAAACTGTTTTTATATAGCACAAATCCACTCTACTTTAAACACTGAGTTGAGTAAAAGTCTTTCCCATTATTTCAAATGCATAAAATAAAATAAAACATTGTCCTTCCACCAAGAATTTGACTGTAAACAAATTATTATATGGTAAACTGAAATTTGTATTTGGAATTGTTTTTATTGTAAAAAAGGTGATGCCATGAAAAAAAATACAATAGTTATAAGTTCTAAACCTACCCAGTCACAAATCATATATGAATCGGGTTATATTACACAACAATAAAACTAAATAGATAAACAATGTTTCGTACCACTGGTGCAGTAGTATGTTCCAAAATTAACTTAACATTTCAGGCATCAAAAGCAAAACGACGATCGTTGTTAGCATTTCTGGCCATTATCAAAAACAACGATATATCGTTGCGTAGCATTCTAAGGGTTAATTTACACCATTGGTGCCAGTAAATCCACTAGTACAGGCGCTATAAGTAACCAAAACAAATGTCAACAACAGATCACCATTTTCATTTAATTATTTTATAAACAATGAATCCAATGCGTCTAATGTGAAAATATAATGCTTTTCACAAATTCAATCACACTAAAAACTTTCTGGAATTTTTAATAAATTTTCACAAGATAGAGGGATGTATCATTCTTTATTAAACATAAGTACACAATTCGGCTTTTTTCTAATGGGTATGTTTCTGACATGTTTCCTAATGATGTACATTCTGGAATTGGTATTAGTGATACAAAAAGTTGAGGAAGCAACCCTGACTTTTATAGTTAGTATAGTATAATTAGTATAATATAGTATTCAATAGAGCCATCTAATCTAATTGGGGTACAATAATTACACCCCTTTTTAATGTATTTTCGATATTCATTATTCAGAGTATCCCTCTTACATTGGAAGGCAGAGATGTAGTGGCCATGGCTCGAACAGGATCTGGAAAAACAGCTTGCTTTGTTCTCCCGATGCTGGAGAAACTTCTTTCGTCTCCAGGAAAGACTTCGGCAGTTAGAACAGTCCGAGCTCTCATTCTCACGCCAACCAGAGAACTCGCACTTCAGGTAAAGTTTTAAATAGCTACATAATTTGGATATGTAAGTATTTAAAAAAAAAAATGGTAAATAAGAAAATTTCTCCCTACCTTTATATCTGAACTGTCATTAAAAAGGCACTCTAGAGAGGCGAAAATTAATAAATTTCATTTCTCATTACGTTCATAATTGTATGTAGAATGGTTGTCAGATTCTTCTGGCAGTGCAGGCGACTCATTTTGGTGTTAGTTTCGTTATTTTCAAATGACACTAACACCGTTGCAAAGTGATTTCATCGTGGCCGCAATGTAGAAGAATCTTTCCTTCCTCTACCTAAATTTATGCCATCATTTTTTTAAATATCCTTTTTGTATTTTAGACTCTGAAGTTTGTCCGCGAACTGGGAAAATATACCACTCTTAAAGTCAGTGCAGTCCTTGGTGGAGATTCCATGGAGCAACAGTTCAGCACCATGCACATGGGGAAACCTGACATCCTGGTGGCAACACCTGGACGATTCCTCCATTTGTGTGTTGAAATGGATCTGCAACTTTCCAGTGTTGGTATGTCTACGTTTCATATATTTTTATTATATTTAAAACTAAAAGGTATGCTCACAATAAATCTTTGAAGTTCTGCATGATTGTCATAGGAGGTCACGTGACAAAATGAAATAAATATTTATATTTTGACATATAATTTCTTGTATTAATTTCTCCACATTGTTCCAGAAATGGTTATCTTCGACGAAGGAGACCGTCTGTTCGAGCTAGGGTTTGGTGAACAGCTTCGAGAGATATTGGCTCGGCTTCCAACGTCTCGTCAGACTGTTCTCTTTTCGGCCACCCTACCTTCAGCCCTTGTTGAATTCACCAGGGCAGGATTGTCTGATCCCATTCTCTTACGGTATACAATACTTTAAATTTTCAGCTTCTTTTTCCATCGTTTTTAAGCATCTTCAATGCATCTTTACCATTTGTCGCATATGCGGTGATGCAAAACCTTAAATAACATCTTACTGTTAATTCTTTTGATAAACATAGATCTTAGATATTTATTTGGATAATCAAACACTTACGCCACAGTTTTAATTGATATAGTCACTTAATTTCAGCCCCATTAGGGGTTGGATTTTTATTATTGTTGTCCATTATGTTGATGTTAACAGTACATGTTTATTTCAGGCTTGATGTTGAATGGAAGTTGCCCCCAGAATTGTGGTTGGGCTACATTTACTGCCGAGGTGAACAACGCGAAGCCGCCTTGCTTCTTATTCTTAATCGCGTCCTGACTAAAGCCGCCCAGGCCGTCGTGTTTGTGGCTACCCGCCATCACTGCGAATATTTGCATCTAGTAAGTCAATCGGTCATAGGCATAGAATGTTTCACACATATTTTTTAAATTTCATTTGTACTTACTATATTTATTATATTCCATCCAAGCGTGTATCTAAGATTCTAAGGGAATAAAGGCACCTAACAATTCTCCTTTATGTGTAGATACTCAACCGTGCCAGAATTGAATCAGCCTGCATCTACTCTGGCCTTGACTCGTCAGCGAGAAAAATTGCAGCAGCCAAGTTCACCACTCGCAAATGTTCTGTTTTGCTCGTCACAGATGTTGCTGCCAGAGGTCTCGATCTCCCTGCATTAGACACCGTTATCAATTACCATTTCCCTGCCAAGCCCAAACTATTCGTTCACAGAGTCGGTAAGCTTAGATATTTATCATTATAATACTGCAACATTGAATCTGGAAACATTCACTTTTTAGATGATATTTCCCGTGCAAAGGAAGTACGCAGAGCTGATGTGTCTGGTTGCTATCGCCGACAGTGTTAATGCCGCGCTTGAGAAATATCGTATTTTTTAAATGAAATTTATTGTAAACATCCTTAGTTATGCAGGTATTAGAAATTATCTTTACAAATACACTTTACATTATAGTTTGATGGATAAAACACTACATAATGCAATATTTATTATGTTATGCATGTTACTGAGTCTGATCCTAGTTACACACATATTTTCAATTAAAAAAAAAAGGTAATTTCTTGAATCTGTCTTATACATCTCTATCTCTATATATATAAAAATCTCGTGTCACGATGTTTGTGGTCGAACTCCTCCTAAATGGTTCGACCGATTTTTATGATTTTTTTTATGTATATTTTTTAGGTATGAGAATAGGTCAACAAGTATATTTGATACTGATAGGTGATTAGGGTATCTCTATCCAGAAAAATTTTCTTTTATTTTTTTTGACAAATTTTTTTTTGTATTTTTTTTATTATTTGGCATAAAAAAATACCTATAACCCCAAATTTTCACTCTCCTACTCTCACCCTCCCATTTTTAATCGCGATTTTATTATTTTTGTATGAACAAATTTAACCGTCGTTCGTATTTCAAACAGAATGAAATTATTAATGTTGTTGAATGACAGATGTCGCTACGTCCGAGAAGAATTCAAGAGAAGCGTCGCGTCATTTTGACATTTCATTCGGCATATCACAACGCAGTGCGTGCAAAATTTTGTATGATTTATTTTAATTTATCTATTTTTATGTGAGTGTATTACAGTGCACAATGCCAGCAAGACGCAAGGGGGTCATTTGGGCCGTCGAACGAATAAAGCAACAAACATGCAAAATAGTAGAGCAGAAAGAACAGACGAACAAATCCAACAAGATAACAAAAAGGTGCGTGTAAGCATGTCGCAATTGCGTGCATCTCAATCACAAGAGGCACGAGCTCAACGAAATTAACAACGACAATTGGAACGGAGCCAAGCGCGCCGGTTTGTAGTTAACACACGCAGAGCAAATGACCGACAACGCCAACAAGTACATCGAACATTTACATCCGCTTCGTTCCTTCGTCTCGCATTCGAGTACGAGCCAGATATTGAATATTCCGCTCATCCAAAAGTGCTGATTGGTGCTATGGACAAAGAATGTCCCCATATTCATGCGCTCAAATTCAAACATGAGTCAGCCGGGATGTGTTGCGCATCAGGAAAAGTGCAACTACCAGAGATTGAGATACCACCAGAACCATTGAACGGCTTGCTCATCGGCACGGTTCCAGATTCAAACATGTTCCTGAAGTCCATTCGCACATTCATTTCATGCTTCCAAATGACTTCGTCCGGAGCAACAGAAATAGTTCACAATACTGTGGCAAATGGTCAACAATTCTATTCTACATTCAAAATCAAATGCCAAATATACCACAAAGTAGGCTCATAGCTGCCAATGCCAAACGAACCACATACATTTTTACAAATCTACTTCATGGGCGCGGCGGCGGTGAGGACATCAATCATGTGGATGCACGTTGCGGCTACAATAGCCTTAATTCGCCTAATGCCAGGCGCATCGTCGGCGAACTGGACGCCCTGTTGAATGAGCACAATGAATTATTGAAGTTCTTCAAAGCACACATGCACGAATTGCAAAGTGACAATCACGGTATTGTCATCAATCCTGATAAAACACTAGCTGGAGAGCACGTACGTCGATTCAATGCGACTGTTGTTGACGACATTGCTGGAATCATGGTTGGCGACCGCACATCGACGCGAGAAATCGTGATTCGAAGAAGAAACAATAATCTGGAGTTCATCGCTGACACACACCGTTCATACGACGCTCTCTAATATCCGCTAATTTTCTGGAAGGGACAAGACGGATATTGCATAAACATTAAACAACGAGATCCTGTCACAGGTAATTCATTCATTATAAACATCATTACTCATTTTGAATTGAGAAAATGAATGGTTGATGTTTTTTTGTTTTTATCGGCGGTCATCGTCTACAGCGCTCTATTCCTCTTTCTGTCATAGATCCCATCCCCACACACTTACGATACATTCGTTATTTTTTATTTAACAACCAAAATATTCACTGGAAACAGCGCTCGAAATGGAAAAATTTACGAACCGGAGCGCTCGACAGTTTTCTGAAGATTTTTACATAGTAAGGTTATCAAAGTTTATGTGTTTTTTTCATAAAAATAAGTGTTAGATTTTCTATTATATGGCCTATCCAGCTCAGACGGTCAAATTATCTATTCCACGAGACGGAGCGAAAATTTTACCGATTTAACGAATAGGAACGGCGCTCCGGTGCGTTCCGGTTCATTTCGAGCCCTGACTAGAAATAATTTATATGGCAGAACAACGTTTGCTGGGTCAGCTAGTATATATATAAAAATCTTGTGTCACGATGTTTGTGGTCGAACTCCTCCGAAATGGCTCGACCGATTTTTATGAATTTTTTTATGTATATTTGTTCGGTACGAGAATAGGTCAACAAGTATATTTCATACCGCTAGGTGATTAGGGTATCTCTATCCTGAAAAATTTTCTTTTATTTTTTGACAATTTTTTTTTTGTATTTTTTTTATTATTTGGCATAAAAAAATACCTATAACCCCAAATTTTCACCCTCCTACCCTCCCATTTTTTAATCGCGATTTTATTATTTTTGTATGAACAAATTTATCCGTCATTCATATTTCAAACAGAACGAAATTATTTATGTTGTTGAATGACAGATGGCGCTACTTCCGAGAAGAATTCAAGAGAAGCGTCGCGTCATTTTGACATTTCATTCGGCATATCACAACGCAGTGCGTGCAAAATTTTGTACGATTTATTTTATTTTTATCTATTTTTATGTGCGTGTATTACAGTGCACAATGCCAGCAAGACGCAAGGGGGGCCATTTGGGCCGTCGAACGAATAAAGCAACAAACATGTGAAATAGTAGAGCAGAAAGAACAGACGAACAAATCCAACAAGATAACAAAAACGTGCGTGTAAGCATGTCGCAATTGCGTGCATTCCAATCACAAGAGGCACGAGCTGAACGAAATCAACAACGACAATTCGAACGGAGCCAAGCGCGCCGGTTCGTAGTTAACACACGCAGAGCAAATGGCCAACAACGCCAACAAGTACTTCGAACATTTACATCCGCTTCGTTCCTTCGTCTCGCATTCGAGTACGAGCCAGATATTGAATATTCCGCTCATCCGAAAGTGCTGATTGGTGCTATGGACAAAGAATGTCTCCATTGTCATGCACTCAAATTCAAACATGAGTCAGCCGGGATGTGTTGCGCATCAGGAAAAGTGCAACTACCAGAAATTGAGATACCACCAGAACCATTGAACGGCTTGCTCATCGGCACGGTTCCAGATTCAAACCTGTTCCTGAAGTCCATTCGCACATTCAATTCATGCTTCCAAATGACTTTCGTTCGGAGCAACAGAAATAGTTCACAATACTGCGGCAATGGTCAACAATTCCATTCAACGTTCAAAATCAAAGGCCAAGTGTACCACAACGTAGGCTCATTGCTGCCAATGCCAAGCGAACCACATAAATTTTTACAAATCTACTTCATGGGCGGTGAGGACATCAATCATGTGGATGCACGTTGCGGCTACAATAGCCTCAATTCGCCTAATGCCAGGCGCATCGTCGGCAAACTGGACGCCCTGTTGAATGAGCACAATGAATTATTGAAATTCTTCAAAGCACACATGCACGAATTGCAAAGTGACAATCACTCTATTGTCATCAATCCTGATAAAACACCAGCTGGAGAGCACATGCGTTGATTCAATGCGCCTGTTATTGACGACATTGCTGGAATCATGGTTGGCGACCGCACATCAACGCGAGAAATCGTGATTCGAAGATAAGAAATAATCTGGAGTTCATCGCTGACACACACCGTTCATACGACGCTCTCCAATATCCGCTAATTTTCTGGAAGGGACAAGACGGATATTGCATAAACATTAAACAACGAGATCCTGTCACAGGTAATTCATTCATTATGAACATCATTACTCATTTTGAATTGAGAAAATGAATAGTTGATGTTTTTTTGTTTTTATCGGCGGTCATCGTCTACAGCGCTCTATTCCTCTTTCTGTCATATATCCCCATCCCCACACACTTACGATACATTCGTTATTTTTTATTTAACAACCAAAATATTCACTAGAAATAATTTATATGGCAGAAAAACGTTTGCCGGGTCAGCTAGTATTAAATAAAAATGAGTTTAAATATAAATCGATAATAGATGTCTGTAACAAAATGGCATTGAGTTTTTCTTTGCTTTTCAGGAAGAAGTGCCCGTGCTGGTCGGTCTGGTCGAGCAATCTCAATTGTCTCCCCTGAAGACATCGCCCACTTGTTGGATCTCCATTTGTTCCTCGGTTCAAATCCAGTCGCGTCGGATTGCCTGGAGAAATCCGGTTCTATTGACGATTGTCCGACCCTGGTTTGGGGAGCTCTGCCCACAGACCAGCTGGATATGAGGCAGGCTGATGTACTTAATTGGCAGCAAGATTCTTCTGATATTGTGAGTAACTGTAAATTCTTTTTTGGCACTACAGCTCTATTGGAGAATTGGTTGTCTCTGGACAGTCTTCGGTTTCATCACATTTGTATTTTTTGGTACTGTTAGTTTTATCATCAAAGTTGAGGAATATTTTAAATGAAAACACCAAATCAAATGTGTTCGCTAAATCTCTCGTGTGGGTGTAATCTAATCTACTCTTACCCGTGAAGAAGGTGAAAAAGACTGCTAAGACTTATTATGATATAAGTTGCAATGCATTTCCCATTATCAATATGTACATGTATAACAAAAAAAGGGATAGTGAATTACCATATTTGCTCCTGTGCGGAGCAAAATATGGACCCACACAAGGTGGGGGTTATGTCCATATTAGGTCCATGCACTAAATCAAATACACATTGAAAAAACATGGGTTTTTTCCCCCAAATTCTGGTAGAAAACAATAAAAACTTGTCTTTTCAGTACCCAAACAGGGAGGCGGCTATTCATAGTTTGTTTTTAGACTTATTCATAGGTATTATTACATCATGCTAGGCTTTTTGGAATATTTTTTTATATTTGGTTGGATAGACTTGCATTTTCAATTATTTCTGTTTGTAATATGTATGTACTTAGTTACTTGAGTTCGTTTCTAAATTGACAATATTTATTTTTTCCTAGACTGACATGCAGCGTGTGTGCCGCAATGCGTGGGGCCAGTACCTCAGATGCCGAGAAAATGCTTCCAGCGAGTCAAACAAGCGCGCCAAACTTCTTAAGCCGCCCGTCAAGATCCATCCATTCTTTTTAAACAAAAAGGATGCCAAGAATCAGAATCAAGTGTCTACTGAAGAGTTTCTCTCACAAATGAAGAACTATAGACCCAGAGGAGTAAGTTCATTAATTAAATTGGAAACTAATTTTTGTGTGACAGTCCGTATTAAAATGAAGTTTTTAAAATATTTTTTTGTATGCTTTAGATGGATTTTGAAAGTTATAAATCGTAATAATGATTAACATATCATGTGAAATTACACAGAATATGAACATATTTTTGTTGAATTTTAATAAGTATGTATACATACATACAAATAGACATCTCAAATACTTGCAGTATGTAGTTAATGCCCTCAATAATCTCATGTCCGGTATATATGCAGTTCGCCGTATCACACTTGACCGTGAAATGTTGTATCGGAAATATATGGTCGTATATTAAAGACATACAATTTACATGTAACCCAATAATCTGCAGAATTTGATTTATCCATATTTGGTTTGGAAATTTCTGTTTCATTTCTTATAGATGAAATAATACAATTTTTTTGTAAGACAAATTACTCATTAAATAATACATAATATGCAATTAGGAGCATGAGTGGTAAAATGTTTTATTTCTGTTATATTCTTTTTTATTCAACAAATCAATAGTTGAAGTTGACCCTCAAAAAGGGGTCGAAATGCAAAAACTAAATTTTACAGGAGAAAGGAAAACAAATCAAACAACAAGAATTTCAGTGATATATAGTACCTACCTACGATTTTTAGGACAACGAATGTCAATGATTAAAAATATAACTATACATCACTGAAATTCTTATTTATTTATTTAAGTATGTTTCCTCTCCTATAAAATTTTGGTTATTTCATATAGACCCCTTTTCGAGTGGCACCTTCAGTTTTTATTAGACAGTCGTTCCAGTAGTTAAAAAAAACAATATTAATGCTTGTTAATTAATTTATTGTCTATTTTCAGACTATTCTTGAACTGGGAGCAAAAAACGATGCGCCTAATTACATCGCAATGAAGGCAAAACGATTGTGGCACAAAGACAAAATAAAGTTAATTGTAAAGTCAGAACTCAACGCTGGGATATTGCCTACTCGTACACAGGTATTTTACGTTACTATTTTCTTTTATATTAGTATACTAGAGGTCAAAGGCATGCACTAAACTGTCACTGAACGTTTGGCGGTTATTTATTGAGTTGCAATACCACTAAATAGTGGCAGAATTACGCACATAAGTTCATTTTATCCTGCGAAATTTCACCAAAATACAATACTATTCTATTTTCTTGAATTCTGAATACAATATACATACTTCAGTATTGGTGGTGATGTAAATTAGATAATTAGGTCAATTTAACAGTGACATCTCTGCACGACTTGTGTATTTATTGAACTTATTTATTTTACTTCTCATTCTTATACTGATTACATATTCACACATAACCTTTAAATAACTGATATTTTAATGACTGTGTTTGTTCATTAAAACAGCCTACCAAGAGTGATGAAAACAATGAAGAAGATCTAGCTAAAGCCTTTCCAACCATAATTGGTGGCCATACAAAGTTTGACGAAAATAAAATATACTCCAAGAAGCGGAAACGGACCAAGGAAGTCGCCAGAGATCCAAATTACATTCCTCACCAAGCCAGCGATAATCACACCGAAATGGGGTATGTATACCTACATTCTTGTACAATAAAATATTTTTTCAATATTCCATCATATCTTTTGCCAGATAGAGCATATGACCGTGCGTAATGGAGATGTCTTAGCAAATGATTGATTGTTAATATTCACGTAATCTATTATTTTAGACAGGAAAAGAGATAAGAGGCAACATCAATTTTTTTTCCTCCGTCACTACAACCCTGGGTTTAGCTGCCTCAACAGATTCCTCCGCTCTCCTTTTCTAGTCATTCACTCCTAATGCTCAGAAGTCTCTCAAGAGGGACAACATCATACACACACTTTACACATACATACATATTACCATATTTGTGAAATAAATTACTTTGCAATAGATTGGACTCGGATCTAGGATGTTTTTTTTTCTATATGCCTTTATGGATACCTCGCATTTACTATCGAGGTTTCTTTAAGAACTTTAGCACGCAAACTACTCTACTTGATGCTGATCAAATGAAAATTGAACCGGCTGAGAAACATGCCTTATTAAAAACCATTCGTCGACCCGCATCGGGTATTGCTAATTTGAATTCGGCCAGGGCCTATGAAACTGCCTTACAAAAACCCTGGAAAATTCTTTGTAGCGCAAGGTGGTGGTGATTCTGATAAATATTTTGTCATATTCATTGGGAACTGAGAACTGCGATTTATAGTCGAGTTTTTCCCGTGGTAAAAGAAATGTCACACAAGACTGATATTCTGAGCATATACTTATCCTATCTTACATATGAAGCGCCTAGTTTCAAAAGCCCCTAAAACGGTTTTTCAAAATTTTTGGGTTAGATATGTATTTAGATGGATATTTTTGTTACCTATACGATGGCCAAAGATTGAACTTTAAAAAACGCCAAAAACCGTCAATACGTATGATCAAAAATTAGGATAAATTTCAAAACCCGCTAAAATGGTTGGATGTGCTTTTCAAATACCCCTAAAATGGAAAGCCAAAATACTCTTTAGAATGTAACAAATTGAAAAATAAATACACAAAGTTCACAGATTTAATAGATATGTTTTTTTCTCATTTTTCTCAAAACTACCCAAAATCGTTTTTCTCATTTTTCTCAGAACTACCTAAAATCGTTTTATGGGCTTTTGAAACTAGGCGCTTCATATATTGTAGTCTGATATTGTACTAGACATAGATTAAATTGTAAGATATTATTTTGGGTTATCTAGTAAATTTGTCTCCTAAAAGCTGTGCAGTTCTTGGCCCTTGTAGCCAGAAAGGATAATAACAAATTTTGATAGACTCATCGTCAGCGGGGTAACATTGAGGGTTGATGTGGAAGAGAAAGATCTTTTACTCGATTCTTGCCACTTGTTACATTCACCCATACGGACAACAGAATACAGAAGTCATCATAAAGATCTAACAAGGGGAGCTTTTGAATGGAGTCACGATTGAAGAACAGGATAATTAATTTGAAAGAATCTTCTGATGATAATTTTTTGTGATATTTTAAGGTTGGCTGTCCACTTTGGATCGGAGGCTCAAAAAGCACAACTGGAATTGGCACCTGACACCCATGAAGATTTGAGAAAAGGCCATCAGAGTATGAAATGGGATCGCAAGAGGAAAAAGATGGTGCATGTTGACCCTGTTAGTATAATTTTCATTGTTTTTTCGCTTTCTGTATGTTATGAAAAGTATGTGTGTATCTTTCCACCTCTACTCGAAGGCCTTCTCTAGCCTACCACTACACTCAGTTCACAGCTCTTTTTGTTGGCTTGTATTTTTGTCAAAACTGTTTTTTGAATAATTTTGTATGAATTTTTCTTTTTAGGATAATGGTAAAGGCAAAATGATCCGAACGGAATCGGGAGGAAGGATCCCTGCATCATACCGCAGTGGCCGCTATGAGGCATGGAAGGAGAGGAATCACCAAGCTGAAGAAGACCCAGGGGGTGATGACGATGATGATGCTGGTGCTGGTGCGCAGCCTGTCCAACAAAATAGACCAGGTAATTCGAGTAGTAAATAGATGTTTTATTGACAGGCAACATATCACTAAGTCGGCTCGCACATTAGAATTCGCCTCATGCGCCGCATGTCGAAATCGTCGATGTGACGTCATCGTTAATCCACATAACAAACGTTGCAAAATGGAGCTTCGCAGATTGGTCAAATGCGACAGAACAACAGATGCAACATACAACACTCTTCTAGCATATTGACGGTCGTGCGCGCCGAGATTGCGCGAAGCTTTCGTTGCGGACATTTGTTGTACTAGCTAGACGTCAGTGGTCTTTCCACACACAACACATCAAACTGAGACATCAAATAAACAAAAATGGCAGATGAACGTTTCAACATTATGACTGAATCTTGCATAATTCTTATATAAATCTTAAATAAATTTTGCATAATGTGTTTGGCTGGGACTATATTATTATTTTGACGTTTCGAGACGCGAGTGTTGCAAGTGACACTATTAGGTGTGCGCGTTCGTCATGTGCAACAATGCTTGGAACTATGTCGCGTCGTACGAGGCGAGTTTTGATATGGTAGCCGCCTAAATGTATCGATGCAACATTATCAAAGTACATACATACCTAACAATGTCTGAAAAGTAACCATACCTTTATGGACAACTGTTAAGTGTAGTTATCAAGTAGGAATATAAAATGCATAGTCTTCAGAATTATGAATGAAAAAGTTTTTTGTAGTTTTTTTCTGTTCTAAATATTTTTTTTATTATTTCAGTATCTGAGTTCAGACCGCAATGGATTAAACACAATGAAAGATTAGCACAGAAGAAAGCCAATAAGTCCAATAATGAGCTGAAGACCAACCAACAGATCCTAAAGGACAGATTGAAGAAGCAGAAAATGAAGGCGAAAAAATCTAAAGGGAAGAAAGGAAAAGGGAAACCCAAAGGGAAGAGCCGGGGGAAGAAACGATAGATCTACTTTCATTTTTTGTAATTTAAAAAATAAAACAAATATATGAAATACGCAGACTTTACTCAATGGATGATATTATTAACACAATCACTGCTGACCTTTTAATTACCACATTTAAATAACATGTTAATTATATCTAATGGCCAACTACTCCAAACGCGCCAGTCACGGAGTTAGCACTAAATTAGTTGTGTTTTCTTGCTTTCAAAGTGCAATCATGCAATCTATTATGTATGAATAAATCAAGATCGTGTTTTTTTTGTAAGGCAGTCCTATGGATAATGTAATATGTATATGTATTAGTAATGCCGTGACTCTAGGCGACTATTCGTTGTCATCAGATATGTTTAAGAAACAAGAAATTTTAAATGAATTATAAAAAAGTATTATTGTCATTTCACACTATTAGGTAATCCAACATTGGTTATTATTTATAAATCTATTGAGTATGGTTTGCGAGTTTTCTCTGAAGATGTTGCTGTATATTTTCATTCATATTTAATGCGAATAAAAGTGATGGCATTGCGAATGAGAATTTTATTTTGTTATTCCAGTATTGTAATGCATACGAAAGGTGCTCTTCTATAAAATAAAAAATATTTTATATTAAATCATAATGTTTTTTATTTACCTCTACAATTCTAGTAAATCCTTGGTAGTTTAAAACAAGCCAAAATCCTAGTTCAATGATGGTTCATTCCTTATATAATATAAGTATTGGCAATGAATTTTAAAAAAATGTCAAGAATTAAAAATAAAAAGTTACAAAATTAATACACAATTTCACACGATATGTATATTTCTAATACTCAAAAATCACATGAAAAAATGTTTAAAAACCTATCGATTTTCATAAATTGATTATTTGATTAAAGTGATTTAATATACATAATTTTAAAAAAATGTATTATAACCGATAGAAAAAAATCGTTTTTTTTTTTTAAAGTAAGAACCTGCAGGAATCAAACCTGCATCTCTCCAGGTATCGCGCCTGCCACGCTTAGACCACTATGCTAAAGCTGTCATACTAATTATGACAAATTTTAACTATTGACTCTTATAATACTCTCTGAAGTGCTTCCCAAATTGAACTACGATTGTCAATCGACTTTTCTATTTTAAATCAAAGTAGGTATTACTTTAATTACTAGCCGACGTCACAGATTACTCCAAGATATTTTTGTGTTGTAATTTACTTGAACTTACTAATAATTAAATAAACTTTTTTTTTTATTCAACGATTAATTCACAAGATTTAAGAATGTAATATTCTAAGTATTAAACATACATAATTTTGAAAACACTTCTGAAAAAATGTATTATAATCAATTGAAAAAATCGTTTTTTTTTAAAAAAAAAAGTAAGAACTCGCAGGAATCAAAACTTCATCTCTCCAGGTATCGCACCCGCCGCGCCTAGACCACTGTTAAAGCTGTCATACTGATTGCTGATATGGAAAAAATATTGTATAAAAACAAAATACAGCTTATATTGTATCACTGCTTGTCTCCCTACTAAATGTGGTATTGTGGCTGTTTTTCCGATAGCCAATTTGGCCCTTTAATAATATAGATAATTTAATTATCTAAATTCAAATTAAAACTTGAGGTACAAATTTTAATTGTTTCATGAGAACTACAGGATGCAAGCCACATCCTCTGGGAATGTCTGAGAATGTGCTCTATGGTCCGAGAGGAAAGAGATGCTCAAGTCAGTCCAACCAACTTGGTTGGAATAACTGTTTGGTCGACTGGGCTGTCCGATATCTGGTCGCCACGAAGACACGATAGTATTAAAAAAAAATCAGGATCTTATTGAGGATTTGAGGATCTCTTCACATAGTTATTGTTCATATTGTTTTAACTTCGTTTTTTATATTGTATAATACATTGTATACCTACCATTAAATTCATTTATTTGTGTTAATTGGTTAATACTCCGTGCTTTTCTCTCATGGCACTTTTATTAAATTAAGTACGTCAATCAGCAAACTCAGTCATAGCTCACTTGAGAGCGTGGCTATCTTAGTTTTGGGTATCTGCTCCTGAGACATTACCAGGCGTAAAAACTACTGATGCTTCCCATCAAATGTAGGGTCTCGTGATACTCTCGAATAAGACCGAGTGTGGTGCGGGCCGGTTGGTTTGGAAAGGGTCTTTGTTTGTGTTGTTCATCAGTTAGTTGAGAATGTACTTTCTTAAAACTCTTGGCAGAAAATGCTTGTTCGCAAATCGATACCCTATTTCAATAAGGAAACAACTTAAAATTTCAAAGTTTTCATTTAATAATGCACAATCAATGTAGAAAAGTCTTCTCTTTATAATTCAGCAAAAAAAATATCAAAAATTTCGTCAATGCGTCATAAAATCGAATACTGAACCCTTTCTGAGTTTAATCATTAATAATAATTCAATTATATACCCACTGAAATGTCTGGATTCCACTAAACTAAATTTAAAAAAACATACATTTTCATCAAAATCAAGGCATTAAAATAAGCATTTCTACAAAAATTATCATATACGCCATTATCTTCGAACAAGGTTTTTCGAGTTGTTTCCTTATTATAATATGGTTTTTAATTTAATTTAATGTACGAGTATATTATACTTCCATATTATGTGCATAGTGCATTGTGATCAGAAGAAATCTTTCATAATAAAATTATGTACCTACCAAGTTACGATAGCTAGATACTTAGGTACTAAGCCGCATGTCGCATTTCCAACAATTACAATACCTTTCACTGCACCTTACACTAAAGTAGGGTTCATGAAAATTGCGGTAAGTTTCCCAAATTATATCGACCGCGGACGATAAATAATTTGGTACAGGCAAAATTTACCGTGACACATAATTTAATAGATAGGGAAGGCAATGGCGAGTACTTTACCAACAATGCATATTAAATTTTAAAGGGCGTAAAGCTGCGTAAAACCAATCTAATGCGCAGGCTTTAATTTCTTAGAAGTATCAATTAAAATAATTGCAAAGTAATCACTGGCGGCTGAGACGGCGTCGCCAATAACAGATTAAAACTTTTACAAAAGCTCTTGCCTGTTCGCGAATTCCGTTTCTCGGATTACGTTATACATGATGCTGAGGACCTGCGAAAATAATTTATTGACTAGTATAACAACGGGCCACGATGGCCGAGCGGCTTATAATGTCGTGGCCCGTGGGTCCCGGGTTCGAATCATGGGTCTGTCAAATACACAAATTGTTTTTCAATTGATCGAAGTATGGACCTAATAGGTTGAGCAAGGTGGCTAACATCCATTTATCGTAAAAACAAAAATCGTGGCCAAAAGAGAATAGAAAATAATAATGGGATGCTATATTATTATACGAGCATATTGCGAAATTCGTTTTATTATTACCACGGTATCTAATATTCTAGTAATAATAAAATAATTATTCATGTATTATATTAAATTTGTAAGGGGTATTTCCTCACATATTATGGTATTTTTATAGGGATATACCTATATAACCATTCTAAATTCAAAAAGCGTATTCATATTCAAACGCATAAACACATCATATGTATACGTACCTATAAGTATAGTACCTAGAGTCTATTCTATAAGCTGGCGTTAACGTCACGTCGTTTGCGGACGGAAATCATTGTGCCATCGCGTTCGACTGTTGCAAGTTTTCAATGGGAGGGAACGAGAGGGAAAGCAGTGCTGAATGCTGAGGGGGGGGGGAGGGGGAACCGCACGCCAGCTTATAGAAGAAAGACTCTTCCTACTCATTTTATAGAAGGTTAAAAAATAAATAAATTAAGTTTATTGGAGAATTTATTCTCTAACGTCAGAAAGTATAATTTTTAAAACGTATTTTTGTTTATTGATTTCTATGAATTTAAAAACCTATCGAAACAACTTGGGTGCCCTGATATTTTTTTAATGGATTTTCTGTCTACTTACGATAAATAAATTTCATTTAGATTTTACGAGCTTAGTTAGATCTAAGAATTATTTATTATCTAGCAAAATTTCATGTGGGGTGGGCAAGGTAAACAAGCTGCTTCAAAGAAATTCAAATGAACTAAAGGAGCGTAAAGTACAAATATATCGAAGTCAATGGGTCTACATGCAGGCATGTGATGGTATTACTGATTTAGTTGAATAACTTAGGTGCAGTCAGACAATTTAAAATGTATTTTCTGTGTTTATTTTATTAAGTTTTTTTGGCCAGTATATCTAAAAATTTCTATCTAACAAAATAAAATTGCGTGTGAAGTGGGCAAGATAAACGTTATTAATATTAAAACCAAAATGTGATATTCACACTGTACCTACCAATTTTATTTTTCACACCACACCACATTTGCTCCCGTAAGGAGTTGTTTCGATCAGGTAGAATTGATTAAACGATTAAAGTGTATGGGGTTAAAAATAAAATCATGAATGGTACTTTGGTAGGGATTGCAATAATTTATAGACATCCTAAACATAAGGGCATATCGAATTGTATGTATGACAATATCGTTAGATACCTATTTATAATAGGCATACCGTCCTGTTAAAGATCTGGCCCTAAAAAATGAAAATAATGCTTTTGCTTCAATCAGAAAATAAATTAAATGGTCAGCCAACAAAAGGAGCACGCTGTGCGTAGAAAATGGCAACCCAATAAAAGCGGCAAACAAGTTTTCCAATAAAATACGCCATTAATGAGCAATAATTCTGCGGTTCTAAAAGTAATTGTCGCCATTTTGTACAGCAATCGTCACTCTGCCACTATTCTTGTGAAAAAGTAAAATATACCTACATGGATTTTCAAAAATATTATAGGTATTCGTCATTGAAAACTGTTATTATTGATCCAGCAGAATGAACTATATTGGAATTTATTCAAATTAGTGCAAGGGTGCCCGTACCCCCAAGGTGTGCGAGGTGACATTTCAGCGGGTCTGACTGGATATTAAGTTCTCAATACTAGATGGAAAAATACCAGTGGTGATTTTAGATACGTGATTGCCCGAAACGCTGACAGGTATCGGGCCCCACTTGCATTTTTTGCCAATGCAACCCCCATTAGGTGTACAATTATATCAATGGTTGTTTCCAGGATTTAAATAATCTTTGATAGATTTTTAAAATTCAGATTATGAAAAATACGCATATCGCTCATCCGATAAAATAGAGTCATAACTCAAAAAAGTAGATTTTTCAGTAGAGCCAAAAAAACTGAAATTGGCCAAAATCACGTTTTTTTATGTTTTCCGCATCACTCTTTGGAGCAATGCCCATGTTATATATATATTTGGATTTGTCGTAAAAATGCTATGTTACATTGTAAAAATAACTTCAAAAACTCATTTTACAGAAAGAAAAACTTGAGTTGTGACACTTTTTTATATAACTTTTGGGTAATTGAATATTTTCCAGAAAAAATATTCAAATCGAATTATGACAATATAGTCACTTTCCACTTATTTGAGATACGAAATACAATACATGCACACACTGACGCATCGTAAAGTAAAAAAATGACACTGTTCGAGAATGAATACGTTCAAATTAGTCTCGATGTAATAATACCGTCACAATTCCATCTAGTGGTTAAATATTATATCTAAAATTATGACTATTTTTTTGTAGATGGAGATTTTTTTGTGAACTTGTTTGACTTGTGAACTGTTTCTGTATACTTAACTCAAAATCGTATTTTGACTTATGACTCTATTTTATCGGATGAGCGATATCTATAATATTTTAGTACATTCTATGAAGCGAATGAACACCTGCTTTATGGAAAACTACCACTGAAAACCACCCCACGTCCTCATTATATTTGTACTGGTATAATAATATTATTATAGTCTCGTATGAATCAGAGTTCAATTGTTTTTTGAGAGTCAAGACAAAAAATATAGGACACCCGTGAATACGGACCAATCAGCGGCACGTTTCTTTGATACAGACGACGCAATCAATTCAACGGTTCAAACCAGTCAAATAATTATTAAATTAAGTATACCGAAATCTAAAAATATGCGTTACACAAAATATATTACGTATAAAATAATACTCAAAGCTTAACCAAATCTCTGCAACTGACGTAAAAAAACTATAACATAACTGTAATTGTACACACATAATAAACCACTACTATTATTATATTGTGTCACAATGTCATTAGGGAAGAGGTACATTGCTACTTTTAGTAGGTACATTCAGCGCTCGAAATGGAAAATTTTACGAACCGGAGCACTTGATAATTTTACGAAAATATTAACACTGTTACTTATCTAATTCTATACATATATGTATTTAAAAAAACAATTTTGTTAGATTTTTTATAATATGACATATCTCGCTCAGACGGTCAAATTAATATTTACACGAGACGGAGCGATAATTTTGGGGATTGTATGAACCGGAACGGCGCTCCGGTCCATTTCGAGCCCTGGGTACATTGGTAGCAGCGTTGCCAATTTAGCGTGATTCTTACCAGTTATAGCATTTTTCGATAAGTAACTAGCTTGCAAAAAACGCATCTGGCTTGTGGCGTTTTTACTAGCGTTTTTGATAGCTCCAACAGCTTTAAATGACGTGTTGAAAAAACGCTAGATAATTATTTAGTTTATTTGTATTCATGCGCATCAAATTTCTGATTATCAGATACCTAACTACTGAATGCAGGTAGGTTGGTACCTATTTTAGTAGCGTGAGAAATAAAACAATGTTATTTGACACGTTAAAACAGTAGGAACATTTATGCCCTTAGAGCAGTGGTTTCCAAACTTTATGTTACTACGCCTCCCTTTAAAAAATCTAATCTTGGCGCCTTCCCCCCTTTATTTCATTAAATAATACAGACACCCTTTTAAATAGTCAATAATGTACTAATACAAAAATGAAAAAAAAATATAAAAAACAAGGTTTTACTACTTATATTAAATTCATTTTCAAATTAATTTGTTTTTCATGCGATGAATGTGCTTGTTTATTAGCACAACGTTACCTTACTTTGAAAAGGTTCTAACTGACATTTTGGCCTAAAATGACTTTTTGATGTGAAAAGGTTCCATTAACCATATTCTATCATATACGTTCATTTCAGAGTTATCTATTGTCAAATATGGGAATTAGCAGTATGCCGGAGTTCTATCTACATGTCTTTTTATATTGAAAATATGACCATTCCAAATTTCAAACGCTCATAGCTCAAAACATGGTCAAGTGCAGTTAGAACCTTTTCAAAGTAAGGCAACGACAATGAATTTCAATAGTTGTCAATCCAAATTCATCATCGTTCATTGACAAATGGATTCTATCATGGGCCCCACATCCTGAAGCGGGCCCACCTATGCTCCTATGATCCTATGATCCACCTCGCTGAGGTTAAGGGCAGTGTGGTGCTCTAATGTAGTGTTTACTAAACGGGAGTTATCATTTAAGAATATCAATCATCATATAGGTATCACATCAAATTTCAAAGCACAACCATATAGTTAAAATATTTAATAGCCCCGAAATAATGCAGCGGCGCAGGCGACTTTTTTTACTATTAATGAAATGATGTGAAAAGTGCATTAGCAAACTAACCAAGAACTCAGTAAATAATTTTTTGTTTGCTTCAATATATCTGGCGCAGAAATCATTTAAAAGTGGAAACATGGCGAACTTATTTTTTCCAAAGCTCCAATTTTTATGAATGCCTTTACTTTGTCTTTTTTTAAATCAGTGAATGCATTAGTGGTCCTTGCATTGATTTATTCACTCAATTTTTTTTAAAATTTCAATCAAATAGACAAGCTTAACAAAAAAATTATCGTTCCTAAACAAATTTGCATCAAATTTCAACATTATTTGACCCTTTTATTTTATTTTTTCACGAGATAGCCAGCGCGCTTCAAAATAGTATTGAAGTGAGGTACCTACCTATTATAAAATTAGACTCGATATTTTCAGACAGGTTTGCAAACAACCTTTAATAGGACTATTTTTTATGTAGTTTATAACTAGCGGCCGTTTCATAAACTTAGCATTTGCAAACTGCAAAACTGTGGCTACATTAATTGTGTGAAACTTTTCGCGCCTCCCTTTGCAATCCTCCGCGACTCCACAGGAAGGCGCGCCTCCCAGTTTGGAAATCGCTGCCTTAGAGTGAAAAAATGATATCCTATAATTTAATGTGTGCCTAGTTAATCCGTTTGTCGATTATCGGAATGACATGAAACGAAACTTGACGCCGTTGACACAATATAGGCATTTGTGGAATATATATCTGTTTAAATGTGTGGTTTTTACACAAGGCAAGGTATTGACTTTGTTCTTGGTAGAATAAGTAAATTTGCTTGCAATTTTATTTTCACAAAATCTAGCGTTTTTTCCTGCGAAATAGCTTGTTTTCGTACCCCCGTCTGGCATGGTTACGTCAACGACAGCTGTTGGCAACACTGGTTGGTAGTTAAAATTTAGGTAAGTATAGTTTTTCTGGCCTCCAAGTCTCTAAACCAGTCACTAGGTCCAATATGATATCTAATGGAATTTTACGAGGATTATAAAAAAAGATAAATTACTATTTTGACCTTCACATAGGGAGGCTATATTAACAGATGATTCTATAGATCGCAATCAGGAAGACATTTCAATGTTTCGACAAAATCATGAATGAGAAACAGAAACAATGAAGCCAATGAATTTCATTTTCGCAATTTAATATTTCAATTAGCGTTTATGTACGTTTCAAGTTGTACTTTGGCAATCTTTTGAGGTTTCCTGCGAAGTCGAAGGAACCTCAGTTGGGATTGTTGAGATTCACTGCTGACTGCATTTTCATACGGAACCAAGTTTTCAAAATATAATATTATGTCCGATAAAGTTTAGTATAACTGAGTCTTCTGTAAATATTCATAACTTTTTACAAGCATATTATTATTATTTCAGGAAAATATTGTTATCCTTCATGAAGCCGTAAAAGAACGACATTTATCGTAACGTACTCATTTACTATCTACTTAGATTATATATAGGTTTTTATACCAGTTCATATATTTTTTCTATAATTGTTATGACAAGAGCATATTATTACTTTTTTTTTTATTAATATGGCAGCAATCTGTTAATCATACACGCAACAGAAAAGTGGTGAAAACAAACGGCTTTTATTAAATAGACTTGTCTATAAATAAATTGATCCATTTCTTAGTAAATAAAAGTTAGCTTTAATTTTTTCAATCACAACAAAAATGAAATTTGGTGCGGCCACCAGATGTTTCCATAGAACTGTCAATGTCATTTGTGCGGCCACAGTTAAATTGCAGGTGAGAACCACTGGAGAAACAGAGCTACAATATTTATGCCAGTTCCATGACAAAACAGAACAGTGACAACACAGAACAACGATAAATATAACTATGACCTTTCAGGAAAAATATAACATTCAATATTGAAATTGTCCTATCTCTATTAATTATGTTGATAGATTTTTAATAGCACAGATTTTCAGTACACCGTAAAAATCAGATTATATACCTAAATTCTGCATTCCTAATCGCTGGAAAGCCTCAATGAAACGGGACGTATCTCTGTGTTGCCGGCAAGCTTAGGTAGGTATATCTCATCTTAACCAATCTAATATGTTCAAAATGATTGGGTGACTAGGTACAACGAAATAATGAGTTTAATAATTCTGCAGAGATAAAAAACGGAATTTTAGAATATGTATTGTAATCTATCTATTAGCAACATATTAGTAATATTTATTTGATTTATTTGGCCAAGGGTAGCCCCTTTTCAGCATTCTTGAATACGATTGAATTAAAAAGGGATGAATAATTTAATCCTTATCAGGTTTTCCGTTGAATATGGACAAACAAGATAATTGTATACAATTATACATAGTTTGCGGATACAAATTATTTCCAAATCGCCATAAAATAAATGCATTTTTTAATCCGTTCCATATCTTGTATTTTCCCAAATTTAATCATTTAAGTGGATTTACAATAAATGGTGCTAACCTACTGATTTCACTTAAATTTTTTAAAATATTAAGTATTTATATATATTATTTCGTTTATAATTTAATTAATAAATAGATTTCACAAAAATGAATGTTTTATTTTTCCCCTGGCTGTTTTGTTTTGTCACTGTTCTGTTTTCTCATGTTCGGTTTTGTCCGGTTACCATTTATGCCAAATTCCACCGAAAAAAATGTTCATTTGATTTACACCACCACCGACCAGTAGCGGATGTAGTCGTTCTTTTCGCCCAATTTTTATCGTCGATTTTTGGTTTTTTTAATAGTGAGGTCCCAAAATATTAATTGAATATGGACAAAAAAAATATTATTGCATTTAACGTATACACAAACCTACTCAACACAACACAGTCTAATTTCTCGTTTATCGGTCTTTTGTCTATAATTGCACTCGGTGTACACCACTCCGGAATTCGGGTGGACACCGAAAAATTTTTCTAAAAAGGGTGCTGGAGAATTACAAATCATTGTAGCCGTGTTTTTATTTGTGTAAGCCAAAGGTATAGTTTATTGGTTTTCAATTTCAATGTTTAAAATCATTCTGATAATTTTTAATTTTTGGGTGCCAGGGCCCCTTCCTCCCATAGGTGCGCTACTGTGGGTGGGTAAATCCAAAAATTAACAGCTTGTCGCAAAGAAGTATTCATATGAAAAGGACGATTACAGCGTATCCAATAATCAATATAATAATTTAAATTTACTTATGCACACCAGTATATCCTGCTGGCGTGCTAAAAGGATAAGAGACGAGTGACTTCTTCCCTTGGTGATCTCAGGTGGGCAGTAGTCACAATATAATCATCACCCCCGGTGCAATGCGTCAGACGCTGGCCTTTATTTGGAGACTCGGGTTCGACTCCCGGTGAGATCACAATATATTAATATGATTTTCTCAAAGCCTGGGTTTTTGTGATTGTTTTCTCTCTAACACTACCTACACTACTGTTACACTAAACTACTGTCATTAAGCCTCATAGCATGCTGTAGTGCTAAAAGTAATAAATAAAGTTTTTTACCCGAAGATTTCTCGACGCGAGTTGGATTGTGTCTTTTTTAGAATTTTGTTAGGCTAACATACAATTAAGCAGAGAGTTAGTTATAATGTATTATTCTCAAGGGGGGACATGCTCAGCGTACGTCAAAATGGAGCTTTTATGCTATTTTCAAAGCACTATCCTGGACATTCCTTAAATGTTGTAGATAATCTATTTACATAATTTCGAAGCCTTGTTATCCTTTATATTTATTTTAAACATTTGATGACTGCATAAAGTATTTTTAATACATAAAATAGTATTCTTTTAAAACTCTTGCTCTAATGTTTTAGAATATAGTCATATTTCAGTACGTCCATGTGAAGTGGTGTTAAGATTTTTTACATAAATTTTAAAAGCATTTATAAAACCATTAGTAAAATTTATGTCGACATTATTATAGTGAAATATTTACAAAAAAAAATATATTGATAATCTCTGTGATCCCAAATTTGACAAGAATTAAGCATTTTATTATTCAAAAAATGGGCAAGATTTACACATTTAATGATAATTTTAAAGATACTGATTATAGGCTATGTCTTTGACCATTCAAATGTGATAAATATTCTACGAATAATGTTTGCTTTATAATAAATATTGACCTAAGAATAAGGTAGTACTTTTTTGAAATACACCATATCTATTTGCATTTCCCAGTGGCTAAGCTACAACATACGGCCGTAGCCATAAATTGACAAACGATAAATGAAATAGGGAGTAAGATCATGGTAACGCGCGTGTTTGAACATGTACTGTTTAAAAAAATCGGTTAGGTACATGTTCAAATACGCGCGTTAGCAGGATCTTACTTAGATTCACATAGATCACATAGATTAACAATATAATTTTTTATTTTAAATATTTGACTATAATAATGTCGACATAAATTTTACTAATGGTTTTATAAATGCTTTAAAAAATTAATAAATATAAAAAATCTTAACACCACTTCACATGAACGTACTGAAATATGACTATATTCTAAAACATTAGAGCGAGAGGTTTAAAAGAATACTACCTATTTTATGTAATAAAAATACTTTATGCAGTCATCAAATGTTTAAAATAAATAGAAAGGATAATAAGGCTTCAAAATTATGTAAATAGATTATCTACAACGTTTAAGGAATGTCCAGGATCATGCTTTGAAAATAGCATAAGAGCTCCATTTTGCCGTACGCTGAGCATGTGGGCCGTTAAAGTTAATCCAATTTGGACAACATAAACATAAACCTTTCCAAACCAACACGTGTCACGAGGACGTTTAGATATAAAGTTGGAGTGTGTTTTTTTAGAATGTTGGGTAAGCTCACTAAGCAGACATTGAGGTATTTTATAATACACAAGCTGAAGTACCCGGCTTTGCACAGGGTCGCTTCGTGGATACATTTATCTTAAATATTTAAAAAATAATAATAAGTACCTAATAATATTTTTAATATTAAAATATCTGTGTAATACAATATGGCAATATGAAAGTAATTCTAATAAGGGGTAAAGGTCAAACAAAAGAACACTAAATTAAAATCAAACCCAAAATATGCAAACGTTATTAATAGTATTAATATGTAGTAAAAAAATCAAAATTGGATGGAACAAACAAGCAATAAACTTTGTATTTTATATAATACTAATTTAGAAACCTTCGAAGGTGTGCGCACAATAACTGACAAAGGTTTTATCGCAATCGGATGAATGGTATAGGAACGCATACGGGGCAGACAGACAGACATTCATTTTTATATATAAGATATAGCCTATAACTTTTGCGCAAGTGCAAGCAATAAGTTGACCAAGTTTTATCGCAATCGGATGAACGGTATGGCAGCGCATACAATACGAACAAACAAATAATATTGATTTTTATATATTAGATTAATATTTTAATTTGCGATGTTTAATTTGATCATTCCAAGAAATATCATGCGATATCGCAAAGCTACTTTAACAGCTCACTGCCACTGCAAAGCGTTTTCTATAAATTTTATAAACGGTAGAACCCAACTGATTGTGTTAGTCTCATTCAGTATCGAAAGAAGACCGCTTCTATATAAGCAATAATATGGCATTAAAACTAGTGATTCTTTTAATAAGCTGCTTCGTGTTTAATTTATCAGCAATACCGGGTAAGAAGTAATTTTAATTATTAGTGAAAATATTATTCAATAATTATAATTAGATATTGCACTGAAACATTAAAAATAAAACGAATATTGATTTAATACGGAATTAGATTTGACATATTAAATTTCTCACTATAATTAATTCTTCGTTGACAGTATATTAATTGTACAAATAATAATTATTATTTTTATCATCTCATATTATGTAGGTGAGTGAAACGGGTTTTTTTCTGACAATACAACTGATAATTAATAATAATTTATTGATATCATATTATGTATTTTACAACGTTTTTATTAGCTCGTATTCTTATTTGTCCGGTGGTTGTTTGTCCAGTACAAATCTTGCAATCGATTTTTAACTAACGTCTCGACTAGCTAGACATTTAGAATATATCAGAACACGATGCTAATGCATTCTTTTAATACTTTTAGCCATCTTTAAGCAGAATTGAATTTTTCATGAATTGTTGATATGAATGAAACTGTTTTATATGAAAAGTTATTTCGGAAGAAATCCGTAATCCAATCCACTAGTATTGGTTGCTAGGGGGTGGTCCTAGCATCTAAATTATTAATATATACGTGCGTTACTATGGAAATCAAAATGAAATGTCAAAATGACATTTCAGTATTCTATATTTGTTTGTTTGTTTTTTATTTACTTCATATCAAGTACAAGTTTGAGCATATTGAGCGTAATAATTCAACAGAAAATTTAAAAACGTTGTATATAAAAAGTTATTTTTGTCTTGTAATTATTTTCACATACTTTTTACACAATGTTAACAAAAAATAACAATTTTTAACTAATAATGTATCTCAATAGAATATCTTTTTTTATTTACTTAACAGTATTAGGTATCATGTTATCAACACCATATATGTGAATAATATTGTAGATCATTGCTTTATTATTGCATGTATACTGATTATATGTATTTTGTATATATATAATATAATACTAGTATTACTAATATATATATATATATATATGATATAGACGCATCACAAATCTTTTAATAATCGTTTCTTAAATTTTCGGGAATAGCAGAATTACCTTCCTACATATAAAATATGTTTGAACAATATATGGTTATAGAATCAGTATACAGAAAAATATAAATTGTAGGTACAGATGTGTGTTACTTTACTATATGAAAATCATATTTAATCTAATAAATGTTTTCAATTTAATTTATCACTCAAAATTATTATAGCATACAAAAATAAGAATATGTATGTAAGAAATATGTGTTGAAGACAATTTTAGATTGAATCGTTTTATTTTGTCATAAATATAAAAAATACATTTTTTAATTAAAGAAACATTTGTTTAAATTTGATGAATATGTAAGTTTCTTGGTAACCTTTTTTACAAAATTTTATTATTTACACATTAATAATACGTCATTATTCATCGCAATACCTGTGTATACGTCATATTATATAAATTATTATATTGGAATTTTTAAGTTTGAAAAAATCTCAGGACGATTTCTCGATAATCAAGAATCTGAAAATAGTATAATAAATTATTCTCGAGAAACGAGTGTAGGGTTATTCGCAAAGAGATTAAATTCATAATTTCCAATAATTCAATAATTTCTAGTCACGATCGTATATTTACGGATTTAAACTCAAGCGCA
Organism: Rhyacophila brunnea; assembly: GCF_057557595.1. NCBI lineage: Eukaryota > Metazoa > Arthropoda > Insecta > Trichoptera > Rhyacophilidae > Rhyacophila > Rhyacophila brunnea. Next base: position 32,069,975 of record NW_028232752.1, read on the forward strand.
AACATGTGTAGGTTTTAATTTCATTTATTATGTATAATAGAGTAGGTGCATGAAAAACATCTCAACTTGTTACAAAATTATATATACAAAATTGATTTTATATATTAAAAAATTCCAGTTACCGGGAATCTACCAACATTCCGCAATGACTACACGTATATAGCAAGTTTAAATCTATTCTACAAAGAGCACACAGAACCACAGACATGGGTGTATGCTGTAGCGATGTGTTCAACGGAAGGAGCTGGATTGCTGGTTCCAAAAACAGGAAATGAAGTTCAGGCAGTCTTATCGTTCAAGCAACGTGCCACCCCCAAGCTATGGGTGGGAATCCATGATATGTTTTCGGAAGGGCATTTCGTCACACTGGACGGTAAATATTAATTTCCTTTATATAATAATAGGTGTTTATATATTTTCAATCTAGCCGATACAGTTGTTAAAAACTTGAATTTTAATTCATTATATTAATTATATTAGTAAAAATCTTTAAATAGATATCACAATTTTATCATGTTAAAGTTCTTTGTCTATAATAATATTTCTACCATAGTGTCCTAGAATTTAATACCAAATTCAATAACCTTTAACTATTATATTAGTTAATATTTTCTGTACAATATTGTCGTAATACATATTATTGCATATAGAGTAATCACGTAACCAATTACGTAATCTGTATTATATAAGATGAATTTCAACAGTTCACCCTCACCGGCTTCATAGCTTTTGCTTGTAACTGGAGTGCGTTCTCCATTAGGTATCATGGATGCCCTAGCATTTCGCGATTATGTCAGAAATAATATGTATCCTCTATTCTCTATTCAAGTATTGTGCTTTGTTGTCCGCTACTCTAAATCTATATCAGTTAATAAATAAAATAAAAGTCTATCAGTTAAATAGTGACCCGATAGCAGGTGATAATTAATGTACCTTTCATCTTTGCATTACATGGCGTTGGTCTCTGATTCTTATGTCTAAATTGAATTTAATTGATCCTTTTATATTTTGTTGTCAAGAAGATGATCTATGCTAACTCATCACAAAAACGAGATAAACTTTCATGCTTTCGTAATCTAAAATACTGGTGTCGACAAAGTTGCATGCGAGATATAATCCGTTCTATATTCAACATACAGATTAAAATAGGAAATATTATACGAGGGTGGGTCAATAAGTCCTTAGAAAAGCCGACAGGTGGCGCGACTAGTACTGTAAGCGGTTTGTTTTCATGCAGCGGCACTACCGATTCAGTATGCTGCGAAGTTTCAATCAGATTGGTCGGGTTGTTGTGTGTTTCGCGTACATTTAAAAAAAAAATTTTGCTTGTGGAAAATGGAAAAATGGAAAATGGAGAAAATTGAGTTTAGAGCTGTTATTAAACATTTTAATATAAAAGGGTTAACAGCAAAGGAAATAAAATATGAGTTGGATTTAGTTCACGGCATATCTGCTCCTTCACTTGCAACTATTTATAACTGGTTAAATGAATTTAAACGTGGTCGTACATCAACAAAGGATGAACCACGCTCAGGACGTCCTGTAGAGGTGACTACACCAGAAATGATCAATAAAATCCACGATATGGTGTTAAGTGACCGAAGATTAAAGTTGATTGAGATAATTGAGGTTACAGGGATCTCAAAAGGTAGCGTCATTTCTATTTTACATGACAAATTGGGCATGAAAAATATTTCTGCAAGATGGGTGCCGCGTTTGCTCACAGTCGACAATAAACGCAATAGGGTGGTGGCCTCTAAAGCCCTGTTGTCGCTCATGCAACGCAATTCGGATGAATTTTTTCGTCGCTTTGTGACTGTAGATGAAACATGGATACACCACTATACTCCCGAGACGAAAAAACAGTCAAAGCAGTGGATTGCGAAGGCAAACCATGTCCAAAGAAGGCGAAAACCGTGAAATCAGCTGGTAAGGTTATGGCTACTGTATTTTGGGATGCACGTGAAATTATTTTCGTTGACTATTTGGAAAAAGGAAAAACAATAACAGGGGATTATTATGCATCTTTAATGGACCAGCTAAAAAACAAAATTGAAGAAAAACGGCCTCATTTAAACAGGAAAAAAATCCTCTTTCATCAGGACAATGCCCGTGTTCACACATGTTTACGATCAATGGCTAAAATTGAAGAATTGAAGTTCGAATTGGTCGACCACCCACCGTATTCGCCAGATTTAGCCCCCAGTGACTTTTTCCTTTTCCCAAACTTAAAAAAATGGCTAAGTGGACAACGTTTTTTTTCAAATGAAGAAGTCATCGATCGGACAAATGCTTATTTTGAGGACCTTCCGAAAACTTATTTTTCTGACGGTTTAAAAAAAAATGAGAAACGTCTAACCAAGTGTATTGAGCTCCAAGGAGATTATGTTGAGAAATAAAAAAAAAATACAAAAATAAAAACTGTTTTAATGCTTTTTTCTAAGGAATTATTGACCCACCCTCGTATATCCCTTTTCCAACAACCACCAAGCGTAATAATTTTGTAACTCACTTTATATTATTAATTATTAGAATAACGTTCCTATACTAAATATAATGTTCTCCGATTTCTGGGCAATTATTTTCTTACGAGTAACGTCTTTTTGCGATATTTTTATGTATTTAATCTAGTATAAAAGCAGCGATTCACTATCTATAATTTACGTCAGTTAAAGAATCACAGTGTTTGAAGATTTTGTAAGCCAAAGCCCAGGTTGCTACTGTTTTTTCCGATACCTGAGCAAATATTTTATTACGAATAACGTCTTTTCACGATATTTTATGATGTTCAATCTAGTATATAAAGTAAACAAAGAGTAATAATATATAATGTATTTCAGTTGTATATTACCCATATATGAATAAGCATAGCATCTGAAGATGATCCCCGGATCGTTATAAACCATCAATATTTAATATTATAAGCCTTCACTAAATTAGAATTCTTTACGTATTTAATAATTCTATGGTAAATTTGTTATCATTTTATTTGAAAATATACATACAATAAAATATATTCCTTATTATTGATGATTATAAGTTCGTTCAAAATGCTCCTCCATTACGTATCTCCAGCGATTTTTGCATCGCAGTGCACATACAAGATTGAATGGATGAATGGGCTGTAGCGACATCCACTTGACCCAACCATCAAATAGGAATATCCCTCATACACCTCGATGATTGTAATAATATTATAATAATTAATATACATATTATAAGTATATATAGATATATGAAATACATTTTTGTGAGAGACTTAATTAGTTATTGGTGAGCGTAAATTTCGTATGTCTCTTTCTCTTATCTCGGGAATTACCAATATGCAACGTTTTATAATATTTTATTCCTTTAATTTAACAAAGATCACATAACCTAAGTATATATTTTTTATATACTGACAATGATATAATAATGCCATATCTACTGTACTATTAGTAGTTTGATAACCTTTTGATTAATGTTCAACGAATTACTCACTGAAAATTAAATCAAATTAGGCGTGTAGGTACTTACCACATAGATTTCACTAGTTTTTTCTTAAGGGGGGACATGCTCAGCGTAGGTCAAAATGGAGCTTTTGTTCTATTTTCAAAGCATGATCCTGGACATACCTTAAACGTTGTAGATAATCTATTTATATAATTTTGAAGCCTTATTATCTTTTATATTTATTTTAAACATTTGATGACTGCATAAACTATTTTTATTACATAAAATAGTATTCTTTTAAACCTCTCGCTCTAATGTTTTAGAATATAGTCGTATTTCAGTACATACATGTGCAGTGGTGTTAAAATTTTTTACATTTATTAATTTTTAAACGCATTTATAAAACCATTAGTATAATTTATGATGAGATAATTTTTGGAAAATATTTACTATAAAAAATTATATTGATAAAATATGTGATCCCAAATTTGACAAGAATTAGGCATTTTATTATTCAAAAAATGGGCAAGATTAACACATTTGAAGATAATTATGATGATACTGATTATAAGCTATGTCCTCGACCATTCAAATGTAATAAACATGCTACGAATAATGATTGCTTTATAATAATTATTTTATACCTTTTTAAAAAAAAGTTTTTTTTTCGGTTAGGTACATGTTCAAACACGCGCGTTAACATGATCTTACTCCCTACTTCAATTTTAGTTTGTCAATTTATGGCTACGGCCGTATGTTGTAGCTTAACCACTGGGGGATGACAAAAGAAATGGCGTATTTAAAAAAAAAACACTACCTTATTCTTAGGTCAATAATTATTATAAAGCAATCATTATTCGTAGTATGTTTATCACACTTGAATGGTCAAAGATATATCGTATAATAAGTATCTTTAGAATTATCTTCAAATGTGTTAATCTTGCCCATTTTTTGAATAATAAAATGCCTAATTCTTGTCAAATTTGGGATCACAGATATTATCAATATAATTTTTTATCGTAATTATTTTCCAAAAATTATCTCGTCATAAATTATACTAATGGTTTTATAAATGCGTTTAAAAATTATTTATGTAAGAAATCTTAACACCACTGCACATTCATGTACTGAAATATGACTATATTCTAAAACATTAGAGCGAGAGGTAAAAGAATACTATTTTATGTTTTAAAAATACTTTATGCAGTCATCAAATGTTTAAAATAAATATAAAAGATAATGAGGCTTCAAAATTATATAAATGGATTATCTACAACGTTTAAGGTATGTCCAGGATCATGCTTTGAAAATAGAAAAAAAGCTCCATTTTGACCCACGCTGAGCACATCCGCCCTTAATAGTTAACCGCCTTCAAATAAAAATAAACAATTTCCAAAAGTCATAACCATCGATCTGGTATTTTGGTATAAATATAATATGACAATCCGCCACTCAGCAATATTCAAACTGTGCTCCATGATATCATGGGAACCCCTTACCATATTACCCAGGGGCGCTGAAAGCTGTTCAAAAATTTCTTAATTTGATGCGCTGACACAAAATCACCATAATAGATTTAAATAGTTTGGTGGCTATTTTCTTATTTAAACGAAACATTCAGCAACTGCTCTTCTACTACACTAGACATGGGAGCCCTAAAAACTATAGTAGGTATTTTCAAAGATTCCAAGCGTGGTATTTTATTATTGGTACTATTATTATCATAAAATTATAACAAAAATGACATCATCTTTAGATTGCCACAATTATATGACTCGCCTATTTCCAAAAGACATCTTAATAAGATAATATTATGTTGTTTTGTTTTGAGATATTCACAAAAAAAAGCGTATGGAATCTGTAAATAGAAAAAATACCCATTTTTTGGACCATTGCGCTTGTGCTTTTATTATTTTAACTACAGAGCTTTTCCAATCATTTGAAGGTTTTACAGAACATGATATAGTTTCTCGTATTGAGCTTATTTTCTAAAAAAAATAAACTTTAAACTATTTTGGTAATTTATAGTCAAAAAAGTGTCACAGTTAGCATAACAGTGAAACGGATTAAAATATTTGTGCGTCCAAATATCCGAAGTGAAGGTAATAAATACTACTATTTTTAAATAATAAAAAAATGTATAGGTAGAATACAATTAAGAAGTGAAACAATTTTTATTTTTACATAATAATACATTTTAGATACACAAATGAAAAACATACCTACAAAAAAAATAAAATATTTTTTTTAAAGTTAGTTTAGGTTAGGTATTATTAGTATTTTGTATTTATAGTGGGCGTTTATGTCTGGGCGTATTTTTCCGGGCGTTATTTGCGGGCATTGGTACGGGAGCATTTGGGTTGGCGCACACAATCTTTCCTGCGTGAAAGCGTGGTGTGCGCGATGTCGCGCGGGAATGATCGTGTGTCTAAAGTCGCGTAGCAAATAGCGGAAAGAGTGAGGTTAGTCGCGTCCAATCTTTCACACGTGTCGTACGTCAAGTAGTTTTTTTAACACGTTTAATCTTTCACGCGTACCGTACGTCAACTCGTTTTACTACGTTCCGTCACAAATGGATGTTCGTAATTTCTCTTTTCCAATTTATTACGGACCTTATGGACATGTATAAAACATTCCCATGTTTGTGGAGAATCAAATCGGCAGCATATTTTTTTTTTTTTTTTCTTTATTTGGAAGCAATTGAGCTCTTCTCTGAATGGAAGGCTATTCTGCTTTACAATGGTTTACAAAAGTATACATACATTTTTTTTTTTAACGACAGGCATAAATAGTTACATTGTTAATGATACAGAATTACATTTTTGTTACACTATACACTAGACATTTACGTTACATTTTTGGAGAAATTCATGTACAATTTTCATAACTGAAATATTTGGTTTTGCCAGGAACGAATTAATCGTAAAAGGAGGGTATAACCTGCATTTCCCCAACTTATTCAATAACACTTCTCTCTCCTGGTCATAGGCATCATATTGCCAGACAATGTGGTTAAGATCTTGAGTGGGATGTCCACACTGACACTGAGGGCTATCTACCACTTTAATTTTGTACAATGATTCGTTGAGACTGTAATGCCCTGACCTGCTTCTAGCTATTGTCACTATTACATCTCGCTTTATTTTACAATGTTTACTAAACCAAGTTTTAGGAGATCTACTATAAAAGTTTTGATAGTAGTGTGTTCCCTTTTCTTTCCCAAGATTTTCTAAATATTTACCGTTATTTTCGCTCATTGTTTGTTTAAACTGGGCTTTAAAATCTGTGTATGGAATTCTTATATTTTCTGATGGGTATTTTACAGATTTTTTTGCCAATTGATCCGCAATTTCATTGCCATTAATTCCTTTATGTGCTGGAATCCAGTATATCTGTATATTTGTACCGTGTTCGTTACTATTGCTAAATTTGGAAATGTTGGTTCTAATATTAAGAATGTAGTCATTAGTTTTGATGCTGAAATTTGGATTTTCGAGCGAGTGAATCAGACTTAAGGAGTCAGTGTAAATGTTGATATTTTTATTTTTGTAATTAAGTGCAATTTTAGTGGCTTCGTATAAGGCTAAGCACTCTGCTGTATAGATGGAAGTGAATCTGTGGACACTTTTGGCAACCGACGTGTTGGATTGGGGGAAGAACACTGCTACACCTACTGAAGGTGAATCGGGAATTTTGCTTCCATCCGTAAAAATTTGGACTACATTTTGATTGCTAAATTTGGACTTGAATAATAAGTCGGGAGAGTCGGAGTGCGATAGCTCCATTCCTATTTTTGTATTAGTTAAAACGTTATATATAATATCCTCATATGTATAATTAAAAAAGTTGTAGAAGTCTCTTTTTAAAATCAGATGATCAATACAATTTACAGCTTGGATACTTTCTTTTAAAATTTGAAATCTCTTCGGAGTACGATCTCGCGTTATAGTTGTTTGTAGAAATCTGTTGACATTGTATCTCGTATTAGAAGTACGGTTTGACATACATTTTACCAAGAAGTTTTTACATAGAAATTTAGATCTTTCTTCTAGTAATGTTATCTTGGCTTCGGCAAGTAGTATGTTAGTAGGTGTACTTTTTCTTAGGCCAAGAGCCAATCTGATAGCTTGGTTCTGTAGTCGTTCTAACTGTAGCTTTGCTCCTTTATTTTTTGGGAAGTAAATATAGCTTCCATAGTCCATTATGGATCTGATGTAGCTTTTATAGAAAGTTATTAGAGTGGAAGGGTGTGATCCCCACCAAGTACCTCTGAGGAACTTTATAATGTTGGTGGCTCTATTGACTTTCTGGGCAATGTAATTGACATGTTTATCAAAAGAAAGCTTGAAGTCAAAATAAATACCTAGAAATTTGGCTGATTCAGTTGATTTAATCATCATATCATTCAATTTAATTTGAAATTCTCCCGGCAGTATTTTGTTTTTGTTGAAATGTACGAATACCGTTTTCTCCGGAGATAGATCCAAACCCAGTTTGAATAGATTATTTCTAATTGTTTCTAGTGCACATTCCATTATATTTTTATCCTGATTGGGGTCTTTAGTTTTAAGGAACAAAGATATATCGTCTGCAAATTGGGAGACTGTTATAGCTTTCGGTATATTGCGAACAATGTGGCTAACGTATATAATGTAAAACAGCGGACTTAAAATTCCTCCTTGAGGAACGCCTTTATACAGTGTTCTCGGGAGATCTATGTTTGAATTAGTATAGATTAATCTCTCGTAGACAAGAAAAAAACAGAATTTAACGAGTTTAAAGGGGCACCCTATTTGTGCCAATATTTCAACGAGAATATCTGATTGAACGTTATTGAAGGCTCCAATCACGTCCAAAAAAATACCTAGCGTATGTTTTTTTTCATTAAAAGATTCTTCAATATACATTGCAACATTTGTTAGGTTATCCGCACAGGAAAAACCTTTCCTGAATCCGGTTTGTGTATCTGGGATAATTTTTTCTCTTTCCAGCCACCAGCGAAATCTATTTGCGACCATGATTTCTAAGATTTTGCAGACACATGAGGTCAGTGCAATAGGTCTTAAGCTATCCGAATTAGGTTTATTAATAAAATGTATAAATATGCTTTTCCATTCGTCAGGGAAATCCATGCTATGAAACATGAGGTTAAAAATGTCAAGGAATATATGTTTTATTTGAGTGGGAAGCATATTAATGACTTCATACGTTATCCCGTCCGTTCCAGGTGCGGAATTATGTTGACGAGAATTTAATGCTATGCTGAATTCTATGAAACTAAAGTGAGTGTCGAATAGCGTGTTATTTTTGGTAACAGGGAAAATGTTAGGGTTACTTGGAACCCACGGTGGGCATAGTCTTTCAAGAGCAGCTTCAATTTTCTCTTTATTTTGCATATTTTGTTCAATACTATCGGGTCTAATTTTTATCCATTTGTTTTTAAAAATTTTTGCTTTTTCCCATGTATACTTAAGGTCTGTGCTAAAATTGATGGTCTCTGCAAATTTTCGAAAGCAGTCACTCTTTTTCTTTTTAAAAGTTTTTTTAGCTATGGCAGCATTCTTTTTGTATTCAATTAAGTCTTTAAAATCTAAGGTAAATTCCCATTTTTTTAAGGCAGCTTTTCTTTTTCTCTTTACCTTATCACACTCTGAATCCCACCATTCTACTGGATTGCTATGGCGAAATTGGGGATTATTCCCTTTTTTTGGGGTGCAATCTATGATTGCTTGTGTGATTTTTTTAATGAGGAATTTATACTGCGAGACTGAACTTAAACTGAGAAAAGAATCTGTTTTGAATTCATTAATATTTTCAGCCATTGTATTTTTAAATTTAACCCAATTGGTTTTTTTGGTCTGCAACTTGAAAGTCTTTTTGAAATAAATTGCTTTTTGTACAGATAAATTAATACGCACTGGATAGTGATCCGATCCCCGGGGGTCTTCATCTATATTTAATACAATCTGTTGTAGAAGATTAGGAGAAGAAAAAACTAAATCAATATTTGATTTTGTACCTCGTCGCAGATCAATACGGGTTTTAGTATTATTGTTTATTAAAATTAAGTCGTAATCAGCTAAAGTATAGATGATTCTAGAACCATTTATATCATTTCTATTGCAATTCCACGCGACATTGTGGGCATTGAAGTCTCCCACCAATATGGTTTTATCATCTAATAGAGTATTACTAAAAACTTGGTCCCATTCCTGAAGCGACAGATTTGTATTATTTCCGCTATTGCTCGGGGGCCTATAAACTGCAATGATATTAATTTTATCTTTAAGGTTAGTCAGTGTAATGCCCAAAACTTCAGTGGATATGTTCGGAATGATGAGGTTGTTAATAGCTTTGTAAGCTATAGTATTTCTAATAATGAAAATTATACCTCCTCCTCTGGCGTACGTCCTGTCTCGCCGAAGCACCATAAAACCTGGGAAGCTAATAACTATGTGAGGAATGGTGTCGTTTAGCCATGTTTCCACGCCTATAAAAATATCAATTTCATCTAGCATCACTCTAAGCTCCTCTAGTCTATTAAGAATGCTTCTTGTATTCCAGAAAACAATACGTATATCAGATTGAATAAATTGGTTAACTTTGTTGCTGGAATTATGCATTATGTTATTGTTCCTCTTGTCCTTCCAACGAACTAATATCTTCACTGGAAACTTTAATTGTGGATTACTGAGTCTTTTCTTGATCTTTGTTATGCGACTTTTAATGCTGCGTTCTTTTAAATGACTATAGATTTCTGTTAGCATGTTATTAAGAGCTTCTATATCAGTAGTAAATTCATTAGCAATCATTTCGGTATTGGGATTTCCATGTGTTTTCACAAGGAAACTGAGCAATGTTTCATAATCGATTGGAAATCTATAACGATTACTTTCAACATGTTCCTTGGCAGGTAACAAAAGTTCATTTGTATCTTCAGTGGATACTTTTTTTCTTTCTTTTTTTGATTTTTTTGGTGTCTGTTGGAGTGCAGGAATGCGTGAGATTGCATTATTTTTCACTGTATCTTCAAATTCAAATTCTACGCTGCTGATATCAGTTGGACTGGTCAACGGCCTTTTTGAACCGATTGGCGTATCCTTGTTGATAATAGAGTTGTCCGACTCTATATCTGCGGCTAGTTCATCCTCCTGGAGTGTATTTTTTCTCTCTAACGAAAGAGAGGTTAACACTTTTGGTACATTGAGAGAGTCAGGCAATTGTACAGTGTGAGGTTCATTATTTCCAGTTGTTTTACAATATTTGGCCAGATGGCCCTCTTCTTTGCATATAAAGCATGTCAATTTTTCGGTGGAGAAGTAAATCCAGTACAGGGTATTATCAAAATTTATTTGCATTGACTCTGGCAGTTTAATAGTGTCTTCTGGGTTTACATAAACCTGTCTCCGGAAACTTAAAATATGTGCATAGCCCGGTTCGTTAATACCAGCTCTGATGCTTGTAATACGTGAAGTAGTTTTTATGTTTAATTCGTTGAGTTTTGATTCCAGAACGCTGTGTGGGATTATAGGACACACGTTTGATATTATTATCCTCTTTGATTTGGTGATCAGCGGCCTGATTTCTAGTACGTGGTTTCCAATTTTAACTGTTTCTTTATTTACTATTAATTTATCTGCTTGTTCTTCACTACTCAAGTATATACATATTCTTCCCTGGGAAATCCTAGATACATATCTTATATGACATGGACCTACCTTATTCCCGATTGACAGTGTATATTCTCGTATAGAGATGCCCTCGATAGCATCTAAAACGATGGCTTGCTCCTTCTTCGGAAATTGCATTTTTTGAGCAACTGATGCATAAGACATTGTTTGTTGGGTTTCTTTTTGGTGATCCATTGCTAGCAACGTTGTATTTTTGATTTTTAATAAGCGCCCCTGTAGTCAGAGACACTTAAATGTAAACAACTTTGTAACAATAATTTATTGTTACGCCGCGCGCACAACTGGTTATTATTAATTTGTAAACACTCGCTATCTCGTTTGGTGACGTGCGACGGTCGCCGAGCACACGGAACAACTCATCGGCAGCATATAAAAAAAGAAATTTACGCGATGTGGCGTATGCAAAAATAATTAATTTCTTCAGAGAGGATTTCCCGAGGCAAATAGAGACTTTGTAGTAAAAAAATTCAAAGCCTTTGGAATTCTTTTCGGAAAGAGTTAAAAAAAAAGTAGAGGAAAGTCGACGTAGCGGTAGCCGAAGAGATGAAGTATATGAGCCATCATTGTGGTATTACGATCTGCTGTTCTTCACAAAGGATCAAGAGCTTCTAACGGTAAACATGTCAAATATGGATTCGGTGATAGAAATTGATATTAACGGGAGTGAGGAGATCGGGGATATTGAGGATGAATCTGTAATCAAATTATGAACTTTTCATTATTAAATAAATTTTAGAATCATCGGGATAGTTTTGAGGTAATTCACGAATTAAGGGTAAGTAGGTGACGAAAACACCGTCTACAATCTTTAACCCAAACTTTTCGTTTTTTGTTTTGACTTAAACTTATACTTGTGCCAGCACAAGCTACAGCTAGTACCTATAATATTTCTTTGTATATCCATTTATAATGTACAAATTAAATGTGTACAGATAGATGCCTTCTTGTATAAAAATAAAGCTAAACTTCACGCGTTATATTTTGGTTATGTTTTGTACGGAATGATTTGATTGAATTGTTTTATCTCAAGAATGGTTTGTTTACGAAACTGTGTTATGAGCTAAATGACAAAATGCAGTGTATCAAAATAACACACTCACACACACTCTTGCTAAAACCGTTGAATTGTTCTACGCTCCAACGACTTCCACGATCACGCCGTAATGAACGCGCGATATGCCTTTAGACGCTTAATCCCGGCGTGCGATCCTCAAAACATGCGCAAAACGTTGTGCTATCGCGCAGGATATAGTTGACATGTAAATTGTAGCAGCAAACATCTGACACGTGTGATATTATGCGCTCAATACCGGGTTCTCGCGCGTACGCTCCTGAGCATGCGGTAAAGAATGTGCGTATAAATGCCGCTACTATCTGGGCGCTAATGTCTGGGTGCCCTTGATTTTCAGTATGGCTGTGGCTAAACACATCATAGTTAACCATATTTCCTGCTAAGTTAACTAAAAATATTTACTATAAAAATATTAACTTTATATAAAAAAACTATATATTTCAGAAACACGTGGGGACGACCTGTTTTTTTCCTAAGCATATAAGTCAAACCAATATTTACCAGTATCACTTTTAGCTTCACAGAGACGATTATTACCGTCTTGTATATTCCTCTAATGCATATTGTTGAGATAATGCGTGGGCCGAATGATTTCTCACTCGCATTTGTGGTTAGTTTTTATTCAGCCCTTGATGTGAACCGTTTTTTTGCAGCTGCTATACAACTGTTTTAAGGTATTCAGTCAACAATCGCCAGATGATCTTTGCTACTAATTTATGTTATTTATAGAACATATTACGAGGGTGGGTCAATAAGTCCTTAGAAAAGCCGACAGGTGGCGCGACTAGTACTGTAAGCGGTTTGTTTTCATGCAGCGGCACTACCGATTCAGTATGCTGCGAAGTTTCAATCAGATTGGTCGGGTTGTTGTGTGTTTCTCGTACATTTAAAAAAAAAAATTTGCTTGTTTACAAAAATGGAGAAAATTGAGTTTAGAGCTGTTATTAAACATTTTAATATAAAAGGGTTAACAGCAAAGGAAATAAAAAATGAGTTGGATTTAGTTCACGGCACATCTACTCCTTCACTTGCAACTATTTATAACTGGTTAAATGAATTTAAACGTGGTCGTACATCAACAAAGGATGAACCACGCTCAGGACGTCCTGTAGAGGTGACTACACCAGAAATGATCAATAAAATCCACGATATGGTGTTAAGTGACCGAAGATTAAAGTTGAGTGAGATAATTGAGGTTACAGGGATCTCAAAAGGTAGCGTCATTTCTATTTTACATGATAAATTGGGCATGAAAAAAATTTCTGCAAGATGGGTGCCGCGTTTGCTCACAGTCGACAATAAACGCAATAGGGTGGTGGCCTCTAAAGCCCTGTTGTCGCTCATGCAACGCAATCCGGATGAATTTTTTCGTCGCTTTGTGACTGTAGATGAAACATGGATACACCACTATACTCCCGAGACGAAAGAACAGTCAAAGCAGTGGATTGCGAAAGGCGAACCATGTCCAAAGAAGGCGAAAACCGTAAAATCAGCTGGTAAGGTTATGGTTTCTGTATTTTGGGATGCACGTGGAATTATTTTCGTTGACTATTTGGAAAAAGGAAAAACAATAACAGGGGATTATTATGCATCTTTATTGGACCAGCTAAAAAACAAAATTGAAGAAAAACGGCCTCATTTAAACAGGAAAAAAATCCTCTTTCATCAGGACAATGCCCGTGTTCACACATGTTTACGATCAATGGCTAAAATTGAAGAATTGAAGTTCGAATTGGTCGACCACCCACCGTATTCGCCAGATTTAGCCCCCAGTGACTTTTTCCTTTTCCCAAACTTAAAAAAATGGCTAAGTGGACAACGTTTTTTTTCAAATGAAGAAGTCATCAATCGGACAAATGCTTATTTTGAGGACCTTCCGAAAACTTATTTTTCTGACGGTTTAAAAAAAATTGAGAAACGTCTAACCAAGTGTATTGAGCTCCAAGGAGATTATGTTGAGAAATAAAAAAAAAATACAAAAATAAAAACTGTTTTAATGCTTTTTTCTAAGGAATTATTGACCCACCCTCGTATTATTATTGATAGTAAAAATTTAAAGTGATTAAATCTCCTAGAATCTATATATATTGTTAAATTTTCTTATTTATTTTTTCAGGCAAACCTTTATCTGGTATATAATACGTGGAGAGAAGGTGAACCTAACAACGATGGAGGCAAGGAAGACTGTGTGCATTTAAGATCCGAAGGGACGTACAATGATGCTGAATGTCGATGGAAGCAGAATTATATCTGTGCAAAAGACCCGTCAAATGTTCCAGAAAATACTGTCTGCAACACAGGTAAGAAATAATCCGAACCTAATTTTAAAATTTTATAACCACGAAAAATCGTTTGATAAATTCTTTATTTAAACCACCAACCTCCACCTACCCGCCTGCATCAGTAGCCTGATGCTGAGTAGAGTATACGTTTTATAACTTTGCACTTTTGACTACGCTGATTCGCCTCTTTGCATAATTACTTCGCACAAAATAAATGATATTCACTTGTATCTTGTATTAATAAATGTAACAATAAGAAAATAAATAGATAATATATATAAAAAAAATATTTTTAGAATATATTACATCATGTTCATCCTAGAGCCGGGAGTGCAAAGTTATGAAGAAGCAACTCTACCACCGCTTCACGGAAGTACATTGGAACATGTACATGTCTGAAGCGATTGAAGACACATATCCACATTCCAACATAATAGTATATCCACAAAAAGATTGTATACTGTGAGTTCTAAACGTTTATTGGTTGACCCCTAGCGATAAGAAATATAATTATCCTTGTCAAAAAGTTAATGTAAATTAATAATTTTAGAAATACACATGATAATAAAATACAAAAAGTTGGATTGGCCGGGAATCGATCTCGGGCCGCCCGCGTGGCAGGCGAGCATTCTACAACTGAACAACTGATGCATACCTACCGGCAGTTGTTATATTTTATAATACCTTGTTATTTTGCATATTACAATACGTATTCACTTATTATCGTATATTAAACATTAATATCAAGGTTAAAACAGCTTATTAACGTATATTTGTCTTACTAAGTTTAAAAATATAAATTAGTAATTTAATAAATACATATCTTTTAATAATATAATAAAATATAAAAATATTATTTGTCAGAAGTGGGATTCGAACTATATTATTAACATATTAATAATAAAATATCAAAATATTATTTTGCATATTACAATACGTTTTCACTTATTACTCAGTATAAAGAAAAATATAAATTTTAATCTAATAAATGTTTTCAATTTAATTAATCACTCAAATTTATTATGGCATTCAAAAATGAGAATAATTATGTAATATATCAATACCGTTCCGTGGCGTTATGTTCTCTAGTTTGTTTACGGTTTTATATAAAACATGTTAAAAAATTATATTGTAGGTACAATGTTACGTAAGTACGTGCAAGAAAGTATACCGAGTGAAAGAGTTTCAATTTTTTTTATTAAGCAACGTAACCCAATAACCCGTTTACACATGCATGTATTTACCGCTGAGAGTACGTATTATCGCGGCCATAACAAGAAAATGCACGTGTTAACACGTGCTATCGTGCAAGTTGCAAGCAGGTTCTGAATTTTTACGCAATAGTTGAAACTTGCACGGTAGATGCACATGCGCAGTAGAATGATAGTGGTTAACCTGCCGGAAATAATACGAACTACACCGCGCAAGACGTTTTTGACGTTTCCCAATTTTCACAACCTGTCAAATAACACCATAGAATGACAACATTGTGTCTCGCTTTCGCTTGAAGAATTGGATCGGTGAGACAGTCAACACTTTTACGTGTTAACAGTTATTATCGCGATAGTTTAAAATACACACTATTGGTGCCAGTAAATCAATGCACGTGTAAATGGGCTATAAATATCATTATATTATTGTGTCTAGCATTATATTTTTAGAAATCAATTAAAATTAAGACATTTATTATGCATGGATCAAAAAAAGTTTAGCGGCTTCTGAATTTTCACGCGATAGTTGCAACTTGCTTGATATATGCGCATGCGCAATAGAATAATAGTGGCGAACGTGTCGGGAAAAAATACAAACTACACCGCGCAGAGCATTTTGAAGTTTATCAATTTTCATAACCTGTTCGAACCCGTCAAATAGCACCACACAACGACAACAAACGCGTACACTTACGCTTGAAAAATGATATCGGCGAGATAGTTTACACTTTTTTTTTACACTTTAACTGTTTACACATAGTGTAAACAGTTATTGTCGCGATAGTTTAATATAATATACGCTATTGCTGCCAGTAAATCCATGGACGTGTACAATAGTTATGAAAGGTGGTCGTAATGCCTGTGCTCGAGAAATTTAAAACTTAAATTTACTTAATACATTTCATGGATTTTGGACGTACCTATCAAAAAAGTTTAAAATGATTTTTTAATTTTTTAAATCAAATAAACTAAAATTAAAAAAAAAACTATATGGCGTTTCTACGAAAACTGTTTTTTTTTGTAAGTATATATGTTACGCCGAATGTGCGAAATTGACTATTTCATGAAATGGGCAAAATTTTGTCTAAATCATGAAAAATGCAAGCCCGTTGCCTTATTCATGAATTAAACAACATTTCTGCCAAGTGCGTGAATTCAGTAGTAATTTTTCTGCCTAGTTCATGCATTGGGCAAATTAGATAGTAGCGCTACGATGGTGTTTTTTGCAACTAAACCAAATGTGTCAAATGCTCATGCATTGGCTAAAATAGATGGTCGCGCTCCGGTGGTGTTTTTTGCAACTAATCAAACTAACCAAATGTGTCAAATGTCATTGATTATATAAAAATATACCAATCAATAACTACAATGACGTTCATCCATTTACTATGTCCAAAAAAAAATCTAGAACTATCATAATATGATAACGGAAGAATTGTATTAAAAGGTATTTTCGCGATTTGATTCGTGCTTGGGTATCAATCTTGCAATGGTCGATTGTTTGTTTGTGATAGTATGATTTGATAGTTGGTTGACACTTGTTAGCTAACCTCAACATGAGCATTCAGTTGAATTCAGAATTACAAAACCTAACCTAACCTAACCTAATAATAGGTAATAATAATATATTATGTCTAATTATAACTAATTAAACATAAAACCATCCGTATTAAATTTACTTTTTCTTCTGTCATGTTGACAGTTTAAGAATTCCATACCTACCCTGGCGAATTCACGCACTCAGCAGATAATTACCCTAATTCATTAATAAGGCAACGGGCTTGACTATTACATGAATTAGGCAAAATTTTGCCCATTTCATGTAATAGTCAATTTCGCACATTCGGCATAACATTTATACACCAATACACCGGAATTGGGGGAGGAATTAGGGAGATTGTGATCGTTTGTGTCTTTGCTAAATCGTACCTATATTTTCCATGCTTGAATAAAGCTACTATATTCATTACATATTGTCTTCTATGATATAAAAATATGATTATTTAACGTTTGTTTTAACGACTTTAAGTTGATAAATCATGTATTTTTTTTCTATTGATGTTCAACAGCAGCTGTTTTCGGATTTGATCGAAAATGCTCTTATCCCAAAATTATTTTAGACTTTTAAGGCATGGATGTTATGAATGAAGTACGAGTAGTATGTAAACTAGTGAGGTTACCGAAAAAATGTATTTTTTTAACATTCTAGGCGATATTATACAGGTATTTCGATTTTTTTTACAAAATTTTATTATTTATACATTAATAATACGTCATTATTCGTCGCAATACCTGTGTATATTATATAAATTAATATATTGGAATTTTCAAGTTTGCAAAAATTTCAGGAACGATTTCTCGATAATCAAGAATCTGAAAATAGTATAATAAAATATTCTCGAGAAACGAGTGTAGGGTTATTCGCAAAGAGATTAAATTCATAATTTCCAGAGAATCGTTGATCACAATAGTTTCTAGTCACGAGCGTATATTTACGAATAAAGATTTAAATTGAAACTCAAGCGCAAACATATTGTGTAGGTTTTAATTTAATTTATTATGTATAACAACTTTTTTAAATTATCTTCATAATTCTTCATAATTAAGTACCTATATGCATATATTATCATCAAAATTATCTTATACAACATTGATTTTAAATTTTTTAAAAATCCAGCTACCAGGAATCTACCAACATTCCGCAATGACTACACATATATGGCTAGTTTAAAGCTATTCTACAAAGAGCACACACATAAACAGTCATGGGCGGCTGCTGTAGCAATGTGTTCAGCGGAAGGAGCTGAATTGCTGGTTCCAAAAACAGGAAATGAAGTTCAGGCAGTCTTATCGTTCAAGCAACGTGCCACCACTAAGCTATGGGTGGGAATCCATGATATGTTTTCGGAAGGGAATTTCGTCACACTGGACGGTAAATATTAATTTCCTTTATATAGGTGTTTATATATTTTCAATCTAGCCGATACAGTTGTTAAAAACTTGAATTTTAATTCATTATATTAGTAAAAATCTTTAAATAGATTTCACAATTTTCTCATGTTAAACTTCTTTGTCTATAATAATATTTTTACCATAGTGTCCTAGAATTTAATACCAAATTCAATAACCTTTAACTATTATATTAGTTAATATTTTCTGTAAAATATTGTTGTAATACATATTATTGCATCTAGAGTAATCACACGTAACCAATTACGTAATCTGTATTACATAAGATGAATTTCAACAGTTCACCCTCACCGGCTTCATAACTTTTGCTTGTAACGTTCTCCATTAGGTATCATGGATGCCCTAGCATTTCGCGATTATGTCAGAAATATGTATCCCCTATTCTCTATTCAAGTATTGTGTTTTGTTGTCCGCTACTCTAAATCTATATCAATTAATAAATAAAATAAAAGTCTATCGGTTAAATAGTGACAGTGAGCGATAGCAGGTGATAATTAATGTACCTTTCATCTTTGCATTACATGGCGTTGGCCTCTGATTCGGGCCATCGATAAGAAAACAACTAATTCCTTTTATATTTTGTTGTCAAGAATATGAAATAATATGCCAATTCATCACAAAAAACTCATATCAAAATACACTTCATCACTTATGTGTGAAATATTTTGATAAGCAAATAAGAACAATACAAAAATAACATAATATAATTAACAGCTAGTAGTTAATTAAAACCAACACGAAAATCATTACTTATTTGTGATTGATTATTAATAAAATTCCCTAAAATATTAATATATTATTTTGACAGCCCTGTTTTACAGTCGGCGGATAGACCGCGCAGGTGTTTATGTTATTTAACGGTAATAATAATAAATCCATGAATGACAATAATAAAATAATAACGTTTCTTGAAATAAAATCTTCGATAATTAGTGTTTTTTGCGAGAAGATCGATTTAAATTAATGTGCTTCCGACGCCGATGTCTCATTTCAACGAAATTATAAATGAATATCCTTTTCTTGAGCTCCCTTTTAATGTACTTAGTCAATTTCCAGATGATCTTTATACTAATTTATATTATTTATAGAAAATATTATTATTGATAGTAAAAATTTGAAGTGACTAAATCTCCCAGAATCTATATTGTTACATTTTCTTATTTATTTTTTCAGGCAAACCTTTATCATTGGTATATAATGCGTGGAGAAAAGGGGAACCTAACAACGATGGAGGCAAGGAAAACTGTGTGCATTTAAGGTCCGACGGGACGTACAATGATTCCGAATGTCACTGGAAGCAGAACTTTATCTGCGCAAAGTATTATGATTGTTAAAAAATCATAATAATATTAAAACGGTTCTTACCCAGTCGGTGTATTTAGTAAGACATTATTGTTTCAAGCCTGCGATTATTTGTCACAGAATTATATTTTACTTTTAATAAATCTGAACTTAAAAAAATGTAATAATAGCATTAAGTCATTTTATAAATTATACTTATTTACAATAATAACGACATTAAAACCTAGGTAGTGTGAATTATTATATGAAATGTATCTACAGAACCACCTATATATATATATTTAAAATATATAGCAATATTTCACTGGATTTTGAATATTTGTGGGTTTCTACTGTTGCCAGAGTGTAGCATCGGAAACGTTATTTGCATTTTAAACAGAGTTATATTAAAAACAGTAACAATTTAAATAAGTATACATGTACTTTTTCTGATTCTGTTTTTATGTTTTGTTCAATTTTAAATATTATTTTTTATTAATTTTAATGACACGAAGTACATTTTATTTCGCAATTGGCTTTCTCTAATCGTTTACTAATAGGTTTAAAAAAATATTCCATTTGCAGTC
Source organism: Rhyacophila brunnea (assembly GCF_057557595.1). Classification (NCBI taxonomy): domain Eukaryota; kingdom Metazoa; phylum Arthropoda; class Insecta; order Trichoptera; family Rhyacophilidae; genus Rhyacophila; species Rhyacophila brunnea. Next base: position 32,090,501 of record NW_028232752.1, read on the forward strand.
CGAAATGTGCGTGACGGTTTTTTGCAATTATAACAAACTGGCGGAATATTTAATTAATTGATTTTGAAATTAATACTCCCATTTCAACGACCATATCTTATAATTGTACAGGATATACAATAAATGAAAGTGGGCCTCTCACTGATAATCGACGTGACATCAATTAAAAAGTCAACAAAATTTGCCTGGGCAATCTTGTGGGTACGCGATTTATTTGATAGAATCAAAACTTCAAATCGACTCAGTTGTCAAACGGGGTAAAAATCATCGCACGCAAAAGCAGTGACTTTGATAAATAATTCGTACGTAAAATCGCTGGGTGTATCAATTACCTACATATATATTGATCCATTGTTTCTGTATTGTTGAAAGAATAATGCAGTATTTCCATATGTCAAAATTGTATGGCTAAAGAAATGAAAAGGCTAAGGAAATGAAAGTGCCGACAAATTGGCTCGGCATGGTGCCTCTGAACCCAAGACCGCGATAGCTTATGACAAATTTCCTCTCAGCTACACGAAAATTACAATTTCAGATATGGTGAACGACAAATGGAACTTAAGATACTTAAACTCTTCGACAGGGGACAGGGGGGATTGATCCGAAAGTTTTTACCTTCAATTTTAGCAGCACGAGACGTCAGGGTGCATAAGGGGTTGTGTTTTGAGATGACTTAGATTACTTACTAGCCTTCAGGCAACAGACAAAAACTTAATAAAAAATATGACCATAAATATAATATTATTATATGTAATAATAAGATGGGGTTCTCCGACAAATTCACATTTTTTTACAATTAGTTTATCTTTGACTTTAAAAAAAATATTTTTCTTTTTAATATTTTCAGATATTTTATCTATCAATAAATATAGTTGAAATTGTAGATTATCAAAAAAATGTCTCAAATTGCAAGCTTCGTACTTTTCCGCTAGGTGCCTCTAGTAGGTAAAGACATAGCCTTAAAGTACAGTGATGGTTAATAGTTCAAATCCCATTTGGTGTAAATACGTTTCATTCTTTTATATAAATGGTATATTTCTGAGGCATTAAGAAAAAAATACAACTTCAATGAATAATGTTAGACACTAACTCGTACTATGTTCTATTGATTTGAATAAAAAAAGTTAATTACTATGTTCGCCCCTAATTAGAGAATATGGGCCTCCATAGAATGGAGGTTATATTAAAATACTTTTTACGAGCAATAATAAATTGTTAGTCATTTGCCCAACTCATTAGATTTGTGCATTGGAATAAGCAATCATTAAAAAAACAGCGTCTGTTTCTGTTGTTATCGCAGGATTGATCCGCAACACGCAGCTTCAAAAACGTCCGCACCACCAACAGGGCCACCGTGACTGCAGTAAATAGCTGAAAAGTATTCTACGGATAAAACATAATAAAATAAGAAGAACGTGTATAATCTAATGTTTCTGTTAAAAAGGGTAGTGGGTAATTGTCCACTAAGTGTAGTAATGTGCTTATTAATTCGTTGAATAAAAGAAAAAGTTAATTAAAAATTATTGGCAAGTACGAGTAAGTTACATCATAAAATATTGGAGAAATCCATGATGTCGGTTAGTAATAATTGAAGTAGTAGGTACCTACTTTAATTCAATAAACAAAAACCGATCGCCAATAGTAGCTTGATTTGGAAGAACGCTAATGAGCAGGTATTAAAAGGTCAATAGTTAAAGTTTGTCGTCATTAGTATGTAACCTCGTAGTATAGTGGATAATGCGTGGATTGGGGCGTACACCCAGGATGCCCCAGATGCAAGTTCGATCCTGCCGGGTATCTAACTTTTTCAATTATTTTTTTCTATTGGTTATAATATATTATCTCAGAAAGTGTTTTTCAAAATTATGTATGTTTAATGTACTCATGTTAAGTTTGCATATAAAAATAGATATATTATAAAAAAATAATATAAAAATACATATACCATTTGGATACCCAGGGTGTATGAGATGGAGCTATGGGATCCTGGTATTAACTTCGAACTACGAACATTGAACTACGAACATTGAACTACGAACATTGAACTACGAACTACTATATGGACGCCATGTTGAACGTCATTCGAATGTCAGATTCTGTCCAGTTGCGAGTCTTGATTGGGTAGTTTTCGACGGTGGCTCCCCCAAAGTTTGTAAGTGTGTATAAGATTTCCATTACGCCATTCTTAAATAAATTCTTTCTACTTATTTATGATTATATTTTGTTTTATTTTTAATTAATATCGAGTTGTCGATATCCACTTTATATGTCAAGCTGTACTTTGATTAAATTGCATTACCCTTATAAATTACACTGAAACGTGTAGGCACTATATATTATGATATTATACTATAAGCAGCGGCGGCTCCTCTAACACCATGCATGTGCGCTGCACTGCTTTTTCCTAAACATCACTCAATGTGCAACAATGCTATTCATAAGTCATCACTCGTTTATCGCAATTTAATCCATGTAAATTTATACCAAAAGCATATACCCAGTAAACAGTCACTGAATTTGTGCGCTCGTCGGAACGCACAAATATGGATCTTAGTTTGCCGTTCATATTACATTGGGTAATAACAGTTTAAGCCGACACGTGAAAACGATAAATAACTCATAAATACACAAAATTTTATGACCATTAGGGACGGAGCTCAAAATTTACGCGGAAAAATATAATAACTGAGATTTAGCAGGATTGATAAAAAAATAGATTTTTTGTATTTAAATCTCATATAAATTCATTGAAAATAGGCTAATATTGAATAAAAATTGATTATCAACATAAATATTTTGGATCGATCCTTTATTCCTTCTATATTTGCAAATATTTGAATATAATTTATAAAAAATTAAAATGTTAGTTACGATGTTCTTTCTCATAGTAAGTGAATATGTATAGCATGATGTCATATTTTTAACAATGCAGGCATTGTGCTGGAGTTTTATTGCTTTTTGTAGACGAAGAAACTGACGATATGTCGAGAGTCGAAAAATACGTACCTACGTATTGTTTTGTTTTTTTAATATTTTCTTCCAATATTATTTATTACATACAATTCAGTATGATTTCTGCGGTCGTCGAATACTCGGCTCTTTTAGGTGTTTTGTCACCTTATTTCGATAGTTTTGTTCATAAAAATAAATTCATAACAATAATATTGTATAAATATATTATATATACTTATTGTTTAATCAGGGAAGTGTATGTGTTTTAAAATGATAAATTTTGAATAAAAGATTTATAATACTTAATACTTATAATTATAGTTCAATCAGTGAAGTGTATGTGTTTTAAAATGATGTCGGTAAACGTAGACTTTATCAATAATAATAATAAGAGTCAGAATAAAAAAGGATGGTCCGATGACATATTCTGTGGAAATTGAAAAGTGTTTTTCAACCATTAAAAGAATTAAATCGTCTTTCAGAAATACTTACCATGAATCAGGACTGACTTAACATGTCTACCTGTGTTAAGCATTGAGAAAAAACTTTTACAAACAGTTCAAGACTTTAATGAGAAGTGATTGAGGTGTTTGCTAAACAGAAACAACGCTGAATTGATATGCTTTTTAAATAAGGTAAGAAAATTTTGAGTGCACCCCCAATGGAAGCAATTTTGGAAACCACCGGCCGCCACTGACTATAAGTACTAATATAATATGCAGACTTAAAATAATACATAAAATTATAGTTTCCTGGAAATTTTATTGAATACTCCTGTAAACTGAAAGCGTAAACGTATTAATACTGTACTATTTACAGTCTGCAGTCGGATGCATTTTATGTGGTCATATCGAATATAAACTTTATCATTTTCCATAATATGTACGTCAATGGCATACTCACTTCAATTTATTAACTTTACAATAAAATATTGAAGCAATAATCTTAATCATTTCAAACTTAAAAGTTCAGTACTAACATTATTTTACTATAGTTACTAATATTTCATTGATTTCTTCTTTAGCTGTATTCGATAATCTCATTAGGTTTATAGTCGTAGTTTCTTGTATCTTTATTATGTAAGTACTTTATATTATACTTTGGTTATGTAATCGTTGTTTCAGATCGTAACGTACGTACTTTCAATGAATTTCATTCACCTGTAGCCTGTAGCAGCTTCAAGATGACTGCCGTCCAGTTGTCATAGACTTCAGATAGCGTCCAGATGGCGGCGCCAAATCGTCCCACGTCCAATCCTGAAGGCTACCAATATCACCAGATTTAGCGAATTTATTTTGATCCTTGGCATTCATTACTACGCAGATACCTACAATCTAGTATTTAATCAATGCAGAAAGCAAAGCATTAATTACTTGGATATATTTTGAGCATGTGATTTGATTATAATTCAATGTTTCCCAAAGCTACAACATGCAACGACATAAATTTGGCCAATTTAAAATTTACTTTCAGGTTCGAGAGGAGTCTTTTTTAGTTCTTCTGACTTGCCAGCAGAAAGTTTTTTTTAAATATTTCATTCTTCTCAGAGATCTCATGACTAAACAATCTTGACCCAGATGATTTAGCCGTCGGGCAGCTTTCTTTACTGCAGCTTCATCCCGTCGATATTGCGAAACCCCGTGGAAATCTTGATCTGGACCATCATCTGGAGGGTGCTCTTATTCATCTTCTCCGACATTCAATTTAACGAAATACTGCTGTATCATTTTATTCATATTACTTACGGGTTAAAGTAATAAAAAGCTATATTATTGTATTTTGGCGTTAATCTTACTATTTGTAGAAGTCAATAATAACTATCGTAGGTAAGTACACTAATCGAAATTATAGTAGATACGTCTTGGATATACAAATCAGAGAATTACTAGTCAAATATTTTTTTAGAAAAAAATTAACTACACATCCTTTCAAACTACTAGAAATACGCATACTATAGTTTTGGAATCATTGGACTAGCACTAGATATTTTAATCATCATTTTTATGGTAAAACCACTATTGATTGAACTCTTTCGAGTGTTAGCAAGGAGATTTTAATATTTTTACAATTAAGTTTTTAATAAAATAAACGAGACACTTTGGCATGCTTGCTTTGAGGAAAGGAAAAGTATTTATTGCGGACACATGGTTTGAAAAAAAACATTAATATAAGGAATACATTTTACAAACAATTCATATTTTATTATGTTAATTACAAATTTGCTATGAAAGAACGTGTCTTTAAACTCTGTGATTTTTTCAAGTTTCTCTGAAGTATTCATATTTAGTGGGCATTCTTTGGTAAATTGGTACATATAACACTTCAGGTACAAATTGCTAAATATTTTACTCATAAAAATCCATTGAATATGTAAATACATAAAAAAATATTAATAACATTAGCTTTCAGTTGGAATCGTAAAATTATTATAACCGACAATTTTCTTTTTAGAAAGCCTGTAACAATTTTCATTTCCCCCTGATATATTTTACTGAAAATATTCCTATTCATCACGCAATTTCCCCGGCTAGGTAAATTTTCAATCATCCCCGGTTTCCCGCATTGTTTATTGAAAATAAAAAAAAAACGGAAAATGGAAAAAAATGAAAATACGCCTTCTGTTTTCATTCCGGTCAATTCAGAGCAATCTTCGCCACGACACTTCATATATCATTTACCACAGGGTTTGTAGAAAGTTTTTCTCGTAAATATAACAATACCACCAAGGTATGAATCTTTATGTACTCGTAGTAATAATTTATAGTGTAGTGTAGGTATCATCATTGCATAGTAGGTAAATCACATCATCAGCGTATTTTCTTAGATTGTATAGTATGATGTAGATTGTATATATAGAAAAGGCTGTGATGATCGTAAGATTTCTATGATTTTTAGAGATTTTACTGCCTAATTTAAATCAGCAATTACACGTAAATAATATATTTTATACCGTTTTATACAAATAGGTGGTTATGAATCTCGATTAACTCATATTTTTACTATTTAGTAAATGAACTATTTCTTATATTCAACGAATAATTCATAAGATTTTGAGAATGTAACATTCCATATATTGAAAACATCATATTTGAGAAACATACGAAGCTTGACGAGATTTGAACCCGTATAACCACTGGTATCGCGCCAAATGTTGCATTAAGCAATTATGCTACGAGCGTCTTGTCTAATTGCGACAATTTAAACTAGTAGGTCATACATGAAATTCTTATCAAATTGCGTTATTATTGACTATCGGTTTTTGTGTATTAAATCAGTGGTTATACGGGTTTAAATCAAATCGAGCTTCTTATTTTTGTCAAAAATGATTTTTTTCTAGTGGCTATATATATGAGATATTTTCAAGTTATTTAGTAAATACTTAAACAATTAAAAACATCGCACCTTATAACAAGATTATATAATATTAATAATGTAGAACCACAGTGTCGATATCAGCGAACGACAACATGTTTTGATAGTCTGTCATTTATCCAGTGGAGTGGAAGAGTATTAATTTATTATAAAATGACAATACTAATTAATTGCTGTCTAACAACCTATAGTAATTGTGGTCATGTTATTATTGTTAGTTCTGACGTATCAAAGGAAGGCGTGATATTGGGACGATCTATTAACTTCATGAATACGATGATAGCCATCGACCACATGAAGAGTAGGTACTGTTATTATATAACAATTAACACGGTAGAATGGTTATAGACAATATCTTCCAGTTCAATGATTTGTTAGCTATCATCATATTGTCATTGATAGGATCTACCCTGCGACAAATTTCAGCGACAATGGTTTTATTTGAGAAAATTGTGACATCACAACGATTCATATTGATAAGTGGTTAACAACAGCATGCTCGCGGCATTGATTAATTGGGGGATTAAAATCCTTTGTATTCGTTATTAAAATGTCATTAAAATTATCTGCCTTTATCCTGTAATCCCGGGATTACGGAAGAATCTACAGTACGTTACATACATAAACCGTCTCGAAGGAGTACAAAACCAATTTCGAAAGCACATCAATTTTAAAGCTTACTGTTATGATTTATATAATGATAGAAACGACATAGCCAATTACCCACTACATATTTCATGATACCATCTTTGGAAAGTCGACGTTCTCTATCTGATGAGTATTTTCTTTTCAAAATTATCAACGGTTTTGTTGACTGGCCAAACCTACTCGAAAGGGTGGATTTCCATTGTCCATCAAGATTTACGCGAAACCAAGCTTTTGTGCCATATCATTCGTAGTGATTCTAATTACACACAATACTCTTTTATTCGGTCCTTTTGTTTAAATTACAATTTGTATTTCTCCACCGTTGATATTTTCAATAATTCACATGTTTCGTTTAAACGCGCTATACCAAAATAATCGACATTAATCGAACTTTAAATGTATATTTTTTTTCTTTCTTATTATTTTCTTTTCTGTTCTATGGTAGATCACTCATATTATGTGTACATTTCAATAATTCTTAACACACATAATATTATATATTTAAAAAAAAAATGTTACTTTTTTGTCCATAATTATTATTCAATACTTTCCTCATTTTTCTTATGTAATTTCTTTATATTTACGTTCTTCTTACTTTCTATCTTGTTAGACTTAACTATATTATAATTTATACATGGAAACTTTTTCAGTGTTTATATTAAAGTAGTGACATCGACTAAATTTACCTCTTTCGGGGATTAGGCCAGAACCGGCTTCTAACAGTCTCATAACTTGTACCTAGTTCGATTATATACAAACTAGCATTAATAATTATTATAGCCGAATACTTGCCGAAAGTGACTTGGTCTAGTTACGGGAAAGCAGCCCGTAGGTGCTATCCTACGATGCGTCGAGAATGGCAAAAGCTTTTCATTATTTACCTGAACCGAATTGAAATATATAAGGATTTTTAACTTCATTGTATATATTATTAACTGTATTTACGTTATATTTTACTTATCATCAACACCGTACTCCGCCAAACGCTGTATAAATCTTGGACCTGTCTTATACCACATCCTGATATCACATCGTCCCACAGGCGTATCAGTCGGTAATATCTCTACTTATATATATATATATATATATATATATGTTAATATGATTGTGTAGATGGCAGTATTTTCTATTTAGGAACGATTACAAATTCCGAAACAAATAGTGTGTTTTTCAGATAATCTTAACATAATTCACTTCCTGTTATAATGATAAACGCTACCATTTTTTCAAATCTATAAGTGTCTCATAAAATTTAAAAATAGGACAACATTCATGTTATTATTAATTTGCCATCCATTTTAAATTTTGAGATATAAGTTTTCATATAAGTATTAAAAAAAATACTAATATCATTCTCTCTAAATTGTATTTTCTTAGTTATGTCTATTTTATTTTCTATTTTCAAAAAAAAGTATTAAAATATTGTTTTCGATTTCATAATTTTTCTAATTATAAACAGGATCCCTGGATTACAATAAATTAGATTTACACTAATTGCAATTATTAAGTAATTTTTGTATTTGTGATGGCCAGTAAAATATCTTTTTTGCTTCTATATATTTAATAAATGAGCCGTTGCCCGGAATAACGTTGTATCCAACAATATTCTTGTTTTGAGAAAAATGGAAAAAACTAAATCAGTTATGTTTTTTTACATTTTATATTTGAAATACAATAAACAAACAATTATTAAGAGTTTTAAAATATAAAGTGTGAAGAAAGACAATTAAATTTGAATTTATTACAAAAAAATATAGTGAATTAATGGAATAATGTTGTATATGAAAATTTCACATACAACATTATTCCACAAAATGCTTTTTATTTATTCTACTTCACTCAATAGTGCCTTATAGAAAGCAGCGTGCTCATCTAGCATGAATTCACACATATCATTGAGGTCTTTGAGCTTAGCAGCCTTGATTGGCAGCGGATTGGAGTACATTGGAGTGAGTTCCAAGCTCCCTAACTGCATGAAATTTCTCCGTACGTTAGCCAATCTTCCCCGTCCTCCACGAAGAGGTGGTAGAAGACTGTATGATGTCCATGATTCCAGTTCATTGTGGGAGGTTCGAGCTCTGATTGTGCGACACGTATCTGAACGTGGTTGACCAAAACGCAGCTTGAATTTAGTATTAAATATATCTCTGTAAAACCAATACTTTACATTACTAGTCGGATGCGTTTCTATGAACAAGCGGTGCATTATTCTGATATTAATATCTGGATTTAAATACTCCCTGAGCGGATCACCGCGGTCTCGCGAATAGTGGTTTTCATATTTTGGGAAGCTGTTAATATGATTGCATACTAATACACTTAAATCTGGTTTATTAGCATGCGGTCTGTTCATATGTTGACCTCGTCCATCATCAACTCCTGATCCTGACTTAAGTTTAATTTGTATCACCTGGATACGTCTAGGCGTTACTCCAAGAATGTCACATAATGTACGTTGGCACACTGGATATACCTCACCGTTCACTTTTACTGTATATTTAAAAGTACAAATTTTACGGAAAGATAAGTCAATCGGTGAGTGATTATCATAATTAGCACTATCTTCGTCTGCTCTCTGAATACGGCGTCCGACATTCAATTTCTCGATACATGAGACGAGATAATGACTCTGTCCATTATGATTTAGCAACCTGAATGCTGATTGTATTTCTGTCTTAATGTTAAAATCGAGAACACATCCGCGATTCAAACATTTTTCGGCACAAACGCGACCCTGCGAAAAATAGAAAGAAACGATTAAAAAATTTGAAAAGGTATTATATTAAGTAACAATATAAAGAGTAATATAATGCAAGCATTATTATCAAATAACAATATGGATAAATCATTTGAATACAATCGATTAACGTTCGACGAGGAATAATATGTCGAACATAGTAATTTTATTCGTGACATCAATAGAACTGTCAAATCGTATACAACATTATTCCACAAACCTGTTTCGGTGGCTCAATTGCAGGTTTAATAATATTTTTTCTGGATAAATATTCTTTTCCTGCATCCTTCAACTTCTTGGCTTTATTATCTCTCCAGTTTAAAACATTGGATGTCCGTTTTCTTCCTTTATTTACATGAATTAAGCCACGCTCCGTGATATTGACGGACGGCGACGCCATTTTGACAACTGCATAGACAACGTTCTTCCATAAACCAATAACTTTAAAATGCTGCCACAAGCTTAAATATTGTTTCCCGACCATAATACTTACCTTAAAAGATGCATAATAACATACCCAACATTATTCCATCAATAACTCAACATTGACAGTTTTGTTGGATACAACATTATTCCGGGCAACGGCTCAGGCTTGTTTTCTAGAAGATAGTAGAAGCAGGAATAAATTGTGAAATTTGTTGATTGCAAAAAAAATGTTTCTTGATCATTAATGTGCTTCTGTGAAAACCCAGTTGGTTATTTCTGATACCAATATTATACCCAAACCAAACGTTAAACTTGATTATCTCTTTGTCTTGAATTTAAGTGTATAATATTAAACTGAAATTGTAAGGAAATCAATCATTTAGAAGATTGCTTTAGTATTAATAAACGCATACCTAGGTATATTGATAACCGACGTACTTTATGAAGTAATTAATATATACATATTGGTTTTGATATAAAGCTCTTGAAAATACTACAGTTGCTCAATATCCAGGCAGGTAATATTTTCATAAGTTTGTTTAGTTAGCGATAGATAGTTATAAACATGAAATTGTATTCCGAAAAAGTTTTTGTCTATTAACAACAACAATTATTCATGTTTCTACAACAAAAATTTTATTCTTATATCTTATAAGATTCAGTATTTACGTGGTATTCATGATGCTACATAAAATGTATTTTGGGATTCACCTTTACATAACAATTATTTTATGGCACGTGTTTTGTTCACATGGGAAGTAGGTTCCTTCCACAATTTACGATTGACCTTCATTATGTAATACTTACTACAATTTGTTGTCAATATTGTAAGCCGTATGGTGTGGGTAGAAAATTAACTATTTAATGTAACAAAAAGACAGCTGGTAAATTTACAAGTAGGTAAGTAAGATTAAATTGAAAGTAAAGTAATGAGTAAATCGGGTTGGAAATGTTTAATGGAAAAATCATGAGAGGAGGAAGCAAATTGTGATTGAAATTGTTGTTAAAAAATGTGTTGTACTGTGAGTATTTTTTATTTATTTTTAGGGTTAAATATTGATTTTTTAGTCTACTTTATTCGGACGATGAATACATTACTATTTTTAATATATTTATGTTTATTTTCAATCGTAAATATTCATACACAATAATATTTTTTTTAATTTTATTTATTAGGGAAATAAACAGTTACATATTGATTACAAAAATTTAAAATATAATAATGAAAAGTTATTGCAATCAGCAAAGTTTCCATGTATACATTATAATATAGTTAAGTCTAACAAGATAGAGAGTAAGAATAACATAAATATAAAAAAAAATTACATAAGAAAATTACATGAGAAAAATGAGGAAGCATAATGAATAATTAAATTATATATAAAAAAAAGTAACATAAAAAAATATATAATAATATATAAGTATGTATATCTATTTATACAAAATTTTGGAGATAGCGCGTTTAAATGAAACAGGTGAATTATTAAAAGGATCAACGGATCAACAATATTATACAATGGTTTGCAAAATTCTGTATTTTTTTAAAAAAACTTTATGTACATCTAACATTATATTACAGCTAATATCGATTACCCAAGATAATCGAGCGGTTACGAATCATGCTTATAATGTTGTGGGTCTCAGGTTAAAATCCCGGGTGTGGTCTTATTAGGTTGAGCAAGTGGTCCATTTCTCGTACAAACCAAAATCTCTCAATAAAATCTCCACTTTGTGGAGGCCCATTTCTATAAATCGATACAAAATTTTCCGTAAACTGTTTGAATTTGTTTCCTTTCGTGTGCGTGAAATTGGGCAAGGCCATACGCGTATCAGGTTTCAAGCACCATAGACAATTATTTAATAGAGATGATAATAATACTTCGATCACGTACGTAAACATAACACACGGATATTAAATAATTAATAATCACAACACGGTGAAATTTAATTCTGAACACCTCTCACCCCTGCACTGATATTATTCCAGTCTACAAGTCATCCCTCGGGGTATTCATAGACTGGGGTAATTCACGGCTTCATTATTTCCCTTTCGCTATCTCAGGCAATCATGGTTTGTCTAGTAACTGAAGCCGTAGATAATATTTTCTACTTACCCGTGTAATTATCTGACAATACTATCAGTTATCGCGAACACTTGAAAGCATATTGATAATATTATATTACAGTTCAGGAAACGGATAAATAAGTTCCTGTAAACGGGAAAATAATTAAATGGAATCTTGATAGTGATTCCTCAAAGTTTTTGAGTAGTTGAAGGTCGTAAAGAAGTATTTCTTTAAACGCTTGAAAGATTTTTTTTTATAAACCTACCATATTACGAGTATTATGGTTAATGGAAAAGCAACAGCAGACAAAAAGATCATTGATTTATATTTTAAATTAAGGGGTTTTAACCATTTCATTGTTTCAGGAATGGGTAATAATACAAATCCACTGTTGTAACTCATCGACAGTGACGTTCCAAGACAAAATGCCGCCCCTAAGCAGTGCCAAAATGCCGCCTCATTTTTTTTATACCTACCGTATTTTTTATCATCCTTTCATGACACCAATATCTAAGAAATGTGTTGTATGGATACATTACTAACAATACCTATACCACTAAATCTAATTTAAATACCATCTCTACTTCAATAGACAAAAAGTCCACGGTTTCAGATACATTTTAAAATACACGTTACAACTCCCAAAGCTCGCGAATAACTGGCAAAAATATTTGGATTTTTTTTTAAATTAGGGTATGTAAGTATGTAGGTACCTACCTATAATTCAATTGCAATTCGCTAATCTGCGCATGTGCGCAAGGACGTGACGTCCAAGGACAACGGAAGTAAACTAGACATCGCGAACCCGGCAAAAAATTACAGTCCTATTAAACCTTTTTAGTAATTATGAATACACTTTGTTTCCAACCATTGAGCTGATTTTTTTAAGGAAAGATATTTCCGTTATAACTAAGTTTAGGTAGTTATTTCTATATATACCTAATGATTCTCCTCGATTTTCCGCCCTTCGAGTAACTGCCGCCCCCAAGCGACGCTCAATCTGCCTACCCCCACGGGACGTCACTGCTCATCGAATTATTTAAATGTCTAAGACTATAATTCGTACGATCAAACGTTATCTTCTGTAACACACAAAAGGGTAAGGGGATGCCGAAAAGCAACCATTTCCCTGCGACGATTTTAGGAAAAGACATAACTTTAAAGCTCATTATCAAAGTATGGCAAAATATCTCTTGATCTGTACATGCATGAGGTAGTACATTGAGAGAATGATAATTATTGTACTGGGAAATATTTATAAGATAATTATTCTCTCAAGCTATACACAATTCGCGATCGCATGATAAATAAACAATTAAAAGCTTTTTGAAACCACTCTACATGTTATACGAAGTGGAAAGTGTTGTTTAAATATAACTGCTTCAAGAGTAGGGGCTTGAAAAGTTTAAATAATATAGTATGATATTATACAACTAAAGACCAGTTAACACTAGTTTATTTATTATTCTACATTACTTAAAATTATTTTTGAAACCATGTTGCCATGAAACCTTCTTAAGGCAGTAGAGTAAATTTCCAATATTCTAGCGAAATCTAAAATTCTAGCATCGTATGGAGAACAGTTTTATTATTATATTTTTCAGTAGGTAGGTATTTATTAGAAAATGATGATCAGGTTTTTTTTTTTGAAACTAAAAGTTGTTTTTCCAAAGTACATAAAGGCACGTTAGAAAAGACAAAAAATCAGGTTAATATATATGTTAGTTATCTTAATATATCACTAGGACTAAATAAAGGCATATCCTGGTAAACTTGATGGCAAAAAGTACTTGTAATATAATAATATACCATGACTTGTATATTATGTATAATATGTAGGTACCTATATATTGCGATAATAAAACATAATATCGGTAAACAATAATGCTTTGCAGAGACATTTGCCGTTTCACGTTCTCACACGACAATTTTTCAAGTCCAATAATGTGTTAAATGAAAGTAGAACGTACATTTATAAGAGGAATCAAAGTCAATCAGCTTGCAAGTTGAATTGAACAAATCAGAAGTTCTTTTTACTCCGAGTCCTTTAACATCCTAGTCAACTGGTTAGGTAGGTATACAAGCAACTAACCAAGGTGATAAAAACTCGCGTTGGCAAGTTAAACTTGTCAGTTTATAAACGAAGTGTTTTATGCTTTTTCAGACATTATGGAGACGCATGAACTGACAAAGTGACTTGACGCCATCTTGATTACAACATTCATTTCAGTTTCTTGTTCAAAATTTAAAAGATAATTGAAAGATAAAAGGCTCTACTTGAGAACGCGGCATAAAGTAAACTGATATAAGACTCACATCAGATCAATACGGTTATAAGTTATGGGCCTTATGAAAAAACAGATGAGACGAATCTGGATATCTTTGAAAGGAATATAAAATATATATTTTTAAAAAAATGTCTTTGGAGCCGTATGGTAACACGATAGTTAGGTGGGTACCTACAACCATAAAATAATATGTGCATTGTACAGTGACCCCTCAATCGTCTCATTTGGAAAAGTATAGAGAAATTGTTGGACACTAGACAAGTCATGATTTAAGAATAATACATCGAATCACCCGACTGCCTCCTCTAACTACTCATGATAGAAGATATTAATAATAAGATAATGGTAATATTACATAGTAATTATTTGATATATTTTTTCAATAATCACCAGGACCTTGTATGAGTTTAAAAAGATATTATCTTAGTACATATATTAATTTTTTAAAAAGGGTTGTGAGGATGTGTGTAATATTAATATTTTTGAAAATTTTCGTGTCGTGAAAACCTTGGAAAATAAACAATCTCTCATTCTAAAGATGACATTATAGTAAATTCACATCGTTGATGATGATACATACTATGAGACTTTGTGGCAGCCCTCTCCAGACTTCAGGGCGCACAAATCCCGGAATTATTCTGTAGATACGGAATGATATCACGGGGCGTTGGTTCGCCGGCCGTAACTTAGTTATAAAAGCGCTTATTTTAATCCCAGATGAGTCGTAGAAACGTCATTGAGCTCGGATTGAGGTGAATGCATCGCATCGCAGCGCCGCCGCCTCCATTTTGCGGATACTGCGAGAAGCTCTTTGCTCTTACCTCCCACATATCCTTCGGCAGGGGCGCTTGAATACCTGACGGAGAAACACAAGGTTATGTGAATAATTTATCTGTGATACACTTAGGAAAGAGTGAATGTTTTATTTCATGATTTTGGTCCATGGAAAGGGACTGGAGAATGCAACAAATTGTAGGAGCACTCGAAATGGAACATTTTATGAACCGGAGTCCTCAACAATTTTCGGAAAATGTGTTCAATTTTCTTTTTATTTCAAACTTACCTACCTTTAGCGGACAGACGCAATAATAGTCTTTAAACGATCTGATATTATATATATCTACTAAAAATTGGGCAAGCAAAGTCTATCAGCATAGCGGACGATAAAGATACATACATATTCTACAGTACAAATATAAGAACCTACTATTAAAAATTGTATTATTTTAATTTTTTTCTTTATATTCCGCCCATAAGCAGTACATGATTTGTCTAGCCCTACAAAAGGACGTAGATTTCTACATATAAATAATGTATTATTAACGATGGCTTATTTCATTCACTTATGTAGTAAAAATACACTATAATATTTAATTAAGTACTTAACCATTTTTTTATTTTTATTCAACGAATAATTCAAAATATTTAAGAATGTAACATTCTAATTATTGAACATACAAAAGCCGATCGCCAAATAGTAGCTCACTTTGGGAAGCACTTGTGAGTATTAAAAGGCCAATAGTTAAAATTTGTCGTAATTAAGTATGACTCTTTTAGCATAGTGGACTTTGAGCGTGGGCATGATACCCGAGAGATGCAGGTTAGATTCTTGCGGGATGTCTTACTTTTTCAAAAAGATTTTTTCTATTGGTTATAATATATTTTCTCAGAAGTGTTTTCAAAATTATGAAAGTAAATACATTATAATATATCTACAGGTCTTGAAGATATTAGAAAGGTAAAAGAATTTCATTGTGTTCTTAATAATAAGAACCGGAACGTTTATTTTTTCCTCGATACGGAGCGATCGTTTCGTCCGCTACGGCCCATTTTGAGCCCTGTATTGCTATACTGTAGCTACTGAATTTACGTATTTAATCCTATGTGGATCTCTGCGGCGAGGTTATTTGGTAACATTTTTAACGAGAGATGATGTTGGCCACTTGCTCAGTCTAATGGGTCTATATTCTGTATTCAAACACACATTAAAAAATAACATGTGAATTTGTCAGATCCGGGATTAAAATCCGAGATCCACGATTTCGTTGGTGGATATGGTACCACGCGTTCATTACCGTCTCGATAGTCGTGTCCGGAAATTTGTACGTATGCAGTTTGCCGAATCTCTTTTCACCGTAAAATGTTGTATCGGAAATATATGGTCGTATATTAAAGACCATTGAACCTCTTTGGCTCGTATAGTACTGAGATAAAATTCATGTCCAAATAAAATACGCTTCTTGTCGGTTTACAGGAAGCTAGCGGCAAACAAATTTTGAAAATAGCCGATATACTAGATTATTTGTTAGGTTCGGTTAGATTAAATAAGGTTAGGTAGATTGGGTTAGGTAATGTTACGTAAGGTCAGGTTTTTATTCTTGAATTCATGAATTTTGCAAAATTGGCTATGAAAATAGGTACGGTTCCCGCCTGGCTTCCTGTAAACCGACTTACCTAAAACACTTACAGAATACGAGAATACTTGAAAAATTACCGGAATACAAGGGAAAGATAGTAGAAAATATGTATGTAATAATTAAATTAAGCGTACAGAGCAACGTGTAATGTAACCCTCGATAGTGCATAGTATTACAATATGTGATATGTTGAACTAATCATCACTCCAACAAATTAATCAATCAAGCCAACCGGATTAAGATATTCTACAAAACCTTAAAATACAATCCACTTAGTAAGTATATAATAATATGTCGACTGTAGAAAGGAAAAATGAGTTAATCCTCAGTTCTCAGGTTCAATTGGGTATTAACATTAAACACGACTAAATACACGCTGTGCCCAAAGGATGTAAGTTACAAATGACAAATAATTATTATCTAAATTTAGCTTATAATTAAAAAAAAAAGAAGAAGAAAGTGAAGTGGAAAAAAGACTTTATTGATTTTTATTAAATTGACTCAATAATTAATATCAGATTGAGAAAATAAAATGCCAAAATATTTATCTTCGTGCACTTAATGTATATGTTTATTGTATACTTATTTAACTTTGACCGAAAACCATAACAAAAACGTTTTTGTGCCTCTCGTAAAATTTAAGTGGATAAATCTTTTTTTATTTTAACAGTATCTATTGATATAAATTATATACTATGGAGATACATAATACTAAAATGACCTGCAGGTAAATTCCTACATAGCATTTCAAAATCATGCAAGTGTGATAGAAATGCGATGATGGATTATATTCGTTTAGTATGAATAATGACAACATTTAAAGGTGGCCACGATCCTCAGCCATGAGGGAACGACCAAGGAGAAAGTATGAAATAACACTTTTGTAACTCAAGTCATCATATTACTCAGCGGTGTTTGCCAAACTGCGGGTCACGAAAGAATAAAAGCCGTTTCACACTGGACACCAGTGTACATATAAATGAACGCGACACTCATGTGTCCCCGTCTGAACGCGCTCAAGCGCGATATCGTACGATATCACCGGAAGCACTACAAATTCTAACTTTGTGTGAAACACGAGTACTAAATCGAAGATTCTCCTTAACGCAGATAACCGTTTTTTAACACAGAATACACCCGAAACATATTGGAGTTATTTTATATCGTGGTAATGGTGTTATTGGGTCTTACGACTGTTACGTAGTTGGAATAAACCTGTTAAAGATACGATGAGACTGGAAAGTGTATCCATATGCTCTGACAGAAGAGTAGCTATGGACAAAGAAGAAAAGTGTTATAATATGCGCAGTATCATTATCATAACTCTCGTATACTTGATATTAAAATTATACGATCCCGTACTACAACGCGTCTACCTCAGACAATGAAAAATATTGCGACGAGATTGTTTTTATTTGGGAACGTGATCCCACCCAAGTTATGTGAAAAGAAATATATTTATTTCACCGAGACGAGATGTAATAAAAAACTTTTCTCCTTGTCTTGAAAGCGAGATGACTGGAGAAATGATTCATAAAAAAGTTATTTCAAGCTTCACTCAATTAGAGAATGTGAAAAAAGCCTGAAAATTCAACTGCGAAAGCCTTCGCATATTTAATTGGCACGGTCTTATGGAAACAATTTGAAAATAACTTTAATTATTCTAAATGAGTTTTTTGTCAGTTTTTACTCAAATAATTTTATATAATCTGAAGTGATGTAGCGAGAGGAAGAGGTACACCAAAGGAGATTTTGACTTAATTTGATTAACAACCAATTGAGAGAGAATGAGAATTTTATGTCAAGAAACGTGACAGTAAAACTTCATTATTATTAATATTAGTTCAAAGTAGGTCGATTGTTTTGTTCGCGTATACGTTGAAGAACAACCTTACCCCAGTTCTGATATTCTTACTTAATTCTTACTTGGTATTATTACTTGTGTAACTTAATTAAAATAATTCAATTGCCAATGATTATCTTCACCGACGAAATAGATAGTTGTTAAATTATGCGAAGTAAGTATCTAGTATATATTATGTTCTATGGTAATTTATAAGCGGTAAGCTCATTCCAGTCTAGATATATTATTGTTTGACCACGGGAATACTGGTTAAATATTATTTATGAAGATTTTGAATAATTACATATTTAAATAAACGTGTGCAGTACAGCCACTTTCCAAATTTGTACTCCACAATAATCCGTACCTGTCTCTTGGCAAAGAGGTACCGTTCGTCGGTCCTACACCCTCTTATGCTGCACCTACATTCTCGCCGATAATATCCGAATGAGCCAGAAATCGAGAGTGTGGTAGACATGCTCGACCTCTCTCGTGTATCAAATAGTATCAGGGAAGGTCTCGCCGAGTGGATTGACCCCAGTTGATAATCATGATGATATACCAAGGCCGTCTCTATAGTCTAGCGGCGGCACTAAATATAGAGTTCTGATGGTACTGCTTGCTACTGCATATCTTCGAATGTTATATTACAGTAACCTGTTCGCAGTAAATTAATTTTGTTCATATTTATTAACCTAATATTTTTTTCAATATGATACAATTAGCATTTTCAAATAACAGTTTATCGTTTTGCTTTCCAAGTATAAGCAATAACTAGCACCACGATCAAAATTCACAGTTTCGTGCCGCGGGCTACATATTTTGGACCTTGATATAATATTATATCAAAGTATATGCTTCGGCCAAGACTGACTATATTAAGGCTATGATACTAAACTGAGAAATATTACGATAGTAGTGATGATTATTCTGCCCCCATAAGGAAAAGGCAGCTTTTTGACAAAAATCACAAATTGAGTTAGTGTCCAGATAATGCACTATGTGAAATTCTTAACCATTTGACATTAAGTCAAAAGCGCTATAAAATTTATTTCAGTATAAAAATTAACATATTAATTGTTTTTCGTTTTTTTCATGAAAACGGTAGTTATTCTAAACAAGTAGACAGTATAACGAGATTCATTAGCAAAAACATTATTGAAAAATTTCTTAAGAAAAGTTGAACAAACTTGAATGTCTCATCATCTCATAATGTGATTTTAGCAAATTGCTTCATTTTTGCTTATGAGGGGGGGGGGGCTATATAATTTTATACATTATACAGTTTACCATATTGCATACGAAGGATGAGCAATAAGTAGCACTACCGATGTTCACGGTTTCGTGCCACGGCCTGACTATTATGGGCTTTGTCTCAGGTATACTTAAAGTGAAATGAATGCTCGACCAATTCCTTCTTGTTGTAACCATAAACAAACATCTAAAGAATATGTTTACTTATTTAATATAAAATACCTAAGCCTTTATTCAAACCCTGTTATTTGGATATAATACACATTCTAGGTAGGGGATAATGGTATACTATCCTTAAAAAAAAAGGTTTAAATAAGTCTCACAAGAAACCAGAAGGGATGATTATATTTTCTGGCGATACAAAACAACGCCGGCATCTCTACTCATTATTTTTGTTTTGAATGAGATTTCAACAAAAAAAAATGAATAAAAAGAAAATAAGGAAGGAAAGAAATTGTTGTAAAAATAAGAACGATCTATCAAAAAATGGCGCACTAGGAAATATGAGGAAATGTATTTATTCACAAAACGAGGAAAACAGTACGGAAAGCCTACTTTGTCTTGGTTGACAACGTATTATTTCATTTCGTATTTTTTGGGCAAGATATTATACAGAGGGTCCCAAAAACTGTCAGTTGAGATATGGTAACACATGTGTGATTATGATGATGATGATAGATGCTATTGCTGAGGCGGTATAATACAATAATATATTAAGTATATAAGTAGGTGCTTAGATACTAGCGACATTGGCGAAGAGTGCCTGTTGAAGGATGGTTGGTTAGGTAACTGAAAAAAAGTTTTAGAGCAGTCTTTATTTCAGGACTTACTTACCTGTTTACAGAATACAATTAAAATATTATATTTTAATATAAAGATATTTCACCAAAAAAAGACAAAATGCACTATTATAGACATTTTAAAAAATAATGTGAAATCTATCTTGGCTTAAAAAAATTTATGATTTTATTTGTCGGCCCTCTTATTCAGTAGGCTGCTGAGAACTAAGCACTTGGATACAGTATAATATCTTGGATATGAAAATTCTAAATGCAATTCTCAAAGACAGAATATGACTGTGTTATGTTTTTTACATGTGAAGTATCTTTAGGTTATTTAAATTTATTTATTTTAATGAGGTCGGTTTTAAATATTCATCTAGTATGGGAGTGTTCGTCACTAACTAGCGGTAACTCACGGTGAAGTAAACAGATCATGAGGAAGTGCAGTTTTCGATGTTAATGTAATTTATCTATATATACAAAATGGTAGGATGTAGCCTCACCTTACCACTCCACCGCTGCTATCTGAACACTTTACCTACTCGTGATAAATTGTAAGTGGCTGGTTTTATATTGCATCTTCATTACCTTTTGAGACATCAACATAAGATTGATACCAATGATGTAGTTAATATTATGCTGTGCAAGTTTCATCAATATTTTTTTAATAATAAGTCCTACTATACAATTACATTTTGAATAGGTACATTATTATTTATAATAATGGAATACAGTATATTTTAGTATTCAATGCTGGAACACAGGGATAACTCTTGCATACATGCACAATGTGCATTGCATAAGGGTGACAAAATTTAGAGGACAGCTAAAAGCAATTTTATAAAAATAACCAATCGTTTAATTTATCAAAAATTGGCACAATGCAACACTTTAATATTCTTTGGCCACGCAAAATAAAAAAAATATTATGCTCTTCATCAGTTGACTATCCAGATGAAGATAGAGAGAGGTCAAAATACTATTTTAATTATTTCAAAAAGTTTATTAAAAGTTCTTGATACCTTATTCAAAATTAGAACGTTTTTAATTTGAAATAAATGCTGTTCATTAACATAATATAGGTAATTAATTTCAATTTTAATATTATCTGAAAGTAACAACACCTTTTTATTGGTTGTGATGACATAATTAATGAAGCTTTTGAAAAGTCCAAACGAGCTTTGGCGTCAGATAAAGTTTCTGCCAATAATAAGGAGTCAATGACTCACTCTTCTTGTTAAAAATAAGCTTTTGTGAAAATTTCAACAAAAGTTGAGACACAAACTATTCATTCAGCTCAAGAATTTTCAGTGTTCTTTATGATGTGAAATGCTTATTCAGTTGAAAGGCAAAAACGATGACGCAGATTCTACGGCAGTGACAAAAATAATTAAATCTTTTGATGCTACGTGAAAGAGAGAACTTTTGTTTTGAGTAAAAAAATAAAATTAAAACATGTTCTCAAAACGTTAACCATAATATAATATCGTCATAAAATGGAAATGTTTTCAGATAAAGATTAGGTAACCATCGCTCAATCAATATATAGGTACGACTATGATCAGATGATAATGATAATAATCGTCGTAGATGATGATGCATTAAATTATATTATGAGGTTGTAGGATTTTCAGCTAAATCAGATTTAACCAATTGAAGATTGACAACGTAAAAACGGTGACCCGCAATGAAATATTTAAAATCAATTATCTCGTAAAGTATAAGTGAACTGGCGACACATGTTTTTTACAATTCGGTCCTACAACCAACTATATTTATGAATATTTCAGATCGATAACATCGTTTAGGAAAAGTGCACCAGAGTTCGCCAAATTTTAATTTAATGTAATGAGCCCATATGAGTCATGTTAAAATAAACCTGGTTAAAGAGGATTCAGTTTAAAATATTTTCAAATTATTTAAATTGTAAATTGTAAAAATTGTCATTTTTTACAAAATTATATTTAAATATTTTCATGTTAAAAAAATCATATTAATGCAAACTACCACTTATAATCGCTCTAGGATCTGTCATATACCTACATCCAAACGATATAAACCACTAGCAAAATAACATAGGTTTATAAAATTATATTGGTATTTTTGTGAAAATACCAATTTATCTTCATATTTTTCCAAATAATACATAATGTTAACACGCCTAATAGCCGCGTTTCGACAATACAATGTTATCATAATAAAATATAATGATATCGACTTTGCAACCAATTAACGGTATTAACTTAACCTAACTTAACCCCTTTTTACTAGTAAGAGCAGCTATTATCTATAGAGTTAATGAATAATCTTATTATTGCATGGTAAAAAAGTTTACACGACAATATGTTAAACACATATCAAATATATGTCGGCGTAATACAATTAATAGCATAAAAACTTTCACATCAGCTGTCAACCTAAACAATTCAATTAAAGCAGAATATAAAAAAAATACTTTGTTTCAAAATCATTAGATTGATTTGTCTATTTTTATTTTATTGGTAAATTATTTCTTAAGTAAGAAAATATAATCACAATTATTATTAATTATAATCATGAAATACCTATGTTATGTAAACAATATTAATATATTATATAAATTCTTCATCTTTAGAAAAAATGTATGCTGTACAATAATTATAATTCTATCTGAGAATGTTCTATGTCTATGATAATTGGATTAACATCATTTTAACAATACGTCTTAATAATGTCATATTATTTTTAGGAACACTCTACACTTGATGGTCCGTAATCCTGTTTTGATGTAGTGTAAACTAATGTATTTTTTATACGGTGAAAGCGACTGATTTCGATAGAAAAATTGTTATATTATAATCATGTCTACATACGGATATGGTATAAAGATGACTGGAAAAACATGTCTGTATGTCATTATCTATAATACACATTTGACATAAATCCATGTTAAGCCAGGGATATAATATATTGAACTCTCAGATGAGGTAGATATTAATACCCCCCTGGTTTGTTTTTCGGTAGTAACTATGGGTACCTACCATACTTATTCTAAACCGGCTATGTAAGCTTCAAAGAGATACCTACAATATTATTATGTAAGCATTGGGTTAATACGAATAAAGGAGACCCTTTGATTTGACGTTTTTATTTTGAAACATTACAACATATTGATAAATGTTTTCATAGTATGTATACTTATTTAATAATAGTGAAAACAATTAATTTTATAGCACATTGCTTTACATAATATTATTATAAGCAACGTATGACGGATTAAATTAAAGTACGCAGATGAGCTACAATCGGCTAAATACCGATGCGGGGATGCAACTACTAGAAAAAATAATTATAAACATTTTTGACATTAATTAAAAAAACAATGTTTTACTTTAGGTATTCTGTGTAAGCTTATATTCTTCGCCCACAATTATTCTTCCAGCTCTATTATCAATAATTATTTTGATAATGCTCACCATGTGAGCAAGAAACTTGTTATAAAATATTTTTTTTATAAATGGTGAATACCATATTATGATATACACATTTTATAAATAAACATGGATAAAAGTAAATACCGAATTCCTTGGCAAAATAAATTTTTATCTACCACTATCCACCGATAGCGCAATATTTTTGTTTTATAAATATATTGTTCGTTACACCTGTATTCATTATAATATATAATATAATTTTACAGAATTATCTGATTTTTGCATACATATTATTATCTACAGAAAATAAATACGTGTGAGTTGAAATCACATCCAAAGAAAGTCCATATTTGACAATCTGTGATTCGAACATTAAAATATTGATAGATAAAAATAAATTTACGGCTTCTTATGCATGATAAATATTTTTCATTGTACTATTTAATTTACGGCAACCCATTAGAAAACACATCAAAACTTTTCTAGGGGTTAGGCACCCATGATTTATGTATTATAGGAAAGTACGTAATTCTGCTCAAATACATATAACGATGTTTTGGCAAAAATGAGTTCCTTACGGGGTTAAATTGTTTATTAAACACTTTATTTTAATTGTGACTCTATAACAAAGTTACATTTTTTGGTAGGAAGTAAGTGAATCATTTTTTGACTTAGCAACCTCGATAAATGGAGTTACATGTAAGTTGTTCGTATTACAATTTACCGTAGCACAGTTCACCGTGAGCTTTCTTATCGGAAAGAGATAACCGTATACTATACGGCCATCTCTGATTTTGGCAAAATCCATGAATTCAAGAATCAAAACCTAACCTAACCTAACAAATAATCCAGTGTATTGGCTATTTTCAAAATTTGTTTGCCGCTGGCTTCCTGTCAGTAAACTGACGAGAACCGTGTTTTATTTAGACATGAATGTTATCTCAGTACGCATAGGACCCAAAGAGGTTGGACGGTTTTTAATATACGACCATATATTTACGATACAACATATCACGGTGAAGTAGGATACGGTGAACAGCATACGTACAAATTTCCGGACACGGATGAATAGATTTTTACAGTGGTAGATGTTACTGAAAGTTTATTTCTGATTGATATGAATTTTGATTATTTTAGTTATTCGATCAACCCATCTTCTATCTAGTAAGTGGTATCGTTGAAAGTCGAGATGAATATGGAGGACCTCCTATCCTATAGATGGAACGAACCATAGTACCATGAACTCGCATCACTGGATACTAGTCGTGAAGGTTATAGGAAGGAAACATTGATAGTGATCATATGCGATGCAAAACCACTATCCACACCTCGCTATTTCAATTTTCATTTTTTTGTTGAAATGAAATAAATTTCCTACATTTCCTACCTGTGGACGTATACAGAAATTTAATATTGCTGAAATACCTCGCCGTATTTCAGAGTCAGTAGAGTTCCAGCTTAGAGGGTACTTATCGCGATATTTTCGTTCTATTTTTTTAAACCTATATTTTTCCTGGATTCGAACCGAAAAAATATGTATTTTCATTTGCGCTTCCCAGAAATTTATTGTAAACAATGAAGGTAGGTTTTACATTTAGGCATTTTGCGGATTTTGTTTAGCATTCAATATGGAGGCGGCAATCCCCCCGCCCGCCCCATTCCTGAGCCCGCTGAGTAAAAGCGATAGACCAGAAATCTCATTTCGATAAACGGAAATTGAATGTGATACTACGGCGATAATGCCAGCGAATAAAATGATAATTTATAAATCCACGAGAGTTGTTTTTATTTTTATATCGCGCGCTCTATGAGCGGAAATTTGAATTAGCATATTCAAATAAGGAATATGATAAAACAGATCGCATAAAATCGATTTGAATTGTTTATTCGTTGTTGGTGTTGCCATGATTGTTGTTGAAATTATCCATACATTATTGTTTGAATCTATCAAACTGTATACGACATGTTTAAAATGTCGCAGAGCTACAACTCCCCAATATCATACGCACATTCAATCACTTACAAAACCTTTAGAATGTCATATTATCAATAACAATTATTAACAAGAATCTAACGGCGGAGAGGTAAATTAACAATATTATTCTATAATGTAAATTTACTTAATTATGCATATTGGCACACTATGCCGGCGAGTTCAAAGGACATAATCCGAGTGACTCGATACCTGTAATCTGGGGTGACAAAATCCCCATTCATTGTTGGCGGCCTATTCACCTGAATACCATCCTCGGATGACGTCCGTATAGGTTTTCTCGGAATTGTGGGCGAGGAAGAGAAAATATTTGTTACAATAATATTATTCTAAAGTCCACAAATTTGGTACCTACATCAAACATCAAATACCTACATTGTATAATACCAAAACATGATTAATTTACGTGAATTTCTAGTGATAATATCACTTGAAGTCACTTCCAGTTTATCTAGTTATTTACCTAAAGATAAATCAAGACAGTGGATATCAGTATTTACATATAATATGTAGATATTATTCCAACAAAATTATTTGAACAAAAATATACCGCATGCCACTGGTATTTAACTGGTAAATAAAATGGAATATATATATATATATCTCTTTAATTAACTATTTTTCTTATTCAACGAATAATTCACAAGATTTAAGAATATAACATTATAATTATGGAACATACATATAAAATATAAAAAACCAAATATACAAAAACCCCGCAGAAATCGAACCTACATCTCTCGGGTATAGCGCCCACGCATATTGACTACAATGCTAAAGGGGTCATACTTAATCACGACAAATCTTAACTAATGGCTTTTCAAAATAGATTTCTCTATTGGTTATAATGTATTTTCTCAGAAGTATTTTCAAAATTCTGTGTATCTCTTTAATATTGAATTAAGTACTTACGTAAATTTGCCCATCACGCTATTGCACCACGCATTAATTTTATTAATACGTGGAATGTTGTAGAGTTTATTACCATGCAATGGATTATCATCGGGTAGGTATTTTACAAATACTATTTTATTGAAACATTTTATAATAAACTTTTGTTTAAATTAGTAGTGGTGTTGCCATAAAAGTGATACAACAACTATTAAAATATAGTTATTATAATCACTTTCAAAAACGAATATAATAGTATATATTCCTTGATTTTTATCTAAGAAAATGACAAGCGAAAGAGAAATAATGAAGATTGATCGACTGTCTCACCTGCCTTTTAAAAATGACTCGTAAATAATCGTCTTATCTCCCTTTGAATTAAATATGAGGGCGCCTTTTTAATGACATAAAAATTGAATGACGAAATAAATTGAAAGGTAGCATTAATACATACCTGTAGAAAATGTAAAGATTGGAGTTTTCTTCATTCAAATTTTCCATTTAACTGTATATAAAATAGAAAAACATTTTCGAAATAGGTCGCAAATAATTTTATTCATTGCTTTATAATAAGACCCTACATATTTTTTATAAGGTTTACTTATGTAGGAAATTTATTTAAGTAAAATATTATTATCAGGAGTTTTCTTTAAAAAGCACTTCATATTATAACCAATTCGTATATTTATATTATGATACTTACCGTGGATAAT
Organism: Rhyacophila brunnea; assembly: GCF_057557595.1. Classification (NCBI taxonomy): domain Eukaryota; kingdom Metazoa; phylum Arthropoda; class Insecta; order Trichoptera; family Rhyacophilidae; genus Rhyacophila; species Rhyacophila brunnea. The sequence goes on from NW_028232752.1 coordinate 32,118,296, forward strand.
TGATTTTGTAAAAAAATGTATGTTTGCTTGACAAATTGTTATAGAATGAAATATTTTAAAATTATTTAAATCGCTTGACTTTTTTGAGTTACGTTTATGAAAAAATGTGAAAGTTTACTGGAATATTAAATATTGTAAGTATATTGCAATGCCTAAATCATTTTGAATTGATATTGAATACAATTTCAATATAATTGAAGTGCTTCACAAGTATCAATATATTTAAAACGATCGGTTGAAATTGACTTTATAAGTGTATAAAATTGGCCTCGGTTGTTTTTGACATGAAGGCAGAACAAATACTCAAGTACCTACATAAAACATTAATATACACTATCTTTTATAGAGGAGAAAACTGGTCGTGAAGGTTATTAAATTATAATATATGTATTGTAAAGTACTGAACTATATTTTGTTTTATTTAATAATGGTTTTCCACCAAAAATTGTGATAATCGTTGGATTAATGCAATTTGCTTGTATCCGCTCACTTTTTTAAGAGATTTTTTTAGAAGAAATGCCTGATAACCATTCAAAAAAAAATATTTTGTGGTGTAACTCACGTCTTCAGAAGAGAGGATTCTGTCACTTGTTCATCGCGGCCAACATATAATGTACCTATTGCAATATTATATTATTGATAACGTAATATATTAATCAAGGTGATACTCAAACAAACTGGAGATAAATATATTTGAAGGTGCGGCTATGATCAGTTAGGTACCGACCTAATTATGTTTTGAATATATTCAGTTTCCATCAAAAATGTCTTTCCTCACTTTCTTAATAATGTTGTTTATCATTTTTAAAATTATTTTATATTAAATTCTAATTGATTTGAGTATTGTACTATTCCATTTGAAACATTTTTTGCGACTCTTCGAGTGTCTTCAAGTACTACTTACTTGCACTTACCAATGGCAAATACACACTTATAATGCAATTTTAAAAGAAGGTAAAACCTTCTTACCCAAAGAAAGGATCAGGTACAAAAACAATTATTTATTTCATTAAAAGCGGGCACTAAAATAAAGATTTATTTGTAAAAGATTTAGTAAGAAATGGATGGACATCATTAATTACAGGGGGCCTCGTGTCTGATTATTATTATGTTGATGCTTAGTGTGTCGGGGAAATTTGTAGTGTCAAATATTCCGCTATAGCAAAAAGGTTGAAAAAGACAGCTTTAACCTGTCGATCGAATTATTCCGATATCTTTAATATAATATGAATTGTTAGAGAAGGAAAAAAAAAGGAAATTCTACTTACTACCAGATTTGTAGTTTAAATCAAGGTAACTGACGAAAAGGATATTACTGCCATTGGTAATGCCAATAATTGTGGTCAACCAAATCGCTTCGGATTTTGATATATTCAACCCACGTAAGGTAAGTTTAGTTAAGCGTTCTCTTGTAAATTATTAAAATAGGGGTTATTTAGCTCAATTGGCGTACTTCCATGTATCTGCATCATAATTATCGAATTTACTTTTTTACTATTTTGCTTATATTCTTTTCAACACTGTTTTAATACTATCGCTTTACTTTTCATATCGTATTGTGAACGTTTTACATTTTTAACTGTGAATTGAATTAATACAATTCATATCTAACATCAAAGTATAAAAAACATTCTAATATAAAAATATCAGGCGGCTCTCGTTGGTGCAGTAAGTCGCTGGCCTTCTACCCGAGAGTTTTCGGTTCGATTCCTGTCGAGGACACAATATTTATGTCTTTTTATCAAAGCCTGGCTGTTTGTGATTGTTTAAAAATTACTAACAACCATCTTGTAAAGGCAAGAAAATGGTTATTATTAATTTAAGTAAAAAATATTGTCATCACAAAAACACAAATAAATACTAAAAGCTGAACAGATAAAGGTTTACATTTAACTACCGTATTAAACGATATATTAAATGGATACAATATAAAATGAAACACTATTAAGAAAGACCCTACTAAATGGTTAATAGATTTTTAGTCTGCACAGATAACAGGCGTTGGAATTCTAGGCTGCACCTACGATAAGAGCTGTAATTTATTGTTTTGAGATTCACACTTCGCCATCTTGACAGCATAGTCTAGATTGCTAATCTAAAAAATACCCTTTTTATTTTCAATTAAGAAATTGTACAGTATATCACATAATCAAGATTCTTCTATTATGCACTTATAACTTACAGCCTTGTGCGAGTCTTAATATTTCTTCACGCCTACTAGAATACAATAATTATATATATGTACCTACCTGAAAGTTAGTGTATTTTCAATCCAACAAAAACCTCTTAAAAAATTAAAAATGTATGCCTGTAGTGTTAATGTACCAACAGTTTTATGGTGTTAAGAATTATCAGTTTTTGTAAGTAAGTAAGTAAGTAAGTTTATTCAAAAGGTGAATTGGCTCTGAAAGCTCTAAAAGCTCTCTACTTATTAATAATTGATCTGTCGTTTTCATTTGTCGAATTTTTTTTTTTTAAACGATACATGTTCAAACACGCGCATTAACATCATTTTACTCCCTACTTCAATTATAGTTTGTCAATTTATGGCTAAGGCCGTACGTTGTAGCTTCACCACTGGGGAATGCCAAAAGAAATAGCGTATTTAAAAAAAACTACCTTATTTTAGGTCAATAATTATTATAAAGCAATCATTATTCGTAGGATGTTGATCACACTTGAATGGTCAAAGACATAGCTTATAATTAGTATCTTTAGAATTATCTTTAAATGTGTTAATCTTTCCCATTTTTTGAATAATAAAATGCCTAATTCTAGTCAAATTTGGGATCACAGAGATTATCAATATAATTTTTTATCGTAAATATTTCACTATAATAATGTCGACGTAAATTATACTAATGGTTTTATAAATGCGTTTAAAAATTAATAAATGTAAAAAAATTTAACACCACTGCACATGCATGTACTACAATATGACTATATTCTAAAACATTAGAGCGAGAGGTTTAAAAGAATACTATTTTATGTAATAAAAATACTGTATGCAGTCATCAAATGTTTAAAATAAATATAAAGGATAATAAGGCTTCAAAATTATATAAATAGATTATCTACAACGTTTCAGAAATGTCCAGGATCATGCTTTGAAAATGCAATAAAAGCTTTTGACCTACGCTGAGCATTTCCTTAAATTGTGACATTTAACGTTTTCGAAACACAGCATTCAATTATGTTGAGAGTTTTTTCAGGCTTTGCATCCGTTCTTAAAACGGTCGACTATAACGTTATATTTTGGAATATAATACCCTTCATAAAAATACTGTAATTTATATTTAAAGTTAATCTCAAGCTAAATCACTGTCAATAAAAATATCAAGCAATAATAGACAAATAGAAAAAATAATGTTGTTATTTATCAGGAAGTTTCATTGGCCATTTTATCGGTGTCAACTAAATATTGTATAAAATTATGATATATATATATTCATTTATGAATTTCTCTGGTAATAAAATTAGGTTTCACTCTAAAAAAAAAACTACACTGTAAATTGCGTACTGTTTATATAAAGCTTAAGTAGTTTTGTGATTGTTTCACTGCTACTACTAGCCTACTCTTCTCTCTTCTCTGTTCATCTTCTTGAACATATGCAAAGTAGTCCATATATTATCAATTCCAATATGATAGGTCACTGCCTGTAAAAGAAAATGGAAGAAAAATATAAAGGCGGGGTAAATAATTTATTCATGAAATTTTCCAAGGTGCGTTTTTCTTCTTTCAGTAGAGGACAGGTTTTCCCTGTTTTTTTTTAATAAGAAATTCCTGCACAGCGACAGCGTCATTGTCAATGTAATAGATAAGGTTTAAGAATGCATATAGTTACATTTAATTTATTTGATATGGATTTATAGAGGACTTAATAAAAGAATTTTCAAATAGATTCCACAAATTATTTATATATGGAAAGGAGTGGCCTATTTCAGACATGCTATTCATATTTTTTTCTTATAGCCTTTATGGATACTTCATATTTACTATCGAGGTTTTTAAGCACTTTGGCACGCAAATTACTCTACTTGATGCTAGTCAAAATAAAAATTGTGCCGGCTGAGAAATATGTCTTATTGAAAACAAATCGTCTACCCGCATCGGGTATTGCTAACTTGAATTCGGCCAGGTCCTATGAAACCGCCTTGCAAAAACCCTGAATAATTCTTTGCAGTTCAAGGTGGTGGTGATTCTGATGAATATTTTGTTGTATTCATTGGGAACTGAGAACTGCGATTTATAGCCGAGTTTTTTCCGTGATAAAAGAAATGTTGCATAGGACTGATATTATGAGCATATACTTACCTTATGTTATATGCCTGCAATCACTGGATCTGAAAGGCATGGATCATCATTACATGTCACCATTTATTATTTTGATTATTTTTATTACATCAATACAGAAATAAAAAAAGTGCATCTCTTCCCGCCTCGTTTGCCATGGTCCCCGGAAGGTCTCGAATGTTCGCATCTGCCATCTGTAATAACAAGTTCAGGTTGTGCCGCTCCTTTCTAAAAATTGGACAATCTAGGAGTAAATGAAGGACGTCCTGGTCGCTTCCGTCATCGCATGGGCATTTTCCGTCAGATGTTATTTCAAACCGGTGCAGGTATGCTCGCATGACTCCGTGACCTGTAAGGACCTGAGTCATCTCAAAACATAGTCCGTTGTGCACCCTGACACCTCGTGCTGCTAAAATAGAAGGTAAAAACTTTCGGGTCAACTCCCCTGTCGAAGAGTTTAACTATCGTGAGTTCCATTCGTTGTTCACCATATCTGAAATTGTAAGAGATAATAATAATAAATAAACACATTTAATCATTATAATAAGTCAGAGTTAACCGACTCCCCGTTGAAGACCTCCGCTTAGTCTCTTCCACTATTCACTTTGCCAAGTGTTCCGCTATCACGCACTTCCATCTAACTTGGTAAGTTCGTTAATCCAGCGGATTTTAGGGTTGTCCTCTGATAATCTGGTGCCTTTTTGATATCAATATATTGTTATGATTGCTTTGTTTGTTTAGCAATTAGCCACTCATCAAGCGAAATGGTCTTGTCTCCTTACCATCGGTTACTTTTATGGTTTTTCCACGTTATGCATAACATGCACATTTTCATAAAATATTTTGCTATTTTTAAATTACTGGATTACTTACATATACACTTTAGAACTTGCAACACATATTGGTTGAATAGTTTACGTACAATTAGAGGTCATCTGAAGATACTATTCAGATGCATGCATGTGATCGATACCAATTTGGTTTTATTCGCAATCTCTGCATACGGGTACGTATCTATGTACATATTTTTTCAAAAAGATTTTATTTTAGAGACATTTTTATCTGCTTAACTAAACCCTCACCTACGATGGCCGAGCGGCTTAGGCGTCGGCTTAGAATGTCGTCAAGGGTCACAGGTTCGAATCCTGGCTCTGGAAAATATACATATTGTTTTTGTTTTAAATAGATATTTGTGTTTGGAGACAGAGTATCGACCTAATCGGTTGAGCGAGTGGCTAACATCCATTTCTCGTAAAAACCACAATCTGTTGATACAAAGCCTTTACTCTGTGGAAGCCCAAATGATATTAAGATCGAACACGGTCTAACAATAAAAATTATAATAAAAAAAAAATAGTTCAGTGCGTCAGGCACTGACCTTCAATCCTAAATATTACAAGATACTCATAATAATATGATATTATACTTATCCATAAAACAAAAAAAAAACAAAAAATTTAATGACATACTAGTTGTTTGGTACTGCTACCTATGGGCTCAATAATTGTGGTGTGGTGTGCATATAACTAATGACAGGAATTAATACTACATTCATTTGTTTTAAAAATATATCGTCGAGTATTCAGTGGAAATAATGTCTTTCAAAATTGAAAAATCTATCATGAGAAAAATGTTATAATTATCACAAAATACCCCTTATGATTTCAACTTGTATGCTTTTGAAGATCATGTCTCATCTCAAAATGTACCGCACGCTATTACACTTAAATTAAGAAAAATAAATATTAAAGTTAAATTAATACAATACAATCATTGATCCTCATGTATCCATCTTATTATATTACTCAAAATGTATCTAGGTATATGTTAAATTCAAAATCAGAAAAATCCTAAAACAAAATATACAAATGCGATACAAACTCAAATCCATCGCAATCCGGGAAAGCAGCTTAAAAATCTAATATTTTGCTAATTGGCATATTTTTGAAATAATTGTTTCAAGTATCCAATGAAAGATTATACTTCAAAATTTTATCCTATTATCTTTTCTTAAAATATGATTAGAAATATAACATAATTATTTCAAAATTGCTGCTTACTAGTTAAAAATCGAATATTGCTATTAAAATCGAAACAGTCTAAACGGGCGGGCGCAATACCTGGAGAGATGCAGGTTCGATTCCTGCGGGTTGCCTTACTTTTTTCAAAAAGATTTCTTCTATTGGTTATAATACATTTTTTCAGAAGTGTTTTCAAAATTGTGTATGTTCAAAATACTTAAAATATTACATTCTTAAATCTTGTGAATTATTCGTTGAATAAAAAAAATAATTTATTAAACAATATAAATAAGATTATTGAATTCAAATCTCAAGTTATAATCACAATATGCAATAATAATTGCTTGCTGGTATACGTAATATTATGTACTTATATATTTATATCACGTCCGGTCCGGTCCGGTCCTTCTATATAGCGTGGCGCGGATTTGATACGGGCCGTTGTGAGTTTATTTTGCATTCATACACAAAGCGTTTATTTCGTACTTGAAGCCACTCTCACTGTATAAAGGATTCTTCCTGAAGCAATTTATTACTTCTATCACAATGGCTTGACCTCTTGGAAGCTTATCTGACTTTAAAACATTCATATTACTTACTTGACAATGGACACAAAGGGAAAAATTATTATCCTAGACAACAAATGTTGCTTCCGTCTAACTAAGGTGCTACTTTCGAAGGCATAGAAAAATATATCCTATACAATACGTTAGGTATTATGACCAATTGGCATGCATGGTTCATAAAAATGATGTATGACCGTTGCTAACAAAACATGAAAAAAGTTCTGGGCTCATTTGAGTTGAGCGTACTTTGGTATCTTCGGACCTATCAATTACTAATAGTTGGGGTGAAGACGTTAAAACAAGAATGCCCATCAATAGCCCATCAAATTGTATCTCTCTATACGGCTAGGTATGAGTTACGCATGACTAAAATTGACATTCTAGAAGCTGGAAGGTAAACGAAAACCTAATTGACCTCGTACAAGATGGAGGGATAGTATAAAGTATTGGGTATCCTGTATTGATGAAAAGGAATCTACAGAATACAAAGGTGCCAGAAGATAAAATGCAGAAAAAACAATCAACTTTATTTATTAATTAAACTTTCTTCTTCCTTCTGTAGTGACTTTTGAGCAACAAAAGTAAGATATAATTATTATTATTTTATCTTCGCCTTCTTCTTAGTTAATTATATCTCTCTATTTCCTCCTGTATCATATTTGTTACTTCATATGAGGTGATAAAATACCTCAGTCATTCAAGTTTCTCCTTTCCTTACAATAAATAAGATTCCTTGGCATTTTACAATCGTTGTTTGGAGAACCTACTGTACGTATTATTTATTTCAATGATACCGTAAGAATTTTCAGGTAAACCAACATTTTGAAAATTTTTATTCCAAAGTAAAGTCCAACCTAATGTTATATCTATTGGAACCAATTCAAATTTTGAGTCTCATCATAACAAAAAAAAAACTGAAATTATTATAGTATATTTAATTAAAATTACGGGCCTGAAAAATCTTAAATTTTCATATTCCCATTCAGATTCAGATTTATTTTTGCATTTAAGATAAACTGGCTCTCAGGTATAGATTTTATAAATTTGTTAGTATAATTACTTATAATAATGTTGAAAATATCATATTTAAGTAAAAGGAACCACCATAATCTTAAAAAAAATATATGTGGAAAAAATATTTTTGTTTTATTTGAATGTAGGTATCTAAATTTGTATATACGCTGAAGATGAACACTGAACACGAATGCTGTGAGGAATATTAATGATAGTTCTTTTGTGACGTACAACCGTGTACTTAGTTTGTATTATTTTTTTGTTTGTATTTATATTCAGTTTATACTTGTCATTTACCACCCTCATGCTGTCTACAACATTCCGAAGCTCTACCGTACTGGTTGCAAATAAATCAGTACCATCGCCTGTCAAGTTATTAATTTATTACTAAGTATAATATATTATTTTAATTTCAATAAACGTCACTCGTAACTCTGCGGTCTTAAAGAGACCCCACCGCAAGACGTGTGTGAGGTTTCATGGCGCTGTTTATTGTGCGGTTTAACCGGTGGTTAATCTAGATTCCGCGAAAATATAGTACTTACCTAGAATTAGTTATTAGAGTTATTTATTAATATTGAAGCATTTTGAATTTTTCTTTGTAGATATCGCATCAGAGTTATTATTGAGGTAACGAGAAGGGGATTTTTCAGCATTAGTTAATTATCATTTATTAACTCTACTGATAGTATTTTCCCATCTACGTATGCAGGGCTTGCACTATTTAGGGGCTGCAAATTATGGAAAGTTACTATTTTTTTTATTAATAAATTTTGTAGATAATATTTCAATTCATCTGCGACGCTGAAAAGTGTTTCTAAATGTGTACATTATAATTTTAAATGAATTTTGTACTTTTATCTATTTTAGATACGCTGAATTTATTGAATTACATTTAACAAGTAATGTATAATCCATAACGACACGACGCAATTGCCTGTAAACGCCTAATCGGTCGGTTGACCACCAGACGTACCTTACCACGCTAATAACTCCTGCAGTGACACTCCAGCTTTACCCCGCTACATCTCTTTCTATACCGAGACAGTACACAATCTACACGTACTGCCTGTGCATGCTCACCCTCCGCCATCGCCTTTAGTTGCACCGATTGACCGTCATCATGGGTGGGAATTCGTAATGGGTTAATGGCAATTTCGAGACTAGACATAATAAAAGGTTGCATTTTTACTTCAAGACTGTACTTTGCCTATGTATGTTATTTCTTACTGCTTTACCTCTCTGCATCTTAATATAAATATCATTCTCGTACGGGATGGGATTCCCCAAGATTTTATAACATGGTTTCCGTCAAGAAAAAAAGGTTGGGTAACAGTTAATCTAAACTATATCACTTACTATCTATTAAGATATTTATATATTGATGTCTAGCAGAATTATTGTTTTTCATCTATTATTTAAGCTTTTTCTTAATAATTTTCTTATTTGCTGATTACTTGTACATACAATCTTTCTTATATTATTTTTATACATAGGTATTGCTAGAAATATGTTTTACTAATAAAATAAATAATATTAAAGATAACCCATTTCGATTGATTATAAAATATACTTCAAAACGAAACCAAATAATAGGTTGCCTTTAGTTCTTCCCACTGTAAACAGATGGCGAAAGGAAGTAGGAAGCCGCAGAGTATTAGAAACATCTATATAAATCAATGCACAACGATGAAAAAAAAACAATTTAAGAATTTTAATTATATATTTCGATTCAAACTGGGCACCATCGTTTGCAAGCGTGACGTGCTTACGACTACTCTAAATCTAAAAGATGTTATCTTAAAATACACTGAATGTAACTGAACATTATTTTAATAGAGGTATTATACTGGGTGGACAATATTTTTTCTCCTTTATACACAGGACTGTGAATAAATAATTACTATTGACTAACATTGACACTAACATGATGGCCGCGCGGCTGAAGAGTTGGCCGATAGTATCGTGGGTCTGGCAAGTATACAAATTGTTTTTCAGTTTGTGAATGAGTCAGAGTATGGACCTAATAGGTTGAACAAGTGACTGACTTCCATTTCCAGTAAAAAAACCTGTTAACGCAAACCTCCACTCTGTGGAGACCCATATGATCCTATTAGGATCGGACATGGTCAGAAAAAAAACATTACTAATAGACGGAGGACCTGAAGAATAAAATAGCCATTATGAAAATTACTGCAGAAAATCTTGTTTTCGGTTAGGTCTAATATAATATTTACTTACATGTTTAATTATAATACTTTTTAGAGACTACTTGGTAAGTATATATTGTTTTAAGTCAATGACAATAATTGGCACAAATAAAATACTCTCTTCAAACCTGCACGTGAGCTTTGCAAAAAATGGTTACAGCGACTTAGAAACTTGCATAGCTATCGAGTCATTGTTTTTTAAGGGGGTATTTAACCTCTCAGTCCCTTCTTTATATGCGTGGCTAAAGTACTAACACATAACCATTGTCATTGTACACTTTTCTTATAAAAGAGGCTTATTTTGTTCGGCCTATATTCATTTGTGAGGAAATTTCACAGTAATGAGGCATTTATAAACAGAGCAAAAATCTTCCATCTAGTAAGGGCAAGCAATTTTATCATATTGCATAATATATACAGGGTGATTGGTAGTTGTTAAATTACCTATCGGAGGTGATAGGAACATACTTTAAAGTTTTGTGAGAATATTTTATATTTATTTATGTTTAGTAGATTTTGCCATTCATCAAAATGTTGTTATTATTTATTGTATGTTATAAGTCGAGTCATGTACCCTGAAGGCAAGGGAACGGAAGGCAATTGATGCCTTTGATATGTGGTGTTGGCACCGAATGCTTCGTTTTTCTTGGACGGAACACAGGACCAGTCAATCATCCAGAGACTGCAGATAAAGGAACGGCTCTCGACAATATGTATGAGACGCATTTTGTAGTTTTTTTGAACATATTGTCCGGCGTGGACCGGACAACCTGGAGAGGCTGGCTGTTTTGAGTGGCCTCAAGGGAAGGCAAAGCAGAGGAAGAGCGTCTGCACGCTGGACCAACCAAGTGAAAGAGCTGACTGGGGGCACCATTAATTCCGCCCTGAGAGAAGCGGAAGATCGAGAAGGATGGAAAGTCTTAGTCGCTCAATGGATGGCAAAATTAAAAAGTGGTCACGATCCTCAACCATGTGTGTACGTATTTATCTTATTATTTTTTCTCCAAATATTGTCATAATAGTTAGCATTACACCAACGAAAGATATGTCTGCCTGGCACTACAACCTCTCTTGGATTCCTCCCGATCGAGGTTTGTCCAGTTTAGGATGCCTCGGCTCTTTAATCTAACTCAACACTAACCTTTCATCTTGTGCAAGGACTACCAGGTGTTTGTTTGACTTCCGGTTTCCTGAATGCCAATTATTTTGTCATGCGTATAAGATGACCCCATATTGATGAACTGTACGGTGCGCTGGCCTCGTATAAATCGTACAGCTTGTAATTCAACCTCCGTCTACACTATATTATTTATCACTAATGGGTCCACGCAGCACCAAACCCGATACTCTTTCCATGTGATTGGTCTTTCACCAGGTATACAAGACATATTATATTCTAACAACTGGTTTTATTAGAGTTTTTTATAAGATAGATTTTAAGTTTCGGTTTAATGCCTTGAAACGTAGTGCTTTCATTAGACTGAATCAACGTTATTTTGTATTCCAACTAAATAATTCTTTTAATTTAAAATTCTAGGTTAATAACACTGTTAATGGTAAACAATAAACCAGGCACACCAATCTGTTGACCGGAAAGCGCTATTGTGCGCACTGAAAGTATCAAAAAGTCTATTCGGCCGTCTGGACATAACCATATACCTACTTGATTTTATCCACGTTAACATTGTGTCCTAGTATGTTTTTCTCTAATTCCACAAATACTTTTCTGACAGTATTTTCGTTCCTACATATGATGAAAATGTCATCCGCATATGCTAATATTTGACGAGATTATATATTATTAATATGGCCTTATTGACGTTGATGTCATACTATTGAAAGCCAAAGTGGCCAGCAGATCTCATTGTCTGAGGCCTGTTAGTGATTTTTTCTAATCCTATGCTTCACTCGGCGAATCTAGTTAAGTTAAGTTAACTTTGAAGGAACTTCAAACTATACCATTACATTTCACAATGTCCGCTTGTTTATACGCTACCTACCATAAACTCCAAGAATAGGTAGGTGGTGGATAGAGTATACGTTTTTTTATTGTTTGTTTCTTTATTAATCACCACAACAGGCCGTGAAGCCCAATAATAGTGGTAAAACTCCCAGGCTTGAGGAATTTACATATTAGATTATCTAAATATATTTTGACCTCACCCGGGATCGAACCCAGAACTCCGGGATAGAAGGCCAGCGCCTTACGAACTGCACCACGAGAGCCGCCAAAACGTTTTATAACTTTGCACTTTTTACTACACTTATACGCCTCTTTGCCTGATTACCTCGCATAAAATTAAATCAAATGATATGTACTTGTATTAATAAATAAATTAATAGATACCTAAGTAATATAATATGTAAAAAAAATTAGAATATATTACAGCATCTTCATCCTAGAGCCGGATTGCAAAATTATAAAGCATAATTTATACTCTATCAATGTCAAACTCTTGACATTTTTCTAGGACCCGTCATAATTATGTTACACAATAATTGGTCGTTTACGTTACTGATCGTGAGTTTTGGAACCCACATCGATATTATACGAAACGACAGATCACTTTATTTAATTTAAACATAAAACAAAGAAAAAACCGTGAATGTAAAAATATATAAATATAAAATTAAACGCATTGCACATCACACGTAATTTATATATAAATACCTATTTATATATAAATTTTTATATAATTATATAACTGTCTTATTCTTCGCCATTATTGCGTGATAAGATTCAAACGAGGGCACTGCTACTACGTAGATAAGCGCATTACGTAGATCCTTGTTCACCCAAAGAGTTTGTATACGCGTTTAATAGGTAAAATTTATAATTGTATTTATCATTTTACTTTAATATCTACATAAGCACATACTTTCTTGTTATATTGGTTGTTATTTGCAATTAAGTCTTTTATATAATTTGTATTTATTATGTATTATGACGTATTGGCCAATCAATGTGATGCCATACAATGACATATTAAATGCCACAATACTCTTTTCTAAATAAATAAATAATTGCAATGTTGTTTCGGTCTTAGAGAAAAACAGTCAAAAATACTCATAGGAACATTTTGGTATATGTTATACATTAGAAATAAAATCTCATTTATACATTTTAGTCAAATAATAATAGTTTTGAGCGGACGGTAAATTTTGTGAAAATATTGCTAAAAACTTAGGTTAACTATCAGTCATCCTGTATATATTATAATTGTAGAATATATATGTGGTTTTTTTTTTGTTTTAATATAATTGTAATGAAGTCGGCGCTATTTCTCCAGATCTCCTATTCATTTTCTATAAGTTAATGAAACCGCGGCAATGAGAATAAAACAAAGAAAATGAATTTTAAAAAGCAGCTTCAAGTAATGACCACAGCCAGTCGTCGGATGCATACCCGCCCACAATAATATTATTCATATATTCATCTGGGAATCTTTTTTAATAATGGACTTCCATATTTCTCGCTGAAGGATCGTTGAGAAGGTAAATTAAAAAGTTGCCTGCCTTCATCAAAAGAGAAAAAGCTATTCATGTCTTATATTATATATAAGAGTATATTGTTTTTCTCTATTACCTGGTGATAAAGATAGTTTATCATTACCTACAGTTTTTTTTTTGATATTAAAATAATTATATCTTTCGATCTTTTCTCCTAAGAATTTTATCAACTGGTTTTAAATAGTCTAGGTCTGCAGTGACTTCCTTTGACAAAATGCCACCCCTAGACATCGCCAAAACGCCCCCCTCCCCATTTTATACAGTATTTTTATCATCTTATCATGATTCCAATATCTAATAAAATGTGTAAGATACATTACTTATACAATATATATCACTAAATCTAAATTATTCTCTACTTCAATAGACAATATTGCGAGTTTCCACGGTTTTAGATTCATTAATAATACACCTAACAACTTTGAAAACTCGCGAATGAGTGGCTAAAATATTTGGATAAATTAATTAGGTAAGTATGTACCTACCTACCTATAATTCGAAAATCTGGACGTGTCATTGCTGGTCATCAAGAACGTGGCGTTCAAGAACAACGAAAGTAATCTAGACATCGCGAACCCATAAAAAATTACAGACCTGTTAAACCTTTTATGTTAATTAATACATTTTGTTTCTAGCCAGTAAAGCTGATTTTTTTAAAGGAAAGATATTGCCATTATTACTAAGTTTAGGTACAGATTCCTATATATGCCTGATGATTCTCCTCGATTTGCCGCCCTTCGAGTAACTGCCGCCCCCAAGCGACGCTCAATCTGCCTACCCCCATGGGACGTCACTGTAGGTCTGTGATGGTAAACCAATGGCACGTGAGATGATTTTGCATGGCACGCGAATGTTTTATTTTGATGATCAAATAGGTTGGTACCTATATTAAAGTTTTACAAATAAATATAATATATACAATATTATAAAATTATGATATAGACATGCTTATTTTCTTTAGTTTATAATATCATCACTAATCGATGCCCAAACGAAAATGACGATATTCATACATAAATGTCAGATCGCATAAAAAATAGGAAAATACTTTTCAAGAATAAGCATTACGTGTAATGTAAATATATAATTTCATATGTCGGTCCTTTGGCTTTATAGGCTACCTAGGTTTCCACCACCATCAGTCATGTATGTATAGTCGTGGATATGTACGGCCGCCTTCCGTGACAATATAAACGTGTCTGAAAGAAGTGATTTTAAGTTCTCATTCCGTCCTGAGACGTAGCCGCACGAGACTGATGCTACAACCATACACCGTAGTACTTTAAGAAAGAAGTTAAGAAAGAAAAAAAATGGCTAAAAATATAGCCTATTGTCACATTAAAATCATCAGGCGGCGGGGGAAGCTTCGCCGCAAGCCTCTGATTTTGATCAATTTGGAATGCTTCAGATCCGCGAGAGAATTATTCAAAGAATAAAAGATATGCTTTAGGCTAGAAACACGGTGAACGATCGGATCTAAATAACTCAATTGTTATTTTTTAAGTTTTTCAATTGAATTCTTATTAGAATCTTTTTTTTCATTTTTTTCCTTATGAAAAACTACTCGGCACGTGAAACAGTCGAAAAATAATATTTGGGAAATTGTGGCATGCGTACGTAAAAAGGTTCGCCGTACTTTCAACATATAAAAATATAAGCAAATCATCCCTCTACGTAATACTTATATAAGTATTAAGACTTTTATCCCACTCGAAACGACATTCTCGTCCTGCTAGAAAACTGAACATAACAAGTATTATCAATATAATCCTTATAATATGTCGTCACATAAAAAAATGGTGTTATGTAGTGTAATTTACGGGTAACTTTTAATTGAATTAATTTATTCGCGTTGACAAAAATTTGCCCTAATTACGTGTTTTGCATTTAATATTTGAAGCGCCTAGTTTCAAATCCCCCTAAAACGGGGTTTGAAAATTTTTGAGTTAGATATGTATTTAGATGGATATTTTTGTTACCTATAATATGATGGCCAAAGATTGAACTTTAAAATGCCAAAAACCGTCAATACGTATGATAAAAAATTAGGGTAAATTTCAAAACCCGCTAAAATGGTTGGGTGTGCTTTTCAAATACCACCCCTAAAATGGAAAGCCAAAATACTCTTTAGAATGTAACGAATTAAAAATAAATACATAAAATTGAAAAGATCGAGTTTTTCTCATTTTTCTCAGAACTACCTAAAATCGTTTTAACGGTTTTTGAAACTAGGAGCTTCATTTATTATTAATTATTTAACTATGCAAAGAAATATATTAATTATTAGTTTCAGTTGTTTTAAGTAGGGCCCCGAAGAGAGATTTCAGTACTTTTTGATTGTAATATCTTGCAGTAATATATTTCAGAAACAGTTTTTCGTAACACGCAAAACACTTTAAAAGTCTTGGACTAAAGGAGATTTTAACACACCTATTTAGGTACACATATTAGGTACTAGTTCTAGTAATATATCGATACCTCCTACGTATACTATTGTAACTAACAAAATGACGTTTTTCACTTTTTTTTATTTTTCGTATCCATGTATGTATTACATATGATGCAATTTACAGAATTTCAAAATTCGTATTATAAGTGCGATTTTCAAGCATTGCATATTATTGTATCTCAAATTTCTTGAAATTTTTCCGACGTGAAGTATGGTAACGTATTTAGCAATACTATACGCGGGAAACGCGCGGAGATCTTGCCGCGCGGGTGTATTGTTACTGCTAATTACGATACTTCACTTCGGACGGGAGGTGACACACCGCTACCACTGTGAACTTTCGGTTATATTGTATTTTTGTATGGTTTGGTAAATATTAAATACCATAATAAAGAGATCTAGACAATTTCAATAAATATTGCGCAATATATCCGCCCCCTACAGGACTTAAGTGTCAAGAATACAAAAATTGATAGAAAATCTATGCGTGCACAAAAATGTGTGATTAGGCCAGATGGGAAAATTAATAGTACAGCGTATAATATTATAGAAACGGATAATAATAATAAAACAACAATGGACGAAATAAATTCTACCCAGGGAAACTGTGACTTTAGGATTCAAGGTAAGTTAATATTTTTATTTTTTTTCTCGCACGACAACAAAAAGTATCGTAAGTTATACTTACCATTGTCTACGTCGTTTCTTTACTTGTAACTATTATTGTATGTAATATTTACCATATTTTACGTCGGAAAAAACTGAAAAAAAATATTGTATCTATCACTTATAATAATTAACGTCGTGCTTATTTTAGTAAAATAAATTGTATGTAGTACTTATCATATTATACGGCGACATACAATTTTAGTTGCAACATTATACGCGTGAAAACTTCTATAAATTCATGTTTATTTAGTTGTTTTGCTTTTTACAGAGTCATCACTGCCTTCAAGTGCTGATTAAAATATGATAATGGAACTTTTCGACATTATTTGTGACGATGATGAGACTAGTGCAAGCGTTGCTGATACAAACAGACTACATTCTCTCGAAAAGATTAACAGTAAAAGTAATTGG
Source organism: Rhyacophila brunnea (assembly GCF_057557595.1). Classification (NCBI taxonomy): domain Eukaryota; kingdom Metazoa; phylum Arthropoda; class Insecta; order Trichoptera; family Rhyacophilidae; genus Rhyacophila; species Rhyacophila brunnea. The sequence continues at coordinate 32,135,440 of NW_028232752.1, forward strand.
ATATATTATAAAATATAGAGCTATTTTTGTGAAAAATCACCTCAAGAGGTACTGTTATCATAAACTATGAGATTTATAATGCTTTATAATCATTTTTTTTTTTTAAAAAACCTCAATTATAATGGTTAAGGTTTCGGGTGATCGAAATAAAAGTGGTAATATGTTGCTAAATTAGCGATAAATGAAAAGCAACGCAGAGTTTTTACTGAAACTCAGTCGCGGCGAAGTTTTACCATTAAATATCATCTGACGAAATATCAAAATGAAAATAACATGGAGCTGGTTAAGGTCTACAAAAAAAGTTTCTAGCTACATTCTCTATTTGTGACCAATTCGTATTCACAGCTTTGGACAAGGTGGATAATGAAACCGCCGTTTTAACACCTGATCAACGAAATCAACACAAAAATTGCAATGTTGTATTAACTGAAGATATGAATACCAGTGTTTCCGACCATGTTAAGTCCATCCAACCGGTCGAATCAGATTATGTTCGACAGCGATCAAGCAAACTTTACTTAGATGGCGACCTGAATTTTACTCATTTATTTAAACTATATAATGAATGGTATGAGCCCATAATATACACACATAAAGCTCAAACAGAAAGGCAGTATCAATTATTATTTATAATCAATGAAAATTTTAAATTGTGTTGTGTCACTATGTCCCTTAAAAGGACCAGTGTGACCAATGTCACATTTTCAAAAACTTACAAGTCCGAGTAGCATCCACGGAGCAACTCCCAGTTTATGGCAAGAACCTTGTTCGTCAGTTAAGATTATTTGATAAAAATTATGTTCAATCATTACACGGCAAAATTGTATCTGCGAATTTTGACTTCCAAAAAATTTTGAATGCCCTTCACGGAAATTTGAGTAAGTACATTTTATTATAAACGTAAATTATCAGTTTGAAATTTCACAGTTTTTCAATTAACACAAAAGGTAGCTACATGATACATATAGCAGGAAGCTGAAGGCAAACGAGGTGCAAATGAGGACTCAAGTTGCTTACTTATTGTGGTCTATAAGCAAAAGAATTCAGGTTTTGCTCTAACAATATAGGCCAGAACAGAAATCGCATTGTTTATGACTTTAACATGACTGTATTTGGTCCATAAATACAATGTTAATGTAAAGCACACATTTTTGGAAAGGGGACGTACGCAAAATGAAGAGGACTGCGTTCAAGCCCTGATTGAAAGATGTTCGACAAACAAACAAATTTTTGCACCTCCAGAATGGTACTGTTTAGTTGGATGGACAAAACAAGAAGAAAAACCTGAGGATGTGGTAGAGATCAATCACGTAGTATGTTTGATTTCAGAGCTCCATTAAATTATCATATATGGACTAATACAAATTAATGTAAATCACAATGATCCGTTTAAGATTAATAACAAGTGCGACTTGTCCAGCACTGTCTACTCGACCATGGTCGTGAAAAGTAACACATAGCACACGCAACGAGAAATTTCATTATTGGTAAAGGTTCTTTATTCACAAATATTGCCAATTCCAAAAGCTAAGACAGATGATTTACTGCATATGTGTAGCAATGGAATCATTCCTGAGCGTTATCTTGAGTTTTTCAGTAATTTTATACCTGTTAATACCTACCACTGAAATTCCACCAGCAGTTTCTGAGGAAGATTGATTTTATTATTTGTAAATACGAACACCTATAGCAAATTGTGTTTTTGTAGGATGAAAATAAAATCAGCTTAATAATTAATATGTCAGTGTAAAAAATCTCTTTTCGGTTGTATGTTTTAAATTGTGCATGCTTCTTTTTTCGCATCATATAATTGAAAATTAATTCCAAACTAAAAATATAGTTGCAGAATGATTTCTTTTTCAGTTTCACTTATATTTTAACCTGAAGTGCACCCTTCCACTTAATCACCCATTGTTATTCTCTTGTCTGATTTTCCTTTGATATTTGATATATTATTTAACCAAAAACGTTGGTTTTAAGTAATTGTAATTTTTGTTTTTTGCTTTTGATTTTATTTCAATATTTACATACTTCCCTGAATTGGATTTTTGATTGAAATAATTTCTTCTCTGTTTTTTTCTGTATGTTTAATTTTTATCATGTCATGAAAGTCTTAAATTTATTTAATGTTTTATTAAATAACAATAAAAGCAATTTTTTATAGAGTATTTTTTCCAACCTACCTTTCTGACGAACCATACCATAACTTTTAATTATTGTTATTACCGAATTATGATTTTAAATACGCAAAAAATCCTAGGTGAAGGATTGTATCTAACATATACAATATATTTCACCAAAACCATGACGACGTAAATTATGATAAGTATCACATACAACTAAATGCATGTAAGAGGTTCCGCCATAAACTATTGTATGTGATTTATACAATATTTGGATCAAATTCTTTTCCGCGCTATAATATTGTAACTGCATTTTCTGATTAACCACAGAAAATATTAGATATCCTTTAATGCAAAACAAATCTATTTATAATTTACAATTGACATCCCAAATTTGGTGCAAAACATTCAAAAGGTCGACTTACACCAAGCTTTTGTATCTTTAAACCGCTCTACTGTAAAGTTGCGATTTTGAAGTTACAATACTCTACGTAGGAGGTGTCGATATGTACACTTACAAAATCTATGGGCTAATACAGTTCAAAGGTGGGAAAAGGGATCAAGAGACCTAATATGAGGTGGTTGTATTGTGTAAATAAATATACATGATCCTAAAGATAAAGCCTGTGGAGGTTCTTCTGTTACCTACGCTCATATGCGTTGTCTGGGATTGAAAATAATAATATATTTTTACACAAATTATTTTGTTTATCTATTACATAAATTCCTAAAATAATAATTTCGAAGGTAAATTATTTAAGAAAATTTTAGCGAGTCGGGAATATTACGGCACATTTCACTCGTAACACTGCTACAATGGGACACCTTTTACGCACCTGAGGTTGACATCTGACAATAATTTCGCCACCTTTAATAATTATTTTCGAATTACCTTTTTACACAACGGTAACGTAACCAACTCATTCTATCTAGCCATTGCTTTACACGGGGTTAGATTAAAATGAAATAACTTAACGTCTTCCTAAAAGTTCACGAATACACTAAATATTCAAGTATTTTTTTTTATTATTTACTGATTCATTCCGATCCTAACAATAATAAATAAAAATATATTCTTCTATCCGAAACTGCGAGTGCCTTTTATTGGTTATCGATTATCATACCTTCATAGAAAATTATGCTTACAGTAATACATTTTAATTATTTTTCTTTATTTTAATGCAATGCAATTTAACAGTCATATCATCGTTATTTATATATTATATGTAAATATTTGGGGTGAAACTAATCTTATTTAATTATTCATTATATAACATTACCAAATAAATAAGCTGTTTCCTTCCTCAAAGCCAATGACACGCGTATAATTTAAGATACCACCGATCATTATCCACGCGCAATGCTGTGTAACTTTGGACTTCAAAGATTATCCAAAATACTTGCTTAGAAATAGTATACCACAATAAAATAGTAACCAACGATTTCCAAATTTTTCTGATTCTCATCAAATTAAGAGGAACGCTGCCTAGCTTAACAGTCTTTGTAGTTCATTCATTGGTTCTTGATATGTAATTTTATCAAAGCCTGAGTGCTTCTGTAATTGTTTCACTATTATCACTACATTGCTGTCATTATATATTATCATGGCATTTTGTAGTATTAAAAATATTGTCAGATTCGACCGGGGTATTTTGATGTTGTTAATATTGGAACTTTTTAAAATACACAAATATTTTGTTTATAATAATTATAACGCGAGTATCTATATTCAGATTTCAAAATGATTATTAATGGGCTATATCGATTACGTCAGTAATCAGATTAAGTGCTGAATTCGTTTAAGCAGGCGTAAAAACTTAAAAATATTGAAGAAAATCTCGAACCATATTATTATTATTATAAAGGCTGTGTTTCGAAAGCCAACATTGTAGTGTGACGTCATCCGCCTAAAAAGTCGTCAGGATGTCACTCGGAAAATCCGATCCATTAAACCTTCACTTAGTATGCCATGAAAATATAAGCCGTCTTGTGTGTTGTGCGATGTCAAACTTAACAATTTCAACGTCGTTTATGTTAACCAGAATCTACGAATGTATATCAAACATTTAATATTATTAATTAAACTACGTTGTTATTTAATGAATAAGTCACACAATATTTAAAAATGTAACATTTTTTGTTGTTGAATATATTATTATGTACGTAATTTGGTACACTTCAGAATTACCCATTAAAATTTAATATATGTATTCCACATACCTGGTGGTGAGTTTGAGTGCACGCTGTTTTATAAGTTTCTGAGATATATTTTTATATATTTATATTTATTATAGGCATATAACACTACAACAGGTCAAGAGGCCCAATGACAATAGTGTATTTAGTAATATAAGTGAAATAATCACAGATACATAGGCTTTGAGAAAATCACATACATATATTATTGTGACCTCACCAGGATTGAATCTGGAACTCCCTAATGAAAGTCCTGCGCCTTACGCACTGAACCACTACTTAATTCACCAGGTGTGCTTCCTTCTAACTTATAGGTTTATTTTATTTACTCATATTATTATTATTATTCTATTTTTATTAAAAGTATTGCTAACACATTTTTATATCACGTTTATTATAAAATTAATAAAATAAATTTATTAGGTTTTCGATTTGAATTTCAAAAATATATTTTTGAAAAAATATTGGTGCGGAGCGGATTCGGACCCGCATCCATTCGATGTTGGTCAACGTGGTTTACCAAGACAAAATTAACTAATGTATGCGACTGAAGTCTTTATCTCATATTTGCTAAACATACTTTAACGAACTTACTTAAACATAATTTTAATTTAGTTACATACAACAATTATAATGTTTGAGACTTTTACGGTTATTTGTTATTAATTGTAATAGATTTTTAGGTTTTTACCGTGTGTTCTTCCTCTTTGTTTCAACGACGTTTTAGGCTCGTTGCAGAGGCCATTCTCAAGAGATTAATCCAATATTGACAACTGATGCAGCACACTATCATACTATTTTACTCTGAACAACGTTTGCTCTCGGCTAATCGGATCGTTTTTAACTTACACAGTACACTTCATCAACTAGCCCGAAACGTCGAAGAAAGAAAGAGGAAGAACGTGCTGCAAAAACCCAAAAATCTATTACGTTAAATACAACATAGTTTTGTTATCCTAAAAAATAATTCTTTTATGCGAACGCCTTTTTTGTATTTCAGAATTTGTAATCCAAGCAAAGAGAATAAAAAATAACACCTGGGACACAAGGTAACCGTGGTATGTTGGCAGAATATGTAATACAGCCCAGCGGCTTAAATTATGGATATATAGATTATTGAAAACTATCATAACATTTGCATAGCAAGACATAATGTTATATTACTAGTTTGGTACTGAATTATTAAACGAAAAAAAATTCACATTCGTCCATTAAAACAACAGTATAAAAGTAGATTCAAACTGTCTACTAATTTATAGGTATTATGAATGTTTAAATAAACATATAAATCGTTTGATATGTCAGATATGGCTAATATCCCTTTAGTAAATGATAGTTACAACCAAATCGCTTAGTATTTATCGAGTTTTTTTCTCAAACTCCGTAGTACGGCTATTAAAATCCTTAATTTCTACGTAACTATAACAGTTACGGATTGGATGTATTTACCGATCTTATACAAAAACTCCAAAACACATACCTAATTACGTCAGTTGCAACATAGTGTATAACTACTTTCATAAAATATTTAAAAAGATTGATTGTTAGCCTTTGACTAAAACAATTATTGTGTACAACTGCTTGATACATATATTGATTGACATAATAATATGCATATGGAGTTATTATAACCGCGGATTCCAACATACTATCAAAAGTCGTGCATATAGCGTGAGCTGTGTGTCCTATAATATGTATTACCTATATACATACACCTGCGTAAAAAATGAAAAGGTAGACCTGCCTGATTGTATAATGAGTTGAATATGCTAAATCAACAGAATGCATATTACGCGCGAAGAGGAAAAGGACGAATTGAATCAACACAGGCAAATTAGTAAATTAAATTGAACACAAATAGAAAATAAATTTATTAATTTATTTGTTAACATTATAGATTACATTAATATTTACATGAATAATTAAAATAATATGTAAACAGGTAAAAAAAACCGTGAGTGAATGTTTAAATTAATATAAGTTTTATATTAATTAATATCTCCTCCGGTCCCCTGGATACATTAAGAGTACTCAACATAGTGACTGCATTACCTCTTTTGATTTATATGGTTATTTATAGTTTTGAACGGCACCCACCTGTTTTATTAGTCAAAGAAAAAAATAAGCCTAGTGATTTTAGACTTATTTCGCGTTCAAAAATAATCGTGCAGATATTTTTTATAGAGTTTTAAATATATAAAAAATGTAGGTACCTAGATGTTATAATTACAAACTTTTTATGAGAAATTGATGAGCACTTTAAAATAATAACAACGTAATATTTACAACAAAACCAATACTTATAACAAAATTATGTATGTTCGATAATTAGTATGTTACATTTTTAAATCTTGCGAATTATTCGTTGAATAAAAAAATAGTTAATCAAAAATTATTAGCAAGTTCGAGTAAGTTACAACAAAAAATCTTGGAGTGATGCGTGACGTCGGTTAGTAATTAAAGTAATACCTACTATGATTTAAAACACAAAAGCCGATCGCTAATAGTAGATCAATTTGGAAAACGCTTCAGAAAGTATTAAAAGCCATTAGTTAAAATTTGTTACAATTAAGTATGACGCCTTTAGCATAGTGGTTTATGTGCATGGGCGCGATACCCGAGAGATGCAGGTGCGATTTCTGTGGGGTGTCATCCTTTTTTCAAAAAGATTTTTTCTATTGGTTATAATATATTTTCTCAGAAGTCTTAAAGTGTCAAAATTATGCATGTTCAATAACAGCGTCCTTTTTCCAGACGCAGAATAAGCACCCGCATAATATTCAAAGACGAACATTATATCACTAATTCACTGTGGGTTCGGTTTAAAATAATTAAATATTTAATTCCGCTTAGACATTTTGACTGTAACTAAGATGTATTGTGTGATGTGAAATACATCCTAGGCTTCGGTCAACCAAAACCACAAACAATTCCTCGGTCTATTATTATATTCTAGAAACCCATATTATGATTTTCCACAAACTCATATATATTATTCAGGATGTATTCATATTTTGACAAACAGTAATACTTACCCATATACATACATACTATACGTATAATGCTTATAGTTATATTATATTCAGTATTATATTATAACTTCATTTTGGTAAATGAACAGAAAATTATACCGTTTAAATGGACGCAAAATAAAGTAAGGGGCAGTACTTATAATATCATCATCATCAGCCCGAATCTATCCATTGCTGGATGAAGGCCTCTCCAAGCTAATTCCACTTCTTTTGGTACTATGCGTTGCGTTGTCACGTACTTCCGCAGAACTTTATCATTTCATCGATCCAGCGGCCTCTAGGTCTACCTTGCGGACGTTTCGTACCTCTTGAATACTACTGGATGACTAAATTTTTCCAACGATTGTCCCTTCTTCGAGCTGTGTCCAGCCCATTTAAAAAAAATGTCATAATTAAGTATGACTCCTTTAGCAGTGTGGTCAATGTGCGTGGGCACGATACCCGAGAGATGCAGGTTCGATTCCTGCGGGGTGTCTCACTTTATTCAAAAAGATTTTTTCTCTTGGTTATAATATATTTTCTCAGATATGTTTTCAAAATTATTTATGTTCAATAATTAGAATGATACATTCTTAAATCTTGTGAATTATTCGTTGAATTAAAAAAATAGTTATTTAAAAAATACACACATTATTTTGAAATGTATGTTTGGAGTTCAGAGTGTGTATCTAATAGGTTGAGAAAGTGGCTAACGTCCATTGTTCGTAAAAACAAAAATCTGTGAATATAAACCTCCACCCCGTGGAGGCCCATATTATTCTTAGGATCGGATATGGTTTAAAAATATATATTCAACACTTATATATACTATACGTAAGCGTTAAGAATGTAGGTAGCACAATGTTTACTTAAAAATACAAAACAACAAAAGTATTAAAAATTATTAAAAACAACAATGAACCAAGTGGGATTGGAAGACACATATTTTTCTTGCTGGGCAACAGCTTTATCTTTTAAACTACCATCAAGGAGCTCTAGGTTCGATTCCCAGTGAGGTCAAAATATATTTACATAATCTACTATGTAAATTCTGAAGAGTAAAAAGTTTTACCTTTATTATTAGGCTTTACGGCCTGTTGTGGTGTTTAATAAAGAAACAAAATAAAAATATAAATACTTACGAAATTGAGTATGTTTATATTTAAAAGTTAGTAGAATGATTTTTGAGAGTTATTGTGAAAAATAAACCGGAACAAAATTATATGGGAGACGCTTGCATGTAGGGAGAACTTCATCAAAAAATCATTACCGTCATCATGTTGGAAGCAACAAAGATTTAGTAGATATTTAGTGTTTTCAAAATCAACGGCCGTATTTTCGAGTACCTATGTATTTTGTTAAATGTTTTTCTTGGGCTCTTTCTAATCGAATTTTTTGCTAAAGCAACCTCTACAATGTTTAAACTTCGTAAATATTCTATCCAATTACCCTTCCCATTCTTTTCAGATACAAGCAGTACAAACTAAATAAAAGGGCACTAGCTTCTTATGAAATTAGGGTGTGCATCCATTATAGCTTCCAGGAATGGAATGTTTCAATTACCTTATTACATTATCTGTAACGCACGAGAGAAAACATATAAAATTGTATAAGAGAGAGCGAGAGACACTAAACAAACACGTATAAACGCAAATTCTAAATTTGAGAAATCGAATTATTTTAATCGGTCGTGAACGAAAACAAATGATACTCTCATAATAGTTTGACATATTATGCTTACCGTGCGGTATATTGAGTAATTAGAGTATCAAAAAATTGGGTGTTATCCAAGAGATTTAACGGTATTTATAATATGGATAGGGTGCTGTAACCTATCGTAACCTTGAGTTTCATACACAATCATTAAAAAAATAGAAACATTATGGATGAGGAAAAACCATCAGCTAAGCGTCGCGTCGCTTGATAAATGAACGAGTTAAACGATGGCGTGCTCGGCAAAGTCAGGAGACTTTAGAAAGACTTCGCCAGGCTGATCCAGCTGCTCAAAACAGTCTGAATCACCAGAATAAAGATAGTAAGACAGAGCATACAAGTAATCGTATGACAGAGATATTGTGATATAGAGAAAACGTATGAAAATATTGACAGGTGGTACTGCCACCTGGTAATATTTACTAGTATTTAATATTTAGAATAACATGAAATTTTGACTCTTATTACACATATTAACCGTATAAGTATGTGACACTACAAAGATGTGACGAATGTACGATGTATGTATTGTATACATGGCCCCCATAAGGGGGGGGGGGGCTGACAGGGCTCCAGTCTGGGGGTCTGGCGTGGCGGCTCAAACAGTTGTGAGATAAACACACACCAGAAATGTGTTATATTATTTTAAAAAATCGCCTGCGGCGCTATACTGCTTCATCAAAGTTAACTTAGTTGTGCAATACAATTTGATGTGATATGATGATTGATATAAGTAACCACATGATAATTCACGTGTATCATTTTATATTACAATTATTTTTAGTGTTACCAGAATAATAAAAATCGTTATTTATCCAATATCGAAGGCGAATGCTACTTGGCTACCACAAGAGGGGGTCGCGACTCGCGACCAATGGTTCATAATATGATACCGACAGATAATAATTATGATATGAGTGATGACAAATCAATAATTCAAGGGGATTTATTTAAAATATAGAAAATCGCTTAAATACACGGAATACCATTTGGGGAACACTACTGTAGAACATCACATTGCCCTTAACCTTGGCGATAGGTAGGGGGGCTGCCAAAATGCTGGCCTAGGGGCAGCGTTGCAATTGATGTAAAAGAGAAAACCAATCTTGCATTTTTTCTAATTGCTCATCCCTATACCTATTTTGTGATTAGGTATATTTGCAACGTGACAACTCCCAGTCAAATTTGTAAGAGAACCAATATTCGTTATGCAGCGGTTTACAATATGAAAGCGTGGTATCTAAATACAATAGATTTCCACAAAGCTTTCAGAGTCAGTACCGTTAAAGTAATGGTGCGGTTGTGATTAATAATTATTGTTGTGTTTTAAGAATTTACCTTGTGATGGTTACCCTATATTTGGTCTTAAGTACTTGCTAAGATAAGGAAAAACTGCGTGACTTGAATGGAAAGATCCAAATTTCCAAACATCGCACAGTGAACTCCCGTTGTACCTTTTGTGAAATTGTACTAAATATTAACTTAAATTGCGCGGGATCAAATAAAAATTCTTACATTTATTTATCTACCGCATTTTAAAATCAATTAAAGAGAAGAAAAAGAAAACAAATGGCTATCTAAAAACGTTGTTTTGCGACAGAAAAACTGTGTACCAAAAATAATAATCACATATGAAACTAATGAATATTATATATTTATCACTGGCAAAGGGTGGAGGTAGGCTGTTAAGATCCGACATAAATACTGCACAGTAAACTTTGTCAGTCATACGTTTGTGTTTTCATTGAACTAACTAATATGCAGATAGTTTTGGTTAATTCTTAAAAAATATTTTAAACCAAGAAAAATTTTAAAATATCTAAAATTATGCCATTAAATTATACATAGTTTTAGATATTTTATAGATGGAAGAATATTTTTAATCACTTGTGGTTTTTAAAAAACTAACTAACACCAACTGTAATAATAATATTATGTATTTAATTCAACAAAAACAAATAAGTATGACCGAAAAAGTGTGCATTATTTTTGTCGGATCGCCCATATTTCACATAAACTATGATGGTTTGGTTTAGGCATGGTTTAATTGATTTTTAAAAACTAACCAACACTATCTTTACATCGTAGTCTTAATTCAATGGAAACAAATACATATGGCTGACAAAGTTTAGTGTGCAATATTTATGTCGGATCTTAACAGCCTACCTCCACCCTTCGCTACTGATATAATATACTTATATGTCATATGGCGATAGTAAGGAAAATGGCCGACAATAATAAATTCGCTGCCTAGGCAACGGAACAATTCTAAACTATAATATTATACTGTATAATCGTCACGATTGCTGTACCCTTGATTGGTGTAAAGGTAGTGTGTTCGGCTGATAACCGAACAATCGGTGGTTCGAATCCAATCGAGTGCGTTTTTTTTCGTGTGAAAAAAAATTATGTGTTACATGTCACACGCCAAAAATACACTCTGATCTGATTTCCCAAATGCGCCAAAAGAAGTAACTTCAAAAAATCATCAAGAAACAAAATTACAGAATTAGTCATATATTACGAGTAGGTTACAGTCGAACCAGCAAGGCATCAATCCACGCAATAGCTGCCGGTATGACATGCTGTATGGATGACACTTCTTTGAGAAAAGCATATAATTATATGTTTCATGACTTATGGTACTACATGGTCTGAATCTCAGCACACTTGCTAAAAGGGGACTTTTTCAATCCCCACTTTGATATAAGAATACCTAGAGTGGTCACACCTGATTTGGTTCAGACACATGCTATATTTGCGTGGAACCATAAATCTAAAAAGCTCGCCCAGTGTAACCACAATTAGATGGGATTTCTTCTAACTCCTTTCTTGTACTTGGAAAGTCTCTTAAAAGAAACTTGTCCTCTCTTGGAAAGCATTCCTTGAGCGAAGACGCTTCGTTAATGGTAACGGTATGCCAGCATAGAGCGGGAGTTTTTCGTTATTTAAATTTTTATTGTTTTAGCTTTGTTTTTTGTATCTTATATAATATCATTAAATTAATTTATTTCTGTTAAGTCTCCGTGCTTTTCTCTCCTAGTGCACTTTTTATTAAATTAAGTCTTTCAGTAAACTAAGTCAAAGCTTACTTGAGAGCGTGGCGATCTCAGTCTTGGGTATCTGCTTCTGAGACATTCCCAGGCATAAAAAAACTGCTAATGCTACACATCCAAACGTAGGGCCTCGTGATACGCTCGATTAAGACCGAGTGTGATGCGGGGCGGGTTGGTTTGGAGGGGTCTAAGTTTGTGTTGTTTAAATTTTTCATATTATTATACTCTTTCAATATGGTCACGTTTCGCTTTATTTTTGATGTTAGTACTAAATTGGCATATTGGAAATTTCTAAAAAAAATTATCCTTAAAAAAAATGACAATTTTACTATTGAAATAAAGAATAAAAATAAAGATACGCTTGACATATTTTTGTATGAAAGGTTAAGTACATACCTTCGTCAAAATTCGGCTGAGTTCACAAAATGTATCTCGAAACAAAACGGGCGCTGAGAGGTATTTTATAAAATCTATTTTGAGTTTATTTCTTTCAATTTTAGCCATTTCATCATAACGCTAAATTCGTGTTTTATACGGTGTCCATAAAAAAATCCGTGACAGTATAATAAATATTGGATTGGAATATTGGATATTGGGACTCATCTAATAATAAAATTGAAGTTATTATCTGTGATTTCGAAATATTTGCCGTTTGTTCAACGTTTTGACTATTCCCATGGTATCTTATTTCTAAATATAGTTTTGTCTCTCTGTCTGCATAATTGTTTTATTATATTCAATTACTAAAACTACTTGACCAATATTGATGAAACTAATACAACTAAACTTATAGTTACACTTAATAAAAATTTATACTCAATTTAGATTCCATCTCGACAGTTCTGAAGTTAAGATAAAGCAACATACTGGCAACAATTCATCACGAGTACGCAAAATAATCGGATAGTAGCGGTGGAGTGGCTAGGTGCGATGTGGTTGGAGGGGCACCCGTCTAGATCTATATATATATTATATATATCGTTGATTTCAAACAAAATAGTTGAATCAATTTATTTTTTCATTCCGTACCTATATCTGACTTGCTCAAGTATTTCACGCGGATGAAGTCACAGTAATTGCTAGTTTTGAAAACAAAACTATACACGGTATTTCCCTGCATATGTTTGTCATATGACAGCTGGCAGTCGGAGGCAATATTATCAATAAATATAATCTACAATGTTATTCAAACGATTCATTATTATTACTTAACATCGTAAGCTCTTGCATCAGAGCATATTGAAAATACAAGGTCACGCTATTTCCTTTTGTCATATGACGGCGAGTAATCAATAGCACTTTATCAACCAAATACGTTATATATAAATTACAAGTCAACATAAGACACAATATAATATTAAAATACTTACACTGATTAGTTTTAAAACGATCAGGATTATTGTGATATTCCTAATTAATAGTCTGTCGATATTGTTTTATTAAAGCAGACAAAACTGGTCTTGATCAATATTAAACTATTTGGAATAATTAAGTGTAATAAATTATTGCGTCTTATTTTCATTGCTATTGCATGTTGTAACCAATAATAAAATGAATACTATTAAAGTGATTAATATTTAAATACTACAATATACTGGACCATGTACCTTATTCGTTCTACCAGTATGTACTCGTAACTACAGTCGTTAGAAAGCTGGGCAAAGAAAGCTTTCCTTGTTGAGTCGTTGGCACCAACGAACGGCGCGTTATGTAAACGCCTCCGTTATTCGTTTCCTATAACGACCGTTAGAACTTCTACGGGAAATCATTCTAGCTACGCTTCACGTCGATGTTTGGCAAATCGTGCCATTGAATGTTGTATACCACTCTTTGAGAGCCTATATTGCCTTTTAAAATTGGGAAATTGGCATTTTTTCAAATATACGATATATGCGTAGGTGGTATGTATGATTATATTATATATTGTGAATATTCTCGTAGTTGATTTTTATATTAAATGTTCTATACCTTGGCAAATAACAGAGTTAAAATAGGAATATAATATATTTAGAAATATCAATTTCGTAAAACATTTCTTGATTCAATGACAACGTATAAAAAACCTATCTATGTTTTATACATCAAAAAAATCATCCAAATGCTTTGTTTAAAGGCGTCATTCACTCCAGGTGTAGCATAAGTCTATTAAAAGAATTGACACATCGCGGATTGTGAACTACATGTGGCTTTTTGGTTTGTCTCTACAGATGCTGTTGATAATTACAATATTAACACGCAATTTCTGTACTTAACGAGAAAAGTTACTGAGCTCTATATATGTCTCGGTACCTAATGAAAATCTCGAAAAAGAAAAATTCACTTAAAAGCTACTATACAAGATAATACATTGAGTGCAGACACAGTGATTTTTGACATATTGGTAATATTTTGCTGGTAGAGTATACGTTTTTGCACTTTTTACTACACTGATACTACACCTCTTTGCCTGATTACCTTGCATAAAATTAGATCAAATTATATTCACTTGTATTAATATATTATGTAGGAATAAGAAAATAAATAGATAATAGAATAATATTACATCATTTTCAGCCCCGAGTCGATGTGCAATGTTATAAAGAAGCAACTCTACTATTAATTTATCCTGATAATCATTTCTAAAATGTTCCCCTCCTCCGTATTAAAAAAAATATGCCTCTTTAAAAAAGTCTAAATCGTTTTGCTACCCATATTTTGTTTTTCTGTGCCAAAAGTTTGCCCACGCCTGGTTTATTATAGTACCAACAAACGGTAATAATTTATTCGAAAAGAGGAAGAATTTTTATATAAAAAAGTTCACGACAAACTTTGCTTCAGTGAAACAAGTTTGCGTTACAATAATGAGAAATTTAACCCTTCAGCGCAACGTGAAAATGGAACAAACTCATTTTGGCGGAAAGTACACAGCAGTTGGTAGTGTATACAGATAGACAATGAGACATTTCGCTCGAGAAATTATTTTAGATCTTGAGTCAACAAGAAAGATGTGGATTCAGGGGTCAAATAACTCTCGTCTCGAGTTTAACTCGCAGAATGAGATACTAACGAAATTTATACAATATGTATATGCACATATTATATTACAACGCATGAGATAGTCACATACGTACATAATAATATAATCGCTTTTACGAGTTACGTACGCATTTCACTTGTAAAGGATACTTTTGTTGATTGTCTGACACTTTTACTTAGATTTCAATTACTAATGAAATGATCAAATGCAAAGATCATCATCATCATTAGCCAGAATCGATCCACTGCTAAAATAATGCCTCCCTTAATTCCTACACCTTTCGATCCCTAGAACTTATTGAGTAAGTCTATCCAGTGGGTTTTGGTCTCTGTGGTGTTTTAGTGCCCTTTAATACGTTGGACGCCGAAGACGCACCTGGCGCATAATAACCAGGCGGCCGATCGATGTAATTAACGTGCATTTTAAAAGTGGTAATTAAAAAATCATTATCTAGTCAGCAGCGAATGAGTAAGTACAACTGTATGACGAAATTTGAGTGATACGTCCAGCCCATTACCATTACATGTACTTGGTAACCTCTTTACCCATTAGTTTATTTTGAGTTCTTCCTGCGTTATATCGACATGTACCTTTCCATGCCACATTGCACTACTCGTAGTTTTTGGATTTATATTAATGGTCTATGCACACAATGGTTAAACACTACACTTAAGATACAATAGGGAGAGGGGTTACTTTTAAAGACACTATTCAGGCACAAATGAGCTCCATGCTAGTTTCTGAGAGCAATCTTGTCATAAATATATTTAAAAAATTATTACAACCTATCTTTTGAAACCTTTTCAGTATTTTATGTTTAGAATTCTTGATTTAAAAATGATAATATATCATATCAATCGCCGATGAATTTTTATACATAGCTCAGCTCAACTTATCTTTTCCTAGTTTCCCAGTATAGAGTCACATTTTAACCAAATATGAACTATAGGAATGCCTCAAATTTCATCTATCTAGCAACTTTATGCCATATGCATAAATCGTCTCTGTTCTGGCAGAACACACTATTTGGAGAATACTAGTTTTGAGTAATTTGACTTTGAAGTTATTAAAATGTTTGAAATGGTCTATCATGTGAGTTTATTAAGTGATCGTAAAAAGGATGACTTTAAAATAAAGACTGTTTATTTATTAAGAAGGTTTCCAGACGGTAATGTTTGAAATAGGGAACATTTTGGTATAACTATCTCAATATGTATTTTTTTCGAATTAGTGTCTTCTGCCAGAACAGTGACGAAATTCTTGATAATTAAATATTGGTCTATATTGACAGATAGTATCTTATGAGCGAATTTTTATATTTGTTTTCACGTGTATGCAATAATAAAATTGAAAAATATTTGCGTTCGGTTAATGTAATTTTATTTATATTCTCAGATTCGATATAGTCGTTATAAAATTCTATGTTGACAAAAAATGTTATAAAATACAATTTACAGAAAAATATTCACTCATTCAGGACTTGTAT
Source organism: Rhyacophila brunnea (assembly GCF_057557595.1). Taxonomy (NCBI): domain Eukaryota; kingdom Metazoa; phylum Arthropoda; class Insecta; order Trichoptera; family Rhyacophilidae; genus Rhyacophila; species Rhyacophila brunnea. Next base: position 32,152,041 of record NW_028232752.1, read on the forward strand.
TTATGTAGGGGAGCAAGGGGGAATTGGAGCCTACTAAGGAAATTGTTGAAAAAAAGTAACAAAATGTTCTAATCGTTTATTATTAAGACTTGAAATGAGTCCTTTGGTTACATAGTAATAATATTACTGCAATTTCCACTCAAAAATTCTATAACTAAGGTACAAAAAAAACGTTTTCCCAAAAAATACATTTGGCTCCAATTACCCCACATGTAGGGTAATGAGAGCCAAAAATTTACCAAATATGTAATGGGAGCTTCATATTTTAATATGCTTACAAACACTTATACACATTATAACAGACATAGGCACAATAAAATGTTAAATATTTACTAATGTAATTCAACAAAAATGTGCTTTAGTACTAAAAATATCAAAAGAATCAATACGTCATGTTATGGAACTAAGCAAAAAACACAAATATAATCTTTCTAGTTTTGGAGGGCATTTTCCAACGAAGTCACCGTCCAACCAACCTTGAAAGTCGTCAGCTTTCTATTTCTGGGCATATGGAACAATTAAAATTTTGTCTACTAGTAAAAGAGGTGTGAAATTTATATAGGGGTAATGGGAGCCACCTAGGCTCCAATTACCCGAATGTCAACCACTTTGAAGGTTGATAAATAACGTAACCAAACCATTTTATACCTTGATTCTGAAACTACTAAACAAAAATACATGTATCTGGCTATACAATGGACACAAAATATGATGAAATAAGTAAAATTTTAAGTAATTTCGTTGATGTTTATGTATTGTAAATTGATATAAGCACCTAGCCCAAAACACACTTCCACTCGCCACGTGCGTGCACGTGCCACTAAGCAGCCGACAGCGATCGACGGGCTTAGCCTACGATTGACGAAGATGTTTTGGTTATTTCCGAGTCATTTTAGTGTTAGATGGTACCTGTTTTGCTGTCGCTCCCACTACCCGCAAGCTCCCATTACCCCTTGCTCCCCTACGTTATGTATTTATGTATGTTAGTACTACCTACTAAAGAATAATATTGTTTTCGTAGATGCTAATCCAAAAGCTTATTCCGGGAAATGGGATAAACATAGAAATGATTGAAGATTTTTGAATGTAGGAAACGTGTGTTAAGCCTTTGACAGAGTTTTCTGAAAAGCTGCTTTGCTTGAAAATAATGAAAATGCGCATTTTTACACTGACGCTTGTTGAACGAAGTTAGAAATTATATTGTGTTTGTACTATGTTGTCTGCATGTTTCTGTCATAATAATATGTTAAGGCGTGCAAGGAAATATTCTATACGTGCATATATAATATATATGTTTAAATATTCTATACTATATTATATACGTTTATATATATATATATATATTTATATATATATTATTATTATTAGGTGAGCTTATTTGTGGATTTGTTATATTTAAAAACAATATTATTATAAAAATTAAATAAAAGTAGGTATCATGTAATAATATTGAATAATAATTATTTAACGCCTTTAAACACTGATATCATAGATATATCTCATTAGTTAACTCCATTAATTCCCAATACGTGACCATTGTTCCCAGAATGGACGATTTTACACCTCTTAAGTGTAGTATTTTTATTGTTTATAATTAATAATGATCTATTATTAGGTTTTGAACACTTCAACTATTCATAATTTGTTTGTTATATATTTATTTTTTTATTGTGAACCTTGACTTTATAGGTAGGTAATAAAGTTTTTACCTAGTTTATTGTATTGCTTTGTTATATAAGTTATATAGAAAGGCGAAACCCAGGTCGCAAAAACGACTCAAATCGAATAGTATACAATTTAAATCCATTAGAATTTAAATTCAAATTTCATCAAGTACCTTCAGTCGATAGTATTTATAAAATAAATTATATTTATTACATTATAAATAAATTATATTATATTATTTTCTTAGAAATGTTGCACTAAGTACTCAAGTGGCTCCCAGTTAAATTATGATTGGTGCTTAATTAAAAGCCTACATCACCAATCTTAACGAAATTTGAAAAACACTTTAATCTCATGACTATTAAGTCAATTTCATCATAATCGATCCTCAAAGACGTAGACATTTTCAGTGACGTGTTATGTATTTTGTATTCGAAATTATATTTTTCAGTATAAAATTGTACATGATTTTTTTATTATTATAGAATTCTCTTCTTCTCTCCTGTGAGGGTAATATTAGTTATAATGTTAATCTCATGTTGTAAACGTCATGAATTTAGATTTGTTATGTCCACAATATTTTGTGTTGTTCAATAAATAAATAAATAATTAGGTAGGGTACAGGTGGATAAATTGGTAAATCACAATGACCGGTATCGCATAGATGCTGGTTTGAATCTCACCCAGCACTATCTGTTTTTCTATATTTGTTTAATATGTATGTTTCTGAGATGTTCGGAATTACATATTTGAGACCGTCGGTTCAAGTGTATTTAGAACTGAAAATAGAATATTGTCTTTCTACCTATATACAATATGCTCGTAAACAATTAGAAAAAAGCAAATATCGAAATAAAATGTCCATAAAACGTCATTCAAATTATTATTAAACAATCATGTTAAAAGTTCGGCATAAAAAATACTGAAAATATTTAACTAATAAACGTAGTCGGATTTTATGAATACATACCAAATCCGACAAATATTGGGATCTATATACTGTGATGCCTATTAATGTAATATATAAAATTTCAATATACGTGTCAAATGTTATCATTTAAAAAATAAAATTACTTTATACCTCCATGAAATAAACAAACACTTAATAACATTTACTCGGTACCACATATTATGCAACTATGCAGACACCAAAATTTCTTACTAAACTTCTATTAATTCGTATTATGTAATACATTCATTGCGGCCTTCATTCCACTCGTTGCAATGTTTTCATCTCTTATCAACACTGACCTCTACTAAAAAATGCGCATGCGTCACGAAAATCAGCTGTAGGCCGGAAAATTCCTATAAATACAACACCTTAAGTATTTCAAAATACCTTGCCACTTGGATCATGAATTGTCTAAAGATTTAATTAGAGATAATAAATAACATTTACAGGTAAATACTGTTTATTTGATAAGACTTATATTTTATTTTTTATATTGAATTTTTGTATTTTTGCTAAAAGCTCACGAAAGCTCGTGAAAGCTTTCAGCGCATGTGCGAGAACGTGTATAGGAAAATGCATGAATGTGAACATCACGCAGGCTGCCATTCGGTAAAGTACAGCCTTCGGAAAAGCTTGTGTTTTGGTTGCTTATTTAAAATATTTCTCGGTGTTATTGTTTTTTGACAACTGAACATCAGTTCATATAATCGTTTAACAGTGCAATTTCCCTGTTACGGGTATAAAGATTTTATTTTAACGCCATGTCGTAATGTAAGTGTGTTAAATTTTATGGTGTCAATACCATTAAAGGCTGTCTTTTAATATGGGTCATGCGGCTAAATTTGTATGAATACTTATGTTATGTCAGGTTACAGAGAGATTGTCGGCGATCAAATTGATGTAATCTAAGCATGTTTTATTCAAAGCTGTCAGCAGAATATGATTTCTATAAATGATTTCGTAGTAGATAGAGTTTTCATCGTATTACCTTATATTACTTTTCTTCATATTCAGAGTCAATAAAAGTTATTTTATGAGCGTATTTCATGTTTATCTTTCATACTCTTTTCAAATATATTATACGTAGTCAAATAAATAAGAAATATATAATTTGATTCATTAAAAATAATATATAGTAATTTAAATTTATAACTTAGTAAAATATTTGTTTTAAAAGATATTTTTTTTGTAGTAGATAGGCACTCAATAAAGTTTGATGTATGAATGAAAATTTTATATGACAAGCAACTTAAAGTATATGTTGGACTTAGTTAATCTTATTACAGTATGATTAAACACAACACTTGAAACTTTCCAATGCCTGGAAAATTCTTTAATTCATAATAATAGTGTAGTTTTGAAAATCTATTAATATACTAATTTACTATAATATCAATAGTAAGAAACTTTGATTTATGTATGTTGTATTAATTATGATAAGAAGATATACATATAATATAAATAACCCGAAAGACAACAGATACATAAGTCACTAGTACTGATTACTATATTGAAATACAAAAAAAATATATAAATTAGAATTTATTTCTTTATAATAGAGTTATATATTAATTATATTATTGAGATGACAGCATACTGAAGTTATTTTTTTGTTTTTTTTTGTTTTAGTTTGTTTTCGTATTAAACTCAAAACCGGTAATTTAAAGTGTGTAAAATATGAAGACATGATTATTCGTGATAAAACTTTCTACAAAAATCAAAACACTTCTCAAGATGGTTCAGAATTTTTATTGAATAAGGTAAGTGATTTAATTTCTTATAATACTGCAACTTGTAAAATGAATTACATTGTAATGTACTGATTTTGATATTTTCCAAAAAGATATTATATTATCTATAATTGGCCAATACATAAAAACTAGAAATGGTCAAATATTTGTACGAGACTCCCAATACGCTCGCTGCTGTTTGATTGTATAATAAACAAAGTTTTTCTTTGTATTTTGCTAGAAAAACAGTCTCTTTGGGCGCATTATATTACGTAAACAATAACCATGTTCTCATGTTTGCATAGTTATTATTTACCGGTACAATGTAAACCAAATCAAATAAACCACCGACATAGTAGTTTTGGAATATATGTATATATTAATAGTATTTTGCAGTAAAAATACAGTACGAATGTTATTTTATATATTCAATCCAGCTCTAAAAAAATATAAATTGAAAAACTGCTGTTGATGTGCATTTTAGATTTCAAAACATACAATATTTGTACATAGTATATTTTTTTAACATATATTTTTACCGATGAATGAAATAATAATTATTATTTTAATGTTAATGTTACATTTTTCATATTGTTCTCAATTAATTAAAACAAGATAAAAAATGGGAATATAACATATACATATTTACCTATAAAACATGAGGAAAATTCACGGGAAAGTGTAATAGCATGTGTCACATAATACATGATCTATAAAATGATGATAGATTTTCTTTTTTTCAAGTATGTGAATAGCTTGATTTATCATACGTACGTAGTGATGTGCTAATTACTATCGAGTGTTCGTAATAGCAGAAATTATTTTATGAATTATTATAAAAAAAAATACATCGATAATGTTGAATGTATATTATTGACAATAAAATGTAAATCCTAATTTTCATCGATGAATTGAGCAATTTTAATCTTTGACGATGTCATAATTATAGTGAGTTTACATAATATATACATTTAAAGTTAAAATAATATAGCTTTTACTACTTTTTACCTCATATATCGTAACACTACTTGTCGATTCAACGCGCAGATATTTTTCTTGACGTAGCGTAGATGTTTACTGGTGAGTTTATTTAAAAACTGGTATATAATATTTATTTTTATAAATCATTAATTTTATTATTTTTATGGTGGACGAAATAGTAAGAAAATTCTATGAATTTGTACAAATTATCAAAAATTACATAAATAATTTTAGATGTTTATATTTTAAAATATTTACAGATGGTTTGACCTTACTGAATTTCTAAAATAATATTAACGAATTTCTAAAATTATTTATTGAGACTCAAGTCGTATAATATGTAATAGGCAAGTTCAAGTCATCAATATTAATTTTGGCTATTACAGGGTCGTTCGTGTTAATTAAAGTGTTAAAACAGTTTTTCTATTCATCACTTCAAATGATGTTTTTCCTTCATATTCTGTTTTAATTTTTAATAAAGGTTGACTAAATAGCTAACAACTACTCCTATTTAATTGTGTTACCTTCTTGATTAAGAGCTTTAAATTATCTTAATAACAATATTATTGTATTACCCTTTGATTGTTATTTATTAATAAACTGCAAAATTGAGTGCTTCTAATTACAGTATATTAAATTAAATTTTCTTTGTGAATTCTAAATATATTTCGCTATTAAGTTTTCTATTTTCATGAGTATTGACCGATACTCGTCATTCGCAAACCATTTAGACATTTGCTTAATCAATCAAGGAAACTTGTAATGGCGCCGTATCGTTAGTGGACGTGAGCCAATAATATGAGCGTATCCAAGAGAAGTGATCGAGGGTCGCAGACAATTTATTAACTATCAACATAATGTTTTATTTTTACAATGAGCTCCTTAGGTAGCACATCATAAGGACGTAAATAGCGTAAATTGACTATTGGAAGTAAATAGAGTATATACTATTATGATGGCCATAGTACATAAGAAGGTAATTGTGAGTCATACTTATTTAATAAATCACAGGTGCCATTTATAAATTAAAGAAATTAATTAAAATGGACTAAATTCATTATTTGAATCAGACAAATTTATTCATTCGACAGTGCGGCGCACAATTGTCCTGGCGCCCAGTTACCCCATTTTCTTCTGCTATGAGTGCCAGATCCTTACACATGATAATGAACAAAGGATGATAATGATTGTTTTATTGCAGATACTATTTTGATGCTAACAATCAGTTACCACGTGAAGACATATTTCGCAACCCGTTTGCGCAACCCATTGTGAACTGTATGAATGACATCACCATATACAAAACTAATCACAATTCCTACTTGTATTGTATTGAATATAGCTGATAAATTGTGCGCAATATATTTTCAGTCATTTGCGATGATTTGGTACAATGGGGAAATATGTGTGCGTACGCCTATTAAGTGTGTTATCTCTCATCTTTTGTCGATGTTCATTTCGAGAAATGGTATAATTGAGCCTAAATAAATCAATCGAATCAACTTGCGAACAAATTAGGCCGTTAGTTGGGAAACGCGCCGCGCACAAAGGAAATGGCTACGTTTCAATATCCTTTGATCGAATATGTTGCGCAATAATTATCTCAAGGTATCGTGGCAAAGTAAACGAACAATAATTTTAGGTCTACAAATATGTAGGTATTACTCTCATTCATCATCAGTAATAAATCAAACATTCATATTTCTATACCGTATGGTTGGGCCAATATCCGGTTGCAAATTGTCCTACCCACCTGACATCATTATCCTTGCCAGGCAGTCATTCTGCAACCGTGTGCTTTATTAAGATGTCATTTACGTGTACTTGTTTTCACCGTCAATAGCCGCGCACAGGATGACTCAATAAACAGTAATGTGCGAGAGTGGTCGTGCGAGTGAGTGACAACCAGACCACGGAGCCAGTCTCATCATCGTTAAAGGTCAGTGCCTGACATCCTTGATATAACCCCTCCTCCAGTTTCCGAATCATTCCGCCATATTACAGTCCACTGAAAATGGCCTAAATAAACTAAAATTTGAGTAAGTAATAAATAAAAGGGCTCCTCTTTATAAATCACTCTTAAATATAATACAATTTGACCAAATAACTATATTATTTTTAATTTAAACAAGGCGTTAATTAAGTTGGTACATTCTATAAATATAATAAAATAAAACTTAATGTACCTAAAATCCTCTTAAAACTGTGTCATTATTTTTATGCGCGTATATTATAATATGTACATAACGTCGGTAATTTTCTACAAACACGTATCTCAAAAAACACAACTTTTCAGGAGAGGCAAATAACAACTTTATTCTCTCAGTTTTTAATTTAGAAATCTTTTTTTTTCTATAAAAAATCCATTTAAGTAGTATAGTTTTAGTTTTAGTATTTTAATAAAAAAACTGTTATGTTTCTTCAATTTATCCCACTATATTTTCGACCGATCAGTCATATTGTCGAAGATACGAGAATGCGTTGCAACTTTACTGTGAATATTACTGCAGTAAACACGTATATTTTGACTTACGAGAAAGAGCTTCAGTATAATCATTTGTCGGAGTTCAGTAGTCTGTATACTTACAAACACGTAACTCAAGATACGAGTTTATAATATTTAGATACGAGTTTTTGTAATTGCTTTAATATATTATGTTATAAAGTATGTTTTGAGATACGTGTTAGTGGAATATGTACGTATTCAAATTTAGAATTCATTATAACTCAAAACTGACAAAAAATAAGCTACGTGTTTGTAGAAAATTACCAACGATATGTATATTAATGTTAAAATGTTGGAGAGAAGCCGTTTTGCTTTTGACTTACACATTTAAAAGTGAGAATTATTTATAACAGTGTTATTATTATTACCATAATACTGTATTAGTTATATGCATTATTATGTTGTGTAATGCATTAAGATACCGGGAAATATCTATATTGTTCCACGTATATGGCCAAGTTCATCTCTGGATGAGTATTTGTCCAAGCAGTCGCTCCACTGACAGTTACATACAACGCTATCTATTGGGTACAATCTAACTGTGTAAATTAATTCCGCCATGCTTCCGGGGGTGAAAACGAATTTCTTATCTGCACTAAGCCGCACTAAATGAATAGTTATTACAACGTTTTTATTTGCTCGTATTATTGTTTATCCGGTGGTTGTTTGTCCAATACAAATCTTGCAATCGATTTTTAGCTAACTTCCCGACTAGCTAGACATTTGAAAATTTTAGAATATATCAGAACACGATGCCAATGCATTCTTTTAATACTTTTAGCCATCTTTGAGCAGAATTGAATTTATTTTCAGTGAATTTTGTTTTGTATGGAAAGTTTATAAAGTTTATAAAGTTTAAATTATTTATTATATAAATTATCTTTGAGTGTTATATATTATATTATGTGATCGTTGTGTTATAACTTGTAAATATGTTATCATCATAACGTAGAGTACATAGTAGACTAAGTTATCGTAATCATAATTTTTGGTAGTACAAACCTTGGTAGTAAAAACCTTGGCAGGGCCTCCTCTAACAACTTCGTCTGTGCTAGAAGACACAGTGCAGCCATTTTCCAATCAATTTATCCGGGCATCTTTAGTTACGCAGTCCAGCTATTTTCAGCAGGTTGCAGTGGCAAAGGGTGAATTTTGGAAAAAGGTAGGCTGTGGAGAAAAAAAAGAGCACACGTGTTAGGAATACTTACGGTAAATAAGACGATAATACGATATTACTACTACTAGGTAGGTACACACTAATGTCAACGTCACACTAAATCGATGAAATTTCAATAGCTCACTGACGATAATATAGAATTAATGAATATAAATTATGTTTTTTCCTATAGCTACACGTAACATACGTCTAAAAATATATCATTGGTAAATATAGCGGTATCAATAGTTAAAAATGACAAACCAACTAAACAAAAAAATAATATCTATAACTATGTTAGTCTATGACTGAATTAACTGAGAATAACAATCGCGAGATAAAATAAATATTTATTTTTAAAAATATTCTATCTTGATTTGACATGATTGAACCCCAGTGGCGAAGGGTGGAGGTAGGCTGTTAAGATTCGCTATAAATAGTGCACACTAAACTTTTTTAGTCATATGTATTTGTCTTTATTGAACTAAGACTACAATTTACAGATGGTGTTAGTTAGTTTTTAAAAATCAATTAAACCCTGCCTAAACGAAACCATAATAGTTTTGGTCTAATTTGGGCAATACGACAAAATTGTGCACACTTTTTTATTCATAATTATTTGTTTTCGTTGGATTAAAAATACATATTGCACATATTGTTGGTTATTTTTTTAAATTCATTAAGCCCTGCCTAAACGAAACTATAATAAATTAAAAATATTCGTCTATTTATATAATATTCAAAGTTATGTATGATTTAATTGCATAATTTTAGATATTTTATAGATATACATGCATTTTTTGACTATTATCTATTATGGCTTGGTTTCTCAGGGTTTAATTGAATTTTAAAAACTAACCAACACTATCTGTAAATTGTAGTCTTATTTCAACGAAAACAAATATCTATGTCTGAAAAAGTTTAATGTGCACTGTTTATGGCGGATCTTAACAGCCTACCTCCACCCTTCGCCACTGTAATGAACCCATATATATATATTTTAAATTATCGCATTATTAATTATTATTTCAATGAAGCGGCAGTCATCGACACTAAATATATGCGGAGATAGGCTTTGCTTTATAAAGTTATAGATTCGTATGAACAATGAGACTACCCCGATGCTACGTGACATATAAAAAGCACGCCAAAATCATCTCAAGTGAATCGATATTTCAATACTCGCTAGAGGCACTGCTTTGTCACTTATTTTTTTTTTATTCAAAATTCTGGCAAAAGATGGCTCTCAATAATATTTTTAAAATATTAATTAATTATTCTGACGATATATTATTTAATAATTGAATCCCGCACATTTTTTTATTTATTTAAATACTTTCTATCTATTTTTCTTAGACGGTAGGCTTCAAATAATCGACTACTATGGAGCCTTTGCCACTGGCAGGTTGTCAGTAATAAAATAATAATATATTTGTGAGAATATATTATTTTATTCGCGACTCTTTTACTTTAGTACGGCCCGTGAATAATATAATTAAAAAATGAATAATTTGGCGCCTACCAAAAGGTTGTATATCACAGATCTTAAACGACTAAGCACCATAACCAGAGCAACACAATAAATTCAAGAACGGCTACTTTAACGTACCGAATTCTTATCTTTCACACCATCCGTTGAAGTGTTGAAAGTGGAATTATTATTGCGGCAGTGAGAGGGGGGAGGCGGCAGCAGCTTTATGGGCAGGGATAGTTTGTCAGCCAGGGTCCGCTAATGACGTACTCACGGTGGCGTGGATAACGACCGGTCTATTGTAGTCCATGGTTTGGGGGTAATTTATCTGAGGGAACGCACTCAATCAAATGATATGAGAAACTGGTGAACGCTATGAGCTTTATGCTGGAAAGCCTTTTCGGCTGAATAAGGTATGCCCGCTACTAAAATAACGAAAGAGTTAATGAAGAAAATTAAAGCACTATATTATTAATTTGTGTGGAAAATTATACGTCAACATATAGATACCCTAACTCAATACGAAATTCTTGAGTTAATGGTGCCGCTCGATATAGAATAGAACAATTCATTTTTATCAATTTGTTCCAAATTATAATTACGCTTTCTGAGATTAATCATTAATTCGTTTTAGATTCAATTTCAAAGATTCAATTAGACTAAATAAAACAAATACACTTTAAATTGCAATGAAAATTTACGCTAAAGTTTTAAACGCTATTATACTAGAAATATTGAAGGAGAGATATTATATTTATGTGTACTTTTCATGATGTTCTCTTGGACATACTTTCATATTGTGATTTAAAAGTTAGACGATGTATTTATTTGTGTACGTAGGTATAATTTATACGTTGTATAATATATGAAACTCTTTCAATTTTGATAGTATTAATCTATGTTTTCCTAATATCTATCAAGATTTGTTTGTTCTGTCAGAATATAGAAATAACCTTCTATTAATGATACCAATTGGGGTGGCAATATCTTACTCTTATGTTCATAAAAATTATAACATTTCACTTATTTTATGTTATATTTGAATTTGTGATTATAATTATTAGCACACGTAAATAAATAAATTTGAATCTGATTACGAGAATCTGATAAATTTTATGGACTTTATCCTAGAAAGAAATTCTGGTAGAATATATTAACATTAGTGGCTTGTTGGGACTATTTTTTTTAATAAATTTAATTTTTGGACCCATATTGAAACCCATCTAAAATTCTAAGTTATAAAAAACCGAAAAATCTTTGATTTTTACACAATTTCAAATACAGTATTATATTATACATACTATTATATAATATATTATTGGTTTGTCAAGACAATAATAGCCCTAATTTAGACATTATTGCATTACATTTTATATCACCATATTCGATCTTAAGGTAATAGAATCGTGTGGGCCTCTACAGACTGTTTGGTGTATTTAAAAAAAATAAGCTATACCTAAGCTTATATATAATATGCATACCAAAGATATTGAGTCTTCTTCCAGTCTTTAGTGGTTTCTTTGAAGCAAGTTTCTGTTTGACATGAGTGCCATTTTTGTATAGGAGAAAGAAACAATATTATGGTAAAAAACATGTGTTTTTATGAGGACCAGAGGTTCATTTTTGCTTCATTTTCATACTTTCAAACTCATAACATATTTGGTATATACCTACTATGTTTTTAGTGTATGCAGAAATGCCATATTGGCTTTATTCGCCTGCTCAATTTATTTTTTTTAATATTTTTTTTCGGTCATTTTGGGACCCAGCAGTACATTCATTCAAGCCATAAAACACCGAAATATTTTAAACTATTTTTGCATACTTTAAAATACAATTCGTAATTATGTATATTATATTCTTCCCTTCATTCTTCTTGGTACCTAAGCTTTTGTTGCCAAATACATCTACCGAAGTTTACCAGCCGGTTTTAGGACATACCTGTATTTATTTAGTGTACCGTTTTAGCAACCTTTATCACATCGCGTTCTCTTGTTCTTTTTCTTATCCATTGGTTTGTTTTGTCATCTTTACATGTTATGCTCTACATGCACATTTCCGTACTTCGTAGCACTACTTGTATTTGTTGGATGTATTTTATATTAAGAGAATAAATATAGTAATATCTGCTACTAATTTAAAATAACTCATAAGTTTGACGAAAGACAATGTAATAAAGAATATTTATGGAAATATATTATTATACGTAAAAATATTTTGAATGGAAAATTACACGCTAGTATTTATACGCAAATATTTTGTAAGATAGCAATATTTATGCCTTGTAAAGGGTAGCGAGGTAGGGGTTCATATAAATGAAAGCACCTAGTTAATATCTCTTATTATCCATGTGATAAATCATTTTGCTTCTTTCTCTGAAAGTTCGTACAAATATATTATACTTATGATGTATTATTTATATAGAAAGCGTGGAACATCATTTTATTTTCTTTCTTCACTAGGAAATATACCTACTTACAAAGGAAATGTGGACATTATCAAAATTATTCGCGTTGACTTTTTCTCTCCGTAAAATTAATTGGGTTGGTAACATTTTTTGTTTAGGGTTAATAGTTTTGCTCACGACTGGCACAAATCATTTTCCGGATCATTATTGAGTTAGTTTTTGCCCCGAATTACTTGCACGGGTACGAAATTAGTTTAGCATATTTTAACATTAACGTCTTCAGTGAAATGAAAACTAACATATTATTATTATACTTGTAAAATCTGACATAAAGAATTTGTTTCTGCCAAGATTTGATTACTCAATAATATATTTTATTTTTAAAATAAGACAATTAAGTAAATTAGTATAATATAATATATATATTAGATAGTATCTATAATTATATAATTACATAATATGATAATATACAGAATTCAAATTATTATGATACTATTTATATACGATATAACAAAAAAAAGAGAACCAAATTAATAATAATCAGTACCTAACCATAAAAATTTAATATAAATATACCATAAGTATAGAAATATATTTTTATAATTATAAGTATTCATTTGTGAATATGTTTATTTTTATTTTTTTAAGATATGTGACTACCTATGTATTGTTTATTTAAAACACATATGTACAAAAAAATATTAATTATCAATCTCTTCTTAGTCGTTCCTTCATGGCTGACCACCTTTAAATTCTGTCATATTTTGGGCGACCAAAACTTTCCACCCCTATGGATCATCTGCTTATGCCGCATGATTTGAGGTCCAATCTCCACCCGTCATTTATAAATATGCAGTCGCGATTAGTGCTACCTTGCATGACGCTATAAATGTATTAGAATGAAAATATTTTACTGCCTTCCTTGTCATGAAACGAAGCTGCACTGGACTGATGTAAAAACCGTGTACTTTGGTGCTTAAAGAAAGTGTTTAGAAAATAAAAAAAATAATCTTGAGTTGCTCTGCCATCACTCTGCCGAAATATAGGAGTCAGGAATTGAACACGATGAATCTAAGGAGGGATCAAAATTCGCGGCCAATTGAGCTAATTTTTGGACGGATCCTGGCAAACAACTTAGGATTAGGATGGCAGTCAGCGTCACTTGGTCGCTCCAGCGTGTCGACGCTCATCCTCTGCTTTACTTTACCTAGAGGCTACCCAAAATCACCAGTCTCTCCAAGTTATCCACCAAACAATATGTCCAAAAATCTGCAGAATGCATCTCAGCCGTATTATCGAGAGTCGTTCTTTTACTGTAGCTTCTGGATGATTGACTGGTTCGTCCTGAACTCTGATCAAGAAATACAAAGCATTAATTGAATTCCGCTCCCTTGTCTTCAGTATCCGTGACACGGCACCGTACGGATATATGGAGAATACTAATGTTTGCACAAGCATAATTTTTGTGGCAATTGAAATTTCCCAATCCTTTCATATTATAGTAGTCAATAAAATGTATTAAATAATATAATAAAAATAGATCACACTTAAAATTATTAGATACATTACCAAATAGGTAAACCGTGTCATAAAAATCATCATGAAATATCATACCCGTCCTACGATACGATAGTATGGATACCGCAGAGAGTTGTATATTATAATATTGGTAGTGACATTATACATTGTCCAAAGTACTATAAATAACCTCTCTTGATGGAGGTTAATACATCTAAATAAATATTCTATTTAGTAAATGAAAAAATGTTACATTGTCATAACCAGACTATTACATCTAATATATAATTTATTTTTTGATTAAGTAGAGTGTTTGCAAAACAACTTTTATTATTGTGTATTTTCCTAATATAAGGACCAATATAAAAATATTATAAATAAAATTATGTTTAAACAAAGTAATTGCATAAGGGATCTAGGAAACTGAAAATACTATGATAAAATATATATTATTTCTGAAACTATTTTTACAGATGCCGGCTTGAATCAAATTAAGTGGCTATTATATACCCTTATCCAAACCACTTAAGCCGATTGTCAAATTAATGAAATTTTGGAAGCGGTTCTGTTGTATGATTACTAGTTAATTTCATCGTAATCAGGTTGAATATAGATACCTTAGTTGGTAAAGTACATTGACCGGCATTCGATGGATGCGCGTTCGAATCTCGGTCGGCGTCATATTGTTTTAAATCTTAGAAAGTCTATCTTAGTCAACACACGTCAATTAACGGAGGGAGGTATGTATGACGAGATTGCTCGCAGAACCAAACCAGTATTGAGTGCATTTGGATGTCTGAATAGTATCTTCAAAAGTGACGTACTATTGTGTCTTAGGCAGTGTTTAATCAATGTGTGTTATCGGTGCTTGCATATGCATGTGAAATATATACTATTGGTGTAAGAGAAATTAAAAAACATATGAGTAGCGCAACGTGGTATGGAATGTGCATGTTGGGCACAACGCGGAAAGACCACAAAAGAAACAAATGGATAAGAAAGCAGACAAGTGTACTTGATGTAATAGACGTCGCTAAGTAGATGGCAATGGCCTGGACATGGCGTTCAATGGGTGGTCAGCCGATAGAAACATGCTGTCATATAGTGATACCCAAGGGGTACTAAACAACCAGAATGATGCCCTAAAATCCTCTAGATAGCCGAACTCATCAAGTTTGGTAAATGTTAATGACAGCAAAGAACTGTTGACGAGAAGAGTGGAGGGGCATTTATCCAGCAGTGGATCGATCCTGGCTGATGATGATTATAATTTACAATTGTATGAGGTACACAATAATATATTGTGTTTAATGATTAATAAAGATGAGGTATTTTTATCAGTTTAGGTATCCGTGTAAAGTAAATAAATGATTTAAATGTGTGATTTTTATCATGCATCATAAGTAATATTTTTTAAATATATAAATATAGTATATTATAACTCTTATTAATTTGATATTTTCGATTTCATTAATAAATTCGTGCAGTAAGAATTTAATTAAGCATCTAATAATTAAATTGGAATTATTTTTTTCAGCGTGCAATTTGTCCATAACCGTAGAAATATTCAATAAAAGCTCTGATTGAAATGAAATTTGCATCTATATGGCTTTAAATTTCCAATTTTCTACCATAATAACTACACACCCGCTGAAAGCACAAAATAATCATTCT
Source organism: Rhyacophila brunnea (assembly GCF_057557595.1). Lineage (NCBI taxonomy): Eukaryota > Metazoa > Arthropoda > Insecta > Trichoptera > Rhyacophilidae > Rhyacophila > Rhyacophila brunnea. The sequence goes on from NW_028232752.1 coordinate 32,168,101, forward strand.
GCTTTATATTGAACGTTTTTTGTTCAGAGATTGAAACTTTATTGAAAAGCTTTTCCTTTGACTGTGGCACAGGTTCAACATAATGTAGTGTCATTTTGGAGGTGAACAAATACGAAAGGGAGGGAAATAGTATAGCTATCGTTTCAATACTTTTACAAAAATACAGTGGCGCACAGTAATTTTTTTTTTGTTAATAATTCATTTCTGAGTTGTTGATTTTGACAGTCCAAAATACTCTATGAAAGTCTCGAAAATACTCACTCAAACGAAATCAAAATATATAATCAGCTGTTTTATTAAATATTATAAAATGTACCTACTTTTTCACTACTCTGATTTATACCAATTAAACTTCATAATTACTAATGAACATAACATAACATGGTCCTTGCACATAAACATCAGCGTCTGCCAGTAACTGTTCATATACATTTCATTGTACTGAAAACAGACACATACATATGAATGTGGTTGAAAAATAAACACTATCCACATCAGCGGTGGTGAACCTTTGGTATGGAATTTTTAAACATTACTTACTCGTAGGATGATGCAAAACGTCATTGAGGCTTAAAGGAAACCAACAGTACGTATCGATTGTAATTCTGAACGCATATTTATTTCTGGTAGTTTATCGGTTCTGAAATGATTTTTTTAGATAAAAACCGTTAGTGAGGGAAATTTATTCTATTTAAGAAATATTAACGAAAAATTTAGATATATATTATAACATATTTTTTCATTTTATGGCACCTAAGCATGAAAAGGTTCTACACCGCGGGCTTAAATTATTATTACAGTATTGGTAGCTTTTTTGCTTATATTATATTATCTGTCAAAATGTTTGGTTAGAATACAATATATGGTAGGTATATAGTTAATACTTACAAGATAAAAAGAACTTTTTATATACAACGTTTTTAAATTTTCTGTTGAATCATATAAACTTGACTTAACTAGTTTAAACGATCAAAAAAAATGTACTTGATATAAATAATACTGAAATCTCATTTTGACATGTCATTTTGATTTCCACAGTAACGCACGTATATATTAATAATTTAGTTGCTAGGACCCCAGACCCCTCTAGCAACCAATAATGGTGTCGAAATAACTTTTCATACAAAACAGAATTAACTGAAAATGAATTTAATTCTACTTAAAGATGGCTAAAAGTATTTAAAAAAAATGCATTGGCATCGTGTTCTGATATATTCTAAAAGTTTCAAATGTCTAGCTAGTCAAAAAGTTAGTTAAAAATCGATTGCAAGATTTTTACTGGACAAAGAACAACCGGGCAAATAAGAATATGAGCTAAGAAAAACGTTGTAAAAATCAACTCATACATGGAAATAAGACTGAGACTTTTTATTCATATTGTTGACCTATTCTGCCAAAGTATATATTTTGATATTGAGATTTTATATATATGCTAGTATTATATTGACTGTCCAAGATAAAATATTTTCTCAGTTAATTTAATATAACACAAACATTTCTGACATAATTTTTACAAAGACTTTTTAAGCCGTACCTACAACATCAACTGTGCAAACGTACATAGTGATTGAAAAAAAATAACTAGTATATTAATTTGACCCAGTCATGGAATTTAAAACCATGAACTATGGATCGATTCAATTCTTATTTATGCGACACACAACTTAGTAATTGTATTAATTTAGTTGGCAATATTTTTACTTTTTTACTTTTAATAATACAATAGCCTATGTGGTCCAATGACAATAGTAGGAGTGAAATATACATACTTTGAGAAAATCACAATATTATATATATATATTGTGGACAGTGTTTATTTACTATACTTTTTAGAGTCTTTAGACGGTCTTTTTCATAAATGTAAATGATTTTTAAATCCGCCACTGTATGTTTTATATAGCACCTATTGCTGGATAGTCATATTGGAATGACAATCAAATGCGTTGTTCATACCAAAGTGCACTTTGTTTGAAAACTCTCCTGTATATGGAAACTATTGGCACAGCATGGTAACTTTTAAAAAACATGTGTATGGGGATGACGCATTCATCTAAAGGCGGGGTTTCACGATTCGGTTTTTGTTGAATGATTTTTTTGTGATCAACCTAAAGTCGAGTCAACTTTTTGTTCACACGTTTCAGACGATAGTCAGAAATAAAATTATGTCAAATGCAGTAGTTTGTGCTAGTACAATTTTATTTATGCTGGTGAATTATTAAATGAAAAAATATTTTTTATTATAATCTAACAAAAAACGAGCAATTTCGTGTTTGGGTTAGAATCGGAGTTTGACAAGTAATAAACCAGGCACTTCAGCCATATATTTGTAATAGAATATAAAAATCATTTAACAGTATTTGAACAAAAAATCGAAGAACGACTTTCTAAGTTTTGGCCTATTTTTTCACTACCAATTCTTTCGTGATAGAAAGTGTGACAAAGCATCTACCGGAAAATTTGAATTTTATAAATAAGTCTAATGTTTTATATATCAAACCCTATATCTGCATTAATAAGATTTAATGTTGTTAACTGTATTTCGCTACCCTAGTTCTATAGGGAAACAACTCAAAATTTCAAGCTTTTGAGTTAATAATGCCATTCGACGTAGACAGGTATTTTATTTACAATTCAATTTAAAAAAAATAAAAAATTCTTCAAAAATCGAATAACCCTTTCTAGATTTAATCATCAATTCAAAACACAGTTACTTAAAAAAAACAAGGCTTTAACATTGAAATGAGAATTTTTGGAAAATTTTCAAATGTCATTGTCGTAGAATAAGGTATTTTGAGTTGTTTATAAGAACTAGGGAATCGATTTTGTATTATTCAAGCCTTAGACCATAGATACATATTAAAATTATACTTTTCTAGGGTTGCAAAACCAAAATTAATCAAATCTGCTTTGCGGCACAAAAAAAAGTCTCCTCAAGTTATCAGCCCTAGTCCTGTTTATCCTCCAGATTCCTTCTCTTATCTGAAATTTACATCTCTAGCGTATCCTGGTTCACGCCACTCAATCAGCATAATTTGGGTCTCCTAACACTCCTCCGTCCAGCAGGCTTAGAATTAAAACTTTTCCTTGCTAGTAGGCTCAAGTATATTCACTGCACATGACAAGCTGATTTTATTCGGGACATTTTGATGCTTTAGTTTGAGTATAGATTCTGTTGAGTTCTCAAAATTCTTCGTAGACTTTAAAAAATATGTAACAATATTATATCATTACATAAAATTATTACTAATCTTGTCATATGGTTGAAAAGAATACTAAATATGATTTTTAAAAAGTTTGGAAATAAAGAGATATTATCATACGGATTTTATACAATTATTAATACCATCGACCGAGGGTACGAGATGGAATTTGAAATTTGAAGTTTTAAGTTTTCATTCCAATATAAATCAATTAGAATACTGATTTTAGATATGAAGATATTTTTACTTGATTTAAAATCATTAACTTCACTTGGGTTATATTTATTACACGAGTATATTATATTATTGAGTAATTTTATTAAAAACGAAGAAAAACATAGTTTGCGATGACGAACACTTCGGTATTCTGAACGAGTTTTGGACATTAGAGATCGATACATGTAAAAGGACAGTAGAAGATTGAATAGTATTAAAGAATTTATTTAAGGCATCCAAGATTCATACCGGAATTTTATTACCAGACAAAATGAAAATCACATAACCCACCAATATTTTTACGGATAATATTATAGGTTTTATGCCTAAAGCTGAGTTATCAATCAGAAAAACTATCTATTGGCTTCAGAAGAATATCGTTCAAAACAGAATGTAGGAAAATGCTGAGTTTGAAAGAATTTTCAGATTACTTTTCGAAAAAAAATTGCTTCATATCGCATATAAGATATGAAATGAAAGAGAATGTTGTATTCAAACATTTTTTGATATTGCAAGTAGATAAAAATAATAATAATTTATTCAGTTGTAGAATTATTAAATTAACGAATTAATCATTCACATAATAAATATTTTTTATATTATAATATTTGAAGATAATTGTTTTAAGATGTTATGTATTATTCAAAAAATACAGTCCATATAAATAATACATAACAATTATTTTATATTTCACCGCATATTATCTTCTATAAGTATGATAATTTTAGTACATTTTCGTACTTTATTACTGTTAGCACTATTATAGCCCAAGGTGGACACTGACATCCTTCAACATGTATTTTTCCACGATCTCCATCATCTGCGTTCGATCGCCAGTTGGACATGCATAATCTGGAGGTTCTTGCGGTTCAAAGACTATTTTACCACGTTTTTATTAGCTCGTATTCTTGTTTGTCCAGTATACATTTTTTCTTGTGTCTCCAGTCCTAGCAACTAAATTATTAATATATACGTGCATTACTATGGAAATCAATATAAAATGTCAAAATGAAATTCCAGTATTCTTATTATTCAGTATTTTTATCAAGTACAAAAAAAGTATTTATTAATACATAGAATTGTCAAGTTTATATGATTCAACAGAAAATTTAAAAACGTGGTATATAAAAAGTTCTTTTTATCTTGTAGTTATTTGTAAATTATTTCTATGTGTCTTACTAAATTAAAAGATAGTCATATATCAATCTGTAGTCTGTGAGTTAAATTTCTCATACTTATAATGTAATTCGGTACTGGTTATTATAGTAGATGATTTTACAATATATGGTTACATTATATTTATGAGTTGTGACCCTTGAGTCAATTCCCTAGCATTCAACCTCTCCAGAGCTCTAACAACCTTGTTAGAGAGAAACCCATGACGCCCTCCAATTGGCCACTTTAGCTGGTATATATTCTTTCACATTCACTTCATCTTACGACTTCTGCGGTAAATTCTGCAGATTGTCAATATTTCTGCAGATAATAAGGATAAAAAACCAAATATGCATCACATGTTTGGTACTCTACCCCTCGTGAGGGGTCGGTAAACTACGGTCCGTGGCCCAAATCCGGCCTCCCAATTCAAGAATGAAAAATAAAAATGAAGCTTTATATAGTAAGCTTTTGAGTAACTCATTTGTTAATTAAGTAAAACCGTTTAGCGTGTGAGCCCACTAGAGTGACGAATTGCTGCCACTTTTCCCCTTCTATACACCGCTCAATGCTTACTCATCCCGCTGAGTCTTGTAATCGGTACTGCAGAAGGATCGAAAGGCATGCGGGGATATCGAACCGGCCATTGAAAAAGTGGATTTGATTCGTTGGTCTAGTGGGCTAGCAACCTTACTGATGGTGAGTAAATTACATCATGTTTGAGTCTATCACTTGTAGTAATGTCCAGAGTATAAAAGCAAATTTTATTGATACTGCTTAGTTACTAAAATGTTTAGTCGAGGAGTCAATGCTGAGTTTGAAGTGACTAAAAAATAAACTTATATTTAGAGTCTGCGTGGAACAAAAGCTAGCATTAACAGCTTAAATTTTTAAATCAATTGTGATGCTATGAAGTAATAATATTGGGCCCCATATTGAAGAATAATATTATTATATAGAAAAGCAATTAATTTCGTCTTATTGGTAAAATTGTATTATTATTATTAATTTACATTAACATCAAACCAAGACTCACCAAAGGTTGTCGCACTCATGATGAAAATGATGATGATGATGATGATGATGTATTAGGAGGGCGGTCCCAGAATTACCCGACCTAACAAAGAAAACACAACAAATTTGGGATTTTTTTTATTTCTCTACTTAGTCTTCTTTTAGGTCGATACACTTTTTCCAGCGATGTTCAATAGCTTTGATACCCTGTTGAGTCCGAGCTCCTCAAAACACCCATCAACCGCCGACTCCACCTCTTCATTGTTGGCAAATATTTTACCACCGAGCCGTTTTTCAAGTTTGGAAACAGAAAATAATCCGAGGGGGCTAAATCTGGCGAATAGGGTGCGTGAGGAAGCAATTCGAACTTTAACTTATTGATTTTGGCCATCGCGATAACGGATGTGTAAACTGATGAATTGTCCTGATGAAACGAAACTATATTTTTCGCCAAATGCGGTTGTTTTTTCTTGATTCCATCACTCCTCTTGCCTGCAGATGGAACTGTCTTCGCCTTCTTTGGAGCCGATTCTCCCCTTTCAGTCGATTTTTTTGACTGTTCTTTCATCTCAGGTGTGAAGTAATGGATCCATGTTTCATCCATGGTTATGAATAGATGCAAAAACTCTGCTTTATTGTTGTGAAACTTCGCCAAACACTCAATTGAAATATCCTCACGATGCTGTTTTTGTTCCATTGTGAGTAATCGCAGCACCCACCTTGCGCACAGCTTTCTCATGTCCAAATTTTCAATCAATATGTGATGTACAGCACTTTTTAAAATTCCTACCATGTCTACTAGCTTGCGCAATTTCAGTCGACGTTCATCCAATACCATTTTGTGGATTTTCGTCACCATTTCTGGTATGGTCACCTCATTTGGTCGACCACTGCGATGTTCGTCTTGGCAACTCATACAGCTTCGTTTAAACGCAGCCACTCAATATGTTACTATTGTAAACAAAGGAGCAGACACCCCCAGAGTAGAATCTAGCACCGCTTTGATATTGGTTGGACTGAAGTCTTTCAAATGAAAGTATTGTATCACATACATATGACCAATTTTTTCCATGTTGACAAATTCACTGAGAGCATTCACTGTTGATGGCTGACAAATAATTACTGAATAATTACTGAACAACGCAGCGTTGTGAAACTTCAAACTTAGGCTTTATAAGGTTGGTACTTTCTATCATGGTCACTATTTTTAAACAACAACTGCTATCTATACGTCAGGTCGGGTACTTCTGAGACTGCCGGTAATAATATAATGGGATGAGGGTCATAATAAGAATCCAATTATAATTTTGATAAATTATATATCATTTGGTAAAAGAGAAAATTACCATTTTATGGATTCTCATTTTTGATTATAAAAAATAACCGTTTTTATAACTCAAATATTATTTATTTCATTGAACGGAACAATGTTGAAAAGCTGCCTGACATGAGGCGAGAGCTTTTATTGTTGTGGTGTGAGATTTTCATGACATGACGAGGGTACTTTCTTGCATAATATCTCTAGCACAATACTTTCGTCAGTGGGAGCTTTTTTCACGTGCGCTGAACTGAGTTCTAAAAATGTTCTGACAGATATTTTATTCAAATACTTGAAAATACCGCAAATACTTGTATGGCTATATGTACTTGTGAAATTTTAGGTTATATTGTACGTGTACCGTCATCACTTTAAATAGGTATATGCAAATTGTTGGACACCGAAAATATTGACCGAGTGGCTTCCTCAGAAGGAGTGAGCGAAGGGTAGGCCAAAGAAGGGATGCCTATAGTGAGTGCGAGAGTAAGATTGGAGACGTATGGTATGGTATGGGAATTGTGAGAGGCTAATGAAGACCTGCTACAGAGGAGGTCTATCACACTATGAAACATAGAACTGCGGGGGAAAATAATATGATATTTATATACGAGTATGTACAAAGGTCACGTGATGTTAGCATAACTCACAGTTTTTTTTAATGGAGATTTACAGTTTAGAGCTCCGCTATAATCGGTTTGAAAATGGGGGAAATAACAAGGTGATTTAACAAATAGTTAAACAAATAATAATAAAAAAGTAAAAGAAAATTACAGGGAAAAAAGGTGTCAAATTAAATCATATAACACATTATCTTCTTTTTTTTGACCATACTGATCCTAATAAGATCATATGGGACTCCACCGAATGGAAGTTTGTATTAACAGATTTTTTTACGAGAAATGGATGTCAGCCACTTGCTCAACCTATTAAGTCTATTCTCTGACTCCAAACACATATTACATATTGAAAAACAATACTTATGAGTATTTTCCGGACCCAGGATTCAAACCTGGAACCCACGACATTATAAGCTGACGCGTAAGCCGCTCGGCCATCGTGGACATATATAAATATATTCAAACTAATACCTATTTTTTAATAAACAATTTTTTTATTCAACGAATAATTCACAAGACTTAAGAATGTAACATTATTTAATTGAACATATATAATTTGAAAATATTTATATTTATATAATATATAAAATATCCCCTCCAGTCCCCTGGATAGGTACCTCGAGTGACTGCATTACGTTTTTGGATTTCGATGCTTATTCACTATTTCAATTTATATCACAAAATTATTATGATTGGCAATTAGATGAGGGGGGTAGTATAATTTTATATAAGGAGAGTGTAATTTAAGAAAATTTACTGTGTTATTTAAAATTTAAGCCAGGTGTCCCTTTTTTCTCTTAAACTCAGGATGTATACTTAATGTAGCTCTACTATGTCAGCAAAGTTTGTATTGTATTAAATACATTATATTATTAGTGTAGCGAATATGCTACTCTGCATTAAATTAGTGACACTTTAATATTATGTAGGTTTTGTTTAACACATTAGCAATAATAATATTGTCAGCGTTTCCTCAACTTACTAGACCAGTAGTGTTTGTTTTTATTGAGAATTACGACAATATATAATATGGTAAGATAATATATGTACTGGATTAATATAAATAAGAAAAACAATCTATGAACTAACACTCCACTCACCGAGACCGTCACGAGACGTAGATACTGCAATTGTCACGAGTTCTTCATTCGGCATAGTACATCCATTATTACACTCGAATCAAGTCTCTCAGTGCATTCTTATATCGATCTCATAAATACATCATTACCTCGCGATTATAATCTCACGTCATCATCCCTATTACATTCAGGGTATTCTTGTATCAACCAAAAAACCCTCATCTCAACAACCAAGCAACAACGACCCTCTATCTACCACCTCATCACATACCTCCAAATTAGTAAATACCTACTAAATGATAGATTAATTTTATAAAATTGTAATGAATTACAAATAATTAAATGCTAAACTATCATTATTTTTAAATCCATGTACAGAATAATATGATTAATACGAGGGTGGGTCAATAAGTCCTTAGAAAAGCCGACAGGTGGCGCGACTAGTACTGTAAGCGGTTTGTTTTCATGCAGCGGCACTACCGATTCAGTATGCTGCGAAGTTTCAATCAGATTGGTCGGGTTGTTGTGTGTTTCTCGTACATTAAAAAAAAAAATTTGCTTGTGGAAAATGGAAAAATGGAAAATGGAGAAAATTGAGTTTAGAGCTGTTATTAAACATTTTAATATAAAAGGGTTAACAGCAAACGAAATAAAAAATGAGTTGGATTTAGTTCACGGCATATCTGCTCCTTCACTTGCAACTATTTATAACTGGTTAAATGAATTTAAACGTGGTCGTACATCAACAAAGGATGAACCACGCTCAGGACGTCCTGTAGAGGTGACTACACCAGAAATTATCAATAAAATCCACGATATGGTGTTAAGTGACCGAAGATTAAAGTTGAGTGAGATAATTGAGGTTACAGGGATCTCAAAAGGTAGCGTCATTTCTATTTTACATGACAAATTGGGCATGAAAAATATTTCTGCAAGATGGGTGCCGCGTTTGCTCACAGTCGACAATAAACGCAATAGGGTGGTGGCCTCTAAAGCCCTGTTGTTGCTCATGCAACGCAATCCGGATGAATTTTTTCGTCGCTTTGTGACTGTGGATGAAACATGGATACACCACTATACTCCCGAGACGAAAGAACAGTCAAAGCAGTGGATTGCGAAAGGCGAACCATGACCAAAGAAGGCGAAAACCGTAAAATCAGCTGGTAAGGTTATGGCTACTGTATTTTGGGATGCATGTGAAATTATTTTCGTTGACTATTTGGAAAAAGGAAAAACAATAACAGGGGATTATTATGCATCTTTATTGGACCAGCTAAAAAACAAAATTGAAGAAAAACGGCCTCATTTAAACAGGAAAAAAATCCTCTTTCATCAGGACAATGCCCGTGTTCACACATGTTTACGATCAATGGCTAAAATTGAAGAATTGAAGTTCGAATTGGTCGACCACCCACCGTATTCGCCAGATTTAGCCCCCAGTGACTTTTTCCTTTTCCCAAACTTAAAAAAATGGCTAAGTGGACAACGTTTTTTTTCAAATGAAGAAGTCATCGATCGGACAAATGCTTATTTTGAGGACCTTCCGAAAACTTATTTTTCTGACGGTTTAAAAAAAATTGAGAAACGTCTAACCAAGTGTATTGAGCTCCAAGGAGATTATGTTGAGAAATAAAAAAAAAATACAAAAATAAAAACTGTTTTAATGCTTTTTTCTAAGGAATTATTGACCCACCCTCGTAATATCTATTACACAATCTATATTGCACCCCCATATCTCTTAATATCGTTTTCTTCATACAATTGAACCATACATTGTAATATACCATTTTCGATTACAGTAAAGGTTTTCTATTGTAACCTTATCTAAAAAAGACTTTGTCACACAATGGAAGGTTCATTTCACTACCTTTTGTAGAAATGGTGATAGCTCCATTAATGCATTGTTATTGAAAACAGGAAGTATTTTTTTATCAACGGAATTTTTTTAAAGTGGTTAAGCTACAACATACGGCCGTAGCCATAAATTGACAAACTTTAATTAAAGCAGGGAGTAAAATTATGTTAACGCGCGTGTTTTAACATGTACTTAACCGAATTTTTTTTTATTTTTTTTAAACGGTACATGTTCAAACACGAGCGTCAATATCATTTTACTCCCTACTTTAATTATAGTTTGTCAATTTATGGCTACGGCCGTATGTTGTAGCTTAACTACTGGGGAACGATAAAAGAAATGGCGTATTTCAAAAAAACACTACCTTATTCTTAGGTCAATAATTATTATAAAGCAATCATTATTCATAAAATGTTTATCACACTTGAATGGTCAAAGACATAGCTTATAATAAGTATCTTTAGAATCATCTTCAAATGTGTTAATCTTGCCCATTTTTTGAATAATAAAATGCCTAATTCTTGTCAAATTTGGGATCACAGAGATTATCAATATAATTTTTTATCGTGAATATTTTACAAAAATTATCTCGTAATAAATTATACTAATGGTTTTATAAATGCGTTTAAAAATTAATAAATGTAAAAAATCTTAACACCACTGCACAGTAATGTACTGAAATATGACTATATTCTAAAACATTAGAGCGAGAGGTTTAAAATAATACTATTTTATGTAACAAAAATACTTTATGCAGTCATCAAATGTTTAAAATAACTATAAAGGATAATAAGGCTTCAAAATTATATGAATAGATTATCTACAACGTTTAAGGAGTGTCCAGGATCATGGTTTGAAAATACAATAAAAACTCAATTTTGACCTTCGACGAGCATGTACCCCCTTATTACTCACTGAAGCGCTTCCCAAATTGAGCTACTATTTGGCGATCAGCTTTTGTATTTTAAATCAAAGTAGGTATTACTTTAATTACCAACCGACGTCATGGATCACTCCAAGATTTTTTGTTTGTAACTTACTTGAACTTGGTAATAATTTTAAATTAACTATTTTTTTATTCAACGAATAATTTAAGACTTAAGAATATAACATTCTAATTATTGAATATAGTTAAAATTTGTCGTAATTAAGCATGACTCTTTTAGCATATTGGACTGTAGGCGCGATACCCGAGAGATGCACGTTCGATTCCTGCGGGGTGTCTTACTTTATTCAAAAAGATTTTTTCTATTGGTCATATTTCCTCAGAAGTGTTTTCAAAAATGATGTATGTTTAATAATTGGAATGTTACATACTTAAATCTTGTGAATTATTCGTCGAATAAGAACAATAGTTAATTAAAAACTTTAATATTAACCAAAATGTATATTCGGTATTGAAAAAAACAAAATTAAAGACAACAACAATTTCTTCGACAGGTTTGGTTAATAATGTGTGTTTTTTATAAATACTACTATTTTTAAAAAGTTATATTAAATTTCATCTCAAATAAAATATAAATAAATGTGTTATTTAAATAGACAATGGGTTTGAAATTATTAATAAAAAAGTACGAGATTTATTCATCAAATGAGCACTCAAGTTACACGCGAATGACTACACTTCAACCTGAAGTTATCTCCAACGGTTTTATTTCCGAGTTTTCACCGTCGATTCTCTTCGTTCCTCTTCATTAAAGGTCCGCGTGATTCCCTGACAAACACTAAGTGCAAACATTTGCCTAACGGTAGCGGCACAGTCGCCAAGTTTTTCCGACGAAAAAATTGAAAACGACTTCGCAGTTTCAGACGGTGGAAAAAACCAGGTAGCTTTATACTATGCCTTCACAAAGGTTGAGTGATGCTTTTTAATATCCATATTATTATGTAGTTGATTGTAAATACTAAATCAACATTTTAACATGTGGGCCATATTAAACACCTAAGTAATTGATAGACATAACTGTTTTTATGAGTTGTTTATTGATTGACTATTGATATGCAACTGGATTTCAGTATTTTCTACTAAATACTGCATTATCGATTGGTAGCGTTAGTTCTATTTTCTTTCTATAGATTTTACTATAGATATGAGGCTTACTTTTAAAGTTGCCAATCTCCGATTATACTTTTTAATATAAATAAATACATACTAGGCTCGTATAAGAGTTAGGTTTGCCGAGATAAAAACATTTCATTATTTTTTTTAATTGGATCTACAATCTTAAGTAGATCTGGGTTGCTTCACGAAGAGTTTTCTTAACAAATTTATGTTTTTACGAGAAATTTCTGTCTTGCTCAACGTATCAGGCCCATAATCTGTGTCCAAATACAAATTAAAAACAACAAGTGAATTTTTGGTAGACCTGGGATTCGAACCCGGAACTTTCGACATTGTAATCCTGACGTGTAAGTAACCGCTCAGTCATCATGATGCAACGAATACCATTACATTTTGCTATCTATTACTTTATAATCCGATGTGGATAATGATCGCTTACATAGGCCAATTAAAGGAATTCAGAAGTATCATATATTTCAACTTCATGTATTTTAGACGAGTGTGAACGAAAGTATGATAAAATCGTAATTGAAACTTAAACGGGTTTAGTTAGAAATTTTGGTTATGTATATAATATTGTAAGATTGTTTATATAAACTTGACTTCATTTGAGATGTCTGACTTTTAGATTTAGGATTATACTATAGAATTTAATGAAATATTAATATAATTGTTTGAATTTAGTTAAAATATATTAAATGATAGCTCATCTCTCATGAAAGTAAATTTAAAGGTAATGAAGCGTGTCTTAACTGTATGAGATAACGAATTGACAAAGCTTTTCTGTTTTCTTATGCAAAATCGTAGAGGAAAAAAATGAAAAGAAAACCTCTGAGAGTCTGGCAGTAAGTAGCCTCCATTCTTTAGCCAGTATAGCCATAGTATTATGATGCAATATGAAATGGGATAAACTGTTTAGAATATACCATTAAAATTCTAAAATATATATCTTCATCCCAAAGTTAGTGTGTACCTATACAATTTTGTAAAAAGTAAGTTAAGTAAAGATGTTGCGGGTCCATATCTAAAGTATCATATCACACACTTAATTCATTTGTAATTATAATTATTTTTAAGAGAAACAAATAGTCCATATATATCAAGTGGCTGAAATGATGAAATGAAAAAAATGAAACTAATTACCGAAAGCGGATTACGATAAACTTGCTCTCAGGAACAGATATTAATAATCTCATTAAAATTGTCACTTCATATTAAAAAAAAAATTCTAGATGTTCTTTTCTACTATTTACAGCTACCCTTGAAGACTTATTCAGGCGACTTGAATGGAATGACAAAGGGATCCCCATAAATGGAGAATACCTGAGTCATCTGCGCTTTGCCGATGATATAGTAATTTTTTCATAAGACTCAGAAGACCTCCAAACCAAAATGCAGGAACTCGCTGAAGTAAGCAATAACGTAGGCTTGAAAATAAATTTAACAAAGACGAAAGTCATGTTTAACTGATTTGCAGGCCAAAAAGAGATCCTCACAAATGGCACTCAGCTCGAACAGGTGAAAAAGCAACATCTATCTGGGACAATAAGTGTCTATAGATGGATGTATATTTGATGAAATTGTTCATAGAGTAAAGGTAGGATGGAGTGCTTTTGGCCGCCTGAATAATGTCTTTAAAAGTGACCTTCCACTGTACCTAAAGCGCAAAGTGTCCAACCAGTGTGTGCTTCCCGTAATCACATATGCGGGTGAAACATGGACCCTAAGTAAAAGAGAGATCCAGAAACTTAGAGTGGCACAACGCGGTATGGAGAAGTGCATGCTGGGCATAACGCGAAAGGACAAAAAGAGGAATGAGTAGATAAGGAAACAGACAAGGGTTTGCGATGTAATAGAGTTCATTAAAAGCCTCAAATGGAGATGGGCTGGACACATTGCTAGAAGAAGAGACAATCGTTGGACGAATTTAGTCATCCAGTGATATCCAAGAGGTACAAAACGTCCGCAAGGTAGACCTAGAGGCCGCTGGATCGATGAAATGATAAAGTTCTGCAGAAGTACGTGGCAACGCAACGCACAAGACCGAGATAAGTGGAAACAGCTTGAAGAGGCCTTCATCCAGAAGTGGATAGATTTAGGCTGATGATGATGATGATGATGAATACGTATTGATGAATAGGAATAATGTATTGTAATTACTAACTTAATGTAATTTAATAATATGATTGCATTTGAAGAATAGTTAAAATAAAAATTCGTTAATTTTGTGACGTTTCATTTTATATAACCCCCTCCCCCTTACCCTCTTCGTTATAAATCATCACATTTTATCTTATTCTCTCACTCCTTTAGAATGACTAACTATAAAATACTAACATAATACGTTCTTTTCACTACTTAGTAGCGTTGACCCCTACTTTCAAGTCTCACGTGGCGCCACTGAGTATAGGCTACTGAAAATAGGCTGTAATATTATAATGCTTATGTTGATATGCTGCCGTATGCATAGTATTCACATTAATGGCCTTCTATTCACGACCTGCTCTTATACCAGGAAATAATGTAAACCAAAGTGCTTCTAAATGGCCATACACTATGTAATAGAGACCAATATGTCACAATATGTCACATATTAGCGTGTAATTTGATACAAGCCAGGTTTTAATTAATTAGGCTCATGTGATAATAGATTATAGATGAATTTCATTTAGTTTACAATAGTAAATATCCATCATATAATTATAATTAGTTAATAAAATGTTATATCAAAATTATATATTTTTTAAATGAAACACAATATTGGGCACTAATTTAACTTGGTTTAATATTAAACTGGACTGGTTTTGTTTGCTCAAAAGGGATATTTTTAACTGGTACAGAATAACAGAAATTTAATACTTAGAAATTGTAAAAGGCTAAATTATGTATTGATTATATTATATTAAACAATAATCAAATAAAATTCTAAGAAATTTTATGATGTACCTAATGCTGAAAAAAGTACAATTAAAATTTCTTATTTTTTCAAAATATATTATAATAATCGTATTTAGTTACACCAGCTGCATAAATTAAATATTTAATATTTATCACAAATTTTAACCAAAAAACCTTTGTTAAATACAATGAAATATCATTTAATGGTATACTATTTGTATACTATAGTATTCAATTTACAAAGGTGGCGGGTAATAATAAAATTAACTTCTAATCCATTATTTGAAAACATCTCATGCATATACATACTAGAAAAAATCATTTTGTAGAAGAAAAAAAATACGACGGGACATGAACCTGTATCTGCTGGATTCACGCCGGTATGCTTTTTCAATTAAGCTACAGGCATCCTATTGAACTACGGCGATTTAAATAGTTGTTGTTATAATATGAAATGCTTATCGAATTGCGTTATAATGTTGGCTATCGGTTTTAGTGTGTTAAATTAAGGTAGGTATCAATTAATTCCTAACCTACTAACCGACGTCGCAGATCACTCCATTATTAAGTTTTTAGTACTTAGACTTGTAATAATTTAATAAACTACGTATTTATTTTATTCAACGACTAAGATACAAGATTTGAGAATGTAACATTCTATATACCTACTGAATATACATAATTAGAAAACATGTCATGCATATACACACTATGAAAATCATTTTGTAGAAAAAATACGACACCTGACGGGACTTGAACCTGTATCTGCTGGATTCGCGCCAGTATGCATTTCCACTTAAGCTACGGGCATGTTATTAAATTGCAATGATTTTAACTAATTTTTCAACTTCTTATTTTTTTTAGTTTTTAACGATTTTTTCTAGTGTATATATATGCATGAGATGTTTTCAAATTATGTATTATTAAATTATGTAGTCTATATTTTATTTGTTTTCACTCTTTATTCAATATTTTGACACACCGATAACCAAAATCGTACATCTGTCGCACTAAAATGCCAATAAGTGATATGTTCGTCTCAAAAAGTTTCAAAATAAAGACGACTTCTTTCTTTAACTTTTGCATAATATATTATATATTTGGTATATACGAATGTTATATTCTCAAATCTTGTATCTTATTCGTTGAATAAAAGAAATAGTTTATTAAAATGAACTTCCTTTTTTAAATATTATATATTTTTTCACCGAAAGAGGCATTCAATGGTACTATATTGAGTTTAATTTTAATTAATTATTTTTTTTTACCTAGCATATAATATTTTCACCAAGAATTGACAGTTAATACCATAAAAAAATCGATAATCTATATCCATATTTTTTCTTATATTTTACGTATTGAAAAATTGAAATACATATCTGGTAATTCGTTTTAAATAAAAGAAATATCTCAATCTTTTGTGGATATTATTTAAAATACATAATTTTGAAAAACTTTCGAAAAATACCAAATAAAAAAATAATCCTACAAAAAATGGATGCAGTGGTACATAATATTTGAATGGAGAAAAATGAATGGAGCTAAGAGAAGCTTTCATCCGGCATTGAGTCAACCTCCGCTGATGATGACAACGATGAATATGGAGTAAAAGAGTACCTACTACTATTTAATAATCCTTTCTCATAATCACTACAACCTTAATGAGTCCTGAATACATCCAGAAATTTTGACCATTTTACAATGTCTATAAAGAGCTCACTAATTTTACCATAAGGATTATGTGCTGCATCTTTCTTTAGATAAGGCATTGCTATTTTAGTTAAGCGGTGCTATTACTGTCTGAAAATAATAGTAACATATAAAATACACTCTTCCCATACATACAACTAACACAAGTGAAAATCGTCCCTCTATAGCAGGGGTTCCCAACCTCGTGCCTGCGGGCACCATGGCGCCCGCGGAACGATTCGTATGTGCCCGCTACTATTCGACAGAGACAGAATTTTCACGCTAGCCTGACACACGCAGAAAACCCGAAGTGAACGAACGCCACGAACTGAGCCGATGAACGCCAAAGCACGTGACAGTAGTCACGTGCTAGTACCGTCCCGATTCGGCGATCATCGGCTCAGTTCGGGTTTTCGACGTGTACAAGGATTGATGTGCAAATATCATTCTCCGCCTGGAACCGCGTTGTTGTCATTGTGATTGAGATTGCTGCCCCGTTCGGGTCGCGACAGTTAGCTAGGAGACATCTTCGTCTGACGAAACACGAATTAGGAGTTTTGATATTCCTTCTATATAGTTCTAAAATGAGTGGACCGAGTAAAAGACAACGAACCTATAATTTTAACACTGACTGGAAGGAATCATATTGTTTCTTTAATGTGAAAAATAAATGCGTCTGTTTGTTGTGTGATAGTAGTATTGCAGTGCCGAAAAATCATAATGTTGACACTTTTAGACAATTCATGCCACTTTTGATGTGAATTATCCACTTAAATTTGAAGTAAGAAAGAAAAAAATATGTCAACTAAAATCAAGTCTAACTGCACAACAGACTGTTTTCACTAGACATGTGGGAAATTCTAAAAAGGCCACCATTGCTTCTTTCATAATTTCTCACATGCTCGTAAAAATGAAGAAACCTTTCATTGATGGTGAGTTGTTTAAAAAACTATTTTTGACTGGTGCCGATTGTTTGTTTGATGGATTTTCTAACAAACGTGAGATTGTCTCAGCAATACAAGACTTACAGTTGTCAAATAACACCGTCACAAGAAGAATACATGCAATTTCAACAGACATACAAACTCAGATAAAGACTGCCTTGGAAATATGTGACTGGTTCTCGCTACAATTTGACGAGTCAACAGATATATCAGACACCGCACAGTTAGTAGTTATGGTGAGAATGGTATTTAGTAACTTCACAGTAAAAGAGGATATGTTACAAATATTACATATGAAAGGATAGACAAGGGGTGAGGATTTTTATAATACATTCAGAACATACGCCAAGTCAATAAATATGCCTTTGCACAAGCTGTCTTCGATAACCACCGATGGGGCACCAGCAATGGTAGGTAAAAACAAAGGATTTATTGCCCTCTGCAAGAAGGATGAATCATTTTCAAACTTTATGTCCTACCGATGTATTATCCACCAGAAAGCTATGTGTTGTAAAATATTGCCATTTGAACACGTTATGAAAATAGTTACAAAAATAATCAATTCTATTCGAGCAGCTCCTTTGCAACACCGACTTTTCAAGGCCCTGTTAGAAGATACTGAAGATAAAAAACATGATTGAAAACAATCTTTAATTTATACAAGTAATTAATATCGTCGCAATGCATATTGAAGTACGTTGGCTCAGTAAAGGAAAGGTTCTTACAAGATTTGTGAATTTAATTGAAGAAATAAAAACATTTATAAACGATAAAAAGGAAAATTATGATGAACTAGCTGACTCTCGCTGGCTGATTGATTTGGGATTTCTCACAGACATCATGGAAAAATTGAATTCTTTAAATTTCGAGTTGCAGGGAAAAGACAAAAACATAGCTGAAATGATAAGCTCTGTAAAGTCATTTAAAGCTAAAATGGATTTGTTGATATCAAATCTGCAGATCAATTCTCTCGTGCATTTCCCACATATGAATAAAATGCTAGGTAATGAATTAAACGGGTCATTATTTATTAAGCATCTTCAAGTGTTAAAAAAACAATTTGAAGAGAGATTTTTGCAGTTTACAGATATCGAGCCAATTTTTTCCTTCTGTATCAATCCTTTTACTTGCCAAATAAATGTAATGGAAATGGCCGCATGTATTGCAGATTTTGTTCAAGGTAAGACAGAGGAACTAGAGTTAGAAATTTTGGAGCTTAAGAACGATATTTTGCTTAAATCCTTAATATCAGAGGACTTTTGGAATACAGTGGACAGAGAAAAGTTCCCATTTTTGAAAAAAGCAGCATATAAAATTGAATCATTTTTCGGTTAGAAATATTTATGCGAAGCATTGTTTTCAAATATGAACTTAATAAAATCAAGATATAGATCTCGACTCACCGATGAGCATCTTTATGATTGTTTGCTAACAGGATTATCGTCATACTCTCCTAATTATGAGGCACTGGCCAATGATATGCAATGCCAAAGATCACATTGACATATTGATATTCTATTTTTTTAAAAAATGTTTTCTTTGTATTTGTGTTTTTTGTTTACTTTGTTTACGTTTTATAAATACATTTCTCTGTGTGTATGCAATTTGAATAATAATTTTATTATTTTGAAACATTTTTGTTTATTATTTATTAATAAATTATGAATATAAGAAAATAAATTATGGGAAAATGAGAAGTTATGGAATGAGTTTGTCGATTAAATATAGGTGGTGCCCGCCACCCTACCGATATTTTAGAATGTGCTCTAGAGTACAAAAAGGTTGGGAACCCCTGCTCTATAGTCTATCTAATTCAATTGAGCCGGCTGTGTGTAGTGAATATACGTACTTTAGTTTAAAGTGCATGATGATACGTACGTGATTACACATTCATCAATTCAAATACATTCCCAACACAACACAAAGGAACAACGGGTGGCATCCGTTTAGTATATCGCTGATAAATATATATTTGTTGTATGGCAGGTGTAAATATTTAACAAATTTATTATAAAACATAGTACCTAAGTATTTTATCACATATTAAAAGAGGGTTGTAATATTGTCTCTCGATTATATAAAACGCGAAGAAAATAGATATACAGTTTGAATACGGAATAGGAAGAACAGTTTTTGTTCACAATTGTAAATATACAATATATTATTATTATGTTATATTAGATAACATGCACACGTGGCAAACGTCCAAATAGAACGTTTAAACATGGAAGTTTTACAGTAAATAAATTTTTATTATTATGTTTTATTATTATAGATTGGATAGGTATTGTAGACTGCAAGACTTGGAGAGATTTACAAGTGGTCCTCGCTGTGCATAAGTCTGCCCAGATCTGATCGACAACGTCCAATCACCTCCCTTCCGGTCTATTGAAGAGGAGCTTCTTGGGTGGTTGGGTGAAATATATTTTTGCATTGAATAATATTTTGCAATTCCGAAAGCAAATACGGAAATGGGAAAAATATTGTTAGTTATAAAACGGATCCTGTTCAATTTTCTCTATTTATAGCTGTATATATAATAAACTGATTTCGACAAATTCACGATATGTACCTTTAAATAAAAAATGGAGTCACAACAATATATACATATTTCAATCCTTTCATATTTTTTATTATTTATTATTAGTTAAGTATAAAATATGTTTAGTGTACATTTTTTCATGACAATAATGATACAATGATTTTAGAAGATTTTTTCGTTACAAAACTGATAAATAAGTCAAAAAAAATAAAAATCAAACCGGGTCTGAAATTCAGTCATGATTTATAGACAGTATAAAATGCTTACATGTCTATTTTCAAGCAATTTTGTTGAGATGTTCTAACGTTTTTATGAAAAGTTTTAAATTTTTTGCGGAGTCACAAAAACGCTAAATTTAACGCATATGCCAGATGCCAATCTTGCAAGCTAGATAGATGCCCATTCAAAAATTCTAAATCTGACAAGAAAAACGCTAATTTGGCAACACCGTATGCTCTCATATCATATTTTGAACATGCACTCTATTTTATTTTTTTAATTAATTACTTTATCCAAATCAGATACAGTACAGTTACTTTAAATAACATAATAATTAATAATATATTTGTAATTTGCCAATGTAAACTAAGAATACAAAATAAATGAACGGTAAACTATTATCATTTTGATTGATAATCATTTAAAATTGCAAAAACATATAAAAACAAATAATACGAAAGCGTATATCCAAAGATGGCAAATATAACTATAGCCAAAATTTTAAAATACTTTAAATGCATTGATTACTTGTTGACAAATTGATTTCTTCTTCTATTCATACCATATCCGTTGGAAATTAGTCTATTTTTGCTATAAATAATAATGGAGTGCTAAATTCAAACCAGGCTTTGGGGTTCTTGAACCAATTTAAGGTACATAATAAAAAAAATATCTGTTATATAAAATAAAATGTTATTGTGTACTTGCTGAATAAAATGATTTTAATGCATTTGAATCAGTGAAATGAACCTATTTTTATTTACAGCCTACTAAATCTGAAAAAAATGTTCAAGGATCCCTAAAAAAATTTAGACTCTTTTACAAAAGATTTTTTTTATTTGCTAACGAATTTTCAATTTTTTTAAATTTTTTATTCATGATTTTTTACATGAAACAGAAATAATGCATTGATGTTTGCTGATAGAATAATAAAATTATTTTATGCAAAAAAAATGTTTTTTTAATAGTTTCTTTAGCGAATATTTTTTTCCAAATGGTACTGCAGTATTTTTACAAAGAGCTCAGATGTGATCTGTACCAGAATATATGAATAAGGTTAGACAACAAGAACCAAACGAAATGAGCATTCTAGATTAATTTATAAGTAAACTTTTTCTGCGCGTGGTCCCCTGAAAAAGCTCTCTCTTCTATTTATCCGAAAACTAACCTAAGCCTCATTAAAAGCAGCCGTGATTTTTTTTAGTCAGTAGAGGTAGCGTTTGAATTTTCTTTTGAGCACAATCAAACTAATTGCATGAATTTGTGGAGCTTTTAAACACTGTCACAGAAGCAAGTCGCTGTCTCATCTATACGAGTAGTTGAATTGGGGTAAAAAACACATTGAAAGCTGTAAACTGTGAAAGCAATCAAACGTAAAGTATATACGTTATTTTTACCGTTTTTTTATTGACAATCAGAATCTAGTGTAGATGCTAACTTCCTCCAAAAACTGTTTTCCTTGTCCATAGTCACCGCTTTCCAATTCGCCATTGGTATTGTCCATCTTAGTCAGTGCAGTCTCCATATTGTAATTAATTAAACGTCGCTGCATCCTATATACGAGATCTAGAACTTAGCATTATATGTTTTCTACCAAGTGTTGCCATCTGTGATAGGTCCAAAAGTACAACGGAAACATAAAAAATATCCAGGTTTGTGCTTTTCGCCTTAAAATATTCTATATATTAAGTTATTCTCAATATTTCCAAGCGAATGTGAGTTTTAAATGGTTTGTAAAGTATATTTTAACTTCGGGTGTGTAAATTTCAATTTTGATCGTCGTTACTTTAAACTAAAATAATATTTCCGATGCTAGAAAATCTACATTACCGGAAAAGATTAAAAATTTTCATAATATATATTATTTTCCATAAATCTCTTTTAAAAATCGAAAAAAGTAAAGATAAAAAATATTGCACCAAATATGGTTTATTCTCAATTTTAATAATACGGTGTTTACAATAATACTCTTTTATATGTATATTAGGTTGTCATTAAATGATAACTTTTATCATATATATATTTTTCTTACAAAGTTTACAGAAGATCTAGGCTAAGCTTGAAAAAATACCCCAAGTTATGTATTTTCAACCTCTACACAGCTTTTTGATATTATATAAGAATTTAAGCAAAAACGTTTCTACAATATTATATTATCAAGATGTAATGAATACTTTGTATGAATAATTCCAACATTCAGTCTATCGAAAAATATTTAATATAAAAGTGATCAAAATAAATTTTCGCCGAAAACAAAAATGAAACTTCACTGTAAAACGGTTTCGGTGCAAAACGGTTAACGGGCCAATTAAAAGTTTGATATGCACTTTTTCAACGAAATACTCTTTCGAACAGCTTTTTGATTAAAAATGGACCGGCTGGCTTATGCAAAAAACGGGGCTATTTGATTTTGAACCAAATCCTCTTTTGTCCATAATACCTCCATACGAATAATATAGTGCCCGTATTGACTGCAATCAAATAGATATTTTTAAACTTAAAGCTCAAAGGATTGTAGATAGATTAAAGTTTTGATTTGATACATTTGATACAATAGTATTTTCAAACAAAATCGTCGTTACCCCTTTTTAACGATTGGCAATGTTACTACATTTTCATTAGTCTTGCTTTATTTTCAGCATTAGATTTTAACTTTAAAAAATAAAATTCATACAAAATAGTATGTTCCAAATTATTGTTTTTAAGTATTATTTCTACAAATTTTTCAGTTGGCGGCTGTTTTTTACTATAAATCGAACTTAAACTCAAAAAAAATATTATAATATATAACCATGTTTCCCATGTATATATATTCTGAGATATATTTTAAGTTAAAATTTTTTGAAAATCGTTAAAAATTGTTATAAATGCTTTATGGTTGATTACCTTAAGGGGGGACATGCTCGTCGAAGGTCAAAATTGAGTTTTTATTGTATTTTCAAACCATGATCCTGGACACGGTTTAAACGTTGTAGATAATCTATTTATATAATTTTGAAGCCTTATTATCCTTTATAGTTATTTTAAACATTTGATGACTGCATGAAGTATTTTTGTTACATAAAATAGTATTCTTTTAAACCTCTCGCTCTAATGTTTTAGAATATAGTCATATTTCGGTACATAACTGTGCAGTGGTGTTAAGATTTTTTACATTTATTAATTTTTAAACGCATTTATAAAACCATTAGCATAATTTATTACGAGATAATTTTTGTAAAATATTCACGATAAAAAATTATATTGATAATCTCTGTGATCCCAAATTTGACAAGAATTAGACATTTTATTATTCAAAAAATCGGCAATATTAACACATTTGAAGATGATTCTAAAGATACTTATTATAAGCTATGTCTTTGACAATTCAAGTGTGATGAACATCTTATGAATAATGATTGCTTTATAATAATTATTGACCTAAGAATGAGGTAGTGTTTTTTTGAAATACGCCATTTCTTTTGTCATTCCCTAGTAGTTAAGCTACAACATACGGCCGTAGCCATAAATTGACAAACTTTAATTAAAGTAGGGAGTAAAATTATGTTAACGCGCGTGTTTGAACATGTACCTAACTGAATTTTTTTAAATTTTTTTTTTAAACGGTACATGTTCAAACAAGCGCGTTAATATCATTTTACTCCCTACTTCAATTATAGTTTGTCAATTTATGGCTACGGCCGTATGTTGTAGCTTAACCACTGGGGAATGACAAAAGAAATGGCGTATTTCAAAAAAACACTACCTTATTCTTAGGTCAATAATCATTATAAAGCAATCATTATTCATAAGATGTTTATCACACTTGAATGGTCAAAGACATAGCTTATAAAAAATATCTTTAGAATCATCTTCAAATGTGTTAATCTTGCCGATTTTTTGAATAATAAAATGCCTAATTCTTGTCAAATTTGGGATCACAGAGATTATCAATATAATTTTTTATCGTGAATATTTTACAAAAATTATCTCGTAATAAATTATGCTAATGGTTTTATAAATGCGTTTAAAAATTAATAAATGTAAAAAATCTTAACACCACTGCACAGTTATGTACCGAAATATGACTATATTCTAAAACATTAGAGCGAGAGGTTTAAAAGAATACTATTTTATGTAACAAAAATACTTCATGCAGTCATCAAATGTTTAAAATAACTATAAAGGATAATAAAGCTTCAAAATTATATAAATAGATTATCTACAACGTTTAAACCGTGTCCAGGATCATGGTTTGAAAATACAATAAAAACTCAATTTTGACCTTCGACGAGCATGTCCCCCCTTAAATAATTATAAAATTGACTGATTCAGTTTATTTATCTATAAAACTACTAAATTATAAATATTCAAATATGTTGGTATTCATCTAAAATTGGCAATAAATATTTCTATTAATAACACTAACAATAATATATTGATTTTTGAGATAATAAGATAATACTATCAAAGTTTGAAAATGCTATCACAAAAAATCATTTTAACTTTTATTTTATCTAAATATTTTTTAATTTAGCAACACCCATATTTTCTTTTGTCCATCATTGCCAATATTTGGACTGAAATATTTGCAAATATTTGAGATTTTAAAGGCTATTTTTGAATGGAAAGTTTTATTCGCTTCACGGTACCGTGGAAACAGTTTCAAAAAGTTCAATCGCAAAATTAAGCTCAGGTAATAGCATCGGCTGTTCAATGACAGCCTTTTTCATTATACTGAAAGGCGAACAACAGTGTTTATGTAGGCTTTCGGGCGACTTGTCATTATTCTATAATCTTTTATTTGATTTTATCACTATTTACCGATGAAAAAGTATCTGAAAAAATCCTGACAGAAAAACGAGACAACGGTACAACGAAGTATTTGTTTTTATTGCGCATACCAAAATGAAATGGATTGTATTATATGTAGGTTTAATGTTTTGTCGCAAATGTTAATATAAAATAACATGACTAATACGAAATTAAATAGTAGATTCCGTATTCGCACATATTTAAGCTGCTATGACGTTGCTCATGAGTAATTTCTGTCCCCCCCGCCCCCTTTGAAAACCCAGAGAAAGCGGCGTGTTGAGGGTGTGTCATTTACAATATATTGCTCAACGCATACAAAAATTAGACGCTCACCAAATTTTCCATATTCGTAGCAAAGTTAATACATATTTGTCTTTCATTATCTAAAAAATAAATCGATGGCACATTTTTAACATTTATTGAAACGGTAGGTTTCTAGCGGTGTAAACTGAGTGACCAGCGCACCATCACATTTAATGGACCTTACTATATATCACATCAATTTTAATTGAGTGGTCATTGAACACTCGCAAAATTGATGCGCACGCTGTAATTTGGGTGCTTTTGGTGGATTTTTTGGTAAATCATATTTAAACAGTGTCACATGTGACGCCACAGTAAAATCAAAAAATGATTAACATGGCCCACCGAGAGCCACATATATTATATATTTGACAAATAAAATTGTTGTATAGGTACAATATATGATCATATTATTCAGAGAGCAAAAACTGGCATTCAATAATTCTAGCAGCACTAAGATCAAAAAGCTCTCGTTGCCATACTAGCCAAGCTTTTGGCTCTCAACCCACGATGCAAAAAGTGTTATCTTTCTTTGAAGAAATATTGAAATCACCTTTCCGCCGTGCAAAACCACCTCGCTGAAACATGAAAGCTTTTAAACGTAAGCTCTGAAAGAGGCTCTACGCCAGAAGTCCGGAACCAATTGAAAGTAGCTTGAGTTACCAGTCGTAAATTATTTTTATGAAATATTTGTGAATTTGTAAAAAAAATGGCATCGTTTATTTATCCAACCGTTGTCTATATTAGCCAATATTTAGTGACACTAGGCAGATACAAAATTATATAGTTATATAATAATATAATGATATCATCTCGGTTTTTTAAATAATGTCAAAGTAATAGTTTACACATTGGTTTTGAGTGAGATGAGTGTTATTCTCTCAATTTTTATAAATATAAAGAATTTATTAAAACTAGCTGAGCCAGCTGGCTCTCGCCAGTCTGTCTCGCTAGGTCTTGCAGACAGCTTTTCGTCATAGTGACTTGGTGTTGGATTTTAATATAATAATTGTAAAGTGTGTATAGACGGCGCCATAGTTTTCTCTTCGGGATGGATTTTCATTCACGTCAGACAGTTGAAAATTTAGCTGATTTGTCAGTTTTACGATCTGCATGTCGTCACTGCCAATACAAATTTGGAGTCATGTGCGTGTTCTATTCTGGAGTATGTCCTTCTCAATATCGTCTGACACCATTTCAGGCTGCTAGGTTTAGCAGAACAGCTGGCAATCGCCGATTGCTACCACTGTTATTTTAATTTTAATACAATAAAGGTGTAGGTATGTGCATTTAAATATGATAAATAATTATACATCTCAATTGTGATTATCATAAATAGCGATCCAATATAACGCGAATATTAATCTCTTACGGGTCCCATGTACATAATAGAAAAAGTTAGCAGCATAAAAAATAAATTTAAACATTATTTTGTTTCATTGTCTATAAAAAATAAATGCTTTGAGTCATAGAATAATATTTTAAAAATCATATTTTGATTTAAAAAATAGTTTCCCGGTGCGGGACATTCATATCGACACAAATGTTGATAAATAATGAAGCAATACATATTATATCTGATAAGAATAGGAATTTATAAGACCTAAAGATGTGAAATCAGCTTAAAGAGGCCTTCATCCAGCAATGGATTGATACAGGTTGATGACGATAATGACGATATAAATGGGTAGGTATATATAATCACAAATTTAAAAAAATATTACAGTTTATATGACCAAGAAGAGTAGAATTAGATTGGGATAACCTTCATCCAGCAGTGGATTAATCTCGGTTGATGATGATAATGACGATATTATAAATGGGTAAATATAATATCAGCAATTTTGATAAATATAGCAATTCATATGACCGACAGAAATTCAAACAACTTAAGAGAGGCCTTCATCCACCGGTGGATTGATTCAGGCTCATAATGATAATGGAAATATAAATAGATATAATATAATATCACCGATTTTGATAAATACAGCAATTCAAATGACAGAAAGGAGTAGAATCAGGCATGGGAGGCCTTATCCAGCAGAAGATGGGTTCAGGTCAATGATGATAAGGAAGATAGAAATAGGTATAATATAGTAGTAGAATCAGGTTGCGGAACCCTCCATCCAGCAGTGGATTGATTCTGGTTGATGATGATGACGATATGAATATGTAGATAAATGTAATATCACCGATTTTGATAAATACAGAAATTCATACCTCAGAAAGGAGTAGAATCAGGGTAAGGAGGTCTTTATTAAGCAGTGGATTGGTTCAGGTCGATGATGATGATGATGACGATATGAATATGTAAATAAATATAATACCACCGATTTTGATAAATACAGAAATTCATATGACAGAAAGGAGTAGAATCAGGCTAGCGAGGTCTTTATTAAGCAGTGGATTGGTTCAGGTCGATGATGATGACGATATGAATATGTAGATAAATATAATATCTCCGATTTTGATAAATACAGCAATTCATATGACAGAAAGGAGTAGAATCAAGCTAGGGAGGTCTTTATTAAGCAGTGGATTGGTTCAGGTCAATGATGATGATGATGACGATATGAATATGTAGATAAATATAATATCACCGATTTTGAGAAATACAGCAATTCATATGACAGAAAGGAGTAGAATCAGGCTAGGGAGGTCTTTATTAAGTAGTGGATTAATCCTGGTTGATGATGATGATGATGATGATGATATGAATATGCTGATAAATATAATATCACCGATTTTTATAAATACAGGGATTCATATGACAGAACGGAGTAAAATCAGGCTAGGGAGGTCTTTATTAGGCAGTGTATTGGTTCAGGTCGGTGTGATGATGATGATGATGATGACGATATGAATATGTAGAAAAATATATTATAACCGATTTTGATAAATACAGAAATTCATATGACAAAAAGGAGTAGAATCAGTCTATGGAGGTCTTTATTAAGCAGAGGATTGGTTCAGGTCGATGATGATGATGATGACGATATGAATATGTAGATAAATATAGTATCTCCGATTTTGATAAATACAGCAATTCATATGACAGAAAGGAGTAGAATCAAGCTAGGGAGGTCTTTATTAAGCAGTGGATTGGTTCAGGTCAATGATGATGATGATGACGATATGAATATGTAGATAAATATAATATCACCGATTTTGAGAAATACAGCAATTCATATGACAGAAAGGAGTAGAATCGGGCTAGGGAGGTCTTTATTAAGTAGTGGATTAATCCTGGTTGATGATGATGATGATGATGATGATGATGATATGAATATGCTGATAAATATAATATCACCGATTTTTATAAATACAGGGATTCATATGACAGAACGGAGTAAAATCAGGCTAGGGAGGTCTTTATTAAGCAGTGTATTGGTTCAGGTCGGTGTGATGATGATGATGATGATGACGATATGAATATGTAGAAAAATATATTATAACCGATTTTGATAAATACAGAAATTCATTTGACAAAAAGGAGTAGAATCAGTCTATGGAGGTCTTTATTAAGCAGAGGATTGATCCTGGTTGATGATGATGATGATAACAATATGAATTTGTAGATAAATATAGTATCACTGATTTTGATAAATAGAGCAATTCATATGACAGAAAGGAGTAGATTCGGGCTAGGGAGGCCATTATCCAGCAGTGGATTGGTTCAAGTCGATGATGATAAGATGGATAGAAATATGTATAATATCACAAATTCGTTAAACCAATAGTAGTAGAATCAGGTTGCGGAACTCTTCATCCAGCAGTGGATTGATACTGGTTGATGATGATGATGATTATGATGACGATATGAATATGTAGATAAGTAGCATTAGAAATTCAATACTGTCAAGAATACAATCAACGTAGAGAGGCCTTCATCCAGCAGTGGATTTATTGAGGCTCGTGATAATAATGGCATTATATATAGATAGGTAGATAATAATATAATATCACTGATTTTGATAAATATAACAATTCATGTGTAAGTAAGGAGTAGAATAAGGCTGAGGAGGCCTTCATCCAGCAATAGATAGGTCAAGATTGATGATGATAGGGACGATAAAAATAGGTAGATATTATACAATATCACACATTTTGATGACTATAACAATTCGTATTAATTTCTTGTATTGTTTGCAATGGCAACTTTGTTAGTTTAATATGACTATCTGATCTATGGAAATTAGTAGCCTAGGTAATTATTCAATAAAAAAAGATTGAGTGAACATTTTGTATTTTAAAAAAATCAAATTTGGAATATCACGTTATCTATGAAATGGCCGCCAGTGGCGTACCCCGCTGTCAAAAGATATTATACGTAGTAAATTGTACCAAGATTATGGTTTTTTCACCGGAAAAAAGTGCGCCAATGCCTACATTACGATATTTGAATAAAAATAATCGAATCCGTTTGTCAAATAAAGGATTAGAAGGTCTTAAGCGACGAAGACGTCATTCTGCTGTATGTTAAAAGAAGTATGGCGAATTGTATACGCTATATGAGAAAATATCAGTTATAAACGTCACGTACCTGTAAAATCATTAAAAATTTGTGAAATGTGGTCAATTCAAATGGCAGATGAATCGGTAGCGCACATTTTGAAGTGAAGATGTAAAAATAACAATAAAATGTCGCTTAAATGAGCTGTTAGTGAATTTTCCAAAATCTCTTAGGATAATAATATATAGGAGATAATTCAACAATCATTATTTTATTAGCATTCTGCCGATAATATACTGAATAATAATTGTAAAGGAGTAGCTTTTAAATTTTGGTAATACAATACTTATATAACCAATATAACAAATCATTTTTAGTTTGATTGAAATAGTAGATATGCATTATAAAATAAATATTAAGTTGTTTGCAGATAGGTTTGTAAATTTATAATGTACAGAAAGTTCATTGCAGAAATTTTTATTTACCCTTGTAATACTAATGCTAGATGTTTTAATCTCAGTTTATACCTTTATAAATATATCAGAGGGAGTAAAGTAAGAATATTGATGCTTAATTACTTGCAGTGAATTTAATCCACATAGATAAGAAGACAATATATTATATTCTTAAAACAACCTTAAAAAACTTTTCCGTTTCACTTGTATATGGGTATTAATTGTAGGTATTATAAACATCCACGATGAGCGACTACGCGTCAGCCTTATAATGTCATGGGTCTCGGGTTCAAATCCTAGGTCTGAAAAAAAATCATATGTTGTTTTTCAATGTGTTTTTGACCCCAGAGTTTGGACCTAATAGGTCGAGCCTTATCCATTTCTCGTAAAAAATCTAATGAAACCTATTCGTAAAATGGTCCCAGATCCACATAATAATACGATTGTAAAGGCAATTAAAAATAGTCTCTATCTAATGCTGAAAGGTTCTTTTCAAAGTCGCATTATTAACATGATCATCAGAAAATGTATCATAATACAACATATTATAAATGTATACATGTAATTTGAAAATACTTTCCCACTAGAAAAATATCTTCTATTTAAATTTATGTATATTCAATAATGAATGCTAGCTTCTCAAATATTGTAATTTATCCATTCAATAAAAAAAAAAGTTAATTATAATATAATTGTATATTAATTATATCTTAACAGTATTATGTATACGTATACCCGAAATGCTTACCGAATTGCGCTATAAAGTTGGCTATCGGTTTTAGTATATTAAATTAAGGTAGCTAAGAAAGGTAAAAGATTTTTTCTAGTATGTATGTGAATGAGATGTTTTCAAATTTATTTTTTTACATTCTCAAATCTTGTGTCATATTCGTTGAATAATATAAATAGTTTATTATATTATTTTTCATAAACCTCTAAATATAACGTCGCATTGAAGCATTATATTACTAAAAAAATGTTTCATATTCCATATGTTAAATAAGAATGTCTCTTGCAATGATAGTATCAAAGGCTCCAGAAATAGGACACGGCAGTGATGGCCACGTGGATTTTTTATCGCAACCTTAATCTGAGTCCAAAGAAAACGATCAATGGACGCTCACACTTCTGCTTTTTGCTTTTTTTCTAAGACATTAATGGGGATATTTTATCTTTAAAGACGTTTTGCGCTAAGAAAACCGTTTTTTTTGTTTTGAAAATTGAAACGAGATCAGAATTAGAATACGCGTCATCTTTGACAAACATACGTTTTTATGAAGGTACTAGAATATTATACAAGCTAAATTATTGAATAAATTATATTCCCAAGTTAAAATACGTCAATAATAAATTTGGTTCATCAAATCATTAGCTGTAACTAAGTGAATGATAGTAACTGGTGAATGAATCCTAGGTCTGGCAAGTACAAATATTGTTTTTTCAATTTGTGTATGAGTCAGAATATAGACCTAATAGGTTGAGCAAGTGGCTGACATCCATTTCTCGTAAAACAAAATCTGTTAATACAAACCTCCATTCTGTTATTTACTGTCCAAATATTTTCAATAAAAGGATTCTGAAATTATAAATAAATCATAAAAAATATATATTACCTATATATTCTTAACACTACAACAGGTCTAGAGGCCCAATGACAGTATTGTAGTTTAACAGTAGTATATTTAGAAATATTAGCGTAACAATCACAAATACACAGGCTTTGATAAAATCACATAAATATATTGTGTCCACACCGGGAATCAAACCCGGAGCTTCTGGATGAAAGGTCAACGCATTACGCACTGCACCATGTGTGTCGTGTATATTCAGACTGAATGGAAATTAATTAAAATAATTATTGTTCTTTATATTGCCGTCAAATTTATGAGTTTATACAATAATTACAAATTATAATTATATACTTTTAACCATTTCATTAATTAAGTCTCTTTTTTTAACTGGAACCTTCTATTAAATATATTTTTCATTTTTTATTGTATTCTGAAAATGTATTGCATAGGTAAATTGCGGGAAATAAAAACGTAAAACCGGGAAGTAAACTAAAAATATCCACAAATAGCTAGAAAACTGGAATTACGGGCATATAAAATCAAGGTTCATTGTAATAATTATACAACGATAGTTGTGAATTCATAATACTATTATTTACGAGTAGTAAGAACAATGACAGTTTGGTTGTACAAGAAATCTAGTTATATTATAATTTCATCAACTATATAATATATTTATTTGTTGTTCGTTTTTTTCTCTTTTATTTTGTTAACTGTCAATTCATGGTAAAACTGCATTGTATTGTTGTTTAATTTAATAAAACGCATTTTTTATAGTACTTATTCCACTTTTAATCAATAAATTAGGATCGGTTTCGTCCGCCTCAGAGGGTGATTATGTAATGTTTTGATTTAAGATACATATTTATAAATAACAAACGCTTACGGAGAAAGTCCAGATAGAAAAAGATTGTGTTTTAATAATTATTGTAATGGTATAATATAAGCTTTAAACCTGATTCATGAAATGTGGAAAATAGTCGGATACTGATTGTGCTGTCTTAGGTAAAAAACCAAATTATTTTACAACGTTTTTATTAGCTCGTATTCTTTTTTGTCCGGTGGTTTTTTGTCCGGTACAAATCTTGCAATCGATTTTTAAGTAACTTTCCGACTAGCTAGATATTTCAAACGTTTAGAATATATCAGAACACGATGCCAATGCATTCTTTTAATACTTTTAGCCATATTTAAACAGAATTGAATTCATTTTCAGTTAATTCTGTTTTGTATGGAAAGTTATTTCAGAAAAATCCATAAAAAGTAAACAACTATTATTGGTTGCTAAGGGGGTGGACCTAGCTACTAAATTATTAATATATACGTACGTTACTATGGAAATCAAAATGAAATGTCAAAATGACATTTCAGTATTCTATATTTGTTTGTTTGTTTTTTATTTAATACATATCAAGTACAAGTTTGAGCATAATAATTTAACTGAAAATTTAGAAACGTTGTAAATAAAAAGTTCTTTTTACCTTGTAATTATTTCTGATACGTTTGTTTTTGATAAAATGTAATAACTTATGTGGTATGTTATTGTATACCTTGTACACCAACTTAATATTTGGTTAATACAAATGTACCAATATTGTACAGTAATGTTATCTAGTTATAATATAATACATTATATATTTTGATAATATTTTAATCATTAAACAAAACGCTCATATAAATTTTGTACACCTTTCCCGTAGTTATGACCGATATTGTATTTTTATTCATAATAGATACTTATTTTTACTATTCTATTTAATAAATAATGCTTTCATCCTTATTGGTAGTTAAGAATAACTTAAGGATGGAACTGGTATTTTTATACATAATATAATTCTGAAAATAAGTACGAAATTTAAAAAAATATAACTAAAAATAATTAATGTTTGTTACTTCTAACATTATTAAATAACTCAACATATTATTATTAAATCTGTATCTCTGGAAATCTATTTAAAAGTCGTTTAATATTACCTAGTATGTGCTTTATTCCATTTATACTGGTTTAGTGCGTGCGGTAGTTGACTGCTTTGATAGTGGTACGAGTTTTGTTTACCTTTCATTAGGATTACGTGGCAGGCGTGATAACTGGGTAAGCAGTAGGATTTGCAATGCACTTATGTGCATCGTATTGTAGTATATCTATTCAAATTATGTGTGGTGTTACTGGGCTATGTACTCATATTACAAAGAGATGCTATTGTATCTTAACGTTACACACACTTTTAAAACATAATTATATGTCGTTGTCAAGTTGTTAAAACCTCCGATCTGACAATAATGTTAAAAATATGTTTAATGACAGTAAGGAATATACTTATGCATACTTAGTATATTGCTCGGAGCTGAGGGAAGTTTTATTGATTTTTGGAGGAATCTAGGTATTAAAATATATTTTGAAGGAAAGAATTTTGAAAAGCTTTGGTCAAAAGTACTTTGTATCCCCATTTTAATTACAATAACAGAATATAATATGTGTGAATCAGAACTTTTTTTATCAACACAAAATCAATAATTACATAAAATAACAGATAGATATTATCAATAAAGTTTACTTTATTTGTAAGGGTGTGTAAATCAATCAATCTTTTATTAGAAGAGTTGAGAAGGTTGGGAAATAACCAGACACGCCACAAAAAAATTGTATGGGGTAGGAGGTTCATTTAAAAAAAAATCTATTAATCCGGCGGGAATAAGTGGGGTTGATAAAAGTTAGCAGGTGCCACTGACTTCCACATTTACCCTGCGGACCTCTGCATTTTCCGGGCACATGCCCTATACCCAGACTTTCTGCACTTTCAGTCTAACAATGAACACCTGGATCCGCGGCTATAACTACGTGTGCTCATTTAAGAATTATTGCGACCTGTCGCATCCACAAGTGGTTATAGAATGAATTTGGATCGTGTGCTATGTTGTTTTTAGACATTGGTAATGCGTGGGACATTAACGTGGGATATTAACGGATGAATAATTCATGAGTACCATTGGTTATCTGCATTGTATTTCGTAGAATACCGAGAAGAGAGTGTTTGAATGACATCCAAATTATTGAGGTCACGATTCTTACTCAATCTTTGAAAAAAATATATTTTTTCATTTCTGAGGGGGGGTCCGAACCCGAAATCTCCTCCCCCCTGTGTGTGTGTGCCTGGGAATAACTAATCTATAAAGAATACACAAATAAGAAAATATGAAGAAATAAAAGCAAAATACTTACCTAATGTATATTTTCTCGTAAAGTACTTGTGTTGTTGCGCATTACAGAACTCATCAACGAACATAAAACATTTGTTTTGTCAACACACATAATCATCAAAAATTCACAAAGTAAACACAACGGCATTTGATATTATTTTACCCCCGCGATCAAACAGACAGTCATAATAACCGACGTAATTTCAGAACATTGTCCTTAGTATAACAAATGGCCGAACAAAGGGCGGACCTTTCGAAAACTTTCCTCTTGTTTACTTTAGGGAAATTTATATTGTCGTTAAACACGAAGATAGCCGATCTAATACAGCCTTTGAATATTTCATGCTATTTTGTTTTGTCTCAATCGTAATGATATCTCTGATATTTGGGAAGCCTTTGTTGTGTGGCTAATTATACCCATGATCGGGCAGACATAAAACTCATATGTTCATATTAAAGTATTTTCATTCTCGTGTACTCAAACTTTTATTGAGATATTAATTATTAAATTTGTCTAAATTATTGTTAATTTGTTTGATTAATATTTAAATTTTCCTGTTGATCAAAAATGCTTAATACAACCTTTCTATAGGTTCAGCGTAAATATATTATGTGAGTGAAGTTGAACAAAAATACTAGCACTACAGTGGACGCATGCTTACAAAAAATGTAAAATATTTTTACTGCGGCTTTGTGTTTGTGTAGATAATCGGTTTTAAATACAATTTTTCTACGTCAAAAACGATGAGATGACATGTATTACTAATATATTATATTTACTTGACTTATGTTTACAATACCTACGTATTTATTTGATACATATCGTCTACACATAACGTATAAGCCCATTTACTTACTAAAGTATGACTAAGCATAATATTATGGTCCTTAAAAAAATGTGTATTAACAATAATATGGTACAGTGCTTACCTATTTTGGAATAAAGTTTGGTTGCATAAAATAGAAAAATATCGCCACCGCAATTTTTAAAACAATATAATAGAATTTTTCAATATTAAATTTATCCGCAGTGCATCCAGCCAATAAGTCTTACGCAAAATCGTCTTATTTTATACGTGTATAATCTACAACATTAATAACAACAGGGCATTGCAGCTAGTTCAATATTCAAGCACCCGATAACAGATGCTGTAAAATATATTGGTTAAATTTCAGATACGTGCTTCGGGATAAACTTCCTCGACATTGGTTAAGGGATAAAAACTTTTCTAATGTACCTAACTAGACTTAGTTTTGGTTTACTCAGTTTGTTTGTTTACAAGTACAAAACTTTGTTAATCATCAATTTTAATTTGTTGTTTGGAAACACGCCGCGGGTATGTTTAATTGATTAAATAAATTATCGGAGAAAGTGGAACTTGTTAGTTTGTTTATGGTAGGTACCTGTTCTAATACGTCAACATGAAATTATTTTTCATTGCTGATTAAAATGATATTTACATATATTATACCAAAACTACATACAATCCCATTTTAATGTAGTAAAGGAAATATTAAAATTAATATTTTAGAATTTTTGTTATTATTTTCACTTTAAATGGCGAAGAATAACCTCCCATAATGTGGAAGGTGACTTAATATAAATTTTAATAAAAAATCGTTCAAAAAATGTGATCAACCACTTTTATCGTATAAAAATACATCATTCGGAACATTAGAAACATTACTATTAGAAAAATATATATGAGATGTTTCTAAATTATCCATGTTCAATTATGAATGCAACATGATTAAATTTTGTGTATTTTTCATTGATTAAAAATACGTTAGCTCACACTAAATCTAAATAGGAAACTGAAAATTTTAGTGTTTCTAAAAGAATATGATACTATATAATATAAAGTATTTTTTAGAACAATATATTATATCTGAATATTAATAATTATTGTAAGCAATAGAATTGAATCGACTTTTTTTAAATAGGTACTTTAATTTTATTTTAAAAAAGTGAATAGAATTTATAGATTATAAGATAACATATGGAAACATGTCAAACGTAATTTATGATCTGGAACACATTCTAAAAATGGTACTTGTTTTACGAACTGAACAAACTAGTTATATAAAAATATTAGTACATTATATTATAATATATTATATGTACCAATGAGCAGACCTAGATTAGAATAATTTATCGTAGACAACAAAATACCATAGACCTAGAGAAAGATTCCAAAAGAAATGGTATGACCGTGTAAAGAAAAATTATGACAAAATAAAAAGATGATAAAACTGGAGTAAATCCGTTACAAAGTCTAGTAGAGAATACTTAAGTAAGGGGAGAAATTCTAATTGCGTCGAAAAAGAAGTTGAGAATTTCGATTGACCATGATATATACCTATATATTATAGACTATACAAAACTACTATTATATAAAACCTTCAATATTATTGATTAAATTCTTTACTATTTTATTTATTTATTATTGTCATCATTTGATAACTACGGTGAAGTAGGGAAAATATGTCCGCCTCTAAACTCATTGCTTTCAGATTTGCAAATGGCGTCTGTCTAAAAAAGAAAAAGGTTCCTAGATTACATTGATCTTGACTCTAGATTCTAGAGTTCTCCATAAAACTTATGAAGGAATTCATGTAGTCACTCAGCCCCTGGACTATCTCCGAAGGAGACGGGCGGATAACTACAAGAGTAAGCGTGACTGACCAAAGTGAGAGAGCTAGGTATAGAGTTACCTGGAGGTTTTGCAGTGGGCCATATACCCGAATGGTTTATAGCGCAAGTTTAAGTGAGTAAGTAAAAAAAGAATCCATTATATTATTTAAGAACGGCTATCAATTATTTATCATAAAAACTATAACTTCCTACATACACCCTGTTTAGCGTGAAAATGGCAATTTACTCTTACCTACTTTTTTAAATAGTTATCAAAGAGGCTGCTTTTTATTATCTCTTAATTAAAAACACCCACAGTGAAAAACAAAAACCAAAAAAACTAGCAAGAAATTAAAAGTCGAAAGTACAGGGTGTGTTAATAACAAGGAACACCTGTTCATATTAATTACGATGCCACGTTTTATCATAATCATAAATTGAAGCAGCGGCCAAGGCGCTAGAAGGTAATCCCGTTCCGTGAATAAATATTCTCGGGAATAAATTTTGAAACCGAACTCTAGGCCATGCCATATTATTCCAAGTGGAAAGCAACCATAATCTTTCAACTCAAAAAAAATAATATTTTATTAGCAAACTTATTATAGGTTTTAAAAGAGAAATTAGTAAATTAGATAAGTAGTTAAAAATGATAACTTTTTCTACCATTTAGTCAACATTTTCAGTTATTAGATTTGTATGAAAAAGAAAATGGAGATAAGCCTGAAAAACAAAAGTTGACCTTTTCAAATTAGCCACAATATATACCTAAATAATATATAAAGAAGAAAAAAAGAGAAGAGTGGAATCAATGCTACTGAATTAGTAAATTTTACACAGGGTCATAAAGAGTGGTCAAATAATCAATATTCATCTCTCCTAAGAAGCTAGTGAAGACTTTTCTCTCTATTTCTTTTTGCGAAAACATAATATTATATTACATACAACAACTCACTGCAGGTCTAGCCAAACTTTTTGGATGAAGTAACACAATATAAATATAAAATGAACGACGGGCCATCAAGTAAAATACCTACTGTTTTTAGACTTTCTCTAATAGCCAACAATTCAATGAGAAGAATGAAACTGTTTTACATTTTTCAACAATTTCAATTTTGTAGTTGAGATTCTTAAAACTGCCTGTAAATATAAGTGATGCTTGATCGTAAAGAGTTTTTATTGATATTCATAATTGAAAATGTTTGTTCTTATGTAGGTGGATCCAAAAATATCCAACATTTTTCTGGCAAAATCTTTAAGTTGTTCGAATTAAATGTGTTGTAAAATTTGCATGTTTCTTCTTGACATTTATATTCTTGACGTATTTTCAAATTTTATTTTAAAAAAAGCGTTAAAACGTAGAAAAAAGTAAACTGTTGTTAGAAATACGATTAAAACTCACAGGCCTCACAGAAATACTTGACGGGACGTAGTTTGTCCAGGCCTTAATGATTAAGGCGTAAATCTTAGTCGCATGCCTATTTCTAAGCTAATTCTGAACAATTTGTTTTACTCATTCTCCGATTCAATTGCTTTAATTGATTATGTACCTTATTTTTTAAAATTGTGTTTTTGCTAATTACTTTTCAAATGCAAATTAACACGTTAATTACAAAATTAATTAAAAGGGCCCGTAAGCATTTTGTTATATAGTTACTACTTGTCTTGTTATTAAAAATGGTGTGAACGCAATAAAGCATCATGTAATATTTTATATAAAATTCGGAGACGGCCAATCAACCAACAATTCCACCGTATGGATATTTAATTATTCTTTAAATCAACTGATAAAATAGTCTAATGAGTATCATAATATATGTTATGAATTTATTCTTTGAAAATGCTTTGCTAGTATTCAAAATTTCGTGCGTTATGAAATTCATATTAAATTTTCATTACATAATCAGATTTTTATTACCTTCATTATGTTTCCATGTATAATAATATATAATCATTAAATATATAAAACAGTAATGATATTAGTATACTGCCTTCTAAGCCATTAAGTTAGTGATTCATACCTCAATGCCTTCAACCAATGAAAAAAAATGATTAGATTTGTCGATAAAACCTACTTACAGGAGTCTAAAATTACCTTGGAAAAATATCCATTGCTGTATTATAATCAAAATAATAAAAAAATTGTCGAATTTTTCCATTTTTATTGATCTACCACTGGCTAAAGTTAAAACTTTTCAGCTGCAGTGTGTAAAACATTAAACTTTTCCTACGTAGCCGACTATAAACTGGGTTTATGAAGATAAAAACACTAAAAAACTTTCACAATTTTTTGTTAGCATGCGTCAAACTTTTCCCAGGTGAATTATTGTGTACTTAGCGTTTTTTAAAACAAAAAAATAACACTATATTTATATTACACCGGGCACTCCGATACGATTAATTCCATTCTACAGAATATGATAGAATGATATTATAATATTATGTAAATTTATAGCGATTTTTATTTTTAATTGAAAGATATCAATAGAGAGGCAACGTTAATTGAGAGTTTGAACAACCTCAGTTACCTAAATATACAACTTAGTAAAAGTTGTTTTAAAATAATATTTATATATTTAAATATTATAAAAAAGAAATTCTTCAAATGAGTCTTTGAAAACGTACCTACCGTCGAAATCTTCGCTGACAGCATGGGATAAAAAAATATCAATTAGTTATTCTTAGAAATTTGCAACTGTGCATAATATCTAGAGTAGGGTTCATCTTAGTGAAGGAAAAATCTATAAACACAAGGAGAAATTTCAACATTTAGAATTATTTATATTTTCCATGACATAATAATATATCGTAATGTATGATTATTTAATATGAAATTTTAAGGTCTATTCATCTTCATTCAATAAATGCTAAGAAAATTTAAATTTAAATTAAATCTATTTTTCAAAATAAAATTTCATAATAGCCGGCAATTTAAAATATTGCAGACACATAAAATAAGGTTTTATTAGCAAACCATATTATTTTACAATGTAAATTAACACTTTCTAATCATATATATATAATTGAGATAATAACAATCATACCATCAAAAAATACATGTCAATTGCAAACTTCAATGGAAAGTTTTCTAAATCTTTTTTAGTTTATAAAACATGATATTTTTGTTAATTATACTTTATTTAGTTATTTACGTTGACACCTGTTTTGGATACAAACCCATCTTTGTAACGGTTGACTAGAACTATATACTATATTATAATATACGTATTAACAAAAGACTGTATCGAAAAGCTGGTACAACTTTGGATAATACGTATATCAAAATATGGGTATATTTATTTTTTTTAAAACACAGTTTTAACTCTCTCTGATATTACTATGTTTTAGGTGAAATCTTTTTTAGATATTACTCCCAAATAGGGAATCCAATCCTGGGCCAAAATTCTGATCCCGGGATTGGCATTTTTTTCCATTGCTAATATAAAAAATTTATATTTACAAATAACATCGATAATATCGGTCAAAAATAAATCTAGTATAATTTATACTATTTAAGACATTTATTGTTAATATTGTATACGTTCAATCTTGGAAATACATATAAATTTAATGGAGTAAATAATATTGTAATATAAATAATAA
Source organism: Rhyacophila brunnea (assembly GCF_057557595.1). Classification (NCBI taxonomy): domain Eukaryota; kingdom Metazoa; phylum Arthropoda; class Insecta; order Trichoptera; family Rhyacophilidae; genus Rhyacophila; species Rhyacophila brunnea. The sequence continues at coordinate 32,209,918 of NW_028232752.1, forward strand.
TGTAAATTTAAAATGAGATTGCTGTTTCTGATAGTAAAGACTTATTAAATGGGTTAGCAAGATTTAAAATAGTAAAGCAAATCATGGTGTACTCATGGTCTTCACGCTTTATAATCTAATTAGTCAGCCAAATATGAAACTGCCGTAAAACGTATGAGATCATGGTGGAATTACTTTGTTAATAGTGCGAAGCATTGTTTTTTTCCAATCTTTCTCATTTTTATTAATTTATGTGAAAAAATAAAATGAATCGGCAACTTACACATGGGTATAAATCAAACTTCATCAAACTTAGTTTATTTAAAATGTAGTTATTTGTTATTAAAAGTATTTTTTTCTGTTATATTTTCATTTTTATTTTATTTTCCATAAAAATTGATAAAAAAATCAATCCCAATCAGTTTAGGGATTATTTTTATCAATCCCGGGATTCATAGGTATCGAAAATAGCTAGGGATCCCGGGATTGGAATCCCTACTCCCAAAAATATACTCAGTACTCACAGTTTAATAGTTTTTTTAGAATTATTTGTATTCATAATAAATTATAAGTTTTATTAGATGGTGATTGTTTAAATGATTTTCTCTTTAAATCAACACAATTGAATCATATCACTCGGCGTGAGATAGACTTGAAATAAAAATCTGAAAAGCCAAAGATCTTGAGGCTAAGACGAAACATGTTAAAAACTTTGTTTGCTGTTTTTTTTATTTAAGAACACATGGCTTAAATGGACTTTTTTATGGCCTATAAGTTTTTTGGCACGTAAAATATAAGCGAAATAAAAATGTTTTTAGTTAGTTTTTACTCAGTTAACTAAGTACGTGGACCGTAATCGAATAAAAGTGTCTAATTCCGTTAATAATCTTGCCACAGATGCTGCATTTAAAGTTGTAATGGAACTAATTTTCTTTGAGAGAGTGAATGTTAGATTGTGTGTTGTTTCACATTTTCATTTTGATATATTCATTTTCCTGAACATACTGTTATACATTATTAATTATCAAGGAAATAAATCCATCCAAGATATTATTCTTTTACGCTCTTCATGATTTTTTAATCATTTGTCAAACAATCATATTGACGACACGTACGAAATTTTACTGAAATTGCTCGATTTAAACACAAAATTAAGTAAATGATAATAAAAAAAAATTCAAAAATATGTACACAGCAGTAAAATAACTCAAGCAAGAAACTCATAAATAATGGGAACTGAAATACATAGCGGGTAAGGAGTGGCAGGTAACCGATCTTGTGTAAGGAAGAATCCAGAATAAACTTAGACTACGTCATACGTCGAATGCTGACAACTGCTCTCGGCTTATGCGTTGACATTCATTTAATATTGGTGTATTACACACATTATTGCTCGTGCATAATGCGTGTTTCATTTACGTAGGACACTCACACAATCAAAACCCTGCATAAAAATGTAGCGTATTGAATATAGCCTAAACTATGTCTTTTGTTTAATTCATCGACACGCAAAGTTACTAATTATGTACCATTGTAAAGGGGGGACATGCTCAGAGTAGGTCAATATAGAGCTTTTGTTCTATTTTCAAAGCATGATTCTGGACATACCTTAAACGTTGTAGATAATCTATTTATATAATTTTGAAGTCTTATTATCCTTTTAATATCCGTTGCTGATATTATTATTATGGACATCTATTATCGCACACTAATTTAAATGACAATTCACTTATTCAAAAATATTTCAAATAATTAAGATTTTTTAGTATGAGTGATATATATTTAACCTAAATAAATGAGTTAAGAATTATTTATAGACCATGGTATACCTATTAATATTACGTGAAATAAGACTAAAACATTTAACTTCTTCGTATGATATAAGTGTAAGCCCGTAAGTATGGTATCGTGTAGATATAAGCATTTTATTTGTAATATTGGATTCGTGTCCATGCATAAAACGTTGTTATTGTTCACATAGCAATGTATATAATCAAAATATTATGAACTGACATTATTCTTCAAATATTAAACATCGAACATAGTTAGATACGTAGAATTTATAATCCCTTGTTTAACTGTGAATCAGATGTACACAACTTTTTCACCAGCACATCAATTGTAACTTTTTGTTAATTTCATTCATATTGTTTTATATTTCGAATATCAGCAGAATGTCAGAGTTAAAATGGAATCAATTTGATTTCGTAATAAATTATTATGTACCTACCTACCATCAACCATTACCATCATTATTTTACCATTATTAATTAATTTAAATTTGTAAATCTACTACCCATTTATAGCTATTTTTGAATAAATTTAAATGATTAAATAAGTAATGATATTGTCATGATAAATTTTAATTTACTACTTTATACGGGCACTATACATCCATAATACGCAACGGATTTGTTCAGGGAATCTTTTCTAGATTGCAGAAGTAGACAGCTTCAGACTGAAATTAAGCAGAAGGATGCCTGACAACGTAATCGGCAAGCACCGAAAATGAATAATTCCTTCCTAAATACGGATTCACTTGACAAACTTCCAGGCTTTACACTTCCACGCAAATATAGCGTGAAAAAATCCACTGTGAGCAGCATATGATGCATAAGTGGGACTTGAACACAAGTCTTGCGAGTGCTGTAGATTCAGACCACGAAATACATCGTGAAGTCCTGCTACTCGTATGCTTTTTCCGAAGGAGTTTCTGTCATACACCAAGTCGAGTTGTATACTGTTTATGTGACAACTTTTATGATTTTATTTTTATTTGGTGGTGTTTCTGCGGGCTTACGATCTGCCCACCGAGCTGGTGACCAGGTTCAAATACTTAGGTGCCACAGTTGCCGATGATTGTGGCATTTTCAGTGAACTTGGGATCTGCATGGGTATGGCGGGTCTGAATTTAATCAACTTGGAGTAGCATGGATGTCAAGGTTGTATTTAGTGAGGACCAAGTGTCATTTTTTCAATGCGTGCGTGATACCTGGTGAGACGTGGCAGCTTACAAAGCTTCAACGGTCTCAGCTTTTGAGCTTTGAGAATAGATGTATCCACCGAATCTTAAGGTTATACTGGTACGACCACGTTAAAAATACTCGAGTTCGTGAGAAGGCACGGGAAACGAGAGAGTTGGTGATGGACCGAGGGTAGTGCTACACACTTGTGCTTTGCTGGGGCACAACAGGGTGAAGGAGTATTAGGACGAGGTGTCCATCATTCTGATGTCATTTCATTATAATTATATAAATAGTATGAGACTCATAAATGCAGATATGCCTGTAATTTAAAATGTAAAATTTAAAATATGGTTAATTATTTATGTATTCTTTATTAAAAAAAAAATATGATGATAAATAATGATATTTGAATGGTAATAATTAATTATATTAAATATTATTATAAATGTAGCCTTACGTTTTCTATCCGTCAAATTGAATAAATAAAAGAATTCTGTCAAATATATACATTTTTTTCCTGGTAGGCTCAACACTTGGTAATGAAAAAAAACACATTACATTTTTATCCAGAGGCGGCCGAAAAAAGGTGGGGAAAAATATTTTCATTTATTCAATTTTTCGGCACAACATCCATCACTCGACTCTTTGCAGCGTTTCGACATGAAAAAAATAATAAATATGAAATAACGAGGCGAACGTGAGCGTAATGGAAAAGAAAGAGTGAGATTAGCCGTCGCGTAATCCGAGGAAATTGTTTCATAGTTGCAAAAAAGCATAAAAAAAACTTATATTTTTAGGTAATATCAATGAAAAGCAATATTTTGCGGTAGAGGGGTAGACATGGTAGGTTTTCCGAGTGCCTAAATTTAATACGAAAGTTAAGTCAAGCTATCGGTGAAGTGTGATACTGACGTAATTATCTAAAGACACTTACGAAATGTACATATAAGTATTATATATAAAAAAAGTAAATACCAATCTTACTGACTAAAATTAAATCTCGTTATTTTATTTTACCACGTTTTTATTAGCTCGTATTCTTGTTTGTCCGGTACAGATTTTTTCTTGTTCGTCTGGTGGTTGTTTATCCAGTACAAATCTTGCAATCGATTTTTAACTTACTTTCCGACTAGCTAGACATTTGAAACTTTTAGAATATATCAGAACACGACGACAATGCATCCTTTTAATACTTTGGCCATCTTTAAGCAGAATTGAATTCATTTTCAGTTAATTCTGTTTTGTATGTTTCGGAAATAATTCGTTAAAAGTAATATTTACTACTCACTATTATTGGTTGCTACGCGGGTCCTAGCAACTAAATTATTAATATATACGTGCGTTACTATGGAAATCAATATGAAATGTCAACAATACATTTCAGTATTCTATAATATTTATTCAGTATTTCTATCAAGTACAAAAAAAAGTATTTATTGATACATAGATTTGTCAAGTTTATATGATTCAACAGAAAATTAAACGTGATATATAAAAAGTTCTTTTTTTCTTGTAATTATTTCGTTATGTATATCTGTATATTTTTAATATCCTAATGTAAGTTTGCTTTTCAATTAACTATTCATGCAATTTATTTACATAAAAAGCATGGCTTTTTCGTTAACACCCACGATGGTAGCGCGGCTTAAGCGTCGGCCTATAGTGTCGTGGGTCCTAGGTTCAAATCCTGGGTCTGGCAAGTACACATATTGTTTTTCAATTCTTGTACGAGTTAGACTGTTGGAGTATGGACCTAATAGGTTGAGCAAGTGGCTGATATCCATTTCTCGTAAAAACAAAAATCTTTTAATACAAACCTTCACTCTGTAGAGGCCCATTTATGATACTTTTAGGATTGGACATGGTTGAAAGAAAAAAGAAAAGAAGATTATACGAAGACTATAAAAGCAAAACCGTTTTTCATTTTCGTAAAATGTTGGCTAGTCAATAAAAAAATATAATTTCTTTCTTATATCTATATCTCCTGATATAAGTTATAACAATAATTATTTTTGAGAACTTTTTGACATAATTTCCTAATATTTTATGTGAATGGAAACGGCCATTTTTGTTTCTAGAGACCTCATATTATATATTATAATAATATAGATTTAAAAAGTTATATATAATATAATATATTTAGAAAACAAGATATTACTTCAAAAAATACATAACCACTAACTCGTTTCTCATTTTCTCTCTTTAAACTGAAACCCAGTTAAGCATTTAGATAATAAAAATTCTGAAGCACATTTTAATTTTATTCCACCCAAAGGTAACCTAAAATTGCTGAAGAGACCGACTTTAATTAAACAAATAATACCTTTTTAAAGTGTTTGACTTTTGTGTATAAGACAACTCAGAATCGGGATAATAACCTAATCAAGTGTTTGATCTAAACGAGGATTTTATCACTGCGCCAAAAGCTTTCGTTTCCGTCCATTACCCAAATTAGGCAATAGGCTTTGAAAATTGTTCTGATGGGTCAAATAGATAAGTAAAACCGAACGCGATCGGTTTTATATATCTTTTTCATAGTATAATATTATCGTTTACTTTTATTTGATCTCACGCGTGGAAGATTTTCCGAACATTTCCCATTAAAATTTATGATAAACAAGGTTATGGTATTTTAACTACCTACTAATTAATCTACCTACTGATTAATTATTATTTATTTAAGAAAACAAAACATTCTGGGCATAACACATCTAAATTCAAGACGTTCACAACATGCGACACCAGCGCATCTATTCTATACACAACACTGCTTTCGGCCGCTACTACAGCTCTATCTATTGTAAGGAAGTATCAAAGTATTAGCACTAATTATTGTAACAATTATAATATGTAAGCTGTATTGTTACAAAAGTGGTATGTTTTAATAGCACCTCTCTTGGCTATGCTAAATTTCAGAGCGAGCTAGTCAGTTTTGACTATTTAGACGGCTAACTTAGTATATGTAATTGTTACAATACGTGCTAATACTTCGATACTTTCCTTCCCTAAATAGCTGCCGTAGTGAGCCGAAAGCAGTCTTGTGTATAGAATAGATGCGCTGAATTGGAAACCATTCCTTGCGATAACAGGCAAAAATGTTTCAAGAGCAGAAGTGACCTACAAGATTCAAGAGATTGAAAAGTAAGTATTAAGTAAGTAGTAAGTCTTAAAAGAAAGACATCGAATAAATTTCTTCTGGACGCGTTCTAACATAAGCTTATAGGAAACCTCATAAGGACACCAGATAATTGATCCATATTCAAGAATGTTACGAACTAACGAGACGCGAGAACTATTAACACTGTTGGATACAATCATTATAATAAGGATACACCCGTACATGCAAAGTCTCAATATTCTTCTTTCTTTCTTTTTTTTAACACAACAGGCCATAAGACCCAATAAAAGCAGTGTAGTGAAACAGTTGTACAATAGTAGAAATGAGCAAATGAACTTTAAAAAAACCACATATACACATTGTGACATCTTCAGGAATCGAATAAGAAACCCCCGACTGAGAGTCCGGTATCTTACGCATTCAAGGCATTACGCCAATGGAGCAATATTCAAGTAGACAGTCTAATAAATATCTATAATAAATCAAAGATATCAGATGATAATGATTATGAATCTAGGTTAAGTTAAATTTAACTACCTACTATATGTATTTTTTATCAAAATATTTGGTGTATATTCGTAAAGGACATTTTAAGATGATAATTAATAAACATAAATAAAAATTTTGAATACTGTTTTTAATGCAGTGTATGTAAAGTTGATTTTACTACCCTGCTATTTCAAGATGTAACATACGTGTGTCGATTCATATACTGTATTAATCATAACGGGGGTTCGAAGATGCCTATCGCCCAGTTAAAAATCGTCATATTATTCTGGTTAAGATTGTGTCACCAAATCGTTCTAGATTTTAGACCCAAAAATATTGAACAATATGCACAACAAATAATTATTGTTATCGTATATATTATTTTACATATATAATTTTAAAAATGCTTCTGAGAAAAAGTATTATAACCAATAGAAAAAATATTTTTGAAAAAAGTAAGACCCCTCGCAGGAATCGAACCAGCATTTCTCGGGTATCGCGCCCGCCGCGCATATATTACTATGTTAAAGCTGTCATACTAATCACGACAAATTTTAATTATAGGCTCTTATAATACTCTCTGAAGTGCTTCCCAAATTAAGCTAGGATTGGTTATCGACTTTTGTATTTTAAATCAAACTACTTTAATTACTAGCCGACGTCACTTTTTCAAGATATTTTTGTGTTGTAACTTACTTGAACTTGCTGATAATTTAATTAACTATGTTTTTATTCAACGAATAATTCACAAAATTTAATAATGCAATGTTCTAAATATTCAACATACATAATTTTGAAAACACTTCTGAGAAAATGTATTATATAACCAATAGAAAAAAGGAATTGAACCTGCATCTCTCGGGTATCGCGCCCGCAGCAAAAAGATTTTTCTATTGGTTATAATACATTTTCTCATATAGCAAGGCCTGAACAAAAACGATGCATGAGTGCGAGTGAGAAAGTATTCGGCACCCTTATTATCTCTGCGACACGCGCTAGAGTAAGATAAAAGGTCTACATATGTGTGAGTTAGTTCCCAAAAGTATCGCCGGCAAATCGTGGTGAATCGCTTCACGTAGCGTCGATAACCTGCGAGCTCGTGTTGCTAAAATTGCTATTTTTTGTGTTAAACATAAAGTCAGTGGTAAATATTTTTAGTTAATTAAGTAGGAAAGATGGTTCTGTGTGTTGTATTAAAAAATGTTAACCGTACTCATAAGCAAGAAGATGGTATTACATTTCATAGGTAAGTTGATACATATTCGTGATAATTTATTTGTATATTATTATATATTTTAATATCAGTGACCTAGTGTTTCTTTAAAATAACTTAAATTATGGATATCTTTACCTAATGGTTGCATTTTGACCGCTTAAAAATACTATATAACGTAAAAAATTTGAAAATTATATTTTAATTCTGAGCGTCTAGTGCGAGCACTTTGGGCGAGCACTAGCGAAATGGTCTATGGTCTCGAACATTTGTAGACGAATGCGTTCGCTCGCCCACAAACCAAACGCACGGCACGCAGGTTCATTAAGCAATGCAACGGGTGGCGTCTAGATGTATCTATAGTCTATGTTTTCTCAGATGTGTTTTCAAAATTATGTATGTTCAATACTTAGAATAATATTACATTCTTAAATCTTGTGAATTATTCGTTGAATAAAAAAATAGTTAATTAATAAATATTGTACATTAAAATATAAATAAATATAGGTACCAACAAGTTTTTAAACCATGATAAAAATGAAAAGTTTATTGGATTCTGCTTGCATAATGTTATGTATATTGATTTGAATAAATAGATTATACTACCTTTACTTTCGATACTCAATAATCAAAAATAATTAAATAATTTACCATATAACATCATTATTAACTCCCCAACCCTTAACATGTATTGGCCTTATCCAGAAACTTTATCAATCTTGATCCAGCGCCGCTACTTTCCAATTATTTTGGTCGATTATCTTTAAATCTCCTATGGAGCAATCCGTTCATCTAAGTCTCATTCGTACTGGTCTTTCTTTACCCCCAGGGGATACGTATGTTACATTTCGACATTGCATTTTTATTTGCGCAATCTCGCCCCTGTAATGTGTATATAGCTTTTTATAATTAATATATTATCATCATCACCTGTGGTCGATCTACTGCTGAATGAAATCCTTCACTAGCGTCTTCTACTCTTGTCGGTCCCTAGTTATTTGCTGCCACATGAATATATCGAAATTTATAAGTTTGTCGTATGATCATTTAGTGGTCTTTGGATACCACTGTATGATAGAATTTACCAAGCGCTTTTCCACTCACCGATTGATACGAGTATGTTCAGCTCATAACCATTTCATCTGTTTGGCAACCTCTATCACACTAGTGCTCCTTATGCTACTCTTAATTTTTGGATCTTTCACACGCAAGAAAATTGGCAGCACACTTTTTGCTTAAAATATAATGGCAGGTCAGTTTTGGAGACTTAGGTGACTAAATGTCGTCCAAGCCAGTTTGGTTCTTCGAGAAAATTCTTTATACATACCACCATCAATTGGAGTTTGCTGTATAAGATAGACGTTTTTGCTGACCCGCTTGATTTGATACAATCAATGACAACCGATTGATGGCACTTAAATTTGGCAGGTTAATAACTACGTCTATCTCGGTTGAATTACGAGTATATCAAAATGATATTATCTTTTACAACTCTATAGATATTTCTCAGAACTCTCGTCTCAAAGACCAAAGCAGAGTGTCCAGTATCCTTAGTCATACGTAAATAACTATACGCAAGAGTTAAAGATATATGTCGTTTTTATTTTGAAACTTTTGGAGATAAACATAATATCACTTATTGGCGTTTCAGTGCGACATATGTACGATTTTGGTTATCGGTGTGTCAAAATATTGAATAAAGGGTGAGAACAAAATAATATCGACTATACATTTGAAAACATCTCATGAATATACATACTCGAAAACAGTATTACAATTAGTTAAAATCGTCGCAATTTAATAAGATGTCCGTAGCTTAATTGGAAAATCATACTGGCGCAAATCCAGCAGATACAGATTCAAGTGCCTTCAGGTGTAATTTTTTTTTTTCTAGAATTTTTTTTTTCTAGTGTGTATATGCATGATAATATGTTCTTGAATTATATATATATTCAATATATAGAATGTTACATTCTCAAATCTTGTGTCTTATAAAAAAATAGTTTATTAAATAAAATATAATTATATTAGTAAAAAGGATAGTTCAAATTTGTAATATTTTATACCACTTATTTTATACATTTTTTATTCCCGTTATATTATTTAATTCCTTTGAATAAATATAACAATATTACGAAATTACATTAATTTGCATAAAAATGTATCCAAATATTTTTTGGTATTTTAAATATTTCCGGAAAAAAACTAATTATTATGCTCGAGGCTCGGTTTTATTAGAGTCATTATATCAACAACATACTAAATATAACGTTATGAATAAGCCAACATCAAAAAAGAGGTATTTTTATTTTTGAGTGGGAAAAATTTAATATAACAAGGTATGAAAACGATTAAAATACTGTCCTTCAGATAATGTCTACTGTTTTTTTTAAATCTCTTTTTATTTCTCTGCAGGCCATCTTTGTATTAAATTATGTCAACGTTTTATTTATATTGTATTATTTTTTTATACTAAATATAATACCTTATTATTTTTATATTTTATTCTCACATTGTATTAGAGTAGTATCATTAACAAACAAATTACTTTTTTACTATACAGTTTGTTGAACATTGATAATTCTATACAAACTGTTCAAAAGTTCTAAAGTTGTTTCCATAAATTGACGTAAATTTTAGAATATTTCATTATGCTCTGATACAAAAATCCATGCATATATGTTTGTCGACGCGGATGGGAAACATTATATTCATATGTTTGGAGTTTGGATTAGGATTTAAGAAATTATCTCAAAAAGTTGATTAAGCTTTGCTACCTGGGAACCGTCTATACGAAATCTATTACCCGGTGATGATTTCAGATCGGAGGTATCATTAATAAAAAGTTGTTAATTAAGAACTTTATACAAAGACCCGATGTGTGGTATATCGGACCACTACAAAATTTCAATAGAATATATTATTTTCACCACATTAATACCCGTCTACCTGTGTTTTTCGGGTATTTATGGGAAGTAGATGAAAAGGCTTTTTGAGCAGAACAGAAAAAAATAATACAGTGTCTTAACATAATGACGTTTCAAATATTAGTTTATAGTATAGTTTGTAGTACGTGGATAGTATATTATTATTAACGCAAAAATTTAATATATACAATATATTTGTTTTTCCAATATAATCAATGTCTTGAGGACGCGAAGACTCAGATGGGTCGGTTACATTGTTAGATGCGATGGATCTAGCTAGAGCTCTCCATAAAGTATATGACGGAACCCCTGTAGGTACGCGGCCATTGATGGAGATAGGCGGATAACTTCAAGAAGGGTGTAGAGACGCTGAGTGTGACCTACTGAAGAGAGAAAACTTGAGATAGAGATTCCTGAAGGATGGTTGTTAAGTCGGCCATGGACCTAAATGATCTGTAATGCCAGCGTAAGGAAGTATTACATTAATTTTCTCTGTAGCAGCATCAAGTAGATTCTTCCATTCCGTTTAAAATCCAACTCTCGCAGTTAATAACTCCCAGTGCTCGCAAGTGGTTTTGTAAACCACCAAGCCACACAATATGTCGTAATGTTACTTTTATCAATATTTTCTTCATACTATAATTATGTTGTCCAGGCTATTTATAATTTTATTAACTCTTCTTAAATTAATAATAATCTATTACATTAACATGTAAGTATACTAAGTCGAAGATAAATAATGTTAACAAATACTTACCAATCCAATTTAATAACTTGTAAAATTACAAGTTAGAAATCACCATAGAATAAAATTAAGTATCCCTGTGGACCGACTATCACCTAAAATTATGCAAATTAGTGCTTGAGTTCACCGCCGCGTGCAGCACCACCGACTTGCGGGTCATCGCCAGATGGCCGCAGCTCGAGTGTTCCGAATTTGAAATTGTAATTTAGCGGGAAGGGGCGTAATTGCTTCAAATTAATCAATTGATTGTGTTTGAATTTTATAAGAAGGGTGAAAGGTGAAGTTGGTAATTGAAGAGACTGCAGTATTTTCTCGCAATTAATGATAATCTTAATCAGAATTAGGTTCAGTCTGAAGAGGGTACTGGCTCTCAATAACAATACCATCGACTTATTTTTATTCTTTAACGTCTAACAAGAGTTCTTACATGATATTACTGAATTGTTTAATAAGAGTGATCATACATCAACCAACCATGGATTGACTTTATAATTAAACCTGCATTTTTGCTATCTTCCAAAGAGGATAATTAACAGTTTTTTTCTTCTAGAAGTGGTTATTAATTTGTATGGTTATTCCAACGGAATTAAACAAAAACATTGAAAAGACAAGACGCGGAATAAAAATTCGAAATAAATTTATAAACATAACGAGTATTTAAAATTACAAAGATGGTAGCCATATCTGTTCATAGAATTTGAAACATCCTCAGACCATACCTATGTATTGGACAACATCTGCAAAAAAAAAGATACTTAATCGAATGATTGATTGCTCAACAATTCTTTCCCAAGGTGCAGAACTAACCTGTCATTAGTAATGTTAATTGGGCGGGCAATCACTGTGTTCAACAAAATCGCTTCGGATATTAATATATTCCACTTACGTGTGAATAAGTTTGGGTGGACGTTGTTTTGTAAATACGTAAAATAGCGTCTACTCAGCTTATTTGGCGTTTCTACTTCCATATTATAATTTATAATTTTTGTATTTACTCTTTTACTAATATTGTTTATATTCTTTGTCTTACGTATTACGATGTACTAATGATATCAAAATTTTATTATAGATATTATAAACCAATAATATTTATTTAGAGCTACCGTTATTATTTTTCATTGGTTCTACAATCCAATACAAATCTTACCAGTCTACTGAAAAGGTGTTTTAACAGATTTTAGATAGTAGCTCACTCAAGTATCAAATAAAAATATGTTCATTCAGCCAGATGCGGGATTCAAGCCAGCAACCCACGACTTTACAACTGGACACTTTACAACTCGCGTATTACAGACACTCTATTATGTATGATATATGTTTTTAAATATATAAAATATATTATAGTACTTATTAGTTTCCCGTTTATATAAAATTCATTGACATGAGACTATTATGATTTATAGTCAAAAATAATTCAATAATAATGGATTTAAACAAACCAAAAGTAATAATATTCCATTCAAATGATAAAATAATAAGTACCTGGAAAACTCTTCAGACGTGATTTTTCGTTCGGGAAAACTTTAGCTCTGGAAGAAAAGCTGGGAGGATTTTTTAAGTCTGCTTTATGGTAGCCATATTTCTCCACTACATTTTCCTCTTCCCGGCGAAGCGATTTCCCAAAGAAAAATCGTCAGATTGAAAATTCGGAGTTACACGGAATAATTTAACGCTTCTTAAACTTGTAGTGCATTTCACAGATATAATAGAATTTTATTCATATTTTTGAATCATTGCTTTAAAAAAATGTGTAAGTTTATACATCAGAATTATTTTTAATTGACACACTTTAGTCAGTAAAACTTTCTAAAATTATTGTTATATATTATCGATAAATCTTATAGCGATCAAAATATTATGCATGTAACGTCCATTCAGCCATATTATTTAACATTGTTATGTACATCTAGTGTTTATCTCCCGTGTACTCCCTCTATTCCGTGATAGCATTTACTATCATTTAGCGCAATAACACCAAAACCATGATCTTTCACTTCATCTATATAGCAGTTAATTTATCATAATTTTGTATCTGTTTAAACGTTATGTGGACATACACCACTTAGATTCAAAATAAAGTATGAAACTAAACACTTTACATGTATTATGATATAATATTTATTCTGTACCTAATATAAAAAGTAACGCTATAATCTAAAATATTTTGTTGTTCTTATCAAATGTATTTCCGTCTCTTTTACATATATCAGGAAACGAATAACGTATAAATGAGGTGAAAATACATTTTATTAAAATTTGGGGGTGGTTCGGTAATCATAGTTATCCTTAAAAAACTAGCTTTTGCGTTAGTATCCCTATCATTAAACCGATATTATATTACATTACAACCATATTACATTTTACACGATATGTAATTATAATAATATTAATTTCTCTCTTTACACACTTTATCACGAAACATTGTGAAAGGATGTAAATAATATCCTTGATAAATAATTATAATTTGGTTGTTATAATGTAGATTTGTAATAAAACCATTCTCTACTAATTTATTTACTACCGTTTGTAGTTGGTATTTTTTTTTCTGCATTCTTGGTGTTTCAATGTCGTTACAAAGTTGGTACATTCATGTGCTAAAATTACATGTACTAAAAAAATATTATTAAATAACTTATTGAAAATAATTAAAAGATACGTCATAAAAACCTTTTACACTAGACAAAAAATTAGATTTTCTTCAATAATTTCAAGTAATAAATAGTATAACTGTGGGTTACTACTATCAGAATGCCCATTTCAAAGCCGATGAAATACGCGGGTATTTTTTTAAAATGCTTGTTTGATTTCAGTTTGTTTAGTCTCAATGATTTAAATAAACTATTTCTTTTATTCAACGAATAAGGCACAAGAATGATATGTATATTCAGTATATAGAATGTTACATTCTGAAATCTTGTGTCTTATTCGTTGAATAAAATAACATTGTATTAAAATTATTAGCAAGCCTAAGTACGTAAAAATTAAATAATGGAGTTATCTGCGACGTCGGTTAGTAATTAAGGAGTTAATTGATAACAACCTTAATTTCATATACCAAAACCGATAGCAAACCTTATAACGCAATTTGATAAGCATTTCATGTAACAACTACTAGTTAAAATCGTCGTAATTATCTAAGACTCTCCGGTAGTTCAATTCGAAAAATATACTGGCAAGATTCCAGTAGATACTGGTTCAAGTCCCGTTGGATGTCGACGGGTGTCGTATTTATTTTTTATTTTTTCTAGTATGTATATGCATTGTAAATTATGTATAATCAATGATTCTAATGACTAATTGAAGAGTGTGCATGAACAACGATAAATGGCACACTCTGGGCATACGTGAGTTATGAATAGAACATTGGTATATAAACCATAACGAATGTGTTTTAGTTTTACACCACTAGATACCAGATATAGTTGGTAAAAAACTACTTTACTGACGAACAACGATGAATGTCGAATTTTACAGACAAATAACGATGAATAGTACAAACATGACGGACCCGGGTGATGTTTTTTTTGTCGTCGGGTGGCTTAAATAGTTTAAATATGAGTAGAAAACGCAAGATTCAACATTAGAATGATGTTAAAAGAAAAACACTTAAAGATGCTGGTAAATCATGTACTTCTAAGAAAGGAGTCGTAATTCCCAGGAAACAGCCATCAAAAGAAGTGAGTAGAATAATGATGAATATCTTCTTTCTTATTTATCTTATTTTCTTAGTTTCATTGTCATGCACAAGAACAACGCTGTACGGCGCATGCTGTTCATCATTATTCTCCTACAGAAATTTTTGTTTATTGATTTTTTTAGTTAATTTGATTATTTTTATAATAAATTATTATTTAATTGTATTCTTTGTATGAATAACTACATCTTTGAAATAAAGTACATTAACTAAAAACCTTAATAATAATTTTATTTACTTTATATTCATTCCTCAGTATTTTGCAAATGTGCCATTATTCGTTTTTCGTGCACACTTTTCTACTCTATTTTGTCCGTTGGAGGGAAATTGGTAATTATTTTTTATAAATACACTAAGTATTATAAGATACAACAGTTTCAGCATCTATGGAATATGCAATAAATTGCCGCCACGTCATTGTGACGAAAAAATCTGCATAAATTACGTCATGCCTCTCCGTCACGTGACACATGTTACCCTGTTAAGACGTGCCCCAGGCGAAAATGGAAGCTTTTTTACGTGTAAGTACTATTCCTTGATATATTTTTTTACTTCAGCTTCCTGATATAAATTTCTCTCTCGTCAGATTGAGATGATGCTATTAATCATAGTGATCGATCTACTAAGGCTTTGATTTCCTATAAAATATTTGTATAACTAGCACATTTTTGAAGTCAGGTTATATACTATTTTAATACTGGAATTCAAATAAGTGATGCGATGTCCATATTTAAAAACTGTTACCAACAGCTATCATTATTTCTTATTCTTTTATACGATTCCTTATTGAAGCTAGCCTACTATCAGAGTAGTGTTGTAAGAAAAAAAAATACTTATGAAGGAGATGTGAAATTAAGGCAAATTTATAATTATATCAAATGAAAAACAATTCATGAAATAAAAATATTTTTTTTTTTGCTAAATTTGATGAAAAGATAAAGTTGATAAAGAGGACATGCAATATGGTAAACAGTCATTAGAGTGACTTTACTTTTATCAGTTTCGTCGTATTATATTTTTCACTAAATTACTTCAAATTATTAAAAAAAATATAACCCTATGAATTGTTTCATTACTATTTTTGTTATGATATCACTAACGCCCTTAATCTAAAAAATGTCGATACATGGTATTGTTATTCCTCATTTCAGTCATATTTCGTAGATAAGGATCCTCTTAAGTGACCTCTCTAAAAAGTAACAGTACCTACGTGTTTTAGGCATATTGCAACAGTCGTTCCTTACGCAATGACTAATACTTATTACTTAAGCAAACCATGGATTTTAAATGTCTTTTATAATATTACATTCTCAATGAAATCGTCAATGTTAAGCATTGAAAAAGATCAATCAATTTTGTATAGTTTCAAAGAATAATAAATTTTATCATTATTATACTACACACAATTTAAAATTAAGTTTAAATCTAATGAAAAGATTTTAGTTTTTAAGTATTTTTTACACATATATCGCTCTTCTTTTTTCAATTTCCCATTTAAACAAATCCCTCTGCTAACTACCCCATAATGTATTTGAATAAATGCAATCTAGCCTAGTTAATCCATTTTCACTCAGTTATTCCATTACAGCTATTAATTATTATTAGTTAACACGTCAGTGATTTGTAGTTTGTCGAAATTGTAAAATACCTGTAAAGTGTAAAGGTTGATTGACCACGTGGAAATTTTTGTTAATATTAAATAAGTCCAACTTATAATTTTCTCGATAAATTTCTCGCTTCCGTAATATTATGAGATAACCCCAGGAAGGTAGGGTTTAGTGTAAATTTAGGTACTTTTACTAAAACTAACATAATTACTATTCCTCAAAGCTATCAAGGATGATTATTTCATTTAATGGGTGGTTGAAATAAGGTATTATCTCATTGTACCTACGATAATGTTTTAACTCATCGGGGTCACCGTGTGTTGCAAGTGAGTAATTATTAATGATATTGGTTATCGAAAATACTTATTGAAAATTATCATAAATATACATATTAGAAAAACTCATTGAAAAAATTTGGGCCGAGTGGGATTCCAACTCACATCTTTTTCTTACGGGTTTGTGTTACAATCACTGTTAACCTTTATATCTAATGGTCAACGACTCCGCCACTCGCGCCAGTCGCGGTGTTAGCACTAAACAAGTTGCTATCAATCCGTGTCTATGACGAATTTTAATAAATATATTATCGTATTGAAATACCGTTATGGAAAGGCAACTAGATTTTTAAATAAATTGAGGCAATGTAGTGGCGTCAGAAGCTATCCAAATTTATTTACGACGAATGACATAACGCGCCTTATGACTATTTTTGATGCTACTGTGATGACGATGCTTCTCATTAAAACATGTATTAATAAACTTTCGATTATTTTTCACTTTCAGAGGTGGATTTACTAATATTCCAAGCGCATGTAGTAGGATGATGATGTTGATGAGGGCCCTCAAATTTAAAGAATATTACGCGAAAATGTCTAAATTCTTGGCAACAACGTTAAAAAAATATGACAACGGTGATTTCACGGTAATATACAACTCTGCAGTCAAAAAAAGTAATATATTAATTAGTGTAGAATCAATATTATCTATCAAAATATTTATTGTTGAATAACAAAAGAATTTTAAAATTCTATAGATAATTTGTATTGTAATTTAAAGGGAATTACTTGATAAAATATAAAGAAAATAGTTTGATGGTAGGCACTGAAGACAATTTTTAAAACTAAAATGAATAAATAGGCCTTAAATTCTAATTAATATTAATATTATAAATAGGCCTTAATATACAAGTGTTGAATTGCATTGAAATTGGAAAAGGGATATTGGAAATTTATTTCACTAATTTAGAGGGGAAAATAGTGAGAGCTCTTAAAACTATATAATACTGTCCTATTATAAGTATATAATTAAAAGTGCTAGAGAGATTATTATTTTTACTATGTGCCCACAAATAATTCAATGGACCCCAGACTAACGTGGCGATATGATTATTGATGATAATAGGTTTAACATTACAAATAACAATTTAAGAAATCAACATTATGATGGAAATAAACTAATTTTATTGTCATAATAATTAATGTTGATATAACTAATTATTTGTTATATCAACATTATATTAAGATTATTCTGTTAGTTAAGACAATATTGCTTTAGGTGTATCGGTCATCTTGCGGTGCATACATAAATTAGCAGAACCCGAGTGGCTAATTGTGTCGAAGGAATATGCAAACATAAGCACAATATGTTGCAAGGTATCTGCTATTCAGCATCTGATGCAATATTGATGCTCTGAATACTAATTACCATACCAACCTGAGACATACATAAATAATTTTCAAGTATGATGTACATCATCATTGGCAATACAGCCAGTGTTGCCAACATTCACAAAAATATGCCAGATGGCAGAATAAAATGCTAGATTTTTTAAAAATTGAAAAAGTGTCCACAAACTATCATTCACAATAATTATTATAAACAGCGTTTTTACTAGAACAAAGATCGAAAAAGAATTTAGTATTTTGCAACTACTGTACAACAAGATCTTCTTGGTTACGTGAACTGTAAACAAACAAGCTCCTCCCATTTTTAACCGCACTTCGATCACAGCGCCTTCCGGTTAGCGACGAGTTAAAACTGTGAACCAACAAGCTCCTCCTATTTAGTCGACGACAGCGACTTCCGGCTATTGCCTAAATCTTCTTGTCGGACAGTAAGTAATAAGATAGATCATAAAATTTTAAATAAATGCAAGTAAGAAGCGTAGTCCTCATTTTTCATGTAATATTCTTCTTCTTCTTCTTCTTTCTTCTTTGCCCATATCCGCCCCTTAGCTGGAGCATATGGACACCACGCGGCGCCTCCAAGAATCCCTGTCGCTCGCCAGTCTTCTTGCTTCGTTCCAGGTCAAACCAGCATCCCGTAGCTCCGCCGTATACACTCTGTAGATTGTATTTAGCGGCCTTCCAGGACGCCGGAATCCGGTCGGCTTCAAGAACAGGCAAGCCAAGTTAAAGTTCTCTTCTGGCATACGCAGCACGTGGCCGAGCCAGGTCCAACGTCGCCTCTTCACTTTCAGTGTGATGAGAGGCTGCTTGGTACGTTCTCTTATCTCCTCGTTGCTCCTAAAGTCATACCACCGCACACCCAGTATTCGTCGCAAACATCTGTTTTCGAAGCTCAGTATACGGTTGCTCTGAGTTTTCGTAAGGTGCCATGATTCGCTACCGTAAAGCAGCACCGTCAGAATGCAAGCGTCGAATAGGCGGCATTTGGTTTTGACCGAGTACAATCGTGAGTCCCAGACATTTCGCATCGAGTTGAATGTTGCTCCAGCCATTCCCATTCGGATAGCGAGCTCTTTCTGCAAAATGCCATCTCCCGTGATGTGTACCCCCAGATACTTGAAGCTGTCGACGCTCTCGATGCTTTGTCCATCGCTAATCAGAGGGAAATCTGGATCAGGACAGGTGCTATTGCACAAGACGTTGGTTTTCTTCGCGTTGATTTTCAAACCAACGCGAGAGGAGTTGTTATGCAACCTGTCGATTGTCTCTTGAATGCCCTTGATTGAGTTGTCGAATAGGACAGCATCATCGGCGTATTCCAGGTCGCATAGCTTTACCGTGGGGGTAACAGGTATGCCTCGGTCGGGTGGTATTGACTTCCGTAGTATGAAGTCAAAGAGAATGATAAAGAGAAACGGTGCAAGGACACAACCCTGTCTGACTCCGGTCGTGACTCCGAACCATTCCGTGACAGTGTCTCCAATTCTGACACAGCATTCGCTATTCTCGTGCAGGCTTTTGATTATGGCAATGATCTTGGGAGGGATCCCGTATGCTCCCAGTATCATCCAGAGGGAGGGGCGGTGCGGACTGTCGAAAGCCTTCTCATAATCCACAAAGCAGCAAGCCATCGGACTGTTCAACTCATGGCTCTGCTGGAGAAGACATCGAAGATTGTGGATTTGGTCTGCACACGCTCGACCAGGTAGAAACCCGGCTTGGTTTTTCCTGAGGACGTGCATTATTGGGTCCCTTATTCTCATCAAAATGATGTTTGCCAAAGTCTTTCCCGGAACACTGAGTAGCGTAATGCCTCGGTAATTGTCGCAGCTTAGAGAGTCACCTTTTTTAAGAAGTGTGATGATTTCACCGTTCACCCAGTCCCTTGGGCAGCGCTCTTCTTCCCACACATTTGTCATCAGATGAAACATAGGGTGCAGGATTGCGCTCAAGCTGTACTTGAGGAATTCAGGATGAATCCCGTCTCCCCCCGGTGCCTTTCCGTTCTTGAGCCTTTTCACAGCCGATTTTATCTCGGTGTGCGTGGGCGGGCAATCGGAAATGTCGGTCGCTCGGGGAATGTCCAAAAGTAAAGCTTCCGCAGATATGTCAAAGGGATTCAAAGGGGGTGGGCGGTTCAGCACTCCGCAGAAATGATTCTTCCAAATCTTCTTGACGCATTCTGCGTCAGACTCTATTGCTCCACTGGGACCACGATTGGCTCCGGAAGTCGGTGGTTGCCTGCCGCAGACTTCACGAGTGATTCGGAAGAGTTTCCTGGTGTCATTTCTACTTGCTGCCTCCTCTGCCGCTTCAATTTGCCGGTTCATAAAATTGCGCTTGTCCAACCGCACGGATCGTTTGACTACCCTGTCTTGGGTCTGGTAGTCAGTCCGGCGGTCCTCGGTTCGGTCGGGGTCTCTCTCTTCGTCTCTCAGGGCTTTCAGCCTGGCTCGTTCACCAATTTCAACCCACGTTTCATCAGACATCCACTTTGGCTGCTCACTCCTTCTGGTACCAAGGACGGTACGAGCCGACGACACAATCGCACTCTTTATGAGGCTCCAGTCCGCCTCAATGAGGTCGGATTCAGATTTGTGCCGCTCGTAGATACGATCTACACCATCTCGTACAGCAGTTTCGAAGTCGGTCCGAATTCTTCGGCGTCGGAGCTTCTCAACGTCAATTCGTTCGCGCTTTGGAGGCCTCGCCTGGCGACTGAGTTTTACTCGGATGTTTCCAATAAGTAACTCATGATCGCTATGGATATCGGCGCCTCTGTAAGTACGCACGTCAAGAAGTTCCTTTCGGTGCTTCAAGCTGTACAAGAAGTGGTCAATCTGCGTCCTCGTGCGTCCATCAGGAGACGTCCACGTATATTTGTGAATGTCCTTGTGGGGAAAAACAGTGCTTCCGATTGCAAGCTCGTTCAGAGTGGCGAATTCTACGAGCCGCTCACCATTATCGTTGGATCTATTATTCATAATATAATATATAATATTTGCCATGATTTATCTATCTGCAACACAGCGCAAGACATACATAGACGAATACGTACACATAATATATATCTCCCTGCGCATTGAACACGCTGGACGCATCAAGCGCATCTAAACGAATGTTGACAGGTGAAGCTGCCACCTTGTATTTTTTCATACTAAGAAATAAAGTACATAAGACCAGCATGTTGATTTTAGAACTAATCTGGTGTAAGCTTTATTATGATATTATGAGAAGTTGCGGAAGAAGAACTGTTTGCGGTGTCGAAAACGCTAGATTTAACGCTATACGCCATTTGACAAGAAAAACGCTTCGTTGACAATGCTGACTACAACTCATTATATGTTATGATTACTTCTAGAAAATGTCTTCTCCCTCTAATGTGTAAACTGTAAACTTTAGTTGATGTATCTCAGTATATACCGTATAACTACATCTGCAGGTTTACTCCAAAGTCATGTAAAAATGTGATAAAAATGCCATGATGCGTTTAGTATGAAACATTAAAAATAACACTTTTCACGGCGATTCAGCCGGACGCGTTAATTAGATAACCTCTCGATTTGTCATTTATTGTGTGTAAGTCAGTGGCGAAGGGTGGATGGAGGCTGTTAAGATCCGATATAAATAGTGCATATTAAGCTTTGTCAGTTATACGTATTTGTTTTCATTGAATTAAGACTACACTTTTACAGATGGTGTTTGTTAGTTTTTGAAATTCAAATAAACCCAGCAAAAACCAAACCATAATAAATAATACTCAAAAATACTCATTTATCCATAAAATATCTAATATTATGCAATTAAATCATACATAACTTTGGATGTTATATAGATAGAATAATATTTTTTATCTATTATAGTTTGGTTTAAGCAGGGCTTAATATAATATGTACTATGTATTCTTAATCTAACGAAAATAAATAACTATTAATGAAAAAATGTGCACTGTTTTGTTGAAGTATACCAAAGTATAATACCAAAACTATTATGGTTTGATTAAGGCAGGCTTTGAGTGAATTTAAAAACTTACTAACACCATATTATGTAAATTATAGTTTAAGTTCAATAAAAACAAATACACATGACTAATATAGTTTATTGTGCACTATTTATGGCGAATCTTAACAGCCTACCTCCACCCTTCGCTACTAGTGTAAGCTGAGAAATGCAACTGTAACGAGAAATTAGATAAAACACAAAAACTAATAACCCTGAAGTAAAACTGTAATAGTGCCGACGACAAAAATAATATTTTTATATAGGTAGTTAGCACCTACGATAACAAAGCGGTTAGTGCGTAGACTTATAATTTCGACGATACCGGGATCTAGCAAATTCACGCCCTGTTTTTCAATGTATTTTTGGACCCAGAGTATGGACCTATTCAGTTGAGCAAGTGGATAACACCGGTTTTTCATGTAAAAATATCTGTTAATACAACTTACACTCTGCAAAACTCCATAATTATGATCTTCGGAGGATTGAACATGGTAGGTATATAATAATTTATAAAAATTTAAATCGTTATAGATACTATAATAAATAGTGGTGGCGCTTTTCGCAAGTGGACTGTATAATTTAAAGGATAGGGTGGAGTCTGTATCTAGGGGTGAGGGCGATTTAACAGAATGCCAGACACTGACCTTTATGATGGCTCCATGGTCTAGTTGTACTGTCACTCACGCGATATTGTTTGTTTTAGGTCACCCGGTGCGCGGCACTTGGTACACAGTTTTATGGATGTTATGTGAGGGTGGATGGATGATGATGAGTTGTGTGATCGGTGAGGATGCGACGTTCACTCAAGCCGTAACAGACTTAGTGCAACGAAGGTCTAACAGAATGTTTTGAATCATTCGACAGTTAACGCAGTGCGGCAACACGCACTCGATCGTATCCTTGAGCTGACTCAATGTTCATTGCAGTCCCGGTCTATTATGACCCGTAATAATTGTTAATTGTCTAGTCTTGTGACAATAATACTAGTATTTGAGGGAGGGGGAAAGTAAGGATTACGGCCACCGCAATTTAGCGCAACCAAATAGTATTAAATAAATTAATCCAAAAACTTAAAATAATTCACTGTTTTAAATAAGAATATAGCCTCTTTGAAAGTATTTCTGAAAATTTTAATTTTAAACGTCTTATTACAAAATTTAATACAACTAAATTTTATCCCTGTCATGTCGGCTGACAATTATTTCCATATCTTTGTTTTATTCTGTAGGTTCTAGCCGTGTAAAAGTTTAGCGGAGTTTATGGGCCGAGAATACTCCTCATTGTAAATTTTCTTTCATTGTTATTTCTTAATTATTACTTGATGGAAATTCCTTATTCTTAAAAGTAAAGGCAGGTAGCCATTGTCTTTCGATCAATAAGAAGGCGATTTTTGAAAGAGCTAAAATTTTCGAATTAAAATAATACCCATCTGAAAGCGGATTCGAAATAAAATTACTATTGTCTAAAATGTTTCTGTTTTTTTTTAAATAGACAGATATAAGAGATTTTGTATATATAGTTCATTATAATATAATGTAATATTCAAAAAAACATATGTCAGAAAAGCAATAATTTCATCAAATTTTGAAGTGTTTCACCAAAATCGAATATTATAAAATTGATTAGATATTATAATACAGTTTCTCATACTTACATATTTTTTATAATTTCACAAACATCGGTATACCTTTCAGTATTATTATATTATATTTTCACTAAAAAAAATTAACGGGTGGCAGTGTCACCTATAAACATTCTTTACGATGTGATCAATAATACTATTTAGTTACCATTCATAAACAAAATAGGTATAGGTGCGGTAACAATATCCAAAGCTAAAGATCGCATCGATTTGAATACCAATATAGATAAGTAAGTATCGATTTCAATAAAACCAATCAATTTTACGTGCTTTTCATCGGTATCGTCTTTTTTTTAAATATCGAAACGTTAATATAATAGAGTGAATGGGTTCAAAAGGGTGCAACGTGGGTGTTATATTTATGCAATCGCACAACAAAGACGTGAACCCTTCGTTCGCATAGCTTTGGCAACAACAGATAGTGTGTATGTGTGTGGTGTGCTACGCTACTGATCGATAAATTAAGACAAATATATAATGTAATATCTCAAATTAATATTATTATCATTGATCACATAGCGGTGCTTCTTAAACTGTGTAATACAAACGTCTACCGATTCGCAAAAGTTTTCAAGGCGCACGCAGTTGAACTTTTTCTTTGTAAAAACATTATTCACTTATCAGTGATCACGTAGTGTTGCCATCGATTTTATAATAATTATAGTATTCGTATTATAATCTGGGTCCACGTACTATTTACGAAAGTACGTAGTATACTAAATAATATAGGTACATAATCCTAATATGTGAAATAATGACAATGCATACGTTTAGATGTCACTAATTGAAGCTTTCACAGGTTCTGGAAGGTTTTTTTAGATTGCAAATCAAACCAAAATAAGAGTCTTGAATCCGATTCTTACGGATAATTTATCAATTATCAGATCTGACAAGATAATAAGGTCGTCGTATATAGTGGAGTACGAATTTATTTAAAACAATCTAAATTTATAATGGATTATATGTTCGTAAAAAGTGGGAAATATTAGTTTAAACAATAATAGTTAAGGCTATTTTTTACTCAAGGGTGTAAAAAATACAAATAATACGAATACAAAGAAAAACATCTAGTCATATAAAATACTTTATATAACCATATATTTTTTCATTACTATAATTAAGTAAACAAAACAATGCAAAAACGGAATAAAAACAGGCATGCCTAAATATAATAATTGCACGAAAAACAAATTTTCTTTCAGGAGGCAAAGACAGCGAACAGGCGTTGGATGTTAAATATTTCATGTAGTTAGAAAACTTTTTTAGCTTTCCTTAAATATTTACTTCATCTCTTCAACGAGAGCTTTTGTGGGACTCGGAAAACTTAAAAGCTTTTTTGGTACTGCCTAAATTTATATATTATAATATATTCGTTGTCTTTCGTCCTATACAATGATTATACAAACAAAATTGTTATATTTTTTGATAATATAGTCATGCAAATTTGGAACAAGGACATATAGATTTCATAACGAGATATATTATATACCTGGTATTTTTTAAGTATTTTTAAGTTTTAAGTAATAAATTGAAATAGCATTAGGTAATGGAAAGAATATTTTTTTTATAATTACAATAATTCTGTGTATGTAGGTACCTAGTATTTGAATATTAATATCGGTTTAATGTGAATGACGGGTTGTGCATTATTCTCATATTGCACTAACAATGTGGTATTAATGCAGTGGCAACGCGTTGACTTATAATATGTACATTTATTTTTAAATAAATGTATAATAAAATACTTATAATAAAATATATTCCCTTCAAGACTTATTCACCCAATTTGACTAGGATGAATTAAGAGTATCTGAATCATCTAAAGTTACTGATGAATGTAACCATTAGTTGTCCATTATATATAATTAGCATGATATTTAAATGTGGTAATAAATTAGTAATTGTCTGATCAGCAGTGAATGTTTTAAGAGCCATTAGTTAAATTTGTCATAATTAGGTATGGCGCCTTTAGCATATTGGTCTATGTGTGTGGGCGTGAAACCCTAGAGATGTAGTTTCGATTCCTGCTGGTGTCTTACTTTTTTCAAAAACATTTTTTCTATTGGTGATAACATATTTTCTCAGACGTGTTTGCAAAATTATGTATGTTTATTAATAATAATTATAATGTCACATTCTTAAATAGCCTGAACTATTTGTTGACTTAAAAAACAGTTAATTAAAAATTGTTCATATTATGATGCATAGTTCGTATTATGTCGTCACATACCGCTAGACGCATTACGCTTCCCCTTAACAAATAATTTTATTTAAATAATCTGCAGAGCTCTTAATCTAACAAATAATAAAACATTTTTAACAGTTTACAACTGACGTTGATAAGTTGTTATTTAAATTTTAGGTAAGCTTTGAAAACCGCCACTGTGTCATCCATTGTAAGACATAAACGTCAGAGTATACTATTGTAATCGAAACATGGCATCCGTGTTCGATGGCTTTGAATTAGCTTTGGCTGGCCGTATGGAACAATCCCGCTTTGAACCAATCAAGATGGCGTCAAATTACGAAATTGATGAAAGCGGAGATTGGTATGGTTTAGTTAATATTGCCTTTGAATTTGAATAATGCAGTCAATCTTTGCATGCTGTTGATTTAAACATCAGCTATATAATTTAAAAAAAAAACAAATCTTATTAGATATTATTAATTCGTCAAATTGTATATTAGTTAATGATATGTTGATGGTCATGTGGTATAATTTATACTTAATAATATAATATTCAATACAACAACATTGTAGTTAATGTTTTTCAGACAATATACAAAACCAGGAGCAACCGGTGTATTTGAGCCCACTTAGTGCTTATTTGTACACGGTTTTCATTGATATTTATTTAGAGACAAAACTTATTAAACAAGAGCTTTTAATGATGTCGCACTAGCAAATATAGTATATAATTTATCCGAAATGGTAACACTTTACTTAACATTATGCGTTAATCTTTTCTTTGTAAAACCATGATATTTTTTATATGCAATGCGATGAAGTAAATATATTTTTTTTTAATTGATGAAGTTAAAATAATTGAGAGGTTTGATTTTACCTCCCGCTGGTACAGAAATACAAAAGTAAGGAAAAAACTGACTATAAGTAGATGTACTATCACATAGGTATATTTTAAGTGTTAACATAGAGTCGTTGTCTAATATTTTTGAAACTTTAGTAAGTATTACAAAATTACAATACCAATCGCTATATATGCGTGTCTTTACATAATTTTTAGTCCAGTTAAAGAAAAATAAAGTTTTGTGAAAAATTACCATCCAATATAGTAATTATCTTGAGGTGTAGACTCAGATGGGCTGGTTATATTGTTAAACGCAATGGATGTAGAGCTCACCATAAAGTTTATGAAGGAACCCTTTTAGGAGCTGGGCCTCTGAAGTAAATGAGCGGATAACGTCAAGAGGGGCGCAGAGAGATTATTTGTGATTTGGGAAAGAGAAAGCTCTGAATAGGGACGCCTGGAGGATGGTTGTGCAATCGGTTATGGACTTGAATGGTCTGTAGCACTAGCTTAACTGACTTGTTTTAACTTGACTAGCTTAACAATTGTCGATCAAACGAAATTCGTTACAGAAACATGTATCGCCTCTTTTGTCTTTAGCAATCATGGCCGACTACATGATCACGCAATAATCACGGGCATGAGTAAATATTCCGGTTTAATTTCAATTTATAATAACTCAGGCGTTTTAAAGCGGATAAATAATTTAATACTATGCATTGCACCATTAATTATATCAATATTTCGATATGACTTTTAAAGACTGTTGAATATCATATTTGATAACTATTACCTTGATACTTGTCAAATGATTTATATTTTGTTTTATTCATTAGCCAATTTTATGTATGAAAAAGTATTCTGAAACCTTGTAAATTTTGCGTGTCACTAAAGTTTTTACTTTAACATAACATCTTGTAATGCTTATAGATATTTCATTAAAATTCTATTAACCATTTACATTAATAAATTTTCCATCAGTTATTAGAGAAAGGAAATATTAAAACATGCATTCATTGCGTTACAGTGCTCGAATTAGAATGGGGTAAAGTCGGGCAAAGCGTACCTGCTAATAAAACCTTTCGGGCAAAACGAATAAAGTTTATCCAACCATTGGAATGGAACCGCTCATTCGTTAAATGACGCGCTATAACTTTTATCTTTTCAAAGAGCCTGGCTGCTGGCAACTTGTGTGCATTCTGCCACGAAAATATGCCACATTGATTTATACTCCCCTATAATAACATAAGATACTTTGATACACTCTCATGATTCAATCTTTTTGCCATTTTTCATAATTCCATGCTTTGGTTTTTTGATATCTCACTCAAGATATTATTTTTTTTTGTGAGGGAAGCAACTAGTTTTTTTCTTTTCCGTCATTGTGTTTGTATATCAAACATTGTACATATTTTTTAAGTGAAATATTATAACGAGAGGTTCACAAAAAATACCATGAGAGTAAATCTACCTTATCATGACGAAAAATCGACATGGCGTTCTGAGCATTAAAATTGTAATTAAAATTAAAGTCAGCGAGCGGGGTCAATCCATTGAACTTTTTTATTAGATATTTCAGCGATGGAAATGGGACAATTGGACGCCGCACTGTCGAATGAAGTAAATATACGTTTTATACAGAAAGTAGACGAGGAATTTTATACAGTTTTTAACTACTACTTAGTAGTTTTGATATGTTTGCTCCATAATGTTTTTATTGCAGATTATGCATTATCACGCCTGCGAGTCTATTCTATAAACAAGCCTGCTTTCGGTCCGCTACGGCAGCTAAATGGGGTAGGAAAGTATCGAATTATTAACACTTATTGTAACAATTACAATAAGTTAGCCGTCTAAACTGTCAAAACTATCAATCTTGGTCAAAAATTTATCACAGGGAAGAGAGGAGCTGTTCAAACATAGCACTTATTGTAACAATTATAACTAAATTATGTCATTCAACAACATAAATAATTTCGTTCTGTTTGAAATACGAACGACGGTTAAATTTGTTCATACAAAAATAATAAAATCGCGATTAAAAAATGGGAGGGTGGTGGTAGGAGGGTTAAAATTTGGGGTTATAGGTATTTTTTATGCCAAATAATAAAAAAAATACAAAAAAAAAATTGTCAAAAATTTTTTTCTGGATACAGATACCCTAATCACCTAGCGGTATGAAATATACTTGTTGACCTATTCTCATACATAATAAATATACATAAAAAAATTCATAAAAATCGGTCGAGCCATTTCGGAGGAGTTCGACCACAAACATCGTGACACGAGATTTTTATATATATAGAGATATATTATATACCTAATATTTTTTAAATTTGACTTTTTTTAACATTAATCATAACGTCACATAGCAATACAGTGAATCTTCGTCCTTTTCTCTAACTGATACTTAATACAATACAGACACGCAAAGCAACATAGCCACAGACACTAATATACACGCACAATGTCTCTTGATGAAGACGTTATTAAATAAAAATCTTGGGTTTCGTGGTTTATGGTATCAATTGAGTAAAACTGGATGACTATTTGAAAGCTGATTGTCAAATCCATGGCACACAGTTAAATTCGTGTGATAATTCATTTTTGCGGTTACAACAAGCATTGCAAAATTACGTCCGCATCACTTAGCGATGAGCCTATTCAATTGGTACGTTATCGATTTTCCGAGAATTTTCTTTCGACATAGAAAAAAAACTAATATTTTAGACGCAAACCAATAAAATAATTTATGTTAATAAAATTGTTATTGTATGTGTTTGACAATTGAATATGCGATGGTGTACAACATTCCAATTTTAATTGAGTATTTTTT
Source organism: Rhyacophila brunnea (assembly GCF_057557595.1). Taxonomy (NCBI): domain Eukaryota; kingdom Metazoa; phylum Arthropoda; class Insecta; order Trichoptera; family Rhyacophilidae; genus Rhyacophila; species Rhyacophila brunnea. The sequence continues at coordinate 32,239,853 of NW_028232752.1, forward strand.
TTTTAAATAAAACTACCAATTGCATTAAACTTACGAAATATATTAATTATATACTAATAATACACGTTACCAAGAATGAGGAAAAAAACTGTTTCACTTTTGTTGCGTATGTTCTCCATACTTATTATTTTGTTGCTCCATGCTTATAGCGTTCATAATTCTATGTTTTTTTAATATCTCATTTGTAAAGCTGAGATAAAAATAACTTCTTGTCCAAAGTTGCTATGACGTTGAATGTCAGATAGTTTAAAGATAACGAAAGATAAAGCTATTATTATGTCAGTCAGTATCTTTTTAATGTTGATGAGCATCTACTTTTATTTAAATTTCCTTTGTTATTATTTCCAGACTATAATTTAAAAATAAAATCTACATGTCTAAAATTTAGGCAATATTACGAAAATAATAGTCTGATTTTTTTAAATACAGCCAGCTATCTGTAAGGTATGTTCAAAAGATTGTTAAATTTCTATGACATCGTGACATAATTTCAAAAAAATCAGTGCTGACAAGTGGGCCGTTATATCGAAAGAAAAAAATTATGAAATACTGGCATTGGTATAGGTATGGAAGGAAAATTATTGAAGTATCGGTCAATACTTTTTGACGGCTTTACCGATAAAGTCCATTCTCAATCTAATTAAATTTATTAATCCCAATTAAAATTAATCGTCCATTAATAAAATACTTATTTAAGCATTTGAATACTTTTATTATTTGAAATATTGTAAATCAAACGTGATATTAGTATTTGTGATTGTTTCACTTCTATTACTAAATACACTACTGTTAAACTAGACTACTGTCAATAGACTTCTAGGCCTGTTATAGTGTTAAAATAATTTAAATATATAAATTAATATTATTTTTTTAGTCACAATGAACTTTGACCCATTTCATACAAACTTCCTTATATTATAATATTGTCCATAGATATTGTTTATTATATAATAAATGGTGTATGTATGGTTAGTATTTACCGCATTAAACTTGTTGAATTTAACAAAATATTATAAATATTAACACTAATTTAATATATCTGTGCCTTAGAGCAAAAAGTGGGGAAGTCACATTTTTATCATTTTTGAGTTAAGTATGCAGATTTAAATATGTATTCACGTTTTCTTAATGCTGAAAATTTGGGAGTCCAATATCACATTCAAAATACATGCTTCTAAAACGACGGTAGTTCAATTATTATACTTTAGAGCTGAAGGAGTGGATGTCTAATTTAAGTAATTTTTGCTGCTATAGCAAAAAGATTAATTGCAAAAGTGCGGAAGTACAATATACGGAGCTTTAGTCCAAACGCGAGTGAGTATTAACTAGATTAGATTAAGTATGTTAAAACTGCTCTCCTGCAAAATATTTAATATGTGACTTCCAGACTTTCAGCTCTAAGGTACAGATATATGCTTTAAGATAAACATTTTAAGCCATACTTCATAATTCATTAAAGACATATTACTTAATATATTATATCGGTATACTTCATACAAAAATTAGATATAAAGTTATCAAAATAATAAAATTAATAATCATCTGATTTAATAAAGTCGACAAAGAGAATTAAGCTCGATGAATTCATTTACGATCTCCCCATATACCTATCTGACATAATTTGCCGACAAAAAATATTCATACGCAAAACATGTCGCTATTTTCTCTTCGAGCCTTATAATATGTCAACACAAATATACGACAAAGCAAAAAATAATGCTTGAACGTGCTACATGCGCCTAAACGGACAACGTGGGGCAAAGGGAACACAAAAAAATATGCATATTCCTCTCAGCCAACCGTGGCATGTAAATTAACCTTTAGTCCCGTATAATATTTAACGACTCATCACGTACGGGAAAAAACCTCTCGAGGGGGATGGAAGATATGGTGTTTCAACAAGGGAGTGTGTTAGGGCGAGCGGGATGGATATTAAACGTAAATTACGCGAGTCGACTTCAAAACGAGTGCTGAATGTATGACGTTAATATTGTAATTTAGTTATATTATCTGAACATAGAGAGACATTTCTACTTATTATATTCGTAAATTCAATAAATAGTTCTTGAGTAGCTTTACATTTCAGTTAAAAATACTGGTTGAGCCAAATTGTGGTGGCCGTCATTCCTTTCTTGCCACCTACCCTCGAATCTTTATTTATTATTGTTACAAGACCACCAGTCACGGGTCATGATTGACCCTGTTGAAAGTTAAGTTCAGTTACTTCAAGATAGCCGAGCGCGGAAGTTTGTTATACCTCTACCGTCGCTAACTACAGCGTGACTCATATAAAACACATCTGTTTGACCTTCTTACGCTAATTCTGATGCGGTTTCAGTGAACGTCGCGTCTATATCATCTATCCTGAACTGGTCATCATCATCCACCAACCTCATATAATAGCATCCATCCAAAAGTGTATCATCCGTTTACCAGTGCGTAAGGTCAGTTCCTTGTATTCTCTTATAAATCGCCTCCCCCCAGATCTGGAATCCAAAAGTCAAAATTACAGTCCTCAAAAGCTCAACCAAAGACTTTTAATAGTCTATTTTTCATCATTTCACATTATTATCAATACCATAATTTATCTAATTATTCAAAAATTAAGGATTTTTCATCTTTTCTCATAATGTGGCTTTTCACATTTTTGTAAACTAACAAAAACAGATTTTTTTTATTAATTTATAAAATGTATCTATCATTTGGTATTCACCATTATAAACATATTCTACGCCACGTGTTTCATTTACATACTAAGTTGTATTTAAATATATATGTACCTACATTGAAAATATGTATTATTCGTACATTTCTCACATTACATAATAACATATTTTTCTACAATTTTGAAACATCTATCTTTGTACAATGATTTTTCCCCCATTCAACATTATAATTATGTCCTCTATTCTTTATCTTTAACATTCTCCAATAAATTTATTATGGCACCAATAGGAATTCAAAAAAAATGGGTATCACCGATTTATTTGCCAAGATAATGGTTATCGCTCTTTGTTATCACGGTTTGACCAAGCTGCTATAATTAGTCCAAAATTATTAATTGACGATTTGATCTTATTACACTACTATATTTAATTTATTGATTAGACAATTGAATAAAAACGTATTTATCATACATAACTCAACAGTGTGAGATCTGTAACAAGAATCAAGAATCTCGTTATATTGGCTAGATGGTCAATATATATATTGGTTACTGCGTATACGTTTGTTGCGATGTATTCACATGAACAAGGAAGAAGATAGTAACTCGCAAAATTCGTGAAATTGAGTTATGAATGCCATCCATCAGGTAATTTTGAAGCTATATAATTATTATGTTGCCTTTAAAATCAGTATTAACACTAAAAAACCATTAAAATCGTTAGTGAAAAAATGGACATCTGCTGAAATGATACCTACCTAGCAAAAAGGCAGTCGTTTATTTATTGTAGTTACTGCTTTTTTATTATTACTTTGCTTGTATTTTAACATCCTTCTCATAAAAAAATTCACAGGTTTTTATTAATTCACAGTTACTAATTCATAGTAAATTAAAAAAAAAACACATTATACATTGAATCTTGAAGTGTGTGAGAGTCAGTTACTGCCTTCTTGGAAGTGGAGCAATTGGAATGCGGAATGGGAAGCAGAGTGGAAAATGTATCAGAATCCAAGATTTTGCCATGTTTACTTTTTGATTGGTCATGTTCAGTATTTTGTCCCATTTACTGAATTTGAACCGTTCACAATATATTTTTCTGAATCCATTGATATGTATATCAACTAAATACTTTAATTTACATACTACGAGTACTATAACAATACCTACATAATACTATAACAATATTTATTTTGCCTGTACGGCGACAATATTTTGATACCATGCCATATCTTTGCATAATATGATTGCGATGCTATTTAAAAAGAAATAATAGTGCATTTTCCCTATTTTATATAAAATTCATGCTGGTTTTAAAAAACTAAAATAATAAAAGTGCATAAGTATATAAGTATCTTATTTAGTTCATACAGCGTCGACTTTGTATCGTGCATCAGGAAAAGCTCTCTCGTAGTTGGTCAGCCAATGCATTAGGGAGGCATACGTGCCTTTTTAGAAAGAAAATGGAGGTTATTTTTTTATGTATGGGGCATGAGAACCTGTGAAAAGCTTTCGGAATACAGTAGAGAGAATATGAGGTATCAAAATATAGTGTTTGGTTACATGATGCAAACTTTGTTGTGGGTTTGCAGATATTAAGAACAATATTAATATATAATAAATTTCATATATTTTTACATAATAATAAATAATTATAAAGTTTAGAATTTAGAATACATTATTTAGTTAAGAGTGTTTTGTGATACTCTCGGAAAATGACGTTGCATTAGTGAACTTTGCGATTGTTACATGTGATGGGAAGCAATAAGGGTATAAAGAATTATATACCCTTATTGCGTCCTCGTAGTCTAGTGTCTAAGGCTCTGGCGTTTTATCCGGCAGTTCCAGGTTCGATCTTGGTGGGGTTACAATATTTATTTATGTGATTTTCTGAAAGCCTGGGTCTAAGTGATTGTTTAACTTATATTACTGACTACGCTTCTGTTTTACTACACTACTGTCATTGGACCTCATAAGCCTGTTTTAGTGTTATTTTTTTTAACTGCTTCCATCTGATGAGTCGATGATGTGGTATGGTATAATTCACGTTAGGGATTGGTATCGAAAATTTGCAATATGCATAACAACTTTACCATATTTTAGTTACTATTACCTGAATTGTAATGTACAACTTTACTGTACACTACAATCAGTTTATATTATTTTAATTATTTTTAATATACCTTTTACTTTTTATTTGTACTATATACTATAATATTATATTGCCTCTTTAAATCGGAGTCGATACTAAATATATACTATATAGTATCCTCACTGAAGGAAATTGCAAGTTTTGTAATAAAATAATTGTATTCACGCATATATTAAAACACCATGCAGTTAAGGGTTAGCATACATAATTTATAATACCGAATAAAATTTTAACTCAGCTGAAACTTAGTAGAAAATGTCGGCATAATAAGTAAATACATCGATAACTTAATTGGTAAAACACACCACCTGTATACAAAGAACAGTGACATATTTTTTTGTTTGTATAATAATACGATAAAACATGACCAAAAGCAAAATATTTTCTAGCAAGAGAAAATTTAAAATATGCTACAATCTTTTTGACGACATATTATTAACCTTTGCGCAAATATTTTAGGGTGTAATAGCATCTACTTACGTCGCAGTGCTGGGAAAATTCACAACGCTAATTGCGTTTTTTCCCTGGCTTAAGATTTTCGAGTTCATATGCCTGAGCTATCATTGTTTGAAGAAAGACTGCTTTAAATATCAAAGAACGTATCAAATAATCCAAAATTAAATAAATCCCCGCCGTTCTTTTGATTTGTGAACCGTTCATAAAGATAAATAACTCGGATTTAAAGGAAAAAATAAAATTTTGTACCTATATAGGTTATAATACGCTGGCGTATTTAATGCTTTTACTTTGAATTGTAAAGCACCTCCGTTAAGTATACGCAAATAAATTCCAAGCATAAATAACCTTGCCCACATATTACTTTTTTTTAAACTATTTTAGTAATAAGAAATTATTATTTTAGGTACATGTACGAAGCAAATCTTTCCGTACAACTGTCATCATTATCACCACAACCAAAATGGGTCAAGACTAGGCCTACTCGAAGAAATAGCTGCCCACCTCTCTGTGTATCTACCACAAATATTTCACTGCTTTAGTCATAAGGCTACTGTATCTGTTTTTACAAACTAACCAAAATAAAATATCACAGTCTAGTCACAGTCTATCTCCCGACACTACTTTTCCCTTCCAGTATAATATCAAACATAAGTCTCTTAGATGGTTGGGTATATATTATCATCCTTGAGACATGGCCTGCTCTTTTCCAAAACTCAGTGCCATAAACTAGTGAAACAATATGGAAACCATAATTATTTAGGGGTGTATTTTCAAAATGAACTTATTCCACTACTTGATGGAAATGAGTTATAAATCCCAAAATTTAAAGGATTTTTTGTATATAGAAGAACCAAATAGCATTTAATCCAGTAGAAAAATCAACTTCAAAATCAGTGTTAGTAATAAAAGTAATTTATTCCAATCCAAAAAGAATATATATTGTAACATCAACACCATAAACAGTTTTTTTGGCTTTTTACCAAAAATTTGTTGAAGTGGAATGAGTTCACTTTGAAAATACACGCCTCAATTATAAAAATAAAGAAAAATATAATATGAATCAAATAAATATATTAGATAGTTAGTACTTACATATAATTTGGAAAAACTTCTGATATCTTCTAATATATAAAAATCAATATTTGTTTGTTTGTTTGTTCGTATTTTATGCGCTGCAATACCGTTCATCTGATTGCGATAAAACTTTGTCAACTTAATGCTTGCATTTGCGCCAAGAGTATAAGCTACATCTTATATATAAAAACGAATGTCTGTCTGTCTGTATGTCTGTCTCGTATGCGTTCATTCATCCGATTGCGATGAAATTTTGATCAAGTGTTGTGCTCATGCCCGCAAAGGTTTCTGAATTGATACAACGATTTTCTTCTTCATTTTCTTCTATTCTATCTTCTTCTATTCGTATGCGTTCTTATACCATTCATCCGATTGCGATGAAATTTTGACCAGTTGTTGTACGCACACCCGCTAAGGTTTCTGAATTAGTACAACCATCATCTTCTTCTTCTATTCGTATGCGTTCCTATGCCATTCATCCTATTGCGATGAAACTTTTGTCAGTTGTTGTGCGCACACCTGCGAAAGTTTCAAAATTAGTATTATATAAAATACAAAGTTTGTTGTTTGTATGTTCCATCCAATTTTGATTTTTTTTACTACATATTACATTAATAACGTTTGCATATTTTGGATTCGATTTTAATTTAGTGGTCTTTTGTTTGACATTTATTCATATTAGAATTATTTTCATATTGCCATATTGCATTACACAGATATTTTAATATTAAAAAAATAATTACCTTTTAAATTTTTTAAATATCTTAGATAAATATCACCACGAAGCGACCCTGTGCGAAGCCAGGTATTTCAGCTAGTATATTATATAAAATTTGTGATTTGAAAATTTCGTTAAGATGGTACTTCAGTGAAACGGCAAATAATTTTCAACTATAGGTGCGACGAAATTTTGGCTCCCTGGCAATCGGAGAGCAAACGTTGAGCTGTGAACACATCAATTTGTTTCGTGATGGCGACGGGGGTATTAATTCTTAAATCGTGTAAAGATGACTAAAAAACGTTACCCATTTACTTGAAAAAGAAAACATGTCAATGTATATATTATTATTGTTACTAATAGAACAATACACAGAACATTAAATGGACGCATGTTGGATTTATATGACAAATTATATTTCGTTCGGCACGCGTCATTTGCACAATCCGCTCATCGCCTAGCCACGATCTTTTTAGACCATGCCTCAACTGAGGTATAGCCTTAATAATGGCTACCATCGTTGTAATTTAAATCAATTTAATAACGTAGATAGGATCACTCCCTTATAATTAGTTATGATTAACTTTACTATTAACGATTTTTTTATCCAACGAATTATTCACATGATTTGAATGAAAAGAGGCGAATAAAAAAAATGTTAATTAAATAATTTATTATTAGCAAGTTCAAGTAAGTTACAACAAAAAATCTTGGAGTGATCCGTAAAGTCGGTAAGTAATTAAAGTAATACCTAATTTGATTTAAAAATACAAAACCCGATCGCCAATAGTAACTCAATTTGGAAAGCGCTTCAGAGAGTATTAAAAGCTATTATTTAAAATTTGTCGCAATCAAGTATGACCCTTTATCATAGTGGTCTATGTTTGTGAGCACAAAACCCGAGAGACGCTGGTTCGATTCCAGTTGGGTGTCGTATTTTTTTTGAAATGTTTTCCGAATTATGTATGTTCAATTTTAGTATTAAAATATTTAAGAATGTAGCATTGCATTTGAAAAGATATTTATAGATATAACAAACATATCACCTCACTTGATAATGGCGTAATAATGGTGTAAAAATAACACATTCTAGGATTACATCGCCGTCATGAAGTGTCCATAAATACCCATTTTATTCGCGCGACATCTACGTCATTCATCATACTTATGGTTTATTGGGTATTTGCGGTCATTATGCCCCTTATTTATGGGGAGGTCGCGTTTTTTTATTGGAAGGGATATTTTAATGGTCGGACACAGAAATGCAATGGCATACGTTCTGCCAAATTTATAGTTCGCTGCGCTGTATTTATTGTCTGACCATCTGTCAATATTAACATCCTACATTCGCAACGAAAAACACAGAAACATCAATAATTATTATATATTTATGGGAAAACCATTATTTTTCTTTTGAATCATCTACTTTTTCAGTATTTTGTCCATTTATTGAAGATTTGGCTTTTATTATTACCTACATAAATAATATTTTATAAATATTTTAATAATTATAATTATTAAAATATTAATTAATATTAAATATAATAAATATTAAATATTATTAATTAATATATTTAATATATATAAAATAGAAACACTTTTTTAAACACACCGGTTTTAGTGTTTATTCAGAGTTCACAGAGATTTAATCAATATTAACAGAGAATACTTCATACGGTACACATAATTGATTAACAAGATAAGATGACTCGCTCGACCAAATAACCAGATGAACTTGCCAAAGAGTTATTTCAGTTCAGGTATCACATTTGACAACTAGAAACCACACTTATCAATAGAAACAAATCTTAATAGTGTAAGATGCTTAGTTTCAAAAATATAGGACTCGTATTATGATCAAAAGGGTCAGAGCTAATCAGACTAGGCTGACTGTCTGTAAGATTTTGAGAGATAAAAAATACGGAGACAACATAGAGTGAAATCCTCATCCGTCTACATAGCGCTTGTGGCGTCAAATCAATGGGCAGCGCAATTTATCGGTTTCTTTTCAAAGTCACGCAGCTACAAATGTAGTTTTATAAACTGTTCCTTGATTCGTAATAACCAGGATACGTATAGATGATGTATATGAAAATTTTCAGTAATATTTAATTAACTAGCTATTTTTTTATTCAACAAATAATTGACAAGATTTAAGAATGTAACATTCTAATTATTAAACATAAATAATTTTGAAAACACTTCTGAGAAAATATATTTCAAAAAGATTTTTTCTATTGGTTTATAATATATTTTCTCAGCAGCGTTTTCAAAATTTTAGTAATATGTATAAAATTGCAATATTTTTTACATAAATGTTTACTCATCCTTCTATAACGCTTGAAATCCCATCACTTACATATAATTTTAAGATATCTAAAATATTTATATAACAAACAGGTAGGTACTTTTAATATATGTAACCAATTTTGACAAAATATTTTTACGAAACCACCATTTAGTACGTAATTATAAATATTTCCCTAAAGCAGGGTGGCTAAATTTATGACACAGAAGAGCCGTATATGAACGCAAAGCGATTTGATTTTTTCAAGATTTTAAGAATTCACTTGAGAGGGGAGGTTTGTGACAAGTTGGAGAGAATGGCTTATATTAAAAATATTAACAGTAAAAGAGGAAAATAAAGGAAACCCGCAAGCTTAAAACTGTTGTGATTGCATTTTATGTATCGTTTATGGCAACCCACTTGAATTATTGTGTAATGAAAAAAATAATATTTTTCTAGATTTTTATATTGACTGCTCAAAACATACACATATCAAGAGATCCGTATTTTTTCTTATTGAAGTGATACTGATATTGCTTTTTTAATAATGTCCTTGTTAATATTAAATTATTGAAGCATCAAGAGAATTTTATAACGAGATCATGAATTTAAGAAACTTTCACAGAAAATACTCCCTCAGTCTTAAAACAATAAACGTTAATGGAAGCATTTTTTTCTCATCGGGATTTCGTTAAGTTTTAAAAATGTTGAAGTTAGCTAATTCCAGAATTAAGGGGAAAATTTGTCTTGATTATTATAACTATCTTATTATTTCCTATAAAAATATTTTCAGCTATTACTACTAACAACAGGCGATTATGGCATTTAAATACTACTAGAGGCGTATTGAGATAATATGAATATAGTATAGAATATAAGTAATAACATAAAGAGAGTGTGTATTGTTCGGCTATATATACCGTACAGTAGAACCTCAATTTTATTATTATTAACTAAACTATTAAACGTTATACCATCATGTTGCTTCTCAGTATGGCTACCAAAATTAAACACAACATAGTTAACCATATTTTCTACTAAATTAACTAAAAATAGTTACCACTAACTTTATATTTAACACAAAAACAATAAATATTAAATAATAAATACAATATAAATAAATACATAAATAAATAAACACAAAAAATAAATAAAAACAACAATATGTACCCGCATCTTTTGAATGAATGGAGTCATTCAAACCGATATTTACCGGCGACGTGTGTAAAAAATATTTATTTAAGCCGTAGAAGTTCTCTCTTACTCTAACGTGCTGTTATGTCCTAGTGATGAGTACTTTAAGAAAGCAGGTGATCTGGCTGGCAGGTTACCTATATGGTTTGATGGTATTAACCTTCCTTAAGTTCTTACCAGAATTGGGACACTCTGTGAAACTCCTTGATGTAATTCTTCACAGTTTTCTTGTACATTTATAGACTGTCCGTCTTGAAGGTAATTTGTCAGGAGATTTACCTTCTAGGATGCTTGAGCGGTGGACGTGTATAATTGATTGTGTAAGTGTATAAGTAATAGGGTTTTACGTAAAGTAAAACATTACTATTTATTTCAGTAATAATTTTAGTACAAAGTGTTTGACAGACAGAGGTTACGTACTGTACAATGGTTGGAAACAAAAGACAAACAGGGATGGATTTCTTGAGATTATATATGATTCACTTTAATGGGTTTTTTGACTTGAACAACTCCATTTCATCTGCAGGTGTTCATTATAATTTCTACTTACATCAACGAGAGATGACAGTGATAACTGATTTATGTTAGCTAACCCAAAAAGGTAAACACGTGTGCAATCAATGTAGATAACAGATTGCTTTACCCCTAGTGTGAGTATTAAACATAAGCTCAAAAATAATATTGATAATTACCAGTTAAGTGCATTTTCTGGTTTATTTCAATGTTTACAAGAGGTTGAAGCAATATAATAATGAATGCACGTGTTTAAATCAACATAGTTAAAATATTACTTTGGTTGAGGTCAAAGTTTAAAAGATGGTGCGAATGCAGGTGTCTATCCCAAAAGGGTAGATAACAGATTGCATGAGCTCATAAATAATATTAATAAAAAACACTTAAGTGCATTTCTTGGTTCACGTCAAATGTTTTAAAAGAGAGTGAGAATATGCACGTGTTCAAATCAACATAGATAAAATATTACTTTGGCTTTAAAGTGCTACTTGTATAACAAATAGATATATCATCTTATTTATTACTGCAGGTGTGCATTTGGTTCAAGACGTTATCTTAGTTAATTTACTGCTTTTAGATAAAGAACTGAATGTTGTGAGACCTTTTGAACATTTCTTAGGTTGACACAGTCAAGTAGGTACATAAATATTTATATTATATTGTTTATTTTAAAAGCTTAAAGTTTGTATGATGCTATAATCAAATAGTATTGTAAATTAAATAGGTGTGAAGTTTTATTAGTGTACACAATAGTGCGAAGGATATAAGCGTGCCGAATGCTTTCTCACTGGCACTTATGGTTTGTTTTTGTCCAGACATCGGATAATAACCATATTCCAAGCTCACTTAACTTTTATTTGTTGTTGCTGTGATGACCTATATCTTTCATTCAAGCTATGGAATTCCGAAATAAGAATTTATTAATAATTTCAAGTACGTGCAATACAAAATTATTATTTAAAACTATGAAGATCATAATAATTATAAGCCAAAGGTTAGTATTAATTCAGCTGTAATTCCACCCAATCTAATAATAGCACTTTAGATATTTGTTTGACATTTAAGGTCAAAATTAAAGCATTATTTCCGGAGGGTAAAATATTTTGAACATGTTTGTCACGTACATTTTTACCACTTGTTATGTTTTACTTGTTCCCTGTTTAGCATGTAACGCCGCTCAGGAAACACGCGCCACTTTTTAGCCCACTATAAACATTACATTTCAGTGTTTTTCACTCAAAATGTCACGTTTTTTTCACATGCAATACTTTTATTTTATTTTATATTATTGAATCATTTGGCAACACTGTGCGTAATTATGTTTTACGATATTTGTGAAAGCCCAAAGTGTTTTTTGCTAATAAAATATCGTGTAAAGCTCTTACATTTCCATTTTAATATCGTTAGCTTTATGAAAATTTTCTTTAAATTTAAAAAAAGTCGATTTAGTCGGAATTCGAGCCAGTGTATCTCAAGTCTAAAAAAAACTTTTTGAAAATAGCCAATATACTGGATAATTTGTTAGGATAACTTGACCTCACCTAAACTAACCCAAACTAACAAATAATCCAGTATATCGGCTATTTTCAAAATGTGTTTGCCGCTGTATCCAGGATAAACGTATAAAACCAAACTTTCTTCTATAAAGTTGTAGCTTAAATGAAAATGAAGTAAGAAAAGGACGCATTGTCGAATAATTTTCTTACAAACTTTAAGGAGCGGTGAGCTTACTCATTGTTTGTGGGATAGAAAAATGACAAGTACAACAAACTGAAACATGCAGCAGCTTTCATAAGAAAACCATAAAATGCTAGAAAGCTTGATCTAAAGGAAACAGATTTTCTTCTACATATTATATGGTTTCTATTAACAGTGACATTTGCCTGAAGGGTGACGATATGATGATCGATTTTATGCAAGAACTTCGATTAATGCTGGTTCAGAGGAAAGAAGATTTCATCACCCCCTTGCTTTTTATATTGCCTATTAATCCGACGGTATAGCTCAGATTTTGCACTTTTGTATAGAACCATTAACTCTGACATGATGGATAGGCATATCATAAGGGTATTTTTAAGATAAAAGTATAACTTCAAAAATTAAACTCACTTAGGTACTTATAAAATATATTCAAATCTAAAAAAATAAAAGTCTTTTCCGATAAATAAATTATTACAAAATTTTGTCACTTAGTAAATTATTACCTTTTACACGGAAGAGTAATTCTTAATACTGCTATGACAGCACGTATCGATTTTCTAAGTTCGTTACATCCCAATCGACTAGCGAAGCCGGATCAATCATACTCGTAATTGATTAACGGGGCAAAGCCGACGTTATACCCTAGTGTGAGCGCCTCGTCGTTACGGATAACGGCCGTTATGCAGCGTCTACATTGTGCTTTTAAAAACGTATAAAAATCTTTCCAGTGTTTTATATAAAAATAAAACATTTCAGTACCTTTTTACTGTGTATAATTTGTTATTTAAAGGTAAAAAGACGGTTCCGCAAATTTAATTTATTAATATTATTATCATTATTTTTAGTCTTACGGTACTTGCTAAATCTGCGGAATGGTGTCATAAAATGAAATGTTAATAGGTTTATTATACCTTATTTAAAAATAATAATATGGTTGCACCATTAACAGGCTGTTTTTCTTATATCAAAAAATATTGGTTTTTAAAGATCTTGTAATTTTTCGACTTTGACCAAATGCCCCCTACTTCACGCTTGCATTTTGACGGTGCTGATTTACGGTAGCGAATCATGGCACTTTACAAAGACTCAGAGCAACCGTATACTGAGCTTTGAAAACAGATGTTTGCGACAGATATTGAATATGCGTGGTATGACTTTAGGAGCAACGAGGAGATAAAAAAAACGTACCAAGCAGCCTCTTATTACGCTGAGAGTGAAAAGGCGACGTTAGATCTGGCTCGGCCACATGCTACGGATGCCAGAAGAGAACTTTTACCTGGCTTGCCTGTTTTTTAAGATGACCGGATTCAGACGTCCTGGAAGGCCGCTAAATACTATCTATAGAGTATATATGGTAGAGCTACTTGATGCTGGTTTGACCTGGAATGAATCAAGAAGGCTGGTGAGCGACAGGGATTCTTGGAGGCGCCGCGTGGTATCCATCCGTGATATTGCCGAAGGAATTTTTCGATTTTATTTCGTTATTGCAAATCGAGAAGTTAGCAATATTTGATTCTCGAGAAATACTCGATAAGTTGAATGATCTCCTGAAATTTTCAAGAATTCCCGGGATTTTTTAAAAAGTCTATCGGAATTATTTTTCATAATGTATAATTTTTCTGTAACATATTAAATGATACTGAGCTGTCCGAGGTATGATTATCGGTTGCATTGATTTTAAATAGTATGCGAGGTGCCATATTGCATTCTAGGGTTCACGTATTTTGTAAACATACTATCTACAAATTAACTCAATACCAATAAAATACTAAAATTTTTCATAAAAATATATATCCCTATTTTGTTGGGAGAGATTTGCATAGGTCTCATCGTGTAAATTGCATACATATTCGAGAAGAAACAAACTACAAATCTATAATGACGTATCAATCCATAACAATACCTTGTACCAAGTTAATGCTATTTAGGTTTATCATTATATATCTCTTTACAGTTTAAGAAATATTGATCTTGCATCTTGATTAACGAATTAACTCATAACAGATCCAATAGGTTAAGCATTTATTTGTTTATTTTATTGTTATCAAATTTTACTCAAATATATTTAAAAAAAATCTATGACATGATGAAGGTAACGCTATTTGTATTGAAAACACGATCAATATACAATTACTATTGGTTTGTGATGTCAATTTTATTATTCATTTTCTAACCGGAAGATATTTTTGAAAAATCATAATATTATTAATATAATCCTGGTAATGTTTTGACCACATCTTGATATTATCTGTAATGCTTAATCCATGCATATTATTCATTATGAACCATTGCTTTTTTGTATAAGGTGGTGTTGTTACTTCTTGAGTACTATTATAATGTTCCTCGATTTATTTCATTATTTTTTTAATGCCCAATATTATCTGCAGAGAGCTCCGAAAACCCACCGCTTTTTTCTAGTATTGGGCAGTCGTTAATGATATAATACACTATTTAAGACGTTTTTTCGTTACATGTACAGTAGTTTTTGTCTCACAGTTTGAACATGTATAGATATTGAGGTTTCTTAGTATCAAGATTTTTTTTTTAAATTAAAATTAAAATCATTATCTATGTCAGCTGTACCAAGTCAAAATTGTGTAGACGCATCTCAAAAGTGGTGCCCAAAAGCTAGCGCCATCTCATCGGTCGTTATGCAAATAGCCGAACGCCTAGTTTGCGATTCGGGAGCCATTTTCTAAAACGATCCGCGCGATCGACAGAGGTCTCACGATAAATTACAATAACGACAGCTTTCGCCGTTATTTGAAGGGGTGTAGGGAAAATGTTCTATGGACGTAGCGATCGAATATTCCGTTTAATTAGTGAAATTAATCACTCAGCTGTTTTGAGAAAATCTAAGATGAGTGAAAAGCAACTATTATTGCTTGTATTTTTTTACAGGACGCAAACCACATCTTGAATGTCCTGAAATGTATACCAAAAGGTAAGAGCTATTGAAGTCGGTTGAACTAGTATTTGGGTCATCGGACCTGGTCGCCACAAAAGCTAATTTTATTGATTATAAATAATTGAGGTGTTAAACTTCATTACGAAGATCTTTTCACTCAGATCGTTTAGCAGTTTTATATTAGCGGTTGGTTTATATTTTATTATTTATCTTTGTCTATTTTTCGTACTTTTCTCTCCCATTTGTGCTCTTAAATAAAAGTCATGTAAACTCAGTTAAAGTAAACTTGAGTGCGTAACAACCTCAGTTTTAAGTAACCGATTTTGAGACATTTCCAGGATTATCATAGGACGTCGTGATACGCCTGATAAAGACCGAGTATATTGCGGAACGAGTTAGTTAGAAGGGGTCTATGTTTGTTGATTTACCTTTTGAAATACAATAAATTTTTACACTTGACTATGATTAGAACTGCGGTCGCTTCAACGGAATAAGCAATAGATATATATATAATCATTTTACAATAACAAAAGTATAATACAGTGGTGAACAACTGATTTAAAAGAACGGCCAATTTATCAATTTTCTAATTTTTCACGGGCCGCAGTGGGTAAAAGTGTTGAAAAACAATGATTTATATAACTAAACATACATTTTATTATTTTAAATTTAATAGTTACATATCGGCTATTCCAATCACTTTCCATAATGCATTACGTACATATGTCTTTGTACGATAGAACTTAGTATATAGGAAATTATAATTTTGTCGTATTCAATTAAAAATTTGGTGATGAAGAACTTGGTATTTTGGGCCGCACGCGGTACCATGGGCCGCGGTTTGTGCATCACTGATAAAATACAACCAATATATAGCTTTCATCAGCATCATTATATTACTATTAATTAATAGTACCAGAATACAAAGAGTAAAACAACCGGTAACTTCTTCCACCATTTTTTATCTCTGTTTCAACAATATGAAAATGAGGGTGTTTATTGTAATAAATTAATTATCATAATACCGTTGAAAGGGTGTTTTACGAACGCCATTTTGAATGACGTCATCAAATCATCCATACGTTCCCTACATCCATCTACGACGCATGAATATAAAACAATCGCCCTACATAACAAACAAAAGCTCGACCCCCTATAAAAAGGGGCTCGTCCATTTATTGCGTAGTTAAGCTCTATCACCTACCATCGCACTTTTAAGGCTTTCAATTGCCTAAGTCACACTCGAAGCCTCTTTATGGGCTTTCAGCTTTCGATTTCGTCGAAGAGATCTTCGAAGATATCGTTTGTATCCGTTTATAGGGACAATTGAATAGATTACTATGAGGGGTGTTTGCAGTAATGTTTTCTAAAAAGGTCAACTGAATTGAATAATATTCGAATCGTACGAATGATTTTAGCCAGCGATAATATTGGATTACAATAAGAACCGGTTATTCGACATCAACATCGAATTCGGTTATCAACATAATACCGAGTCCTATGATTTATTCTTCTTATCGTATATTATTTTCTTAGCTGGATCATATGAATACCATTCAGAGGGTTTAATCACTCTTACAGTCCCGTGATGGCCGCGCGGCCTACATAGTCGTGAGTTCCAGGTTTGAATCCTGGGTGTGGTAAGTACACATATTGTTTTTTAATTCCTGTAGAGTCATAGTATGGACCGTTTAGGTTGAACAAGTGGCTGACATCCATTTCTCGTAAAAACAAAATCTGTTAATACAAAACTCCACTCTGTGGAGGCCCATATGATCTTATTAGGATCGGACATGGTCGGAAAAAAGGTGGGTTGATATGAATTTAAAACTTTTCTAAAGTTACCCATGATGCGATTTCATTAACAAATTTTTTTATGTATATTTATTAATAGTCAATGGCAAGGAATTTATACTTTGAAGTTAAAACCCCCAGAAAACCACATCCGCCCCATTCCGCATCCGCTATTACCCGGGATGCAATTTCCCTACGTAAGAAGTGAAGTATGACCGGGAATGTCTTAGGAGGAGTAACCTAAAACTGAGGTCGACTGAAACTGACTGCAATCAAATTTAGTTTGACTGAATTGAAATGACTTTAAAGTAAGAGTGCCCATGGGAGAGAGGATCACACAAAGGTAAAATTAAAACGATACTAAGAAAAGCTAATAAAAATACTGCCAAGCGATCTCGGTAAAGAGATCAACACGATAACAAATTTTCTAAATACGATAAAATTGGCATTTATGGCAACCATGTAACACGGCTCGATGAGTTGAACACCTGGTTGAACCGACTAGAGCAGTTCTTTCCTACTAATGATTATCGTCATTTTTGGAACTACTACCCTTGGCGAGTGTTGGCTTCTTTAAAAACTTCCTCCATTTTTGACTATCCAGCCCCGACACTCCCCAGTTACGTTGGTCGAGCATATTAAATCTCCTGTGGCACAGTCCATCGATCTCAGTTTTGGCCGTTTAGGTATTCTCTTACCTCCAAAAGATGCATACATATCACACCTTGCTGGTCGCAGTTTTTGTATTTTTATATGCCACTTGATATTTTCGCATTCATTATGCATAAATTAATGATTAGACAATTAATAATAACCTATGGTTACTGAGAAAATAATAACTTACCTGCGATTATTTATTTATAATATATCTACTAACTACAGTATGCAATATTATATTAGTGCCACAAATAATTCAAATGATTGTTTTATTCATCCGCTTTGAAATTTCATGCAAAGCGCGAAAACAAGGTCGACTATGCAATTTTAATCGTGTTATGTCCACTCTATGATATTATTCAACTATAATCCTCGTGTTTAAAATGCTTCAAAAACTGTGAAGCCGCAATTTAAAAAAATATATAATATTCACAAGCAATTAGGACGTGCTATAATATACGATATTACCGCGAATTATACTTGCGCAATGTGTTGGATTATTTTGATATTTTTAAATCAACCGATAGATTGATTTCGGATCTATGTCATGCGAATTAATTTATTTAAAAAATTAAAAAGTTACTTATTACTGTATGTGAGCTTTACAAAGTCATAGATTTATACATTACTTACTAATTAATGTACATACGTTATGCTGATATTTTTGGTTAAAAAATATACTTTTAGACAATATTTGAATTTGATAAACTATAATTAAACAATTAAAAAACTTAGAAACAAAAAAATACAGTTTCTATTCATTCCAGTTATTAAAATGTTTATTATCTTTCTTATAGGTATAATTTCTGAAAAAATAAATTAATAGTTGTTTGTATACTAATATAATATAACATTTTATAATATTTATTTTATATATTATACCTATAAAAGAGAAATAAATGACGTGTTTATTGACTCATTAACATTTTCTCAGAAATGGAAACTGCTCAGGAATTCAATTTTTGTTTCGGTTTAAATGACGTTCTTATGTATGAAACGCGTGGTCAAATGTGGTTGGTTTTTTCGTTAGTTTTTTTCTGTAGTGTTGTATTTTCATATTCAAACAATATGTCGATTTATATTATCCAATAAATTCTTTATTGCAATCAATATAAGTCTAATAAAATTCAACTTTTATCATAATTTATTTTTATCACTTTATTATCTTTTCTTTTGGGGGATTTTGGAAATTATAAATTAAAATAATATGTCGACTACTTATATATATTTTATAAATATTTTTTCGACTCTCAGATATATATGTACGTAATCTTTTTTGATACGTGTAATATCTCAATTAAAAAATATATCATTAAATACATTAAAATACGTACACATTACGAGAGGACAAAAATACAGCGTTCCCTAACTAATCATCCAAGGAAAAATCAACCAAAACCGTAGAAGAGGAGGACACCGCATTTCATTGCTTAATAACCTCCGTGATTGGTACGAGTGCATCTTTGTCGAAGTGTTCCGGGTAGCAGATAAGAAAGCAAAAATCGCCCGACCTTCATTAAGGGATGGCATGATACGAATAAAAATTTCTGTTTAATTCTTGATGACTGATTTTCAAAACAATATGTAGCATACTAATATTTTGTTAATTTTTGCGTGTAGAGTGGGAAAGCTAAATTGTATCAACTTAGTTAACTTTATCGGAATAAACTGATATTGATTTTCAAATTTTAGGCATGGCCAAAATAGCAATACATAAAGAATAATGTACCTACCATAAATTTATGATAATCCAGAATTTTCTGAATTATGAAGGAGTAATATTTTCTGAAAATTTTCATTATCTCACTCTAAGAATATTCTCTCGTTTTCCCGGAAACAATGTAGGTATAGTGCATTCATTACTACGTTACACGGGCGAGAATATTGCGAGCGAAGGGGAAGTGACAAGCAAGGGCAAAGGCGACCGTCGAAATGAATGAATAATTTCACGAATCGCAAAAGCGGAAGAAATGCAATCAGACTAACGCCTCTAATTCGAGCTAACTGGGAACTCGACATTTTACGCCTAGCCTGCTGCCACCCTTACGTGTACACACTATATATTGTTACAGTGTTGCCATGCTCTGATATTAAATACTACAATGTTGTATGAAACTCAGTTTTTTTTCTTTTTCTACCTTTGAAATGTTTCATTTTATATATTTGTAGGGATTGTTTAATATGCTGACAACTGGTTGCCGAATCCAACGCTATTATTTCACAGTTGGATAATTTTAAAAGATTATTATTTTATATACTGTGGTAAATTAGGATTTGATAGCAACTTCAAAATTGGTTACCCGATGAACACAAAATAAATGCTGCTAAAATAGAACTAAGGATTTTTAATATCTCTCAGTTTTAGTAGTAAAAATAGTAACACGGAGTGTATGTTATAATTAATAAGTAGAATAAATAGGTCTGGATTTATGTTTTTTTTTAATTATTAATAACCATATCCTTACTTCTTTTTGAACCTTAATTTTGAAAAATCATAAACACCCAGGTTTAGAGAAAAGCACGTAAATATTGTTTCCTCACGGGTAATCGACCCCAGAACTCTCGGGTTGAAGTTCAGCGCCTTACACACTGCACCACGAGAGCCGTCTTGGATTTATGGTTGGTGCCCTATGAAAACGTATTTTTTTAAACTCTTAAATATATTTAATAATTTTCTTGCTTTATGCTGTCTTTTAATCAAAATTAATGTTTTAGATAATTCGTTTGTGACTTCTAATATAAAAAATGGTAGCATATTTTTTTGGAATATAATAGCTACTTACATAATTTTTTCTAGCTTTTGGTCCCTATAAATTCTACTTTTCAAAAATATTTTCAAAAAAAAAATCAGACTTGATACAGGGAGCCCTGGATACAACTCCTTTATAGTAAATCTGACCATTAGATTAAACACATTACCATCGAGACTATAACACCAGGCTTGGCTAGTGTGACTTTGTATTTGCTTTTTGACATAGTGTTTCTGTTTCGTATAAAATAAGCATGATCTTGCCATATAAATATATACATTGGTAACCCAAGTAGAAAAAGGTGTAAGAAAGGCACGTTAGAACTTCTTCTTCTTTGACTAATTCCCCTCCTCAGTAAGAGCATAGAATCTGATGGATGCAGATTTGAATCCCTTCGGTACCAATATATGTCTTGCTAATTACTTTTCAAATGCAAATTAACACGTTAATTAAAAAAATAATTAAAATGGCCCGTAAGCATTGTGTTAATTGGTGAGATGTTCTAAATTATATATATTAATTAGTTACGTTATTTTGACGTGTTAAGATGTTGCTTTCATTTATAATAAAATTGCGCTATTTTTTTATATAAAATTTAACTTAAAATCATAAATTAGTTTCTAATTAAATGATCGAAACTTTCACAAAGTATAAAAAGAACATGGAAAATATTTTCAGAGAATATAAATCATTTATTTCCAATAGGGCCGTTATCATATTCTTCGTTTGGCCACTAAATACTTCCACTACTATTTCCACTTAGCTCATTTTTCCAATCGCCGCGAGGACTTAAATGAAAAGAAAATATAATCGAAGTCAAACTTTGTGTAATAAATTTAATCTCCAGTTATAAATTCTACGTTTACATAAAAATATCAAAGTTGGTTAAATTTACTGAATAACTTTTGGAACCACTCTAACTTGTATTTTTGTATTTTTTACAGAATCAATGTAATAAATTTCGTCATTTGATTCATATTTTGAAGATTGACGATACAAAAGATGAAAAAGCTAAATAATTATTTAATTTATTTATTTATTTATTTATTTATTTATAAAAAAGAGTATTACGGCATTACAGCTTTTGGCCAATGCGCCATAATACATAATACATACAAATATATAAAAATATCTTAATTACAAATAACAACTAATATGACAAGAAAGAGGAAAAGACAGCATGTGTAAATATTAAAGAAATATGATAATATATACAATTATAAATTTATCCTATTTAAAACGTCTACAAACATTATATAATTAATAAAAAACAAATCAACCTTTATGGTGCCATCAAATAAGCTAATTGCACGATACACAGCATCATGACTCCTATATATTATTATCCTACAGATTTGCCCGTTTTTGCGAGCGATTGTGTGCCTTATTCGTCACGTCCGATGGGTTCAAACGCCAAACACACTAATTGAATGTTCGAAATTTAAATAGGTCATATAGAGTATGAAAGGAAGGGTTTTCCGAATTTAAGTTATCTTGCGATATAATATTGATGTTTCTCTAAAGCTTTCCGGCACATACGTCACATTATTGACAATATGGGAATTTATTTTTTCACAATGTTTGCAACACTCGAACCGACTAAACAAAGATGGCCGCTTTAAATTTAAAATGCGTTTTAACCGATATATACAATCAATTTTCACAAACTAATCATAATAAGATTGATCGATAAACATATTAGAACTGATTTATTTAAATTTTTATGAATTAAGTTCTCTGTTTAAGTTAAGTTTCTACACCTCTGACGGAAATCAAGTCTTTTGACACTATAAATTTATTACGCTATGTATACTAACATACGGTATTTCAATTGAATCACCACATATTTACTTATGAGATGCATTCGAGTGACTGTAAGTTGAAGTGAGCACAATTTTATATAACTTAACACAGTCACAAAAAAATCACTTTTAAAAAATAGGTAACATCTGTCATTATTTGTTGTTTATGTAAAAAACGACAGGTGATATTATTTACGTCTCACAATGATTTAAAAATGCACAGCACAATATAATAACTCACATTTATAACAAGCACCCATAGATAACTATAAATATTCAAATAAACAATAACATTTATACGAATTCCGATTAAAACTGATCATTTCATTGAAACGCGGGCGTACGACATATCGGCGTTTTAAGATACCAATGAAAATTTTAAAATATGATGTCACTTTTGTTTTTTTTTTTTGTAAGGCTGTTGAATCAATTTTTATTTTGAACCAATGAAACTTATATACATTTAATTAGCTCATTATAACCCAAAAATATTTAAAAGGTATCAAGCAGTGTTGCCAACTAACATTTTCAAAGTTCAGTAGATTTTTTGATTTTTTCTTCAAAATACCATTGATTGACAAAAATGTATGAAATTCAACGATTGTGTTTGGTGAAAGCGTGCATATTGACATAATCTCACAAGTGTATTTTAAAAAATCATGTAAAAAGTGACTTTTGTTCATCACAAATATCATAATTTCTTCTTTTCCTGACAAAAATTTCAGTAGATCTAATGAAATTCCAGTAGACATGGCAACACTGACTATGCGATCAACCCAGTGTTGCCAAGTCAAAATTTAAAAATTCAGTAGATAGACATGGCAACACTGACTATGCGATCAACCCAGCAGTGTTGCCATGTCTACTGAAATTTGCCAATATACTGAATTTTTGATTTTTTTTCGAAATTCAAGAAATCTACTGATATTTGTGTTTCTCCATAATTGTAAATTAACTGATGATTCTTTCAATAATAAACTTGAAATGATTTACGCATGACCTTTTTTGATGTTATACACTTCTAAATTGACATAAAAAGCATTGTAACTCTACCCAAGAGCGCCATTTTACCCATTAATATCATCATTGTTTACAGTAAATTAATATTATTAGTTATTGTTATTCTTATTAGTTTTAAATCATATCTAATAAACCACATTTTTCAAAATCTTCTGAAATTTTAAATTTTGACTTGGCAACACTGGGTTGCAGTGTTGCCAAGTCAAAATTTAAAAATTCAGTAGATAGACATGGCAACACTGACTAATGCGATCAACCCAGTGTTGCCAAGTCAAAATTAAAAAAAAAAAATCAGTAGATAGACATGGCAACACTGACTATGCGATCAACCCAGTGTTGCCAAGCCAAAATTTAAAAAAATCAGTAGATAGACATGGCGACACTGACTATGCGATTAACCCAGTGTTGCCAAGTCAAAATTTAAAATTTCAGTAGATTTTGACAAAAAATTCAGTAGATTTCATAAAATATCAGTAGATTTTGAAAAATGTGGTTTATTAGATATGATTTAAAACTAATAAGAATAACAATAACTAATAATGTTAATTTACTGTAAACAATGATGATATTAATGGGTAAAATGGCGCTCTTGGGTAGAGTTACAATGCTTTTTATGTAAATTTAGAAGTGTATAACATCAAAAAAGGTCATGCGTAAATCATTTCAAGTTTATTATTGAAAGAATCATCAGTTAATTTACAATTGTGGAGAAACACAAATATCAGTAGATTTCTTGAATTTCGAAAAAAAAATCAAAAATTCAGTATATTGGCAAAAAATATCAGTTGATCTACTGAAATTTCAGTAGACATGGCAATACTGGATCAACCATAGAATATTATTTCAAAATTTAATAAAGTAACATTTTTTTATGGCTGTTAAATGATAATTTTTTTAAACCAATGAAACTTATATACATTCAATTGGCTCATATAACCCAAAAATATTTAAAAGGTATTCAACAATAATTGGTGTTATACATATTATTTAAATCATTATCAACCAGGATCAATCCACTGCTATAGCAGGCCTAGCAGCCTGAAGTGGTGTCAGGTGATATTGTGAAGGCCTGACTCCAGAATAGACTACGCATATGACTCCAAATTTGTATTGGCAGTGACGAGATGCAAATTGTAAAACTGACAAATCAGCGAAATGTCAAAATGTCTGACGTAAATGAAAATCCATCCCGAAGGGAAAACTATGGCGCCGTTTATGCATACTTCACAATTATATTAATATACAATACCGCCAAGCCGTCTGCAAGACCTAGCGAGACAGACTGGCGAGAGCCAGCTGGCTCAGCTAGTCTTTATATTATTATTAATATACAAGTTTTTTTTAAATTAAGTAAGAAATGAATTTTAAACAATTAGTTATCTATGAGGTCAGGAGGTGAGTAGCTAATTGTCATGTCTTGTAAAAAATAGCATTGGGTATTGATCAAATTCTGTTTGTGATTTATTTCGTATACTTTATATTTTGTAAAAGTATAATAAATTGAATGAATCCAAAAAAACAGAACCGTATATTTTTTATTATCTAATAGTAGTACTTATAATATATATTTTTAAATATATTAATTACTAATTTATTTACGTTATTTTGTTTCAGAATAAAGAATAGCCGCATGTCAGCTCTTTCAGACTCCCAGGAGGCTCCATTTAGGTAAGAAAATATTCACATTTTATACTGACATGACATTTTTATAGACATATGACATTTTTCAATATCATTCAATACTCTATATAGAAATTTGTACATGTGTAGTTAGTCGTATCGCCTTTAATCGTAAAATATTGTTTTGGAAATAGATTTATAAATAAATCACTTACGAAATATTATGTACTTAATAAAACAGTAAGAATACAAAATTAAATAGGTAGGTAAGTAAATTAGAACTACAATCATAATATCGTGTATAGTTATTTATTTATAATTTTGGTAGGTGCTCGTAAGTATCAAATCATACCTTTCAAATATATATGATATAACAATGACACTAATCAAAATTAAGTTAATGTTCTTATTTATTCTAATAAAATCGGAACATTACTGTCTATGACGAAAAATAACGTACAATTTACATGCAACCATTCAATACCAAACATCAGGTAAAAAAATGTTTTTTTAAACAATCGAATACAACCTTGGTCCTTATACAGTGTGTGCATCGAATATCTACGATATATTATATTACATACATAAAATTAATTAACTTATTATTGTATGTAGTTAGCAAAAAGTTTCAATACGAAGTCTTATAAAACGTAAAATCAAAATACTTGATGGCGTTTTTAAAACCGTTTTTATGTTATTTATTTAGTAGCTAGAGCAAAATTTATCTTGGTTGCTTGGCGGATTTTAATTAAAACAATATGGCGGCTTATTAATAGCCGTAATCTTTTATCTATTCTGAGTTTTTTTTATAAGAATGACATACGCGCTATACATATCTGTGACGTTCATCTAAATTTCATGTCAATATTTCCTGCATATTTGTTCTCTTATATACGTGATTAATTATGCTTCACATCTACAATATTAAGAAGCCATTTGACGATTTATTTTTTACCCAATCATCTCAGGATACCCTGTCCTAGTTTTTATGGCATTTAAAGCTTATACTCTATGGAGTCAAAATATTCGGTAACCTATTATTGGTGACGCTTATTGACCGGATGGTAACATATGCAGTTCGCCGTAACACACTTCATCGTGACATTTTGTATCGGAAATATATAACCGTATATTAAAGACTATCCAACCTCTTTGGGTCGTATAGTACTGACATGAAATTCATGACTAAATAAAACACAGTTCTTATCGATTTACACTTCACAAGAAAACAGGAACAGGACAATAAAATTGCATTTTCTGATAAAAAATCTCACGGCAAACTGTGCCACGGTGAAATGCTTTACGTAGAATTTACATTTAACCATGGTTACAACATCTATGCTGAAAATAAACTCTTATCTGGTCATATTTCTGGCCTTATATTATTATATTGTTGTTAGTAAAATATAAAAATTTTCAATCCAATTATATCATAACAACATTATAGGTTTATACATGTAGTATAAATACGTAATTGAATCACGATCGTAAAGAGATACCAAATGTGTACATAGGTAGATGATACAGAGATCTTACTTAGACACAAGGACTATGGTGTCGCAGATAGTTTATCCTGAATGAAATATTAGCGTGTAGTGCAGAGCAGTGGTGTTCAACGTTAACTATTCACTAACTCAAAGTGTATCGTAGTTTCCTTGTACGTAGGTTATCGATCACAAGTAAATGTGAGTAAACTATAATGTAGATACATATATCAGGTAAAAGAGGCAATGTTCTAAAACGGGTACATGTATTTGATCTCGTAGCTTTATAAACTAACATCTAGGTACTTTTTGACAAGACCATAATATTATACAGCCAAACATTCAAAATATTCAAAACATTTAAATCATATAATATGTTTAATCTTTTGGTTTCTCTGAACCATATGGAGTAAATAAAAACTGTCTTGGACAGCATAAGATTAATGTTTATATTTAAATTAATAAAACTGTTTTATATATTATTTTGTTTTATATATATTTATAGAGTATTTGACTGGTTGTTATTATTTTACTGAATTTTCAATATGTTTGTATAAAATTGTAAGTCATTTTTTTCTCTTAGTGTGCTTCATATTGGAAAATATACGTGCTGCCAAAGGCGATATATTTGTTATGATGTGTTTATTATTATTTATCGTTGTTGATTTTACCCACAATGGCCGAGTGGTTAACGGATCGGCTTATAATGTCGAGGGTCACAGATTTAAATTCTGGGCCTGTCCAATTTACATATTAAAAATAATAATAAAATCTCATTAATAAGAAGAAAAAAAAATCTGTTAATACAAACCTCCACTCTGTGAATGATCATATGATTCTACTAGAATCGGACATGGTCGAAAGAAAAAAGAAGAAGAAGATTATACCTAATAACCCTGATTTAAATAAAAAAAATCAGTAATGACAATTCTTTTAATTATTTCAGATGTATTAACTATTTATGGTGTATTACAATAGAAATACTTTT
Source organism: Rhyacophila brunnea (assembly GCF_057557595.1). Taxonomy (NCBI): domain Eukaryota; kingdom Metazoa; phylum Arthropoda; class Insecta; order Trichoptera; family Rhyacophilidae; genus Rhyacophila; species Rhyacophila brunnea. Next base: position 32,267,636 of record NW_028232752.1, read on the forward strand.
AAATCTAAAAAGGGTAACCAAACTGTATAATGGCGTAAATTTATAGTACCTATTTAGAAAATTATCTAAAGTATACTATCGAATAGGCTTTTTTCATATAATATGACTTTTGCAATGATACCGCGCTCACTTGAAAAGTTAAGTTGCAAAATATGTTGCTGTGAAAAACAGAAATTACTGCCACAGGATTAACAATTAATTAACAGATGGTTACTATGTACAACACCAATCCAGAGATTCAAAAAGCAGTTAGATCCTACGTCGGATCTAAAGTTTGTCAGTTTTGAAACCTGCTTGATGTATGCACTTCAACTAGAATAATTTAAAGTTTCTTTTGCGACATTCTGATAACATTTGTGTTTGTGAATGGTGTCTTAGGATTGTTGTGTCATGATATATTGAGCGTGATAAGTGTGGAAAATGAGTGGTTGGAAGACAATTAATCAAGTGTTCTTGTTTTATATTTTATTATTATATGCCATAAAGTAAAATCGATTATTTTAGTAAGTTTTTACTATCGTATTTTATTATTATCGTCTAATTAAATTGTAATAAAAACTGTTGTTTTCAAGGTATCACGTTACCTACGTTATTGAATTAATAACGAAAGATAGCCCCAACGTAAATAACTACTTAGATAATATGCAGCATAAATTTCCAGATTCAGTTTACAAATTGCAACACAGATCATGTTTGCACCGGTATAGTACCTGCAAAGTCTAATTAACCTGCGAGATAACGCCAGCTAGACAATACATACTTATAATATACCCGAAGAGGTGGAAGAGGATTTATTTAAGAGGAGTAGGAGAAATTAACAAGTTTTTGTTCGAGAAAACCTCAACGGAAGAAAATAATAAAAGCTTTATTTAGAAATGTAGTTTCCACACAATTCTTTTGAATTATACAACTACAAAATAAAACTAGTCTTTATGTGGTGAATAAAAAAACTGAATAGAAAGGTGTACTTTTATTTTACTTTGCAAAAAAACAGATTATATTAAGACTTTCTATCATTATTACTAATGTATAATTATATATATCATTATGCCAAAAGTTAATAAACAATATTAATTATTAAATGAAAATCTAAAATTTTAACGTTTCCAATGAATGTATATTTTAAAAATAAATTAAAAATAATTGAAAACACCTTCTTATTCTTGCGCTATATCCCATTGCGAGATTTGGTATCCCCTATAAATTATGTCATTCACTGACTCTTGTCCCTTGCCAATCTTCTCCAGATTCCAGTGTTCCTCCACATATGCAATCCACCACTTTCGCGGCCTGCCTCAAGATGATTCCGCTGTAGTATGATCTTTGTAATCTAGTCATGATCTGCGGTGTTCCGTCGTCTCTGGCGTTTTTTCAAAATGGCAGCTCATTGTAGTATTTCCGATATTTAAAAAAATATTAACTAATAGGTTAGCCATTTGACTAGATTCTCGAGATCATGGTGCATTTTTATAATGTTATAATATATAATCCCTATGTTCTTGTGGTAAATATTTCTACATTTTTTTCATTGTTCTGGATCAGTTACTATATTGTAATACCACAAGTTATAGACCATAAACAATACATGTTTTTAGCCTGAAAGAAATAGACATTTATTGTTTTTAGCCAGTATAATAATTTTCAATGCTCTATCATTGTTAATGTCAAAATTAAAATACCGTCTTGTAGTACTCGGTTCGATCTACGAGACTCCATTGCGAGGTTAAAAAAACAAACATGTGATATAATATTATATGCTTTACCTCTTCTTTGGCCATATCTGCCCCTTAACTGGAGCATATGGACACCATGCGGCGTCTCCAAGAATCTCTGTCGCTCGCCAGTCATTTTGCTTCGTTCCAGGTCAAACCAGCATCCCGTAGCTCGCCGTATACACTCTGTAGATTGTATTTAGCGGCCGAGTAATATTTACTCTACCTCTACCTCTACCTCTTACCTCTACCTTTACCTCTACTCTTCATTTTATGTTCTTCATTTTTCGCGTAATAACTATGGTTATATACAGTATGTAGTTATACTATTATAATATTACGGCTATGGACATTTCAGTGGATCTACGGAACAGCCTTTTGATTTATAATAAAAATATATTGAAAAATTCTACATCTAGCAGTGGATTGATCTATTCTAAGCAAATGATAATGCTGATTTTATCGGAAGGAAAAATATTTTAATTTTTAGAAATTTGTTCGCAGTGTTGCAGTGTACGAGAATCTATATTTTTGAAAGTACCTGTATAATGTAAATAATTGATGGCCACTGAAACGCTACTGAGAAAATGGATCGTATATTACCATAAGGTGCTTTACTAAGTATCGCAAGAAGAACGTACTACATGCATTTTTCACCGCAATACTAAAATATTCTCCTAAGTAAGATGCGATACGAAAAAAGTTTTTTAAGCAGGATTTATGAACACGAACGTGCATGGGTTTTTTTCTTTCCTTCAAAAAGATACTCGGCAAAAGTTTCAGGTGTTTTAAAAACCCATTGCAAATTTGTTTAGCAGCGCGGGTAATATGTAGCCACGAGAGAGCTTTAAAATTGAGATTTTATAAATTGTCCAAATGAAAAATTTCACGTGAAAAAAAAGTATATTCATTATTATTATTCACTTTACAAACGATTTTTCTGATGGAATTTTTACTTAATATTTGTTTTCCATTATTTTACTATTCCCAACCAACATTCTTAATATATTATTATAACTTAAAAGTAATATACTTAATAGCAATTCCAAAACTTTATTAGCCACTTTGCAGGTTTCTTATTAGGTACCAAAGGTGTCCGGCAAGGTGACACTATCTTATCTAAACCATTCATCGCTACTTTATGAGATCTGTTCAGGAAACTTAAGTGAGAAAAGGATTTTCTATTAACGGCGAATATCTCAGTCACTTGCGTTTTGTAGACGATGTCTTTGCAAAGGTTGTACGTAAAACATTTCACCGTGACACAGTTCACCGTGAGTTTTCTTATCAGAAAGAGATGGCCATACACTATACGGTCTCCAATTTTATTAGATTCAATATGAAAATTCGGCGAGTAGAAGTTGGAGTTAGATAAAATATACAGTAAAACAGTACTGCCCATCACAGGACCACCTTCATACTTGTCAGGTCAGTATGCATATTTCAACGAGGATCTAGATACCAATTAGGGTGGAATGATCTAGGCAGGCTTTTATTCAGCAATGAATAGATTCCGGCGAAATATAATAAAATTATATTAATTTAATTAATTTGCGTCTATTAATTGTCTCATATATTTGCTATTCAAAATACTACTTTTTCATGGGTACTAACTAATGCGTTTAGATTATTATATTATATTATAGATTTAATCTTTAAACTCATTTAACTTTTAAAAAGATACGTAGGTACAGCAAAGAACATCTGAAGGGTTAAAACACTGTGTAGATACTTTAATAATTCATAATTGGATATCTTACGATTTATTTATTACTTTTCAATAACAGTTTGATTTAATAATAACCTCATTCACTATTGGAAAGAAGTCTTTATTGGGAATATACTGTATTTAACTTTTGATATAAATATCCAAACTTTCTCAGCACTAGTAAAGACTTGAAGAAGTACAGAGGGATCTATAAAAAATAATTCAAAAATATTCTTTTGAAAACAAATAAAACAATGTCAATTTTCAAAATTTAAAACTTTCGATAAACCTTTGATATATTTAGGCAGTGTATACACTTACTTTTAAACTAACCATGAAATGGTAAAAATTTACAAAGGCCAATCTAGACAAAGTATGTGAGGGTCGCAAAATGGAAATTCTCCGATAAATTTTCTAAAAGAAACTATTTTTACTAATCATATATTATGAACTTCACTTGGTGTATATAATATTTATAGGTAATATATGTATGTTTCCTAAACCTTTCAACGGGATTTCGCTTAAAATCCGAGTACTACACATATCACGTTATAAAATCACAATTGAACAAAAATGAACACATTAAACTCGACACTCATAATTGGCCAAGCTAAAGGCAAAATCAATGTGTAATATCGTATATGAAAATTATATTTTATATATTACATTTTTAAACTACATTAATTTGTCTATGGTATGTTTTTATTTTAGTTGACTTAAATTATGTATTATTTAAAACTGAACAAAACACTCTTGATTTATAAAATATTTAATATTCATTGTTGAAAATATTTAATTTGGACGTGTGTAAAAATCACATTTTTCGGCTATTAGAATATTATTATTTACGCTGTGGTGATGTTAAAAGATTTTTTTCCCTTTAATATTGCTATACAGCATGTCTAAAAAATACCACAGTATGGCGGGAACGAAACAAATGGACACCAACGGTACTACATTTATGATAGCTAGACCATGAAAACGTGATAACCACTGATGGATGGGTGCGACAGGCTGCAGTGATAAATATGTGACCATTTAATGAGTTGTAATACAACTGTAATGTACATATCTTATTAGGAATCTAATTTACATAATATGAGTGCCCGATTTCAAAGCATGCGATTATGTGAATACAAATCCTCCTCAGTCCATGAAATTTTCATAGATTTTAACATTGGTTTATATTATTTGAGACTGTTTCAAATAATGTATAGTTATATATTATTATACCTAAGTTGGCCATCAATGCCAACTTTAAATATAACTATTTAAATTAACTGATATTTGAATATATCTGATATTTTCTTCATAAGATTAGAGTTTAGAAACTCGTTTTCCTTGCAACTAGTATTATTAATCAGATTATAAGAGAGAAAACGATTAAAAATCCACATCCGAATTAAAACCCACACACCAATTCAACTTAAAAAAATATTTAAATTGTTTTAATCAGATTTAAATTCAAATTTTCAACATGCCAGTATTTTATTTACTCGGGCGTCTAAAGTTAAAAGGCAGTAAATTAATTAGTATTACCTGTTTTGTGCCAAGAAAACCCCACGCTAAGTCAATCTCACCGAAATCTGTGGCAATAATATCTCTTTTGTACTGTATAGACGTTCAGATTTGTCTGTTTATCTTTCTGTCATTCTAAATGAAAGGCCAGAGGCTTTAATTAATTACGGAAAACGACACGAGCTCCCCTAACGAAAAGTTTTCTCAGTTTTTTTCGGACATAGCCCAGAGCCAGTTTTTCCAAGAAATCACGAAACGAAACAAAAAACGGGTTTCCCTTTTAAATACGAGACCCAAGCGAAAAAATCCTTTTTCTGTTCTCTCTCTTGTTATTTAAAAATTGTCAAAGTTTGGGAATACAAGAAGGATTTTGAGAGATTTATGGTTTGCAAAGCTGCTATTTTTGTTAAAAGAACTTACCTATTAATGGTTTCCTAATTGTAATTAACTTACGTACATAAAATAAAACAAATTATAATATCATCAAATTATTTATTTTCCCTCTTATACGTAAATATTTTTTTTGATAATTATATATGTATATGTTATTGTAGTGTAAACCATTGTTCGAAAACCTTTTTAGACGTATGTACCGTATTCGACATTTAGTTTTTATAATAGGACAGTAAGTGTTTTTTTTATTATACTTTTAATGTTAAAAATACAGAGACACATGGGTGTGTATAACAATATATGAACCAAATAATATGATATTATATAACAATGAAACTGTATGAAAAAAAATATATTAGTTAACCTCTCGAAGCTCCCTGATAATTGTAAGTTTTGTGACTTTTTGACTTATATTTACACAAATTTGTATGTATAATTTATATTAAATTTTGTTTAAAACCTGCGTAATGCATATTCAAATGAATTTGTGTCGGTAGATTTCAAAATCAGCCAAGTCCACAATAGATGAATAGGAGAAAAACAGCTTTTTGTTTTCTCAAATACACAGTCACAAGGGTGAAAGTTTATATTATTTCGAGTACAGAATATTTAAAATTAATAAATTCCATATTTTGATAATGCAGAAATGTTATAAAGCAGTAATTCTTCAGCAATTCACAAAAAAGTCGAAAATACATAAAGGTGGACTTGGCTGATTTTGAAATGTAGTGACACATTTAAACGTGTAGGTGGTCGTTGATTTTTCCATTGGAAAATGTATTACTGTGGTACTAAATTATTTAAAAAATATATCACAATAGTTATTGTGTTTGTCCTCAAATGTATTGTAATTAATTTAAATGTTATATTTGACGTTGGTTTGATATCTGCATTGAAAGGGTTTCAAAAACATGTATGTTGCACTGCTTTTTTGTTATACTTACATAAATATTGTTAAATATCCGGTTTGTAAATCTTCAATAATCCAAACGACGGTGTATTTTTGTATTTTCCATCCGACTGCAACAACATTTAATATTTTTTATCAATTATTTTATTCATATAGAAATATTATTGAAATAATTATTGAACATGTAGACCGCATGTGAGTATTAAATCATTTAAGGGTCACATTGGGTACACGTGCCACTGGCTGTCGATCACTATTGTCAGATATTATTATCATCTCACGGTTCATTTTTTCTCATTCAATAAAAGAATGACGATGCTTAGAATACTATTTATTCTTGTAGTAATTAATGTAATTATGTGAGCATAAAATGTTGATTCTCAGGATGAGAAAAGACACAGAATTTAATGACATATACATATTTCCTACAAATCATACATATTTTTCAATGTTCACTTTGATAATCCAAATCGTTTTCAGCCTTTATACGGTGCGTTATTATATAATATGTCTGACGTTGTGGCGAAAAATTGTACGACGTATCTGTATTGTAATAGGTATTTAATTATTACATTCATGGTACAACTATCAAAAGGAATTCATCTACCGGAATTTGTTTTCTCTGAGAGAATTCACAGGATCAAAGTAATCAGTCCACCGGTTTTGATTTTACCAAACAGAGTTTTAAGGAAAACGTTTCTGGGAAACGAAGCAAATATTATAATACCTATTGAATAAAAGATAAGATTAATTTGATTCCGCGAAAATGCCGAATGAGCTACCTACAACGAAAATACCAAGCAAAAAGACGTAACTAGAAATTATTAATTAGAAATGTAGGTATTTAAAATAAATAATAATAATATACTGTCAGTTAAAGACACCATTTTACTTTTTCATATAATATGTATATTATTTTGGCATTATTTTATCATTGCCGATTATGGCGATTCGAGTATACTTGGTAGCTAAAAGAGGATTATTATTCTGTATGTTGAAAATTTGAAAGACGACAGCTTGGTTATAATATTCAATATGATCTATTATATATTATAATATGTATGAATACAAATTATAAAAAATTAAGAATTGTGATTATGTATAAATAAAATAAAATTCCGATCACAAAAATAATTACATTATTTATAATTACTTTCAAACGAGTTGTTCAGGTATTACATAGTGGTTAGCAGGAACCAGCTTCAGCTAGACGGCTAAACATCAATAAAGTTAGTGCCTGTACTAACTGCCATGTAATCGCCTCCTCCCAGCATCCACATCCACCATCACAACCATACAAAAATTACAGTCCACTATAAAAGTGCCTTTACATATTTCTTAACCATTATTATATTTTAAAGTGCTCTATCACCAATATCCATTTATATTAATTAATTGACAGCATATATAATATAATTATGTTTTAGCACTACAACAGGCCATGATGCTTCATGACAGTAGTGTGGTATTAAATTAAAACAATCACTTAAAAATGTTGTTACCTCACCAGGAATCCAAAAAGTATTCATATTTGAGTCACATATTATTAAATCATGATGTTTGATCCCAAGAAATCATAATATCGGTCGCCACGTTGTGGAAGTTTTATCAAATTTTTCACGAAAAATGGATGTTAGCCACCACTATCAGGTTCATATTATGGGTCCAAATATACATATAATTCAAAACTTGCTATTTTATATTTTATATTAAACCGCTCGTTCATTGTGGACATAAAATATATGTAAGTTCATATTAAATGTGTATATACAATATAATATATTGACCTCTAACTTTTGAAACCCACTAATAGTATACGAATATAAGTGGTTAGGACCTTAGTAACTTCATAGTATTATAATATTATGTACTATTAAATACGGAAAATGGTTGGGCATTTCCAATTATGCAAATACGTCATGTTGGTATGCCCGATTTTACAAGATTTCTTACACTTATTGCAATAATTATTTATTAATAACAACTATAATCCTCCAAGGTCGGCTGTTAACATGAATCGTGAAGGGGTTTTAGTTTACGGAAATGTTTGAAACAAACGACTTTGTTAAACATAAATTATTTATTCGTAAAACCGGCGAACCAAAAGAGGTATATATCAAAATGTTTAATTGTTAACATGGCTTTCAGATAATTACTCAAGTGACAAGGAAGAACATTGTCTAATTAATATTACTTATATGTTTATAATCATAGCTATATAATATTATATTATTGTAATTACATTTAATTTTCAATTTGACTTTGTATTCATTTAGTCACTAGTGTATATACGAGGGTGGGTCAATAATTCCTTAGAAAAAAGCATTAAAACAGTTTTTATTTTTGTATTTTTTTTTTATTTCTCAACATAATCTCCTTGGAGCTCAATACACTTGGTTAGACGTTTCTCAATTTTTTTTAAACCGTCAGAAAAATAAGTTTTCGGAAGGTCCTCAAAATAAGCATTTGTCCGATCGATGACTTCTTCATTTGAAAAAAAAACGTTGTCCACTTAGCCATTTTTTTAAGTTTGGGAAAAGGAAAAAGTCACTGGGGGCTAAATCTGGCGAATACGGTGGGTGGTCGACCAATTCGAACTTCAATTCTTCAATTTTAGCCATTGATCGTAAACATGTGTGAACACGGGCATTGTCCTGATGAAAGAGGATTTTTTTCCTGTTTAAATGAGGCCGTTTTTCTTCAATTTCGTTTTTTAGCTGGTCCAATAAAGATGCATAATAATCCCCTGTTATTGTTTTTCCTTTTTCCAAATAGTCAACGAAAATAATTCCACGTGCATCCCAAAATACAGTAGCCATAACCTTACCAGCTGATTTTACGGTTTTCGCCTTCTTTGGACATGGTTCGCCTTCCGCAATCCACTGCTTTGACTGTTCTTTCGTCTCGGGAGTATAGTGGTGTATCCATGTTTCATCTACAGTCACAAAGCGACGAAAAAATTTATCCGGATTGCGTTGCATGAGCGACAACAGGGCTTTAGAGGCCACCACCCTATTGCGTTTATTGTCGACTGTGAGCAAACGCGGCACCCATCTTGCAGAATTTTTTTTCATGCCCAATTTGTCATGTAAAATAGAAATGGCGCTACCTTTTGAGATCCCTGTAACCTCAATTATCTCACTCAACTTTAATCTTTGGTCACTTAACACCATATCGTGGATTTTATTGATCATTTCTGGTGTAGTCACCTCTACAGAACGTCCTGAGCGTGGTTCATCCTTCGTTGATGTACGACCACGTTTAAATTCATTTAACCAGTTATAAATAGTTGCAAGTGAAGGAGCAGATATGCCGTGAACTAAATCCAACTCATTTTTTATTTCCTTTGCTGTTAACCCTTTTATATTAAAATGTTTAATAACTGCTCTAAACTCAATTTTCTCCATTTTCCATTTTTCCATTTTCCACAAGCAAATTTTTTTTTAAAATGTACGAAAAACACACAACAACCCGACCAATCTGATTGAAACTTCGCAGCATACTGAATCGGTAGTGCCGCTGCATGAAAACAAACCGCTTACATTACTAGTCGCGCCACTTGTCGGCTTTTCTAAGGACTTATTGACCCACCCTCGTATCATATTGTAGAACAGCGATATTCAAAAGTATTGAATGATTTTGAGATCTTCAGAAATACATATAATTATAAAAATTAATTAATAATTATTAATATCAATAAGATACAATATTACTTAAGTATATTAATAATATTACTATTATTAATGTTTGTATACAATAAGATTATAAGAAACAGTTACCCATAAAACTTATGCTAATGTCGTGAGTCATAAATGATGAGAACATCAAATATTTCATGATGCTATTTTTTTTTATACAGAAGACAATAAAAGAAGTCATACTGAGCTACCCTTTTTAGTTCAATTGGGATACTTAAACTTTGCTTTATTTTCAATCGATCCATCTCCAGACTCATTAATACCTATCAGTGTTAATATGCCTGCAATAAATTTTTTAATGATTTTTTTTTCTAAAATACTAGAAAAATATATTTAAATTAAACTGTGATTTTTTTCATTCTAATAAGTAATAACAATATCCAACCACCTAAAAAAATTATAAAACAGTTTAATTTAAAACATGAATTGAGGAACAGAGGAAGAATGTTCGAAATGGGGTTAACGTGAAATATAGGAAGCAATGAAGGTTCTAAAAGTACTAATAAACGTCTGTATGTGTATAAAATATCAAAATAATCTTCTTTTTTAATCAGCTCTACGATTCGATGTGAATTTTATTTACATGCACGATAAAAAATAAAAAAATATAAAAGAAATGGATGTTAACTACTTGCTCAACTTATTAGGTATATGTTTAGGGTCCAAACACACATAGGAATGCAATATGTGATTATTTCCCTTAAATTTGCACCCTTGGTTCTATGACGTAATAAACCGACATGTCAGCTCAATCGTCGTGGATCAAATAATTTAAATACGTTTAAATTTTCGGATCAATAAAAATAGTTTTGTATTTTGCAGCAACTTACCTTTGTAAAGAAGCTTTCTACACTTCGTTTTGAACCCCGAATATAATTAGTAAATATATTATTGAAAATACATAATTTTTAAATTATTTTAGAAAAAATGTATTATAACCAATAGAATCGAACCTGCATCTCTTGGGTTTCGCGCCCGTGCACATTGACGACAATGCTAAAAGCGCCGTACTTAATTACGACAAATTTTAACTAGTAACTCTCATAATACCTACTCTCTGAAGCGATTTTCAAAATTGAGCTACATTGGCTATCGGTTTTTGTATTTTAAATCAAAGTAGGTATTACTTTGATTACTAACCGACGTCACGCATTACTCCAAGATATTTTGTATTGTAACTTACTTGAACTTAATTTTTTTTCCAACGAGTAATATTCACAAGATTTAAGAATGTAATATTCTAAGTATTGAACATACATAATTTTTAAAACACTCAATAGAAAAAATCTTTTTGAAAAAAGTCGCCACGAAAAGAGCCACAAGTTAAAATTTGTCGCAATTAAGTACGGCACCTTTAGCATTGCGGTCAATGTGCACGGGCGTGAAACCCAAGAGATGCAGGTTCGATTCCTGCGGGGTGTCTTACTTTTTCAAAAAGATTTTTTCTATTGGTTATAATAAATTTTCTCAGAAGTGTTATCAACATTCTTAAATCTTGTGAATTATTCGTTGAATAAAAAAAATAGTTAATTAAAGAATATATTATTATTTGTAGATTTTTTAAATTTCTAATTAGTTAAAGTAATGGATAACTTTTACGTACGCAAATTAATACAATGCAATCTTTATTGCCTTAATAAAAATATACAATCCGCTTAATTTTATACTATCTCTTAAAGACAAGCCACTTAGATACAATGTTTGACGATAGCAACAACATTCATTACCTAAAATGTGGAACGTATCCAAGTCGCCCGGTCGGATATCGCGTTTACATTTTTATCGCGAAGTGTCCTAATTTGTCCCTTTTTTCTCCTGCAAGGCACAAAAGTTTTACGATGCTCGCGTGCAAAAGGAAACATATCGCAGCGTTAAAAGGAGCTTTTTAATCAGATAAAAAAAAATACTCTCAGACATCCCCGTTTAAGTAGTTTCTGTTTAATTTGAAAAAAAGTACTTAATACGCTTCAGAGAATTTGAAAACTGGAAAAAATAAGTCTGAAAATAATATCCCACAGGGGTGATGGCAACGTATAAAACTTGAAGAAGAGCTTTCACTAGATAAACAGAATAAACCAATAGTGTCACGCATTTTCTACGTTACTAAATCTACATATATATCTGAACTTTTTTACTTTTTAATACTAAAACAGACCGTCAGGCCCAATGGGTGCCAATGACATGGTTAATAATATGGTTGTGGTGAAATAGTAGTATAATAGTAGCAGTAAAATAATTATAAAGTCTTTAAGAAAATTACATATTATATTATTATCATCTGTATGAGACACCAGTGCCTTATACCACGCTCAACGTTATGTTGAATATTGAAAAAGAAATTGATGGGAATATTTCCACAGTCAAGATTGCGTCAAGTGAAGTTGTTACTTCGTTAACATCATTTCGTTCGACCACTTCAGAAACTAAAATAAAGACACTTATGTGACACAATATGGCAGTCAATTAAATGAAATAAAATCGAAATAATTTGTCTCCGCATGCTTAATGCATTGTCGATTCGAATGATGATTCACAATTATTATATTGACTAGAAGTAGAAAATATCTCAACTTATTGATCGACTTAATTGAAATATGATTCTCACTTATCAATATCATTTGAACGATAAAACTCGACACGTTTAAACGTAGCATTACGCACTAGAGTCACTAGACAGTCAAGCATTGACACATTCCCTTCCGTCTATTATATCACCGAATACTGCGAGAGGTGAACCCAAGTAGATTGATAATATGATAATAAATAATATTTTTCGAGTCACCATGAAATGATTCTAAAACATATTTGTGTTGTGTGTGGCATTCTAAATACATTTTCATAAATAATAACCACTCTAATCTCTCTGTGTATTAAAAAACATAAATAAAGAGATTATATTTAGAAATATATTGTCAGTGTTTCCATATTCAGTACTTTGTATATTTATGTATTTTCTTTATTATCGATATATCGTGAAAAAATAACAATCGAGAGTGGGTTCATCCTGAAAATAACAAAGTTAAATTTATATAGTTGAATAAAAAATCTACATACCAATCTTTCACGATCTACTAATATTATTATAATTTTTGTTTTTTTTTAAAATCTAGTTTTTGAGGCATTGGTTTGTAGTCTAAAGTTATCAAGGTATTACCGTGGTCAATAATCCTATTTTTGGATCCAATCCAGCGCTCGAAATGGAAAAGTTTACGAACCGGAGCGCATGACAGTTTTCTGAAGAACAATACATAGTTAGCATAGTTAGAAGACATAGTTATCAATTTTTTGTGCATTTCATAAAAATAAGTATGTTAGATCTTCTATTATATGGCTTATCTAGCTCAGACGGTCAAATTATATTTTTCCACGAGACGGAGCGATAATTTTACCGATTTCAGGAACAGGAACGACGCTCCGGTTCATTTCGAACCCTGATCCAATCGAAATGTATAGCATGGAATATTACAATCATATATAGGTATAATAATTACATGACGGCAACGTCTTCAGACTTATACATTGGACTTTTGTTTTTTATAATATACGTTAGGGAGAGTAAAAAATATATTTATTATTAATGTTTATGATGGAACCCATATAGGCACTCGGTCCCTGGGCCGCCCTCGGAGAAGATGGGCAAATAATCGTGCAATTAACTTATTTGATGGCACCGTAAAGGTTGATTTATTTTATAATAACTATATCATGTTTGTGGACGTTTCAAATAGGTTAAATTTATAATTATTGTATTTATCATTTTACTTTAATCTACATAAGCACGTCATACTTTCTTGTTATTTTGGTTGTTATTTGTAATTAAGTCATTTTTATAATTTGTATTTATTATGTATTATGGTGCATTTGCCAATCGCTGTAATGCCATAATACTCTTTTTCTAAATACATAAATAAATAATTTCAAGAGAGACGCAGAGAAGCTGAGTGTGACCAACTGGATAGATAAAGAGAGAGAAAGAGCTCGGGATTGAGATTCTTGGAGGATAGTTGTGCAGTCTGCCATAGACCTAAATGATCTGAATCGCTAGCTTAATTAATTATAAAAATACAAGATATGAAAAAAATAACAATAGATTAGATATAAAATATTATTACACTACTTATTCAAATGTACCTATTCAAATATTTAAATATTTTCTTATTTATTATAGCTGAATGTTGCGTAACTAAATTTGTGTGACCAGCATGTGACTCCCGAACAGTTAGATGCCGATCACTGAATACGCTAACTTAAAAATAATATAAATAGAGAAACCTACACATATATATATTATATCAATCATTTTATCAACAGTAGTGTATAATCAGGGAACTCAGAAATAATGGGAACTGAAATACCTAACGGGTGTGGAGTAACCGGCAACCGATCTCGAGTGTGGAAGAATATGAGATCAACTTAGACACGTGTCAATAATACGCTTGTCCTTCGTTCTGATAACTGTTCTCGGTGTATGCACTGACGCTCATTCAATATTAGTATATTTGAAGATTGTATCACACACTATTGCATATGTATAATGTGTGGTTCATTTTCGTAGAACACTCACATATTCAAAATCCTACGTTAAAGTAGTGTTTGTTTAGGGTATTGCCTATTAGAATTATATCTATTAATCTGTTCTGTGTGCATAATGTAAAATTATTTTTGTACGCGTAATGCTTGCATTGTACGTAGGTATTTACATACTCAGTAGGTTTTATTTTTATAACCCATTAGGTACTGTTATGTTTTTATCTGGAAACTGCTCGCTGCGAAGATAATGCGGATAATTATTTAAAGTGCTAGTTTGTTGCCAAAAATAATAACGCTACAAACAAAACTTAAGACAATCCAAGTAAAATATGACAGTTAACTTCCGAATACTGCAGTAAAACCTGATAATATTTTTTGTAGATATCGTTTCTATGTTGTGTATTATTAATGTTATTGGTATATATTGTAGAGATTCAACCTAGAGGTAATCATTAATATTTTAAACAGGAAACTCAGAAATAATGGAAACTGAAATACCTAATGGGTGTAGAGTAACAGGCAACCGATCTCGAGTGTGGGAAAATATGGGATAAACTTGTAAAGATTACGCTTGTCTTTCATTCTGAAAACTGCTCTCGGCTTATGCACTGACGCTCATTTAATATTGGTGTATTTGAAGGTTTCAATACACACCATTGCACGTCTATAATGTGTGGTTCATTTTCGTAGGACACTCACACATTCAAAACCCTGTGTCAAAATGTAGTGTATTGGGGAATAGCCTACTGGAATTCTATCTGTTGATCTGTTCTGTGATTTTAATGTATACCTAGGTACAAATATAATTGAAATTAATAAATAATATTAACGATTGTGAAATGAGATTTGATAAAATAGCTTAAATATATCGTGTCCTCACCGGGATCAAAACCAGAGGTCCCGGATGGAAAGCCAGCGTATTACGCACTGCATTACGAGAGCCGTCTCGTTAAGTGTGACCATATTATTGGAATTGAACGTAGCAACTCAGTTTTTAAACACTATAATATATACATATTGTAAATATAAAATTAACAATATGTCGAAAGGCCAAACCTAGTAAAAACTATTATTAATTCAATTCATATTTTAATGTTTTTTTAATATCCATTCCTTCAATGAATAATTTGCAAGATTTGAGAATTTAACATTCTATATATTGAATATGCATAACTTAAAAACACCTCAGATATAAACACACCAGAAAAAAAAACATATAAACACTAATTAAAATCTTCGTAAATAAGTAGAAGGCCAGTAACTTAACTGGTTAAAATATATTGGCGCGATACCAGTGCATATACGGATTCAAATGTGATTTTTCCTCGTGGGTATATTATATTATCTGAGGTGTTTTCAAGTTATGTGTGTTCATATTTGTATGTAATAAACGTTACCGGATTTTGGCGACGATTACGATCATATTTTCGGTCGCTACTTCCAACAAGAAAGAAATGCAACGCTGAGACGTGTATCTGAGACTGGTTGGCCTTCTTCAAATTAGGTCTTTGCTTACCAAAAATCATTCATTAAAATTTAATTGGATGCACAATCCTATGCTTTACAAGAAATCTAGATCTTTCACGCTATCTACTTCACTGCATATCCATATCACAAAAGCTTCAAGTTTTCAACATATTGTATATTATGAGGTTTCACGACGCCACCTTTCATTTTCATCCCTAGGCTTAGATCATCGTTCTACAGTATTGTAAAAGCTACTCAAACTTTCTCAGTTTGCCGTTTCATAATAATGATGTACTAACAGTTATTACTCAGAGTACAATATTTAAAACAGCAGAGTTGGTGAACATATGACACGCAGACCATTATTGTATGACACGCAGGGAAACTTAGAATTTTGCAATCAAAATGTAAGTATTTTTTATATAAATTAAAAATAAACAAATTCTAAAAAACTCTGATTAAAAAATCTGTCTAGTTACGTCACTAGATTCTTTTATCAGCATTTAAATAGAATACACGACAATAATTTTAAGAATGTTTTTATATATACATAATATTTATTATAATATAGGCAAATTTAGTAATATAGTTGTGAATATTATTTGAAAATCCGTTTAAATGATTGGAATTCATTACTTGATACATTTAATTTAATGAAAAAATTTGCGACAACTATTTTTACCATTTTTAGATCGATATAAATGGTAAAAATAACTATTTTTATCAATGAATTATACCCCGTTTACACGTGCATGGATTTACTACTGACATTACGTATTATTGCGGCTATAACAAGAAAATACACGTGCAAACATGTTAACCTGCAAATTGCAAGATTGCATGCATGAATCAAAAACGTTCGGAAGCTGCTGAATTTTGTTCGATATCTGCGCCTATACAGTTGAACGATAGTGGCAGCCTCAGACACTTATTTTGAGGTCTAATCAATTTTTACGACCTGTCAAATAGTACGATAAAATGACAACATCGCGTCTCGCTTACTCTTGAAGAATAATATTGACGAGACAGTCAGCACTTCGACATGCAAACAGTTATTATTGCAATAGTTAAAATACACACTCTTGGTGCAAGTAAATCCATGCACATGTGCAGAGGCTATTATCTTAAATCTTAATTAAAATAAACCCATGTTAATTCGAATTATAAACCGCGAATAAATAAATTTACATCGGAAAAACGTGTTTCAAAAAGTGTTTCAAAAATGTAAAAAAAAAAATCATGTAAATGTTATATAAGTATAATATGCATTTGGAATATAGTATATTACTTTTTGGTAAAATTAAAATACAGCATCGCATCTTATTCTTATTGTACCATCCATTACAAGTCCGCGACAATTATAACACTTTTAGCTTTACCATCTGCTACCCGGAACAGTTCAGTGGAGCTCGTATCAAACACAAGCGTTGTCATCTGCTACATTTTCCATTGATCTTTTTATGAAATTCTGTACTCTTGTCATTTCATAATGTTGCCGAGGTAATGTAGTTTTCTGGTTTTGATACTACGCAGAACTAAAGAATTTTTAAAAATGCGTCTGCACAGCCACATCTCGGAATCTGTGACATTTCCTCGCTTAGCTACAACATCGTACAGGAACTTATTTTATTCATTTAAAAAGGTTCGTCATCCCTGCAATATAATAACGCACTCTCTTGAAAATATCCCATTTACTTCAACCTATTTCAAACCATTTATTTAACTTTAAACGATTGGATTTTAAAATTGCAGTCAATATTATGATTCACTTATCACAATTAATTGTTTCAGTACATTGAGATAAAATGATCAAGGATAGTAATATTTTTTCGTTACAATTTAAACCATAATATAGATTCTAACAAAATACTTAAATATATTTGTAATGAAAAATATTTTATATATATATATATCATTTCTATAATAATCACATTTATAAATAATTATCATTTTACTTAATCACTTATTTTTTACATTACTTATAACAATAAATTTTGTAAAGTATAATTTAATATCCATTTTTGTTATCTCGCAATCTTAAAAAAATATGTAGATGGTATTTTTATTTTACTTGTAAAAAAATCTGAAACAAACCATATTTCATATAACTTTCAACATATAAAAACGATAAAATCTTTTAATCCTTCACAAAACAACCATTATGACATTAGAAATTCGCTTCAACGATTACAGAAATATAACTCGTATAAAAAAATCATCGCACTGGATTTCTTTTGAGCTTCACTTGTAATAATTTGAATTTCTTCCAAAATTCCCCCTACCCCTACAATGGAAGTCCTGGGTCTATTATGCGAGCATCGCTGTAAGGCTTATTAAGCCATTTGTCAAACCGAACCTGTCCATAAAAGCCTTCTAGTACAATGGCATTTTTTTCCGCGAGTAACTTTTCTCTGATCTTGATTGCGCTATCCCGTGTTACAACTTCTTCTCAAAGGGGCGGGAGGGTGAGATGAACCTTCTTTATTTCTTTATTTCTATTTTATGGTGTAATCCTCAAACATTGGAGATATTATAGACACTTTTTTTATCATGGAGTAGACACACATGCTACCTTTACACCACCTGTTTCGGCGTATACCGTAGCCAGACTTGTTCAACGCGACGATCGCCGGATAGATTATGGTCGATAGCAATTAAGTTGTGAAAATATTAAAAAAAAAAAAACATGTACTTTCAGTTGTAATACAATATGATATTTTCATAAAGATGTTGACAGGTGAGCATTTACCTTTATTATAATTTTTTCCTAACCAGCTTACGTGAAAGTAATTTACAAACTAACCATGAGAAAACCTGCATGTACTCGTCGAATTACTTGATTTTGTTGCATTACTCACGTCCTGCTGCATAAGTGAGAGAAATAGAACAGATTAATGTCCGTATTTCAAACTGATTCATATTTTAATATTATAGTTTGAAGATGAGTGCAATTAGTGCCCAGATGAAGACGAAATACAAAAATTTTCACGACGAATTAGATATTGAGTAATACTTTGTAATGGTGAAACACAACTTTACTATTGTTTAATCTGTAATGCCTCTCATATCCTCTATATCCTATAATATATTTGTTTAATTATTGAAGAATGGTATATCACAGCAAGTTTTAATACTCGATGGTAGATTACAGCCTACTTAAAGCTGGACATGCCTGGCGTAGCTTATCTTTTCATGTTCAGTAAAGTGTGCGGATAATTTCCAATTTAAATTATATTAATACTACTGAGATCAAACCAGGATATTCTCTATTGTCTAATGTAACTTACTTAAAGCTAAATATCTGCTTGTAATATTCACCCCCAAGTATTCAAAGCTTTCAACAATCTCGATGGCACTTTGCAAAGAGAACTCGATATTTAAACGAGAATGTAGGAAGCACCTATTCAACGTTTGCAATATGACGGTATTACTTAGGGTAACGAGTCATGTAAACTTACGAAAGTTCAGAAAAATTGTATACTAAGATACTGAAAATGGATCTTTGCGTGGTATAACTAATTTTGGATTGACAAAATGATAAGAAATCAGACCAAGCAGGCCAGGTTGGGTGTGCTGCGGATGCCTTAATAGAATTTCAATCTAACCCACCTCTTCTTCAAACCAACCGTATTTCAGCGTTCTAAAAGGCTACTAAACACATCTAAAAAATTATATACAGCTCAAATAAACAGACAACAAATAAACTGGAGGCTCTCTTGATGTGACGATATTGGCCTAAGATGAAGATATCCTGCGCTGATCACATTAAAAATGAGATTTTTTTAAGATAAGCCAATATGACTAGAGATAAGCTACTATCAGACGCATAAAACTACATACTTTGGCCATATTATTTACCGTAATGAGAAGTATAATGTAGGAATAGGTAAAGAGCAATCAAGATGATGTCAAGTTATATAAATAAGTGACGTACATATACGAGTTTTTATCACCTTGGTTACACTAGGTCACGTGAGAATGCGACATAAGCAATCCCTGAAAGTGGCAAATATCAAAGTGATTTGATATGCCTATGATAGAAAGGCAGACTATAAGTAGTTCTCCATCAACCTTCGTAAAAAAACTGCATCAAATAGTACATATTTTAGATATTATCAGCATGGTTGATTTCATTCTTGTAGTGCAAATAATTGAAATAAATGATACACTTCAAACATTTTCTTCTTTGGTGTCCTACATTATACATATTAGTATTGTATGGAAAGTTCAACAAGCTCAATAAATGAATGAGCAACTTACTGACGAATCGTTGCATAGCTTTGATGCTAATGGGGTCGTTTCATGCACAATGCCATCTAACAAATTTTGCGCTAAATTTATTTCTTCTATATCTGATGAACCTTTAGTATTCCGTTGTAAAAACGCGTTACCTTTTATCAACTAAAGCTTAATTCTCTGTGCTTTATCGAAGTTAATCACAACGGTATAGTTTAATGGTGCAGTTTAACAATAAAGACACTTGGAAAATACGCTCAGTAATAAGTTTTATTGAACTCACCTTGAGAAGAAACCAGTATGCCTAAAATATATTTGAAAATAATTTAATGTTTATTGGAATAAAAATAATCCAGTATGCAACTTGAATTGTTATCAGCTATCTCTTTTTCATATTACATAACTCGTTTTAATCAAACGTAAACTTTTGTACGAATTGACAGTTAACAAAATAAAAGAAATTTTGTACGCATGCTGAAAAAAGCTCACGATGCAAGCGAACAACTTCATAAAATATGTTGTATTTAATTTACTGTGGTAACTATCTACTGTATTATGTAATAATATATTTTATAAATCCACACTGAGCTATATTTTTTTAAACAATGTATCTTATCAATGTACCTACTTACTTGCGAAGTAAATGGTTGTCAATTTTTAATATTTTACCGAACGAGTTATAACCAACATAGAAAATATGGAATATATTGATATAGATTCGTCAATAGGTCGATTCGTCGATGTAAAACTCACTGAGTGCAAAATATAACTAATGCATTTAATGAGTTTTATTTAGACATTTGAACCTAAGTCATGGGCACTTGTGATTTATTCCATCTTCCATTGAACTCCATAAATAACTTAGCTGTTTTTATCCAATGAAAAACGTAGTTTTCTCCTATTTGTTCTTGTTGGCTGATGATTTCAAGGTACTTGAGTTATGTGTAGTATCCAGCACGCGTTTAGCCCATCTATCACCTGGCATCCTTCCGATGTGTCGTGATCATTTCCCTTGCCAATCACATCCTCTGGGAATGTCCCCATATGCTGTATGAAAGAGAAGAGCTTCTCAATATTTTAGTCAAATATATTTTTTTTTAAATTAATATGATACAAATTATAAACGTATTAAAAATCACACAAATACATAATTATTTAAACATTTAAATTATCCTACCAAAAAAAGGTTTCGTTTCTGCACAAGTTCTGCATGTTGATTTAATTCGAATCCTATACATGTTTGTGTGTCAAATTTAAATACAAAATCACTTAAAAATGATAGTCAACTTTACTTTTGAGCCAATCATGTTGTAGTTCAATCATAGAGTTGGTTAGACGATATAAACCACCACAAAAATATCAGTATTAATTATAAACAATTAATAAAGGTTGATTGAAAAATTAAATCGGATTACAACACGGTATTTGAAATTTTCACTGCATAAAAGATAAAAAAAAATTAGGTTGCTGAATTACATTTGTGAGCACTAATAATTGGCTGAAATAATTCTGCCACGGTATCGAATATCGAGTGACCTATAAAAATAACAGTTTTCTGCAATTTATTTATGTGCTGCCCTCTCTTTGGTCAAATCCGAGCTAGATATCCTTTTGAGGTGCGCATAGACACTTCTCGTTTGTTACTCAATAGGGTATAACCAAAATGATTTATATATGTGATAGAAAATAGAAAGCCAGACCTAGAATTCAAACCTGGAACCCATGAGAATTATTATAAGCCGACGCTTTAGCCGCTAATAGGTTAAGCAAGTGGATATCATCCATTTCTCGAAAAAAAAAAATCTGTTAATGCCACTGTTTGAAGACTCATGTGATCTTATTAGGATCAGACATGGTCAAAAAATAGAGAATGAGCACTTGCCCATCTTAATTTTAAGAAAATATCCTCTCGCGTTGCTTTCTAGAATATAGTATAATGATTTATGATGAAACCAAAGTAAAACAACAATATTATGTATAGTAGTATAGTGAAAATAATATAATTAATACACGTCAAAAATTTTCCTTCCTGCATACCTTACAAGGTACATAATATTGAAGGAAAGAGGAGACTATAGACAGCCAAATAAAACAGATCTACCCGTCTACAGTCAGTATTAAGACGTTAATATTTTCAAGTATTATTTGGTTTTCAGAAAATTCTTACACATTAGAAGAAAATTATAGGTATACATGCTAATACAATATTATATCAATATGTAGGTATATTAGCATATCAGTTCGTATTCATATTATTGGTCCAATGGCACTGCAGCCTAAATTGATCTTTTGTCGTCTTCTTTCTTCTTGATCTTTAGCCATCTCCGATCAGTCATTAATGAAAATGGAATAGGTATAACGTGTAAATAAAATATTACAATTAAATAAAAATATATCACAAAAAATCGATATACAATTAAATACAAGTTATCTTTCATACAAGTTTAGTTTTAATATCTTTCTGTAGAACTGTCAAACGTTCGTCGAGTGTCTATGTGTTCTTTATTCATAATTTATTGACTAGCAGATTACGTCCAATCGAATTTGATACCCTTGATTATAAAATTAGATCACATATTAAATACAATGCAGTTCCACCATGAATTGACAGTTAACAAAAATAAAAGAAATTAAACAATATTTTATTTTATAAGTATGTCTATAACTGCGTACCTTAAAACCCTTTAAATGCTATATAACGATATATCGTTGTAATATCTAGATATGCTTAGAACGATCGTTGTTGACGTCTTGATGCTTGAAATTGTAAATTATTTCAAGAAATTCTTACTGCGCCTACCTGCGCCATAATCAAACTAGTTTTTATTTTGTTTGTTTTTCACATTTAATTAACTTTTTTTTTTTAAATTTCTCTTGTAAGTTATATGATGTAAAAATCCAAGTGTGTACCTACCTTGTTATAAAACGTCTAATTGTCAGTAGATACAACGATAAAATAATTAGGCGCGCGGAATGAGCCGTTGTTATTATGTAACTTTGAGTTAAAATATATTTTTTTTTCTAGTGTTGCTAAAACTCTCCCGTACGTAATATGTTAAAATAATAATATTATTTTGACGACTGCCACTACTCGGTAGGTATGGTTTAATATGATTTAATGTACTTTTATGCACACGATAGTGGATTATATGTCGGTTTATTATATCGTGGGTCGTAGGTTCGAAACCTGGGTCTATAAAATACACATTTTGTTTTTAATCTGTGTGTTGGAGTCATAATTTGGACCTAATAGGTTAAGCAAGTAGCTAAAATCTATTTTTGTAAAAAAAAATCTGTTTATACAAACCTCTACTCTATGGAGGCTCATGTGTGTTACTGCTAAAAGTTTATAAGTCTCGAAGTCATGTTATGGAGTAATTGCATTTTTTTTTTGTTTTGCAATTTGCAAGTTTGACATGACCTCTAAATAAATAAATGAATAAAGACATAAATCAGGCATAATATTAATTTATTTGTGCTTTACTTGCATATCTATATATATATATACACATAATCCATTATTGACACTAAATACCTAAATTATGGACATATAAACTTATGGCAGCAACCCCACGAATGATCCTATTAGTATCGGAGATACCTAGTGAAAAGAAGAAAGATAATAATAATATACTTATGTTGCACAGTAAATAAAAATGTAGAGCCAGTGACGTCTTTAGATAAAATACCACCCCTAGGCAGCGACTAAAAGCTGCCTCATTTTTTATACAAATTTTTTATCATCCTATCATGAGTCCAATTCTAAGAAATGTGTTGTATGGATACATTACTGACAAAAAATTATTCGCAAATGTACACGTGTTGTTTCTGGTCACCAAGGATGTCGAAAGGCAACGGAAGTAAACCAGATATAGCAAACCCGACAAAACCAGTGAGCTGATTTTTTTTAAGTTAAAGATATTATTTTTGTTATTACTAGGTACCTATTTCTATATATTCCGAATGATTCTCCTCGATTTGCCGCCCTTCAAGTAACTGCCGCCCCCAAGCGACGCTCAATCTGCCTACCCCCACGGGACGTCACTGTGTAGAGCGATTATACAATAATACTTACCATATTATTTATTATCAACAGTAGTTTATTATAAATGGTAGCATTTCTCACTGAGAATTTAAAAAAAACATCATAACAACTAAAGGGTTAAAACAGTAAGCTACCAAGCTTTTGCGAAACTTCTATCGTGGATATACCTATTTTGAAATGCGCAATAATTGCATGCTATGTATTTGAAATATAGCGGCTATTGTAACCCTTTTCAGGGTTTTAAGCGAGCATTGTTGGCTAATGAGCAATCATTAATTATTCACGAGGAGTTAGTGGGAGGGAAATAAAGTTCGTAGATAGAGAGAGGGAGAGCTGTAGAGTGTCATCAAATGTATACGGATATTAATCGTTGAAATATATTTTAATCTCTTATCCTAATATGGCCCATTTAACTGTTTGATGTTTCGTTCGTGTATTTTATTTTATTTACGAAAATAATATTTAACAGCGTATGAATATTATATGGAGGTATTTCTATTTAATTATTGTTCATTTTTTACTTTTTCTACTTTGGATAAGAGATTTCTTAACATGAATTTTTAAAAAATGTAAATCTAAATAATATCATATTTTGAATATCTTGAAATAATAATTTGTTACGTACATATATATTTAAAATAAATAAAGCAATAATATACTTGACTTTATTTAAGGGATTTATTTAAAGTATTATTCCAACGGTACGTACAATATCAATTTTGAAAACACTTCTGAGAAAGTATATATAAGAAAAAATCTTTTTGAAAAAAGTAAGACACCCCGCAGGAATCGAACCTGCATTTCTCGGGTATCGCGCCCACGCACATAGACCACTATGCTATAGCTGTCATACTTAATTGCGACAAATTTCAACTAATGGCTTTTAATACTCTTCTGAAGCGTTTTCCAGAAATGGCGATCGGCTTTTGTATTTTAGATCAAAGTAGGTATCACTTTAATTACTAACTGACGTCACGGATCACTCCAAGATTTTTCAAGATTCCTACGGGGTATCTTACTTTTTTCTATTGGTTAAAATATATTTTCTCAGAAGTTTTCAAAATTATGTAGGTATATTAAATGAATTTTAATTTAAATTTAAAAATTATGAAGAATAATATTTTTAAATCTTATGTGCTGTCAGTATGGAATTTAAAAATACTTAATATTGTAATTTTAAAAATATGAAAATGGCGTAAATAGTTAATGCTATACTTATCCAGTTTTCAAAAAATTGCGTGTTAAATATCAATATTTTCAAATAAAATTGTATGAAAAACTTCTAAATTTAGGACTTTCTCTACGATGGCCCAGAATTTCTATAAGTTTTACGGCAAGGTGCAGCCGCCGGGGTGATAAATTTCCGGTGGAAAGTACTATTGATAGAATTTAAGTAACCTTATCGATAGTCATCTTTTACCGTGGCACGACTTTGCAGTAATATTTCAGTCAGAAAACAATAGTTTATAATCACGATAGAAAAGAACATAAACTCCTTCTTTCCAGGGTAAGTTATTGCGCGCATAAAACTTATTACAAACGGAAGACGATTATGAAGGTATTTCATAATAACTTTTTAAATTATTTAAATTTTCTTTATGGGTTTCAATTTTCTTTTAAAATAAGTTGATACTTAAAATTGTAATACACAAAGTAATTATTGTTTGATTGAATAACAAAATATTTGAGTAATTATCGAGTTGGCCATTCCAAAAATATGGACTTGAAATGACCAAAAATAATAATCTCAAACACCAAAGTCAAGAAATTCGGTATCTCTTTGGAGTGAGAAAAATAAGTTAGCAGTGGCGAAGGGTAATAACATAAATAGTGTACACTTTGTTTTCATTGAATTAAAAATAGAGATTGCAGATGGTGTCGGTAAGTTATTTTTAAATTCATGTCACCCCTGCCTAAACCAAATTATAATAGACAACAAAATTTCTTCTATTCATGAAATGTCTAATATGGCATACTTTTTAAAACTATTACCAACTATGTATTAATTTTCGCAGGATTTAATTGGATTTAAAAAACTAACCAACACTTAGTCTTAGTTCAATGAAAAAATATACTTACGTATAACTGACAAATTTTAGTGTTCACTATTTATGTCAGATCTTAACAGCCCACCTCCACCCTTCACCACGGGTACGTACTAATTGTTACTGCTTCTTTATTTTTTCTTGCATTGGGCATAGGGCAAGCACAAGTTCGTGCCACTGCCTTCAGTCAATCGCTGACTCTCGCGCCTACCGCCATGCCCTACCTGCAGCTCGTAGATCGCTTTTTTAGCACCACTGCAGGGTGAGGAAGGGTTGTCAACGTCTACAGAACAATTAAGGTAGTGCCACAATGGTACGGAGTGTCGCACTCTTTGGCGGCATCCAGTACACAATATGTCCCAGCCACGTAAAGCGTATCTTCATGATTACTCTAATCACCGATGACTGCCGTGTCCGCTCATGAACTTTAATATCTGTAGCGTTGTCGTATAAATGTACCTCTAAGATTCGGTAGAGAAATCGATTCTCAAAGGTACTATGTACAGGTATTGGTTATTTAAGTTACTTGACATCAACATCTTTGCATTTGAGTATTTGTTGATTGGGTACTGTTCGGTTAAAGCGGATACAGCGGAAAACGCTTTTTGAAAATAGCCGATAAACTGGATTATTTGTTAGGTTAACCTTACCAAACCTAACCTAATCTAACCTAACCTAACCTAACCCAACCTAACCTAACCTAAACTAACCCAAACTAACAAATAATCCAGTTTATCGGCTATTTTCAAAATACGTTTTCCGCTGTATCCGCTTTAACCGAACAGTACCGTTGATTGTCGTTTATAACACTAATTATTTTATATTTTACTAGTAATTCTCCGTCCCCTAATTCAACCCCTGTCAGTACCCCTACACGTACACGAATGAATTTTGAAGTTACATTATCTCCGCAAGTAAATCCACGATATCTATGCTTTTTACACTATTTCATATCTAAAAACCATCCACAGTGAAGGTTTTAAATTGTTGAAATTATTAAAAAATATGTTAGTTTTTTTAATAATGTATTATGAATTATAATAATATGTTCTATGCTTCTATATGTTTATATAAATATTGTTACTGCATTAGCATCTAGCGCATTTCAAATCTCGGAATATGTATATAAGAAAATGGATGATAATTGCTTGTGAAGGAAAAACGTTGCAGGTTTTAGATTATACGTAGCAGAATCGTTACAATATTATTACAATCAACAAAATTTGTGAATAAAATGATTATTGCCACTTACAAACAAATAAAAAAGAAATATTCCTACCTAGTTTATACAAATATTGATGAATTAAATAAAATAAAGTCATTCTATATATAAATGCAGTGTTTGATTTATGCGACTCAATTGACCATGTAAATAATACAGTTTTGAAACACGATAATATATTGATTTTTTTCTGTCATGATCATTCTTAATTTAAAAAAAATATGCTATTGCTCTTACACAAATTTTAATAAAATGTGCAATACTTATATTTAAAAAGGTTGCTAATCTGAGTTACAAGATGTTAAAGTATATTATAGACGATTTTAATAATGAAATTGATGTGTTTTATTCTTGAGTCAAGTCTCCTGCATATTGATGCAACAAAATCAAAATATGTCCGGTCAAGTTTCTCTCCTATGATCCTATGAGTCCTATGATCCACTTTCACTCCAAACAACGTTCGATATCACCAAATCTTAACATTACTTTTCACTTACACATTTCTTCAAGTAGCGTTTGACTTTATATACCTGACAGTAGGTACACACTAATATTAATATTATAAACGTAGTGTTATTATTTGATAATGGTCTATAAAATGGTTACGAAAGAGAAAAAATAACATATCGTGATGATCCAAAATGAGAATAATACATAAATTTAATTATTCTAAATAAATACTTCCATAGTTTACACAAGAAAGCTTACTAGCCAAATAAAGCATTAAAACTGCAGATAAAACGGTGTCTTGTAGCACGCAAAATTTAGTGTTTACAGCTGTATATCTCTAGTAGTGGGAATAAAAAAGACCGACGCGCCGCGTCGCCTCGCATTTCCCGGGATAAGCGCCGAGGAACGACGCCTTGCTACCCTAAGAAATAAGGGGAAGGCATTTGTTACGTTTCCGCGATAAGGGAGCGTCCAGAAAAACGATCGAGAAATGTTTTTGGCCAAACGGGTTGAGATCGATGTACCGGAGTTTTCTAGCACGGAAGTATTTATTCTTGGCCCGTTGAATTCTTATAGAGAAATTATTGCACGCGATGTATTATTTATATGTGTATTATTACAATATTAAGGTGCAAATCAAAGTGCATTTCATTTATAGTTTACCTAATATCTTTATTTTAACACATATATGTACCTCTTTTCGTTTTAATAATTCTTCAAATTAATGATTGTTTGCTGAACATAGTTTTTAATGTATGCTTGTTTTCAAAACTGTAGGAATTTATGGTCCAAGAGCGTTTTTGGCTGACTCTCACGAGTAATAGTTTAAAATCCTGACATTCTAAAGGATTACAATATATATGGAGCAGACAATTAACAATAAAAAATACACTGGGTAAGCCAGATCCTGACCGGCCATGGTGACTTCGCAGCCAAGCTGCATGGTTTTCGTTTGATAGGACATTGGCCGGAATTCACATGCGGGCACGACCATCAAGACACTGAACACGTTTTCTGGTACTAATCATTGATGGGATCCGACCGAGCGGAGCTGTTTGCTGTAGGGTCCGTCCACACACGGGCCCGATTGGCCACGCTAACTCGATATCAACTAATTCCAACTTTGAGGCATTTGAAAAAATATCTGCGTCATATGGATGACGGAATAATTCCGATCCCTCCTTAGATTCATTAGTTTCAACTCCTGACCCCTCCGTTTCGGCAGAGTTCAGTACACGAGTACATGGGACATTTCATTTCATTAAAGATAAATGACGCAGAACAATTCAAAATTCTTTTTATCTTCTTAAATTCTTTTTTAAGCCCTAATGTGCATGGTTGCTACATCAGTCCCGTGTAGCATCGCTTCGGGACAAGGAAGCGTGGCACTAAAATATTTTTATTCTGACACATTTAAAGCGTCATGGAAGACGGTCGTGCATAAACTGCGGCTGCATATATATGGCAGGTGGATAAGGGGTAACTCAAATCTTTGGATACATACTGCAGAAAAAAATGCGATATTTGTTCTCTCAAATTCACGACCTTTATGACTAAAAACATAACACACTATATAGTGTGAGATTTCGATTAGTATTTATTGTCCATTTTGAACAACCTAGCATATTATGCCTTTTTAAGTCTAATACGTTTCCACGTGGACACTTTAAGAAATACTATTCTAAGGTGTAAAAATAAATTAACCACGATTAGTATCGGGAAAATATTGACAATCTCCGATAATATAATTTACAAACTGATTGAAAAGGTTTTTCCCCTTTGCGAGCTAAATGTGTTCTTCCTAGTATACCTTGAATTATATCTGAAAGGTTTATTTAGTAGCGCGATAAATATATTCGAGCAGTGAATATATGTTAGAATGGCTCATTAAGTAGCCTTGTTCTTCTGTAGAACCTAATGGAATGACCAAAAGACTAGTAAATCATCGCTGTGACTTCAATAGTAGTTGGTGATTTCACTTGTAAGAAGAATCTATATCAAGAAATTCTTATATATTATATCCTTTTAGCAGTGGTAAATTTAAGTAATTAGTTTTAACAATACTCGATTTTAATATACTCAAATAATTAATTAAAAATAAGCCGTTTTTATTATTTTTTATTTACTATTAACTGTTTATTTTAAGATTATAAACAATGAATGTGTATATGGTCACATAAGTAAAACTTTTTCTGATACGTCGATTATAAAGTAAGTAAATTACATGTTCAATTTTTTGTAATGAGTTTTAAGCTAATTGGTAAAAAAATACTCAATTAAAAAAATCATTTTCTTATTTTTCAAAAGTCCAGTATACTTTTATTAATTCATAAAACATATTATTTACAAATAATATTGTTATATTGCTATGTTGATACTGACAAAACTCAATCATTTATATAAAAATCGATAGTTGATTAATTTGCGTCTACAATAATAATTTTATTCTACATTATAATTTAAAAAGAACCGTATCCGAAAAAGTCTAGAAACCGATCACGCCTGTTCCCTTTAAATTGATTTCGTTTACCAAGTGTATCATGATGGTTCTTCGTCACAGGTCAGTGATATTCATTCTCCTCGGATTTTTTACATACAACGTGTAAAAATGTATCACAAAAATTGTATGTGTTTCAAAATCTTAGAGTAGTTCACATTTTTTAAGTTTTTGAATCCCTGCCATTGAAACCAGGTAAATGGCAGACAGATTAGTATTAAATATGGCGGAGTGATTTTTCGACTTCATAATGGCTACCATAATGTTTGTTCAGAGAATATATCTATCCACGTGCTTTTGTACCATGACATAATTCACAGCTAATAAACATGTTCTTCTTCTTCATTCGGCCATTTGACAGCATTCTCCACAGATTGGCTATATCTCTCTCAGTACTTAGCCATATACAGGGTATTTGTCAGTATGATACGTGTAGTATTTTTGTTTTGGTCAGTCCATTTGAAAGACGTTCTTTCTCGTCCAAAATCATGAGTTTTTTTATAGTTATCTATCATATCTGAAGGCCATAATATGATCAAAAAATTAAAGATTCCGGTGAAATAGACCGAGGAAAATCAATTTCGAATCTAGAGTTTGTTGAATTTGGGATCTTTGGTACGTGAAGCGAGATTTTCAGTATCCGCCTTTAGCACCACATTTCAGATGCGTCAAACAAAAAGAAGACAAGAGATTTTATTAAACGCATTTTTGTCAAAATGGTAACGTTTTTTTGCTTTTAAAAATTAGTTGCAGATTTTAAAAATAGATTAATGTTAATCTATATTGTGTTATTTTTGATATTAGACATTATATATATATATATATATATATATATATATATATATATATCACTCGAAACTAGGTACAAAATAATGTTATATATATTTAATAATATTTACTAAAAATATATCTACCATAAGAAGGAATATTATTTAATGTTTTCTTTTTAAACTAAATATTACAATTATAACGTGATAAATAAAATGTTTAAACCTATGTCATTTCAATTTAGAGTATAATACAGGTTAAGCAAAAGGCTAACAACCATGTATTGTAAAAATCTGTTACGAAACTATTTGAGAGGATGCAATAATTAATATAGACTGTAACGTAAAAAAGGTGTACTATGAGGTTTTATCAATATACTGCTAAATAAAGATATTCCTTATCATATTTCTTGCAGTCCAGTAATATAAAATTCAATAAATTTGTATATATATATAATATATTATGTAGTTATCTATACCAGTATATTTATCTGTTATACCAATTGACTGATTAATTTGTTTACTAAATAATATAACACAATAAGAAAGGTAAAAACTCTTACAGTAAAATATTTTGTATTTGAATATTAAACAGGAATATAGCTTTTATTATAACCAAACAAAATATTTTCCAATACAAACAAAAAAAAATCAAGACAAAAGATTTTCCATTCTTCATAACGTTATGTAATATATTGTGTGACCAAATATATAATAAAAGTTTTTTGATCAAACGTGCATAAAAGAATGAAAGGTGTTAGAGAATTTTCAGGTCCCTTTTTATTCTCAACAATAATGTGTATAACACGAACAGGTGTTAGGACTAGTCGCCCAATTTTCCAGGAAGGAAAGGAAATGTGAACGTGTGCAATTTATTACCTTGTTGTTGTTGACCCGACCAAACAAATTTCCCTCTATGAGATTCCCACGTCAATTTATAACCTACGATACCCGTATGAAATAGTATTTACTCATAAAAATAGACATTATTTTATATAGAGTACCTAGGAGAGAGGAGAGATAAAATATAAGGACACCTTGAATACAATAAGTAGACCTGAAACTCTCACAGTGTTTTGCTATGAAAAGCAGCAGTAAGATAAGTCAAGATAATTGAACTTTAATGTTTGTATCATACAAATAAAATAGTTTTATATTATATTGTGTTATGTTTTTTCTGCGGTTTATGACAATATTATGATAATGGCAATTTTTTTTATAACATTATCAAGATTGGATTATCTCAGTTATCCTACTGTTGTTTTGAAGCTACAGTACAATTTTATCAAATGAAAAAGTGGCATTTTTATTTTAAATGAGGTATTACAATTTAAAAAATCTCAGTGATTATTTATATAGATATGTATAGCTTTCAGTAATCGATTGGCATTTTATCACACTGTTGATTTTCTTCTTATTATTATGCCATCCCCTAGCGGAGGCCGGTCACCACCAATGCAATTTTAGTTTTATCATCTGCTACCCGAAATAGTTCAGGGGAGCTGCACTCGTACCAATCTCGGAGAACCTTAAGCCACGAAATGCGGCCTCGTACTCTGCTACGCTTACCATTGATTTTTCCTTGAATGAAAAGTTGGGGAATGCTGTACTTTTGTCCACCCCGGCCGAGGTACTGTAGTTTCCTAGTTTTGATACTACGAGGAACTTTTCGGTCTTTTCCATTTGATTGAGAACTTAAGCATTTTTGTCATCCAGTCAGTCCAAGGAATTTTGAGGATGCACCTTTACAGCCACATCTCGAAAGCTTCAATTTTCCATGACAACTCTTGGTTTAGCGTCCATACTTCCATACCATAGAAAAGAATTGAGAGAATATTTAGAACTGTTGCTTTTAGGTAGTGATTTATTAAACTACCAAAATTAAATTTATTTATTTTTAGCATATTGTGGACACTACAAATTACAATTTTAAGACATACACAACATGACATGAAATATTATTACAAAGAAGAAAGAAAAATAAAAGTAATAAAAGGGATAAAAATTAAAATATAAAAAGAGAACATAATAATTTAAACATACAATAGAAGTGAAAATACAATTATACATCTATATAAGTTCAAAGAAGTACATCGAGTTTGCTAAGGAGACCCTATTTTAAAAAAATATATAAAAAAGCGTCCACATTAACTCACCTCACGCAAGCGGAATATATCAATACCCGAAGCAATTTGGTTGAACATCGATATCGCCCTCGCTAATTGGCATTATCAGTGGCAGGTTGGTTCTGCACCTTCGGAGAATAAACAACTGATGCTTCCTATTTCAAAGATAGTTATCAGGGACACACAGGTCAATACTGTCCAGAAAGTTCTCATTTATACCTCGTATAAGTCGAAAAAAATACGTAGCTAAATAAAGACTTCTTATAAATTGCAGACTGCAGTATGTAAGAATAACTAAGATAATACTCTAAGCCCATATTTTTGACCCTGACTAATAATGATAATAACAAAAAAATGAATATATCGACCATTAAGCGATCCAACGAATAGCAAACGTTTTGTTTAAAATCAGTAAAGCAATATGATAAATTTATTCAAATTAATATCGGCAACAACTTGTTAGCATACTGATTTGGTGCTGTAATAAATCTGAAAATATCAAACGTTTTTTCAATGTCCATTTTTGCTAAAAATTATGTAAATTAAAATCGAAAACAAACACAGATTATTTATATCGGTAATCTGCCGAAGCACGATAGAACGATTAATTTATGTTCCTCGTAAATATTTATCCTCGCCCATTACGCATTTTATTCTTTTGACATTATTAATCTGATTAAAAAAAAAACATATTTTTCAATATAGGTATCATCACTACACACGCAAGCTGAAAATAATACCAATTATTACAATAACATCCAATGATTTTGACTGTAACTAAATGTGTCTTACATACATAAAAATTAACTGTTAAAATATTTTTTAAATTTATTAATTTCTCAACGTTTTAATATATATTTAACTTTTACTAGCCATTTCAAACAAAAAAATCATCTTTAAGAAGGGACATGCTCAGCGTAGGTCAAAATGGAGCTTTTATTGCATTTTCAAAGCATGATACTGGACATTCCTTAAACGTTGTAGATAATCTATTTATATAATTTTGAAGCCCTATTATCTTTTATATTTATTTTAAACATTTGATAACTGCATAAAGTATTCTTATTACATAAAATAGTATTCTTTTAAACCTCTCGCTCTAATGTTTTAGAATATAGTCATATTTCAGTACATAAATGTGCATTGGTGTTAAGATTTTTTGCATTTATTAATTTTTAAACGCATTTATAAAACCATTAGTATAATTTATGTTGGCATTATAATAGTGAAATATTTACGATAAAAAATTATATTGATAATCTCTGTGATCCCAAATTTGACAAGAGTTAGGCATTTTATTATTCAAAAAATGGGCAAGATTAACACATTTGAAGATAATTCTAAAGATACTAATTATAAGCTATGTCTTTGACCATTGAAGTGTGATAAACATCCTACGAATAATGATTGCTTTATAATAATTAATGACCTAAGAATAAGGTAGTGTTTTTTTGAAATACGCCATTTCTTTTGGCATTCTCCAGTGGTTAAGCGACAACATACGGCCGTAGCCATAAATTGACAAACTAAAACTGAAGTAGGGAGTAAAATGATGTTAACGCACGTGTTTGAACATGTGCCGTTTAAAATATCGCCAATAAGTAGCTCAATTTCGGAAGTGCTTCAGAGAGTATTAAAAAACCAATACATTGTTAAAATTTCTCACAATTAGGTGTGACTCATTTAGCATAGTTGATTATGTGTGTGGGCGCGATACCCGAGAGATGCCGGTCCGATTCCTGCGGGAGTGTTTTACTTTTTTCAAAAGGATTTTTTCTATTGTTTATAATATAATATTTTCTCAGATGTGTTTTCAAAATTATGTAGGTATATAAATTTATCATTGGATTGTTTTGAGGTAGTGTTTATATCTCGATTAGTTTTGAGTTTGAAAATTGTTAATTAACAAAACCAACATACTTAATAATATTTTTATTATATATGTATTTTAAAAAGTGCAGATTTATGTTTAAATCTAAATTGAAGTTAATATTTAATACATACGCATTAGTCGTTTGTTATGACAGCTTACAAGTAATTTCAGTTTGTAGTTTTGGAAGATTGTGTTTTCTCACTTTGTCTCTAATTCTAAAATAGAAAGAGCTTAGAATACTGCAAATCCTGCTTTAAACATCAAAGTCAAAACATTCAAAAGCTCGACATGGATTTACATGCACTTAAATGATTTTTATTTGTCCAACTGCTAAAGCTCTCCACTCTACAGTGAGAATATAATCCCTTAGTTCTATTATACATTGGGCGCAGTAAATTTAGATATAATAATGACAAAACAGGTATGGTGGCGTATATATTTTTAAAAAGAATAATCTGAAAAAAATGTATATTTTTTTAATATTTTTTTAAAATGCATAGATAGGTATTGAAATATATGAGTTTTCTCCAATACGGAAAAGAACAGAGACCAATTTCCTTAATTAATATCAGATATCAAAAATAAGTTAAGGATATTTTAGGTGCATGTAAAATCTGCTAGCAATTTCCGCGCGGAGACTTTAGAAGACTTAATAAATTATTATAAATAAGACTTAATTTCAAAAACAATCTATAAACTGTACATTAATCACAGAGTGATTTGGCAATGCAAACATACAGGATGTAAAAATAATATACTATATTATGTAGTCTTCTTTTACGTACTATTTTCGTGCTGAATTAAATATTCATTAGGTCGATTAATTTCCCAAGTGTAGTAGTAGTAATAATAGTAGAAATTAATATTTTTTTGCGGTTCGTTAAAATTTTTAGAGCAGAATCAATGTTATGTTTCTTAGTAATAATTCATAATTTCAAAGAATGTAATTTAAAGAATACTGCATTTATTTGTTCGATATTTCGACGCAAACGTTATATTTTATTTGCATTGGGATAAATATGTATGAATACAAAATCTTTTGTAAGAATCAAAATTTTTATTTGTTTATTAAGTAGGAATAAGCTATGAAAATAAAAGTGTGTCAAACACCTGCATTTTTATGAAATACTCATGTACCCTCTTAATACTTAAAGGAAGAAGAGAAGAAGAAGATTTTTTAACAAATCATAAAATTGCCGCTCTCTTGTATTACATAATATTATTATGCCACTGATCAGTGGGTCTATTCTATACGTGCAACATTTTATGTCAAGTGCTATATTTTAACAGCACCTCTCTTGCTGCTTGCACTTATTGCAACAATTACAACCGACTTATTGTAATCGTTACAATAAGTGCTAATAATTTGATACAAACCTACCATAAGTTTGATACTATTTATCACTTTAGCGGTCGATAAGTATAGAATAGACTCGCAGGACTTCTAATCTGACGAACATTGTATTTAAAAAAAATACTTTGGAAAGTTTCAGTTTTCTCTCTCTTCTATTACCAAAGTATTAAAAAAGGTCGGGAAAGCGGTTTTCTATCTAATTATGTATAATATTACTCGTCTTTTTCCATTTTACTGGGCATCTATATTCTCTGTTTGGGGTGGAATATGGTAACAAAAGATAAATTCATTCAATAAGAATATTGATGAATTATCTTCTTATTTAATGCTATATCCGGCGATGCGTTTGGTCTTTCTCTTTCCTAAATAAAAATGAACTGCTGACCTTAAACCAGTCTATGAAGTTTTTAAGCCAATACGTTATTCTTGTATAATGGCTTCGTTTACTAGAGATCTTCTCCTCAACGATACAACGCAAAAGTCCGATATCTCGATATTACATGATGTTTTCTTTGTTCCTTTTCATCCCCAATATCACCTCAATAGTGTTATCTTTGTTTTTCTAGCTGATACGTAGCATGCGTCTGTACACCTACATATCGAAAGCTTTAAGTCTTCTGAGTTTTGTTTGTGTGTTTGTCCACGCTTCCAGTTCGTGTAATAATAGATCTGAAAAAATATATCATCTAACCGTTCTAATATTGAGCCTCAAGTTTAGGTCGTTGCTACATATTATTTTCCTCAGTAAAAGCACCCCAAGTTTTTTTGATTTAGCATTTCAGTTCAATGGTATTGTCTCAGTTATCGTCCAGAGTACAACTTAATTATACACTGAAATGTGATTTCTACAAAAGCACTCTAATAACTTTTCAATACCAACATGCTAAGCGTATGATTATTATTACAACACTGACAGTGCTTCAAATAACTATTTGAAATAGTATGATATGTATATTGTATAATATGTACCTACTTATTTATCGTTTTGTATTATTAATATTCCTAAGTAATATATTATGTAAATGAGTTATCTCAATCACTCTAGCTTTGTATGGATCAAATAATTTATAAATGTGCCCATTTCAAAATACTGACACAGCTTTACCAACTTATGAAGGTTATTTAACTTGTCTTTCGTTGCATGTCACTCATTTTCATGACAAGGATAAAATAATATTACGAGTAAAGGTCCATATAAGCAGTCCTGTGTAATTTAACCAACGTAATGTAATAATATTTATAATTTATTTATTTGAATAATATGTATATTTTAAAATATTTAAGTAATTAACTATTTTTTTTTTCAACGAATAATTCACAAGATTTAAGAATGTAACATTCTAATTATTGAAACATTTCTGAGAAAATATATTATAACCAATAGAATTATTTTGAAAAATTAAGACCCCGCAGGAATTGAACTTGTATCTCTCTCCATGTACGTAAACCACTATGCTAAAGGCGCCATACTTAATTGCGACAAAATTTAAGTAATGACTCGTCGATAATTTAGGTATTTAGAGTTAACGACGGAGTATGTGTCTATATATAAATATGTCAACTAGACAAAATCAAGGTCATCTAATATATTATATAACATGCACATAAAGCACAAATAAATTAGCGTTATGCCTGATTCAAATTGCAATAATTGTTTCATAACATGATTTCGACTTACCAACTTTTTTATAATTTATAAACATCTATCAGCCGTATCATCCGAACACACATGCAGTGCATTGATTATGATAAAAATATAAATTATGTAATGCAATTATTATCATGCAATTTTTCTAATCGCCGTGCTATTGAGGTTATCTTAATTACCGTTAAAGTTTGTATACAACTATGATGTATGTTAAAGAATAAATTCTACGTTCTTATATCTTGTGTATTGTACATTGAATGAAAAGCGTCACATATTATACAGTCTATCAAGAAAAATACCGTGGATTACACACGAGTCAGTTCTCAGAAATTGCTTATTTATCAAAATGATCTCATTCGTAAGCCGCGTCATCAAGTTTTTAGTTCGATTTCCTGCGTCCGACGATGAGTTCTGAAAAAAGAGACCACTTTTCCATTTCCCCCATCGCCAACTCCTTTCCAATCAGGCAGACTGACATCAACGACTTCTATCGCTAATCCAATGCTCTCGCTCCATTCCGTCCATTTTCTAGTATTATTGACTGCTAGACTAACTATGATAGAAACTCGGCATCTAGTATGGAATCTGACATATTTATAATATGAAACATAGCATAACCTTCCTAAAATAACGATATATCCATATTAATTATAACAGTTAGTAGTTATATGTATTTAATGTATATTTAAAATTATTATTATATAATGTACCTCTGCTGTGGCTTTTTTAACTGTATATTTATGCACTATTATTATATTCATAATATATTAATGATAAAAACAAAAAATACATATTATTCATAAGAGGTAGGTACATAATATTACATGTATGTTTTTATAATGTCGTGGGCCCCATGTTCAAATCCTGGGACTGGAAAATACACATATTGTTTTTCAATTTGTGTTTGGAGACAGAGTATGAAACTAATAGGTTAATACTTTGGACGCTGAAGACGCACCTGGCGTGTAATGACCAGGCGGCCGATCGATGTAATTAACGTGCATTTTAAAGGTGGTAATTAAAAATCATTATCTAGTCAGCAGCAAATGAGATAACTCATTCGCTGCTGACTAGATAATGACAGATAATGACAACAAGTGGCTAACATCTGTTTTTCATAAAAACAAAATCTAATTACCACATTTATATAACATGCTAATTATAAATATAATGGCCACCTGATAGGCAACGCACCATTTGTGTTGGACGTAGTGAATGGGTTTACGCATCGTAATTACACCAATTAACTTTACTTATTGCGGGATATAAAGGACTAAGGATCGAACATGGTGAAGTAGTACTTAGTAGTAGTACCAAATAACGTGATTTATTCTTCGACACTGACAACAATTTAATGTTTTAGACATTAAAATACTCATAATAGTCTTCAATTACATTAATGAAGTGAATAAATAAGATAACAATATAGTGATTACAATAAAACACAATATAATAAAGTGAGTAGTTAATTCACGTAATATAATAATGTAATACTACTTCTTGATACAGTTATGTATATACTACTATTTATATACTACTTTATAATGTCAACGAAATACATTACGTATATACATATTTTGCGGTAAATGCAGTGAACATCCATGGTAATAATTATTTTAATTGACAAACATTACGATTATATTATTATACTTAAGCGCATTAAATTTGATAGATGAGACAGAGATAGAATGAATTTGGTAGACGCGAATGCGGTACAATACATTCTAGTCAAATATAAGCATGTTCCACGACATTTTAAAAAAGAGTGACCTAAGTTGCAAAAATCTTCATATTACCTAAATACGCAAATATAAGGCAACTTTTTTATAGTTTTTTGAAGACAAGAGTTAAAACTTACTAGGTATAAAATAGTATATTTTACTTAAAAATCTTTCACTATTTATTTTAATAAGAGATACCATATGGCAAAAAATCGAACGGCGACGTTCTTTTAGTGGCGTGAAGAAGAGCATGGCCCTTTTCATATAACACGGCAATGGTTAAAAACCGAAACGGCGCCGTATAGCAACCGTCCATTACCACTGTATTCACGGCGGCCAGGCGGCTAATGATGACTCAGTGGTGTACGTGACTGGTTAATGTAAATGTAAACGTAAATGGTTTTAAATCGTACGGTGAGCACAACAGTCAACAGCAAACTAAGTTTGTGACGGATAAAAACTGTGCATTAACCGTATGGTGTGAAATAAGGGTAATATAATGAACGAATACAAGCTCCCATCTATGATGATGGTGAAATATTAATGATGTATAAGCATTTAAATTTTTATTTGACATATTATGTATATATTATGGTTATGATAATACATATTGATTCAATGACCATTGCAACTTTTACTTCATCATCTTTCTTCATTCTAACGGTTTTGTAAATTTGAAGTATGTTAATTTATTATGCAAAGTTTAATTATAAATTCTTGAATAGATAGTACCAAATACATTTCATGTAGATAATATTATTA
Organism: Rhyacophila brunnea; assembly: GCF_057557595.1. Lineage (NCBI taxonomy): Eukaryota > Metazoa > Arthropoda > Insecta > Trichoptera > Rhyacophilidae > Rhyacophila > Rhyacophila brunnea. Next base: position 32,308,318 of record NW_028232752.1, read on the forward strand.
ACTTATAATAATATGTCGTAATAGTAATTTATTTGTGTATCCATTTATTTATTCACGACAAATAAGCATATATACCAAGTCTTCTATCGGTAATTTATTACACTATTGGGATTTAATATACTACTACTTATCTTATCTAATTTATTGGCATTAGTTAGCAAACTATCCAAACTTTCAATAGGCGCATAATCAATTCTCACTCGGCCGAGATACAGGAACGTGTATTTCCCCGACGCCTCGCCAGTATGGAGAGCGATTTATTCCCCACAGTCGGGGAAAATTTCTCTCGATTTTCCCGAACGGATTTTTTTTTACCCATGACAAGTGTCAGCCGTGTCAATTTTTCCCCACTCTTGAAAACTCGAAAGGCATCTTACCTTGTCCGATACGTAAAATTGTCATCGGACATAACGAACCCAACAGGTGAAATAAAATAAAAAAAATTGTAAATGTCATTATTCGAGATCTTTTATAATGGAAAACTGAATAATATTTCGCTCTTAATATTTTTATTTCGTTTTTTTTTTTTGAAAAGAATTACTAAGCGTTGAATATTTTACACATTTTCATAGAATAGGATTTTAAATATTTTATTTTCGCGTTTTGCTTTATAAAGCCTTCGCAAGAACAATGTTGTCATACAAAGCTGAAACATTGATCAGCGACCTGTAGACATTGTCACGAAAATATTCACAGATTTTGTATTTAACGCGGGACACTTTGGACACGTGTGGAAATGTTTCTAAAGTTCCTCTAAATTATATTATGACAGTTTCATTATTAATTCTAGCGAATTAGTCATTGATTAATAATAAAGACATTGCATTGAATGAAATATGAAAACCAATTTTTTTAAGAATTATTTTCATTACTTATGTATATTTCTTTAAGTATATTACTCCAAATTCCAAAACCGATTCATTCTTACAAAATTTTCAAAATAAGTGATAAAAAATCTAAAAATACATCATTAACTTTATTTAATCTGTCAGGCACTTATAGATTCACACAGTTAATTATTTACCCTTCAGAACAAGATAATAATAAATACCTACTGTGACACCGGGCCGTATGGGCAATTTCGATTCCAGGGATAGGTAATTGATAATAGATACTCCATTTACCATCGGGTTCAACCAAACTCATTTATTTTGATACTAATTTACACATTCAACAATTACAATTCAATAATTTGTAAATAGAATTGATTTTTGGCATATTGACAGGGGCTTCAGATTACAACACACCAGTGGCAAAGGGTGGAGGTAGGCTGTTAAGATTTGGCATACACTAAACTTTGTCAGTCATACTTATTTGTTTTTATTGAACTGAGAATACAATTTTCAGATGGTGCCGGTTGGTTTTTTTTATTCAATAAACCTTGCCTAAACCAAACTGTAATAGTTTAGGTATGCTATGGGAGATCTGACAAAAATATTGGACACTTTTCAGGTCATACTTATTTGTTTTCGTTGACTTATGAATACATATTATAGGTGGTGTTGGTTAGTTTTTTAAAATTCATTAAACCATGCCTATACCAAACCGTAATCGATAAAAAATATACTTTTATCTATAAAATATCTCAAATTAGCTATGGTTGAATGGTATAATTTTAGATATTTTATAGATAAACGAATATTTTTTTACTATTATTTATTATGACGTGGATTAGGCAGGTCTTACTTAATATTAAAAAACTAACCATAGTGTAGTCTTATTTTAATGAAAACAAATATGCTTGATTGGCAATGTTTAGTATGCAATCTTGTGTAAGTTACAATTCTGAATTAGATGCTCATCAGCTTGGTTGATTGTCGAAGGACCACTAACCCTTCTTCGTGTATAATAATTTGAAAGCACTTATATCATACACTATTTTAGTAGCTATCGCGGGAGGGCTTGCTAAAAAGCTGCAAATTTCAATCAAAAATAAAACTTGCTCGGCTTTGGCCAATCAATAACGATTACAATAATACATCGATTCACACGTCGTTCACACTCATGAATACCACCAAAGAAACTTACTAATTTCATCAACAATTTTTCACGTAATAAAAAGTTAAACTCATAATAAAACTAATTATATATTTGTGTAACTCAGAAGCAGTGTGTTTTAAGCCTAATTTTCATTTCAAGTATGTACAGAATTAAAAAATCTAAACTGGTGTTTCTTAACTGGCTCCGTGTGGTCTCCTTGGGGTCATAGAACTTATTTTATTACATTTTCCACATCTTATTATCTTGTTGAATCTAAATAGAACCGATCTTTGATTGGCGCTGATATTAAAGAACATTTTTGTATCAGTCACAAGGATCACACTAAATAATAAATACATGTAAATTGATTACATTTTATTTCATGGAATAAGATATTATACATATTTTTTTTATTCAAAATTAATTTTATAATTTAAAAATAAACCATGCATTTTTTAACGTTTAGTTTTAATTTTCCCCTAATCAACTATCTAGAAAATATTATATATTTAAATTAAATATTAGACTCAAAGGAGGCCACATGCCAAAAAAGGTTAAGAAACACTGAATTCTAAAATATTATTTAGTCTATTCACTTTTTCTGTCGATTCATAACCATCAATAATTCATATTAAGCTCCTGATAAAATATGTGTTTTCCGGATAGTGGAATTTTTGGACAAAATGTAAATTCATAAATAAATTTAAAAAAATATATATTATATAAATAATGCACACTTATTGAAATTTATGAAATATTGCAGTAATGACGAGTTTTTATTTTCACATTATATTTATTGATCACGTTTCTTCGAATAAATAATTTATTAAAATATGCTGATTTCTTGTTTTATTTAATTCTGCAGAGGATTTGAAAGCAGACAGAAAACGTAAAATAAATTATAAAAAGCCTTTAGCGAAAAAGCTTCAATGAATGAGAAAATTCTCCCTGTTGATGAGTAAAATGCCTGCTAAATGAATTAACTACTTACCGAGAAGGCACGCACAATATTGAAGTATATAGGCAGATGAGTACGTACTGTAATTAGTGACTCCCGGAGGCTTTTGCCCCCTTTTGTAAATACAAAAGAGCTTTCACAATAGATATAGAATGGGCATGAAATAAAACAACAATAATAAACATTGTTCATAAAAGGCAAATGGAGGATGCCAACGTAATTATAATATATATTACGATACGGCATTCATTCAATTCTTTGAGATAATACTCGTTTTTCTGTTAATAGAAGCTAATTTTATTTTTATTTTTGTTTAGTTGCAAAAAGTTTTTTGATGAGTTTTTTAAAAAGCAATCTTAAAAGCAATCTCAAAAGCAATATCAAAAATTTGCATCGATATCCCGAAGAAATCAACGCCGCAATCATATGTTTCTTTTACCAACTCAATTAACTTAAAAAAAAGTTATTAACATAGTATCTAATCTGTTTTTTATACATTAACACATTAATTGAAATATATTATTAAATATTCTATCGTTGCGAATGCTATTTATTAATCGATAAAATAACTAGCATCATTATAAAAAATACTCAAAAATTATTTGTGAAATTATAAACAGAATATTAAAATAAAAACATCTAATTCTCGGCTATCTTATTTATAAATTCCATAAGAAATATGTGTCACCAATACGATAGTTACCAACATCAAGCATACAATTGTATCTCTGCGCTCTATCTCGTAATCTTCAGGACTGTGGATAATGATCACTCCATAATTAAGATTTTTTAGATATTTGGAAATTGTTCAAGAATATTTCTAGTTAATTAGTTTAAATTGCATTTTGTCATTAACAAATAAAAGATATTTTTTAAATAAAATAAAAAGACTAATCAATAATTTGTTCATTAATATTTCTATGCCACCAATAATTAATATAATGGTTTTAAAGCATGTGCTTTAGATATTTATGTATATTTTATAGGTCGCCAAATATATTACCTTTAAAACAAAAACTAAAAATACTATAAAGGTGCATTAAATTATATCGGGTAAAATACTTTCAAATACAACATATTAGCCAATAATATTACATTATAATATCATTAAATTCGATCAAACAGGCATACAGTAATTTAAACTGAATTAATAATTTATTTTCGAAACTTTTACAACAGTAATATATTATTTTTGTATTGTACTGTTGTTCATTTAACCCGGCGTTACCGTTTAAAACAGAAGCGTTATTGATTGGTTTATTTTTGAAAAGCCAATTATCAAAAGCCTTTCGTCAAGCAATCAAAGTCAATTTGATTGATATCCATGCGATTAATAATAACTGTTTTAATTTTATTAAATCTATCGAATAAGTTGGAGAAGGGAAATATATTATTTATTGGTATTTTAAGTGGCTATTAAATTTTGCGACTGAGCATTATTTTTTATGCCACCTTCCATTTCTTTCCAAAGACTTTACAAGACGTTTACTTGCTTGCTAACTAATTAAAGTGTTTATCTACTGTTTTGGGATTATACTTTTTTTTTACATCTCCCGTGTGTTATTTTTTTTCAAAATTCGTAAACATGGTTAAGATGTTGCGTTTAGTTGCACCATGTATTTAGATTTCTTAACTTGTTACAACAGGTGTTTTTTTCTGTTAATTTTCCCTACAAAACAACAAGACAGCAATAATTGCTTAAGTAACTTCTCACAAATTGATCGTTGTAGACATGTTTATTTTTTCTCCTGAATATAAAAAAAATCGGCTTATTCTTCGCAAATATACTATTTTCCACTACAGTAGAAATTTTCATATTTTTAATTAGTTTATAGAAGCCCTAAAAAGACCCCGCTACTTACCATACAATTTCTTAATTATTAAACCAAACTAAACTCAGTTATATCCTCATATTAACTACGTCATGGTATAATACACTAACTTCAAAATTATTTCTATGAAAGAATAGCTCAAAAAGTTTAAAACACATTAAAATGTTATTCTATGAGGTAATTGATTTATAATAATACCTATATCTATTTCATTTAATTTTGTAGTCATATAGTTTTATTATATCTTTTGTTGAAAACCCTTTTTTTACTTTGTAATATTACTGACGTAATAAGACTTAGTTTAGACTCTGAATTGCTTTTGAATTTATGTAAATTTCTACACATTATTATCTTGTTTAAATCTTTCAAAAGATAAACTTTATTAAAGTTTATAAATTTAGGAGTTTATTTTTTAACTGGCTTTTATATGCCAATTTTTTTATTAAATTTTCTATTTTCATTACACAAATATTGGAAACCTTAGATACTTTGATGTACGTGCCTCTACATTAGGTATATCATTTTCTAACATACTGCGTCGCCCCTGGGCAGTAATAGCGTTGAGGTATACAATTGAAGTACACCTGAATTAGGGAGTTGGTTTCACCGTAAATTTTTTTAGCACACAGTTGCAATAGCATATTAAATAAAAGTGTTCATATTTTAAAACCATAAAGAAGTACCAAACATTTACGTTATGATATTAGAGTTTCTAGAACACAACAACAGAACAAATTACATTAACATTATCTTCTTCCGCATAAATACTACATTTTAATAAAAATCATATAACTTTTAAATTTTACATTATGTGCATCTTGGATCGAATTTAATATATCCGTAGTGTTTATTTTCTATCCACGCAATATGCATTTTTGAGATATGCATATTTTTGCTATGCACAAATGTGCATTCGCCACCAGAATATTCACATCACTGCATAGTGCACACGTGATCGCACGAGTAGTCTGAAGTTTCGGAAAATTATAAGATGCAACTGAAAGAGAATATTTTGCTCTTGCAATAAACAACGCCTCATGCATATATTATTGCACTAAATTTATCACAGTGGTTAGAATTATCATCATAACTACGTATTTTTATGAATCACTTATTATTATAATGCTTTTCTCTATACGTATTCAAGTTCCATTTGGTACATTATTTCTACGATTTTTTTATATTTTTCAAAATAACTCGTATTAATCTTTGTCCAAACCCACATACCTACTACTCTCAAATAATATATATATTATGCTGCCATTGAGACCAAAGCACACTGAAAGCTGCGCACGTGGCGTAGGTGGCTCAATAGCCTATTTTATGTGCACATAGCGACTAGGGAAAACCTTCCCACCCCTCGTGACACCTACGCCACGCTTTCAGTGTGCTTTAGGCCATACGCTAAGTCAATAAGTGCATTTTTTACACGTTTTTCATTAGTGGTGAAATACAAAAAAAATGTGGGCATCTTTATAAAAATATTTCAATGTTTGCACAAATGTAATATTTATTAGTTTTTGTTCATTTGTTTATTTGTTTGTGGGCAGTTTTATTATTTAGGTAGGTATGCATTGAGCTTTTCTGTTCTAGGAAAGATCACAGAACAAACCAGTCAATCATCCAGAGACTCCAGATAAAGGAATGACTCTCGACATTATGTCTGAGGTATATTCTGTAGTTTTTTGGACATATTATTCGATGCAGATCAGACGACTTCGAGAAACTGGTAGTTTTAGGTACCTTCCAGATAAATTAAAGTAGAGGATGAACGTCGGCGCACTGAAGCTACCAAGTAAAAGAGTTTACTGAGGACAGCCTCTACTCTGCCCTAATAGAAGATAGGTGGAAAGTCTTGGTTGCTCAGAAAATGATTGAATTTTAAGGTGCTCTCGATTCTCTGAGAGAACGACCAAAATGAGAGTACTAGGCTTTAAAAATATTGAACACAAAACATATAAAATTTAAAAAAAAAAAAAAATTTTAATATATATAATATTTTACTAAAAATGTACCTACTTACTCTAGCGATACGTCTTCCGGTCTTCTGAGCACTCATGATTTGTGCATTGCAGTGCACACTCTACATATTTTTCGAGAGGCGAGAAGAATACGAAGCATCTGTCGTATGCATCCCGTCCCACAAGACACGCTTTATTTCACACTTTACGAAGAAGGCGGTTGATGCAGACAGATCTTGAAATATTTTATTCAAGAGCTGCACCGCACTGCATTATGGCAAAAGTTTTTTTAACAAATGACAGAGCTTAAAGTTTAGATGGAATATCTTACCGACATATGTGGTGCTTAAGCTAATGATACGAGAAACCAAGAAATTATTTTACGTACCTTACAAAATTAACCGGAAGACAATAATTAAAATACTTAAGTGAGTACAAATAAAAAAATAAACGTTAGGAGTTACTGCTTTGTATAAAAAGTTTTAAGCATTTTTCCTTAAATTTGAAAACTACTACAAAAGTAGTAACTGCTAGTAACATGTTGCTTCTCGTAAAATAATATTTTTTGTTAAATACTGTATTGAAAAGAAATCGTATAAATTATAAAATAAAATTTGGCTAATGCCAGACATCTGTTACGATTAAGTTAGTAATGTCATAGTGTATGTACCTTAATTGATCACAAAGCAAATTGCCTCGTGATTCGTAGAATTTGATGAGCTTCAGTGTTTGAACGTAGTACCTAATACAAAATAATTCGCATGAATCATAGACGGATCGATAGCTTATCGACGGAAGCATTTACTCGATAAGTTGAAGATGTGGGTCCAACTTTTTCCATAGAAAATTTTCTAATATATGTTTTTTGTAGAACTATTACGTTCATTGATCACACTAATTAGTAATTATTTTACAATAGTTAAACTCATCTTATATTTAATAAATAAGTAAATACCAATCTTATTATTATATTCATCTTATTAAACCTATATAAAAATGAATATATCATTTTTATGTTATGTATAAATGTTTATCAGATAAATAATGTATTAAATTTTTGATTATTGACTTTTTTGTTCTTATAAATAATAGTAATGTTTTTTTTATTCAATACTGATAGAATATTTATATTCGGCTCGATATGTTGAAAAAGCAGCGCAAAGCAATTCTATTTTGAGTCTCCTCCTCTCTCAATTCAATAAATTCATAATGAATGCTTCGGTAGAATTTCCAGGAAACGGATTTAAAACCTAATCGTATTGTTCTGTTTAATTGTATAAAACTAATAAACAAATAATTTTGCAATTAAGTTAGATATTGTTGAGATAAATTCGAGTGCTTAAAGTCAGACAACGTTACCTACAAAAAAGTGTTTTTTTTTTTTTTTTTTGAGATAACGTTACGAGTATTTTACATTTACGGCTACATGATAGTCAAACAACGTTATGTCAATCTTTTCTAATTTCTTATTAAATCGTCAGTAAAGTTTAACGCTAACTACATAAGTTACCCTTGTTTTCATATTTGTTTAAAACTATCCCTATAAATTTTAACATCATCATAAGCAAGATAAATGAACAAAACAGAATAAATTACAAAATATTAACATTAGGTTTTAAATTAACATTTTCCTCGTTGAGTTACAAGAATCTAAAATAACGATTTTTGGCTCTTCTGTAAAGTTGCACTTTTGAAGATAGTGTTGTTTGACACTAAGCCCTCGAATTCACAATTAATTGCTTGTTCGCAATAGTGGTCTGGTAAGTTAGTATATTCTAGAATAGAAATTCTTGTCGTACCAAAGTTCAATAATTTCAACTGATCTAATTTCTCGTAGCATGCCAATATTCCAACCATGCATTTTCTAAGTTCATTCAGGCACCCAAATATATCAGCCATATATGCAAGTTTGGCCAGCCAGTAACAATATTCGAGGAGCTGATATAGTTCGGGCATGTTTTGATTTTGTTGAAACTTACGCACCTCACAACGAAAGTGAAATAAGGTAGTCAAAACTTTGCCTCGCAATAGCTAACGTACTTCACAGTAAACAATAAGGATTCGTATTCTGATCGCATTTCTGTGCTTAGTAGATATTCCAAAATTTCACGAACTTAGGGCTTAAGTTTTAACGATTTTGATGATGTTGATGCACTCGTTAATTGTTTCCAATAGTTCCGCTGGCAAGCTTTTGACCACATATGCTTCACTCTCTTACAACATCCCTCACACTAAATTAAATATCAAGAATATACATAAACTTTACACACTTTGGCAACGCAATTTATGACAGTGGAAACTATTGGCCAAATGATTAATAATTGATAGGTACATATTGTGTTTCCTTTATTTATATCGTGTTTTTCTCACATACTGGTCGAATGGATATTTATTGTAATCGTTAAACTCTGTATCGTGCGCGGAGTTAATTAAGTGCAAAATAATTTTCCAGATAATTTAATAGAAAAGAATCAAAAATGCTCGTGGCTCGCACGTTAATTTAGACAATGATTGAATGAATAAAATGATATCTTTTTCTTCAGTTTGCAGACATCCATATAATATAATATGTATACTAGCAGTATCACCCGGTGCTACCCGGGAGTGGAATGGTTTAATATTTGAAAATAAAAATTCTAAATTTAATACGTAGAGTTCAAAGGATTAAATTTAAAAAAGTAAAAAAAATATAAAATTAGAGATTTTAAATATATTATAGATAATATTATAGTAAGTATAATTTTGTACATTTATTGCATTTAATTATCTTAAAAAGTAGTACATATTCAATTTATTATTTTAAGGATTTTCTATATAATATAAATATCCAATCCATCAGTCAAGGGCTTTTCGATATACAATATTTGTGGCTTTTCCATTTGGTGCCAAAATATATAGATTTTTACTTCTCCCTACTCTTGATGCCACTACATGCAATTGACCGTGAGTGAAGCATTGCGATCTAATGTGGCAGCACGTGTAACGCGTCGCCCGCGCCAACCTGCCGATTAGCGATTCTAATAATACAATTGATTGCATCTAACTTTCCCATTTGATCTCCGATCGAACTGAAATAAACGCCAATATGTTTTTAAATGTACACATTCTAGCGACATTTTCAATAAAAATGGGGGTTGCAGCATTAACTTCCGCGTTTCAAGGCCCTATACCTGGTGGCATTTTCCCGCAAAAAACACCATAAAACTATTCCTACGTACTCCGGCTCGTCGGCGTCCGTCTACTCTCTAAATTTTGTGGAAATCTAACTGCGCGTGTGGATTTGTATAAAGAAAAACTGCAGGACGGTACATACAAACATCCATATATATTCTTCAAACTATAGTAAAATATTAAGAAGATTGCATTCAGTCCTATAAATACATGCCTGATGACTTTTCTTATTAGTGGTCTTCGAATACGTAAGTGATTTTTCGTTAAATATATCCATTCCAAAACATTCCTTTCCCATCGGTTACCTCATTACTGGTTAACTTTTACGATATGACAGATAAAATCTGTTAATTTTTTTCGTCGATGGATACCGATCTTCATTTCAGATTTTATCTCTCAATTTCATTTTTATCATTGATCATTTTCATCACTCGTTGTGCCACTCTTAATTTGTAAACTAGGTCACCTGTCAGATTCTGTGTCTCCAATCCGTGATGACATCACTGAAATCACCCATTTACCTATAATATATATATTATATATTATAATAACGTCTATATTAGAGTAAAATATTATAATTTAAGAACTAATAATGGCTATTTAAGTGTTTTTATGTTACAATTTTTGTAATACTTTTGTTTAATTCATTGTATTTGAATTATTTTTGAATAATATTCAATAGCTTTTCATCAAATTTGTATTGCTTTGAAAAGCTCTTCAAAAAAAAGAACACGAATGCCCAAAATTTGTTACGTGTGCTCTGAAATATAAAATTAAAAACATTTTTTTCACGTCAGCGTTTAGCTTTTTATAATATTTCACAGCTTTTATAAAAATTGCATATTATGGACGTTAAGCTTCGTGCCTCATATTTTATTTAGTATGAAAAATACATGTACAGAGATTAAACTTTTTTCTACGAAGGCATACTATTACAATATGAATGAATAATAGAACATAACACCTCGTTCTAGCAAAAACTTTTTACATTTTCGCTATCAAAGATTTTGAAAAATTTAAATAACTCATATTTCTCGAAATGTAAAAATATGCATGTCAGTGCATGTATTTACCTAGATTTCTTTTTAATTTATTTTATTTACTCTGATTACTCTATTATATTATATGAATAGCTCCCCGATACTTCTCCCTATGGAAGAAAATGTGGCGTGGTTTGGGATTTTCTATCTGAAAAACAATTGATTGTACATTGGATATTATTTAACTCTACATTATAGTAGAATTTTTTTATCATATTATAACACTTTGTTAAACTAATTTTTAAATTGATCATGTATTGAAAAATCTGTTTCCAAAAAAAATACGACACCCGAATGGATTTGAACCTGTATAACCACTGGTATCGCGTCAATGTGCTTTAACCAGTTAAGCTACCGGTATCCCACTGTCATGCATATTCAATATATAGAATATCACATTACCAAATCTTTTGAAGTAACCGTTGAATAGCAAAAATGGTTTATTAATTTTTTAAATAGTTCAAATTGGTTACTTCAGATGTAAACACTGTAGATGCGCATTTTTTAGATACTTATAGATACTAGCTGAGCCAGCTGGCGGTTGCCAGTCTGTCTCGCTAGGTCTTGCAGACGGCTTGGTGGTGTTGGATTTTAATATAATTGTGAAGTATGCATAGATGGCGCCATAGTTTTCCCTTTGGGATGGATTTTTATTTAAGTCAGACAGTTTGACATTTCGCTGATTTGTCATTTTTACGATTTGCAAATCGTCGCTGCCAATATAAATTTGTATTCATATGCGTAGTTTTTTCAGGAGTCTGGCTTTCAGAATATCGTCTAACACCGCCTTAGGCTGCTATGCCTAGCATAACACCTGGCAGTCACCGTTTGTTACCACTGACATTTTAATTTTAATACAATATATGTGTAGGTATGTGCAGTTAAATATTATGATAAATAATTATACATCTCAATCATTCGAATATAAAGCAATATATTATGTGATTATCATAAATAGCGATCTAATATAACGTGATATTAATCTCCTTCGGGTTCCATTGAGATAATAGAAGGTTAGCAGTGTAAAAAATAAATTTAAACATTATTTTGTTTAATTGTCTATAAAAAATAAATGCTTGCAGCCATAGAATAATATTTAAAAAATCAAAATTTGAATTAAAAATTAACCTTTAACAATATAGTTTCCCGGTGCGGGATATTCATATCGAGACAAATAATGAAGCAATACATATTATATCTGAGAGGAATAGAACAATTCTGATAACAAAATGAATTTATAACACCTAAAGATGTGGAATCAGCTTAAAGAGGCCTTCATCCAGCAGTGGATTAATACAGGTTGATGACGATATAAATGGGTAGGTACATAAAATCACAAATTTAAAAAAAATATAGCAGTTTATATGACCAAGAAGAGTAGAATTAAGTTGGGATAACCTTCATCCAGCAGTGCATTGATCTTGGTTGATGATGACAATGACGATATTATGAATGGGTAAATATAATATCAGCAATTTTGATAAATATAGCAATTCATATGACCGACAGAAATTCAAACAACTTAGAGAGGCTTTCATCCACCGGTGGATTGATTCAGGGTCGTGATGATAATGGAAATATAAATATATATAATATAATATCACCGATTTTGATAAATACAGCAATTCAAATGACATAAAGAAGTAGAACCGGGCTAATGAGGCCATTATCCAGCAGTGGATTGGTTCAGGTCGATGATATAAGAATGATAGAAATAGGTATAATATCACAAATTCGTTAAACCGATAGTAGTAGAATCAGGTTGCGGAACCCTTCATCCAGCAGTGGACTGATCCTGGTTGATAATTATGATGACGATATGAATAATGTAGATAAATAACATTAGAAATTCAATACTATCAAGAATACAATCAATGTAGAGAGGCCTTCATCCAGCAGTGGATTTATTGAGGCTCGTGATAATAATGGCATTATATATAGATAGGTAGATAATAATATAATATCACTGATTTTGATAAATATAACAATTCATGTGTAAGTAAGGAGTAGAATAAAGCTGAGGAGGCCTTCATCCAGCAGTGGATAGGATATGATGATGATAGGGACGATAAAAATAGGTAGATATTATGCAATATCACACATTTTAATAACTATAACAATTCGTAGTAATTTGTAGTAATTTCTTTCATTGTTTGCAATGGCAACTATATCGTGATCTATGGAAATTAGTAGCCTAGGTAATTATTCAATAAAAAAAATAGTGTGTGAACAGCCACAAAGAAGTTTTAACAGTGGCGGACGCGCCTGTCAGATTTTTATTTACGTAGTGAATTGTAACCAAGATTATGGTTTTTTCACTGGAAAAAAGTGCGCCAATGCCTACATTACGATATTTGAATAAAAATAATCGATTCCGTTTGTAAATTAAAGGATTACAATGTCTTAAGCGACAAAGACGTCATTCTGGTGTACGTTAAATGAAATGTGGCGAATTGTATATGGTATATGAGAAAATATCGGATATAAACGTCACATACCTACAAAATCAAGGAAAATTTCTGAAATGTGTTCAATTCAAACGGTAGATAATTCGGGAGCGCACATTTCGAAGTGAAGATGTAAAAATAACAATAAAATGTCGCTTAAATGAGCTGTTGGTGCGTTTTCCAAAATCTCTTAGGATAATAATATATAGGAGATTATGTCGAAAAAAAACAAAATATTAAATAATTATATTATATCACCAAAGGAAATATGTTTTCCGTGCATAATGCAAATCAGAAACGTTGCATTGATACGTTATGAAAATTTTTCATCGATGATTCCATGGACATAATGTATTTCAAAATTAAAATATCTGGCTTATTGAAAAAATACATTTCAAAATACCGTGTAAGCCTGGTATATTCATTATATAATATATTCATTTTCCGTTCTTTAGAATTAATACTTGTCCAATTTACCTAATTTATCATAAAAACAACAGTTCTCCCTCTTAAAATTAACACGCAAACAGGAACTAGGTTTTTCATATAAAAATGCAATATTTTCTGACTGGGCAGTCATTTTTCTAAAGTTTCTCGTGTACTTAATATAAACAAAACACTGCCAGTGTATGGTCAGCGGACGGTCACTATTTGATACATGTACACTACAGTATAATATATCATCGTATTACAGTGAACGATGCAGTTCAATATTTAAATCAGTATACTTGTATTTAAATAAACTTTTCTTCATTTAATAATACTTAAGATTTAAACCCTCGTAGTCCAGTGCTTAGGGTACTAGCCTTTCACTTGATGGCTCCGGGTTCGATTCCCGGTAAATTCACAATACATTTACGTGATTTCCTCTTGGGTGTTAATTTCACTTCTTCTACTTGACTGCTATTTAACTACTTACACTATTTTCATTGAGAAAATTATAAAAATAAAAATGAATCTAAAAACAGGGGTAATAAAATTATAGATCATAGACATCTTAGACGCATTGCTATTGAAAATTTTTAATATCGGCGTAATTAATAGGGTATAGATTTCTCCATTATTGGTAAAGCAGTCTTATTATTTCTTTGCATATATCCGCCAGGTATAATCACACGAACGCCGTTTTATTGCATTTCTCATATTATGGCAGCATTCCGTAGCTCCAACATAATATAAACCCTGTGAATGGTATTTAGCAACCTTCCAGAAAATACTAATTCAGCTGTTGATAATGCAGGCTACGTTGACACCTCTTGAGGCACTCGTAGTATGTGACCGAGCCAGGTTTAACGTTGCATCTTCACGTTCACGTACATGACGACAATCTACTACCATAATATGTACACACAATATTTGGATACAAACTTCTACAATCAGGACTAAAACTCGACTGCCTCGTGAAATAACATACTAACTTAAAAATGTCAACTATTCAGGAGAGCAAAGAATTTTACATCATTAAATAAATTACATCATAATATAAATTACATCATTAAATTATGAATCTTATAAGTATATTGTCATCTTTATCTTGATAATAATTTAGAAAATAATAAACAAAATGTATTTTTCCACGTTATAATATTTTAGTACTAAAATATTACATCTAAACTTATTGTGATTTTTCATGTTTTTATGTTTTCATAAACTGTGTATACGTGTTGTTCCACGTAAGTATTTTTTTCTATGAAAAAAGTACTGCATAACAAGACATGTTGTTTTTTCATGATACTTTAAAAACAAGCAGTAATCAGTTTTAAATTGACAATAATTTATCAAGATAGGTTCAAAGGATGACGAATGATAGTAATTTTTCAATACGGAGTGGTTTTATGATGATAAAAGCGATAGTTTTGTGATATTTTATAGTAAAATATCATTTAACCAATACTCTTAAATACGTTATATTTTGAACAAATGTATATTTTTTACAAGTAATAACACATCGACTCGACATAATGTCTTATTCAGTGTCGCATAGAACTTAATTACACCATTTAGAGATAGGTTTGTGTTCCATGCTATTTATACTTATAAGTACTAATTAAAAGTGTACATCGGATATTTTTGAGAAAAGCTGGTGTGCTTTTTTTCTATGAAAAAATAGCTCAAAAAATAAATATCACATTATTTTGACTTGGGTGGTATTCCATGAGGTATGTAGTCGATATTATTTTCAATATTTAAGTTTGGCACTGTAAAGTTTGTCACATAAACAAAATGTGCATTCGTTTATATTTCAAAATTCTTGGTCTATGGCGACTAGCATTTGCATTTCTATACACATTATTAATATAATATTAATACTGTTATTTGGTGTGTTTACTGATCCCCGATGATTCCACAAACTTTTGAATCTGGCGATGACGAAACTTCGCAATGAGTGATGAGTTGCCTGCTTGCTGTATCCAACTGGACGAGCAAATGCTATAAAAGAAGATGTATTATGATTTTTTTACCAAATAGACTACAATTTCAATATAAATTACTGTAATCGATATTGAGTTGATAATCATTCTGTGATGCGGTGTAATATGGACGTTCTTGAAAGCTCGCATACTTAAAGTTTATGTTTCTTCTGTAAACGTTTGTATGCTCGCTCTTACTTCATACGAATTCCTTTATTTCGGTTTTGTGTGAAACCGGCAAATAATGTTCAGCGGATTTCAGACATGAAATTTACAGGACGCTATTTTAAGTGCGCTTTTGTTTTACTCGGACGCTGCGTCGTTGTAAATAACCATTTGCTCTGAGCATACAAATATATTACATTATTTACGTAATACCCATAATACACTCTAGTCTCTAGAAATACTATTCAATATCATTCATATATGATTTGAACACACCTCAGATATAATATTATTATATAGTCACCTTACTATAAAAACCTCGTAAGTATGTTTCAGAAGAATGTTGAGGAAAAAACGTATTAAAAACAATATTTTAAATACCTCTCTAATCGATGAATCTACTAACACTGGTTGTGAAATACGAGGTTTTATTTCCATGTTTGAAACCATGAGAGTTTTTAAATTTTTTCGATAGATGGACAGCATGAGAGTACCGAGGTTTTAAATGATTTTTTGTTTAAATTTCGTCGAACAAACTTCATTTTTTCCATAATATCGGACTAACGAGGTCTTAATAGTAAGGTGACGATAATATATAATAATATATACTAGGAAAAAAATTTGAAAAAAAATACAATGCCAGATGGAACTGGAACATTGGCCGTTAACACTGGCGACTTGTGAAAACCGGGATCTATGACTATCTCTGGTGGAATGTTTAGAATCCGGCTCACAAAAATTATAACAGTTTTTTTTTAGGTTTTTCGAACTATCCAAAGTATCATTTTCTTAGCAGGAAGTTGAAATAAAACACTTCGAATGTTTGGAGTAGTTTGTATTCTTCAGTAATTACATATTGTATACTTTATAAAAAAAACTTTATTTTATTGCTTAATTTTAGAGTACAAATATCTCTTAGACATTAAAATTCTTGTTCTTATTGTCAATGTATTTATTAGAAATATTTTCATAACTCCACGGCCACTAACTACCAATTGAGCTCAAGCGACTTATTAATTTATTAGGATTAACATTTTGGACAAACTACTTAAATAAAACAAAATACTAATATGTGTGCAAGTCACAGCCAAATCCTTGTTATGAGACCGTCAGAATACGATTTTGGTGTAATCCACGAATAAGATTAATTTAGTATATAATGTTAGTACTTACAACAAACATAATATATATTTATATATATATAAACTTTTGAATAAATTCTGAATACCTACCAGACAGTATGAATGAATGCACTTTACACCCGTCTTTCAAAATATCGCTTACAAATTTAGTCGACTCACGTAACAGTCGCGCACACAGTGCAGTACCTAAGTTGACGTGATCCCGCCACAGAGGTCGCTGGTGGAAACAAGAAACAAGCTACGGCGCTTGCTAATTAGGAGATTAAATGCTGTACACATCTGCCTCTAGAACAACATTTCTCAAAGTGTGAATAATTGCGGCTCAGTAGTGTGCCTTTGATATTTTACAAACAAGTCTATAGAATTTCGTTAATAAGTTTCAAAAAGTTTAATATTTAGTACCCTGCAAACTGTATTCATAAACACACAGATGTATTTAATTTAAAAAAAAAATAGATAAAAGCGCAGCCAAGAGTGCACGATGTAATAAATATCATCAATATGGTGGTGATATATGTGGTGGTGGTATATGTGGTGTGGTTAATGAATGACTGATTTAAAAGTGCAGCTATAGGTACAGTGAAGCCCAAAGAGCACTAAATGGCGACTGGGTTGCTCTAAAATTATCTGGTTGTTATGTGAATGCTCGTAGCAGCGAAAAACTGTGGAAGATGTATTCATCTAGTAGCAGATCAAAAAACTTAAAAAAACATACGTATCACAAAAATTCTGTATAAAGTCTTGAAACAAATGAAATTCGAACACACATATTTGGATTCCGAGTGAGTACTTTCAGCTATCAGATTTGATCTGAAGGGTATTTTAAATTCTCACAATCATAATAATATGGCTACCATCTTTGTTATTAAAACCAAAGTTAATTTTTAAATGTTTTGTTGTTGTACTAAACCGAGCGGTGCCACCATATTTTTTTTCATTGGCTCTACAAGCCGATGTTGATCTTGGCCGCATTATAAAGACGTTTCGTGACAGATCTTTTTACGAGGCAAATATGTTTGCCACTTGCTTAACCTATTAAGTCTAGTTTTAATTCTAAGCTCTAGTTCTAAAAATACATTAAAAAACAAAAGCCGAATTTTCCAAATCTGGCATCCGGGATTCGAACTCAAGACCTACGTCTTAACAAGCAAACACGTTCCCACTTGACCATCATTAGAATATTATCTTTTTCTTAGAATGAAGTTTTATGTTAATTCTGCAATATTTAAGTTATTTACGTTGGCAGCTATTATATTATCCATCTTCAGAATACTAAAACTATCGTTATCTTACGAGGTATTTTAGTGTTGTCCTGAAGATGGGTTTATAGTCCGAAACAGTTGTGAATATAAATTACTCAAATCATATCATAAAATTGACAAAACATTTTGTTTTAATATTATTACAATGGAGATAAACCACGTATAACGTAAAGGTCAATTTAAATAATTATTTATTATGATCATAATTTTCGGGAACAATCCATATAGCTGCATAGTACTATGTAGTGGGTCATTTAGTAAACGACACATATCGTCAAAAGTAGGACATATGTAAAAAATGTTTAAGAAGCGCTCTTATGTGATATTGAGCCATTTGTAGACTTCTCTCACCTGCAAAGGGTTCGTGGTGACGTCAGCCTGGGGCGACGCGAGCTTTGTAAGCGCACCACGACGGCTGCAATGCGTCGCTGAGCTTTCACGAATGAAACACCCTAAGTATTTATTTAATTAAATGTAATATGATTCAAAATACCAGGCATTACATAATATATGTGCTATTAATTAAATTCCTTTGAATCAAGTTCTTTTGTCAGTTAATTATTATATTTACTTTATTGTATGTAGGTATCGTATTTCTATGGTACGACATTTTGAATTAAAAATGTAGCAAATAAAATTTTATACTAATAAAATTATTTATTATTGTCTTAAAATTATGTCTTTTTACCATTGAAATATAATAATGAACAATTTAAATTATAAACAGTTTATAAATAATATAAGTAGGAATATGATTGTTTTTTTTTTATATATGTATACGTATTATCTCTAATAGTGCTAGAGTTATACACAGTATTTTTTTACAGTAAACTCAATACTTATGGTAAAATAACTACAATTTTTTTAACCTTTATTATGTTAACTAAATTACTAGGATTTAAAAATGGGACACTCATTAGATAATTTAGCTCCAAATTGACTACTTAAGTATATTTTTTTCACACATACATCCTGATATTATAAATCTTTAAACTAGTTTTAAGTTGATCTTGTGTTGTTGAAATAACATAAATTGTCTGATGTTCGAATTTAGAATTAAGCTACTACTACTACTGAATGATATGTAACATGTTACGAGTAGCATATTATTATTTTACATAGCATTGCCAATCACTAGGCAGCATATACTAGTATAGTTCTCTACTCAAAAGCTAGACAATTTTATCTCCAAAACTCCCATTAAGATTATTTTTCATTTTATTTTTACTTGGTCTTAATTTTTTTTTTTTTGTTAAAAATTTTTAGTTTCTATTATGAATATACACAACGTGTTGATTGGACCTAACATACATAATAATTTAGGAAAAAATCTGTATTTAGTTAATTTTTACATTTTTAGTAAAAACTATTTATTTATATATTTTGTTGATGAATAACTAAAAGAAATGCATACGTTCTTACAAATAATATATTGTTTTAATATCAATAAGCGTATTTTTTAATTTATTTGTTGTAATTACCAAAGTTATGAACATTTTCTGTTCAAAATGATTTACCATAATTGAATTTAACAATTTGTAATTTTTTAATATAATTTTCTTTTCTCTCCAGTCTAATATCTGTTTAAATGTGTTATATACTATACGATATATATTAAATAGGGTGCTCAACTTTCACTGGAGTTATATACAAAAATTCAAAAAGCGAATATTGTAGGGGAGAGCAGGTAGGATTCGTACACTTTTTACTCTAAGCCGTATAAAAACAAAACTGTAAGATATTTTTAAATAACTTCACTTGGCTTCATTTGGCTTTAATAATAGTGAAGTGTAGTTTAGATACAAATCAGCATGGCGAAGCTACGGTAACTTTTCTGAAAAATGGAAAACGTACGAAACTACCCCACACGTGGGGTAGCTTCGTACATAGTGTGGGGCACATTCGTACATAATGGAGAACCTTCGTACAGTCAAAGAAAATGCTATTTATTCAATGTAATATATTCATGTATTGAGATCAAAGCTAACACAGAATCAGCCTTCATGTAATAATAATTAACAGTTATTGTTTTTAAAGTGCTTATAACTACTTAGTCATAAAAACATAACACTTTTATTTATTTTTTTGTTAATAAAGGAACGAATAAATCAACATTATAAAATTTACCATTAGAGTAATAGGTCTTAATCTTATGTATTTAATAGTTGTACTATCCAACATATAGGTCTTTTTTGAAGCTAAATATTATCCGGGCTGTTCTTGCTGTAAAAGCAGATTTTGATAGCGGGAAAACACATACCACATCTGATATGTAAACTGTTCCTTCATCTTTGGTAGTGGGAAAGACAAATTTCCAGGTATGAGGCTTCTTCCTCAAAAATGAAACTTTGCATTCAACGGGACTATATTTTTTAAGCACCTGCCCAAGATAATATAAAAAGGTCTTTGTTTTCTTAAACTCTACCATCACAAAGCGTTTTTCTTTGATGTTCTCTGACGTAACTGGAGTTTCATTGTCAGTATCCGATCCTTCAGACGTCTCTTCGATGGGAGAACAAGAACTTTCTCTTAAACTGATATTAGCCTCATCCTCACAATCGGTTTCATCCTGACTATCAGTTTTTACAGTTTATTTTGCCTCTTTGGTTTAGCTGTCCCTGAAGTTTTCTTCTGTCTCTTTGTTTTGGGTCTTGTATCTGACAGTAAATTTAATGCTCGCTTCATCTCCTTAGCCCTTTGTTTCCTCTCTTGCTCTTGCTTCTTCAACTGTTTTGCTTTTCTATTTCTTCTAGTCTATTTTTTTCAGGAGTATCTGTATATATTCTCGATTTTCCTTGTAGTTTTCCTTTTTTCGACTTTTTTAACGCATTTCTGTCCACTCTGGGCTATCCCATCGGATAATTTCTGGAGTTATTAATCCTTCAGTTGATAAAGATGCAGGTGCAGTTGTAGGTGATAGCAAGGAGGGTGATACTGGCGCTGAGCTCCATGGAAGATCTTGTTGAGTAATCTCTGTTTCTGCAGGTAGAGTTTCTGGCACATTGGCATCTTGGCCCGCTGTAGAAGTTGATTGTCCACCTTACGTGGAAACGACTGCATCTTGCATCATTGCATCTTCATCAACGTCTCCTGTTCTTGTCCCTTTTTTCACATATATTCACGGCATGGTTCTGTAACAATAATATTTTTGGTGAACAATCTTCCTACTGCCACGCAGTTAGGAATGGGGAGCATTCGTACAGTACGAATCTACCCCACTCATAACTGCACGAAGGTACCCCAAACTGAGAAATCAACAAATTAATTGAAAATAAAAATAACCGCTATAGTTAGCCTAAAATGACTATTTACATATTAAACGAAGTTATCACTTCATAAACTATACTAAGTCACTTTTAACATTCGTGCAAAACTTATAACAGTTAAGCGTGTTCAAAAGTGAATACAAAAAATACTTACGTAGAGCGAAAACACGTATCAGCGTGCTCCATCGAAGCTGTTGGCCGCACTGATGCCCTGCCCCGCGGTTACACTATGCGTATGAGCGGGAGTCACACACACAAACGTGAGCACGCCAATGAATTGGATAGTGAAGATATCGCCACTGTACGAATGCTCCCTGTGTACGAATCCTACCTGCTCTCCCCTACCACTGAGATCTTTGATTTATTTTCATGCACACGATCTTTTTTGCGGGGCTTAAAACAATAAGATCTCGTTACACTCGACTCAAAAATCATAAATCAAATTTTTTAGATGCTCCGCTATATAAAACGTAATTTACGGTCACCCTAGGGAGGCATTCTTTCCCACCTCACCACCGATGAAAGGATGTTCCCTGCATTTTTTTATTTCATTTTTCACTTGCCTTTTTAGTGTGCGCACAAAGTGAAGTTACGCGGGAAATTAACGCGACAGCTATGTTTGAACGTTTTTTATACGCTCAATGATACGTATTAATAATTTAAACCGATATCAACAATACAAATTGTGTTTGTGGAATTTATTTTTTTGAAGATTAACTTGCTACTGGTAAACGATTATTAATATGCTCAATTTTTAAAGAATTTTATGTCAATTTTGGTTTGCCGATGGTTTGGGACGACCTGTGGAAATAATAAAACTAAACTTATGCAATAACTATTAAATTTTAATAGTTATGCTATAATGGTATCTTTTTTCTCCTTGGTCATTCTCTCATGACTGAGGATCGTGACCACCTTTGAATTTTGTCATCTTTTGAGCGACGAAGACTTTCCATCCCTTTCGATATTCTGCTTCAATAATAATGGTATAATAACTTTCTTATTATATGAGTAGATTCACTGACTTCTACTGACCATCTGAAGCAATCCAGCTAAATAGAAAAAAAATATTCTTTTGTTCTGTCCGATTCAAAAATCTCTAATAGATTTTTTTAGTAACGAGTGATGCTTATTTGAATGGTTACATAATAATATAACTCAAAGTAGCTGATTGTTCATTACGAGTAGTCTTATATAATTTGGCCATTACGTCGCCAGCCATTGAATATTCAAAGTGATGGCTTCACTAATAGGGAATAAAATCATGAATTTAACTCAATACTCGATGCTTCTTTGAGAATTGTAATATATTCAGACCCAATTCAACTCATGTTTTAGGACCGTGCGATTATATTATTATTAAGCGATGTTTTAAACGTGATTATTTTCTTTATCATTTCTTACTCTTTTTACCCACTATCTTCATTGTCTTTTTTTCAATATAATATATCTCATCGCACATTTTTTATTATCAAGAAAATCATTTGAGTGTAGCGACTAATGAAAGAGGCTTTCACTCACCGCTTCGATTTATTCACTACGGACACAAATACACGAAGCGGGACTGTGGATGGAAATGTTTTTTTATGAACATCATTTGCTTTATTTCGTTTCATTTAGGGAAAATTCGCCCTTTGATCTACGACACAACAATAGGGACCAAAATTCTTTTGATTAAATGAACAAAAATGTTCATTAGGTTTACGGTCTTTCATTGAAATAAATCAATTATTTTGAGCCCGAATTACTTACCCTATTCAAACCAAAAAATGTGGATTGTTTATTCTCCGTTAATATTAAATATTTTCTTTACGTATCTGATAGCATCAGAAATGTATGGAACAAAAACAAACTAAATCAATAAATCTCTTTTTTTTTTTTTTTTTCCATCATCGTCTCTTTATTTTTGAAGTGAAACAACTATAGGAACGGATGTGTTCAATAGAAATTAAAGTGAAATGAAAATTGAAACCGAAGTCTTTTCTATAGTGAGAGCAGTGGATTGCACTCTCTGGCTAACACATAATATATACTACATAATACAATACATAATATACCAGTTATTTGCTACGGTTCGAATGAGGAGAAATGCAATTATCGCAGATACTTACAATCAATAAGTTACAGTTCATTTTTTTGAACGCAGAATGGGAGGGGGGTTTGGGTACGGAATAATTGGTGGCTTTTATAAGTATATATAAGTAGTATGTGGTGCAAAGTTAAGTATTTATGGATGAACACTGTATTATTTAAAATAAAACATAATGATATGAAACCTAATTTCACTCCATATAATAACAACCAGGACCGTTATAGTTTAATATAACATTTAATATATAGTGTTTTTAGTTACTACCCATACAATAAATAAGAACGTGACCTCAATATTATATATCCATCTCTTTATGGTACAACATGCTGAACTGCATACGTACAACTTATAATGAAACCATGTTTTCTTTCGGTGCATGGTTTTTGCTAAGTTTGCACCTTGTCGCCATAACAAAAAGGCAGAAAATGAGTTTTTTACCATTTTGAATACAATTTATATTTATTATGACATTTACCATTCAGTGGGATTGATTTATTTCGTAACATCTCTCTTTTACGCGTATAATTTATTATTGTTAATTTGGGATAGTTTACTCGTTTTTCATTCAAACTTACATTACTTTTCCTTTTGTACAGAGAAATATAACGCATACATCGGAAGCTGTCAGCTATTCCTAAACAAAGTAACAATTTACAGTGCAAACGACAAGACAATGCAAAACTTTTGAATGTTTTCGTAACGTTAAAAGCAAATTATTGTGCACCAGATAACTGAAATACACGAAACACACACAGACTCAACGTATAGTGTAAAGTACAATGCTATCATTTTGTTAATTAGTTCTAAAATGTTTTGTATAAAAATAGAAATGACTGGAAATAGAATAGCATGGAAGGAATCTCATTAATATCCATTTTCCACATTTTACTTTGTTTATTCTATTTTCGAGTACGTGCTTGCCGGAAAATATTTTATCAATACTGACTTCTGAACTACTAAACGTGTATTGTTAGTAATAAACAGAGTTTTAGCTATACTTAGAGAATACCTTATGAATATTGTGTTTTCCGATACTTGATAACTATTCATTTTTATGTTATTAGTGTAACTGAATAAGTAAGCATAGAAAAATGGATATTCTGTGCGTTGGTACATTAAAAAAGGCATAAAATATTTGATTTCCGTACAAATTGTTTAAATTTATAGGAAGGCTAGTTTTAACTTCAATTAAAACCACGAATGTAGGGAAATTAATTTTCCTTTTCACACAAGATATAATTAGGATATAAATATTGGGAGAAGTAAAAAAAAAATAAGCGAAAGTTCACGTAATTACAGTCAATATCTCATGAGAATATGAAACACTATTTTAGTTTTTTTTAATTGCACTGGTTAATATAAATTATAGACAACACGTTTAGATTACAAATTATTATTAAAACTAGGCTAGTATGTACGTATACTGAGGTGGTGAATTATTAATCAATTATTATGGCGATTTCAGGGGCTACGTGCCGATTAACTTTATTTATTTTCTCCAAGTCTCTAAGAACAATGTACCCAAAAAACTGCGGAATAGTCTAAAAGCTGTTCCTTTATTTGCAGTCTCTGGATGATGGGCTGATTTGTCTTGTACTCTATCCAAGAAATATATAGCGTTCGGCGCCAACACCATATTGTGGTATATTTACAAAGTGTTTAAATCTTAATTTCATTTAATTTATGATTATATTGTTCCTATTTATTCATTGAAAAAATATTAATTTAATTGGGTACACAAATTTTATATTATCTAATTCATTTTAATTGTTTTTTGTTTTTTTTTTTCAATAAACTACATTTAGGTACACTCAAATTAAATGCTAGACTATTACCTAAAAACCAGGGAACTCAGAAATGATGAGAACTGAAATACCTAACGGGTAAGGAAAGGCATGCAACCGATCTCGAGTAAAGAAGAAGACGGGATAAATTTAAACACGTGTCATGAATACGTCATACGTGAAATACTGACAACTGCTCTCTGATTCTGCATTGACGCTCATTTAATATTGGGGTATTACCAGCGGCAGCTCGTCCATATGCACTGCGGTACTGCAGCACCCCCAAGCAAATTGAGACAAATGTAATGTTATAATATACATAAATTCATGTATATTATTATTAAAATATCAATATTATTAAGCGTGTAAACAGTTCGCCCGCGCATCGATACATCCAATGTCCAATAATATTATCATACACCGCGGTAAGTACTTGATTTTGCACAGTACCGATTTCAATAGAATATTCTCAAGTGGGCGAAAGAGGGCGCAGGCAGTAGTGCTCGCAAATGGAAGCCTAATCGGTACTGCGGGTCAGACAGTGCGGTTTCAGTATTTCTCCGTTTCTGCGTCGAGAGTGAACACGTGCACCATAACGAGGGAACAAATATAGCTATAATGATTTATTAACATTATTAAAATTTATTTCTGCAAGCAATTTATGCAAAGTTCTTTATTTTATTTATGAATATAATTAATTATTTACATTTAATTTTTATGTTAATAGTAAAATATAATCCAAATAAACGTTTATTTTTATTTTTAATCAGCCGCAGTACTCCCAAATATCTTGTCCACGAGCCACCAATGGTTATTACACACACTATTGCACATCTATAATGCATGGTTCACTTTCGTAGAACACCCACACATTTAAACCCTGCGTCAAATTTTACTATAATGGTATTAGCTTATCGTAATTATATTTAATATCTGTTCTTTGGTAAAAACTGTTTTATTTGAATAAGTTAATATGTTATTTTTTTTAAAAATATTTCGACGAAAATTAATATGTTTTTCTATTTTAAATTAAATTTTATCAACGTATAATATTTAAAACATGCACGAAGATTCTGAAGCCCAAACAAACTTCCCGCGAGAGTAGCATCAAAGCATGTTATGCCAGCAACAAAATGCATTAGTCACGTGAGAGCAAAACGTTATTTGTATTTACTTGGCAGCAAGCGTTGCCTCACAAAAGCGCAAAGTTATTTCATCCACCATGGAGACCGTCGCATTAATTGTTCCACAAACAGTTTAATTCGCACAGAGTATCTATTAACCGCATCGAGTTTAGAAACTATCCAAATTTATCACCGGCTGGATGACAAATATTTGCATTGTGTGAATAGTTTAGCTGTCCGATTGTAAGGAAAGGCAGAAAATTTTAAAGAAAAGAAAACAAAATATTTTAATTTAATTAATAGGCAACACTGCATTCTTTCGTTTAGAGTAGTATCCTATAGACTTTTTTATTTTTGAAAAATCAATAATTCCTATATTATTATTATTATGTCCGATATTTTTATTTCCTTATCATTTAAAGTACTAAAAAAATCCGTTTAAAAACTCACATGGTTCACAGTGAAGAAACCCCCAGAAATGCAACGAATATAATTACAATTTTTAATATACCATTTCTTTTATTCAACAAATAATTTGCAAGATTTGAGAATGTAACATTCTATATATATTGAACATACATAATTTGAAAACACCTCAGATATAAGCCTGCTGGAAAAAATCAAATTAAAAAAAATACGATGCTTGACGGGATTTGAGCCCGTATATCCACTGGTATCGCGCTAATATGATTTAACCAATTAAGCTACGGGCCTCATATTTAATCACAATAATTTTAACTAGTAAATCTTATACGAAATGCATTAAAACACAAAAAACCCATCGTCAAAGAATTAACGCAATTTGATAAGCATTATTGGGTAGAAAGACACATTGAAAAACAATATGTGAATTTGTCAGGTGCGGGATTTGAACCTGGGACTCAAGACATTATAAAACGACACATTACCGTTATGCCATCGTTAGTGTAAAGTATCATCAACTTACTAATAGATTACGTTCCTGAAAATTTATTGTGTTTTGTTTGTTTGTTTCAGGCGTGGCAGACGCGCAATGGCGCGCGCGCTTGGCTCGAGAGTGCTTGCGCGCGCGCTCCTACTCATATGTTCACTATCACTGCTCTCTCTACTTCTACTCAGCCACTGTGGTCTTGAACCAAACAATTCGGCAACCGAAGACTCGGAAGATAGTAAGTAAAAATATGTTATACCAAATAAGTCATATTAATTTGATCGCTGTTTAGCACATGGTACAAATGAACCAGAATTGCGAAGTCAGAAAAAATTAGAAAACAATAATTATCGAGTAGATGCCTAAAAGAGTAACATGTAATTTTAAAAATTGCTAGAAGCAGCTGTTGAATCAATACTTATATCTGTGTGAAACTTGATTTACATCATCATCATTCGTCATCATTTTTCGAACAATACAGGGATCGAAATGGACCAGAGCGCACCGGAGCTCATCTCAGGTTCATTAAATCTACGAAATTATTGCTCTCTCTTGTGAGATAATTGATTTTATCGATGAGCTAGGTAATTCATATAATAACAAATCTAATACACTTATATCTATAGAATATACCGTCTATTCAATTCTAAATTATCAAAAACACCAATTTTTCAAAATATGCTTTTTTACATAAATCGATTCTCTATGAAATTTCCAACATTTCTGTATAAACTGGATTATATTAAATTTAGGAAACAATAATTTTCATACCACCTCTTAAGTATCCTAGATGACATTTATCCTGCACATTTTATGGTTTAGCGTTTATGATAGTTTAGAATTGAATAGACGATTACCTAAAGTCAAGAAAATAAGTTAATATTTTCGAGTGCTCCGATTCGTAATGTTTTTCAATACGAGCGCTGGAGCAATGTATGTAGATTAAATGTTTAGACTAGACGTCTTGTTCTCCTTAAAATATTAAAAACATTATTAACCACAAAGAAATATTGATATTTTGATATGTAACAGTAACCAAAAATAATTTGAAAATAACTCAGAAACATACCTATTATAAAGTATATCTGAAAAATACGACATGGCGATAATAGAACCCGCATCCATCGGATTGAGGTCAATTTTGCTTTACCAATTGAGCTACCAACGTCCTACATAATTTCGACGAAATTAACTAGTGCCGAGCGGTAAGGTGTCAGCTTATCTCTCGATCGAATCCAGAGTCTGACAGAGGCACGTGTGTTTGGACCCCAGAATATAGATCTAATAGATTGAGCAAGTGGCTAATTCTTGTAAAAATAAAAATCTGTTAACACAACCTCTACACTGGGTCAGTGAATTCACTAATTGTCATTTTGAATATGTATACATTTAAAAATGTATAATATTATACACAAAGTATTAATTATGAATAGGTTTAAATACTTAAATATGGTATTTTTATTCAATACTAAATATATATTAAATTTTAAAAAGGTAGATTAATTTTTATTTCATTCATTTTATATAATGTAGCTTCATACGGTGAGTAAGTCGGTATCATATTCTATGACCTTTTGGAGTTTTTGTACTAAAAAAACATATAATATTTTCAATTAACTTTAATAGTCAATAGTGACATTGAATTGTAGTAAAAGGTTAAACCAATTCAATTTCAACTACTAACTTAGTTTATTATCAAAATTTTATCAGTAGAAATAGTGTTCAACGAATTTTATTGTCAAACATTTATTAATCAAATTCTTGACAGTCTATTTTATCAATTTTCAAAATTAATAACACGGGCGGCTTCTCATTAAATTAGGTACCTCCTTTGTTGTGTCAGCGAATATTTCAACATTGTTGATAAAACAAATTTTGGCATATTTTACGATATAAATGAATTTATAGTGCCTGTAGGGTGGCATAAAGCATACCCCATTTTATAGCAGAATCTAACTTGTATTTGTTTATTCAAGAAAAAATATTATTTGAATTTTATTAGCACCTGATCGTAAAATACAACTCGTAAAGATATTTTTAAATAACAGGTAGAAAGTAATTATATAAATATTGTTAAGTACTAAAAATAATGCCCCTGGTGAATTAACACCCAAATAGTCTGGAAAATATTTTTTTTATCAACATTCTGTTTTTTGAATAAACTAAAACAAACAAACAAATAAAAATCGATAATTATATCTACAACAATAAGTTTCTTATATATATATGTATACATCAGTAGCATGCGGTGACTCTTTAAATAAGACATACTGAGAAGGGGGAAAGACAAACAGCATTATTATCCAAATTAAATTTCCAATAAGATTTTAAACTTATTTTGAACAATGAAGTTTTTATACAATTTATAGATTTTATATAAAGGTCAAAAGAGTTTTGAAGTGATATCAAATAAAACATGGAAAAGTCTTTTCATATTCATTAAATTGAATTACGTTTAAGAGTGCCATACATTTTAAATATTTGATATGAATATTTAAGTCGACTAAGTATTAAAAATTCAGGGAAATCGTTTTAAGAGTGAAGTTACTGGAATCATCTATATA
Organism: Rhyacophila brunnea; assembly: GCF_057557595.1. Taxonomy (NCBI): domain Eukaryota; kingdom Metazoa; phylum Arthropoda; class Insecta; order Trichoptera; family Rhyacophilidae; genus Rhyacophila; species Rhyacophila brunnea. The sequence goes on from NW_028232752.1 coordinate 32,338,427, forward strand.
CTGTTGACCCTGTGAAATTTCAATTCTCACATTGTCCAATAAAAAAAAAACATCTTTTTTGTTTTTTCAAACAATTACATTTTTTTCATTTCTATATTATGTCAGATCTTTTGTTTTTGAAAAATTTCAAATAAAACATCGGAAGATTTAAATTTACACCCCCGAAAATCTTCGTCTAAAAATATATTCAGTTCAAAAAAGATAAGTAGGTACATTCCATATTAAATCAATCATTCTGTAAAGAAAAGTTCGCTTTATTTTATTACTTATTGTTATTTAAATGTTTACTGTTTTGATTTTTTCTATAATATTTAAGTAAGTAGGTACCTACTGCAATATTTTTATTCATCGGCATGTGTGTATATTATCCAAAATTATAAAACTGGGTAGCCAATTTTTTAAACACCCTAAAAGTAGTTATAATAAATATTTATCAAGAAATTTGGTCATTTAAACTTATATCATATTATTTAAGTGAACATGTTAATATATACCAAAGAGATAGGTACTATGATTATAATAATGTAAATATTGATAATAATTGAATTTTTTTTTATTATTATTGAATATAACTATCCAGTTTTTTTTGTGAAATGTCATTATTTGTTTTCCTGTACATTACCAGTTCCTGTGTATACAATCGTATCACCTTAATGGCTTCGATTTGATGGTTTTCACGATATACGAGTCCATGTATAGCCCATAGAGTTCGTCATTGTACCCCTTTTTTCATCCCACCCAGACCAAATGTCACGGATTGGTTCGAATATACTAAAGAGCACTCGTTGTTCAAAGCTTTCCAGCATTCTCTGTGTGTTTTGGTCAGCACCATGTTTCCGACCCATACACAAAGCTATCAGTATCAGTGTAAATCATTGATTTGCCATAAATGATAGGCTTTTAAGTTAATTAAAATATTTGATGCGTATGCAATTTCTGACAGTTTGTAAAGTATTCAGAGCTACCCACTGATTTTCATAATGGTAGTAAACGATAGGCAGCATAATATGCGGTGTCGACTGATTTAATATCATGCGGTTTTTAGCCAATGAGATTTTATATCACTACGATGCAGGTGAGCCTAAACTAAAGGTGGGCAATTCATGATTTTTGTTTATTGATGTGCCTTAATGTACTCAGCGGTGTAAACGAATAGATTGGGTTTTAATGTGGGGTTTCAATTGTAAGTTTTACATAACTTTTCAACATTATAATAAATGACCCATTATTATCGAATTATTCATTTTACCTACTATTTCAAGAAAAAAACATTCTTATTTGATACGTTAGTATAACAATAAAAACAACTGTGCACATACGTCCATGAATTCAATGTTTGAAATAAAATACTTGTAATATATTTCGTGGGATTACTACCAAAAAGTCTCGAAATCATGTTATGAAGATATTGCAATTTGAAAGTTTGATATTATGCTCTCTAAAATCAGGCATAGTGCTAATTTCTTTGTGCTTATGTGCACATTCTACATATCAGATGACCTTGAATCTTTTAGCTAGCATATATATTTATATATAGACATATAATCCGTTGTTAACTCTAAATGCCTAATTTATCCAAATACCAATTTTTAGCAGCGACCCTACGATATTTTCTATTTGGATTCGTAATTAGTTATGTACATATTGTTGACAGTTTTTTTAACAGGGAGTTAGTCACTTATTTATTATATTATTTAACTACCTGGAAAACCCATTCAAGAATGTACAACATAATATCTATATTTTTGTTAATATTTTTCGGAACTTCATGTTATAAATGCATCTATTATTTAAAAGTCATCCTATGAAGTTTGTATATACCTAATTAAATTATTATTTGCTTCAGTACTGCCTAGGGAAATATCTTTTGTATGTACATATTATTATGTAAAAATATTATTTCCACAATTATTTAACCTCAAACCTTCCAATAAATCTTTATCGTGCTTTTCAAATTTTTGTATAATTTAATTAATACACATTTTTCAGTGCGTAATTCAAATGACAGCAACGCTATTTTTATTTGTATTGTTCATTTGTCACCGACTTTAAAAATAATGTTTTTAAAATTGGAACTGTAGATCGGTGCTCCTGTCAGGATTTTTTTTTGAAAATGTTAAATTATAAAATATAATATTAATTAAAATGACAATTCAAGATGAACAGAAAACCGCATTTTCTTCAAAATCGTCTTCTTTCTATATTATAACCAAATTAATGCCGTACTAATGATTATGAAATTTCACTTAAACAGTACAAATAAAATAGCCAAATCCATTTAGATCCCTTACGTACTACCTAGGTAATTCTATACGTATTTTTGTAGTCATCAATCACATGTGAAAATTAATATCACAGACTGTCGGCTTAACGATTCGATTTTTTGTCCGGCCAATTCGGGCGATCACCAGTCAGAAAGAATTAACGATGAACCGAATTAAGCAGGGAGAATTTTCAGTATCACCCTTAAGGTGGACACATACAATACTTATAACGATCGACTAAATTTTGAATTATTCTTTAGAACATAATATTATTTACCAATAACTTTAAATTTCTCTTTATCCCGTCATGTGTTTTTATACTCCATTTATTTAATTTTACATGTACTCTCGTAGTGAAGAAATATTACAACATCACTTAAATGATCATTCCTTGAAACTGATATTGATCAACTTTTCAGGAGAAATAAAATACAATTGAAAATTAGATCTACAACAGGCTTATGATTTTTTTAAATAATAATTCTTTGTTATTAAAGAGTAAAATGTACTCAATTATATTTACATAAATATATAGGTATAAATGAATATAGGAGATTTGCTTTGGTTTTTTTTTTAGCTGGCAGTTAGAATATTTGAATTTTCTAACTACATTTTAAAATCGTGGTAGCTTTACCTCCAATAATTATCTAGTCATCTAGCTCCTATTCTATGTTTTAAGTATTTATTGTGTCATATTAAATAGGTAAATTATACATTGAAATGGTTAAAATACATACAATAAGAATTCCTTTTTTTTGGCTTCTTGAACCATGGTTGGTTAAATTATTTAAAGTAGTTAAAAACATTTGAATTTGATGCCAGACTACGCATGGTATATTATTGTACGGAATAATAGGAGTCACAAGGTTTGGAAACTAGAAAAATACAACTTCGAAGTTACAAGGAATGAGTAATTTGTTTTTGGTGTAGTAAATATTATATTTTGGAGTTACAGATTGATACACAATTGAGTTAACTTAACCACTGAATATTTAAGTAATTTTTGGCTAAAATTGTAGTTTGGTACATTTATTTTAAACAAAGAGTTAAAATGATAAATAATTTACACTACGCATTCAGACATTTATATTATCAAGTAAATACTAACTCACGAGCCGTGTGCTCTGTTGATTATATAACCCTGATGCTGATTGAGTGCATGGTATCCAAAAAGATCTTTCGGCTACTGTAAACAACTAACAATAACTGTAATAACAACTGTGGTGTAATTAGAAACCAAACAGTGTATATTCGAGTCGGATAATGTAAAAATTATAAAGTCTTAAAAACTCTACTGGGTGGAAGACCACGCATTGATATTATTTTGATTCGAGGGTAGGTAATTAATTGATAATAGGTACCTAATTCATTTATGGTCGGATCTGACCAAACATATAATATATTGTGATACTAGTTTACATCAAAGCATATTATATAAATAATATTGTAATTAATTATACACGGTTATAGAACTGATTTTTACTTATTGACGGGGCGCAAGATTACAGCACGCTCTCTTGACCAATAAAAAACAAAACATCTATAGTTCATTTTTAATGGAATATTATTGATGATAGCAATGGCGAAGAATAACTGAACTTTATCTTTTCTCGGGTAATTAAATTCAAAAAGCTTACCTATGTTATTCACTTTCGCCATGGTGGCGTGTCTTATTAAAATGACGCAAATTTAAAACATACATCAAACTAGCTTTGTTTTAGTCAATAATTAATCATGATAACGATGATAATAAAATGTGGATTTATAATAATTATATTTATTTAATTAACAGTGAAACGATTACGATTGACATATACTGATCGAATATAGTGTGTATCCATCTTAATCAAGAAAAAAACAATGGCCGACGTTATAGATGCGATGTTTTCACGCGGAGTTTTTTTCCGACCGATTGTAATTGAAAGGGGATAATACCCCATCCATTTTTTATTTGGGTAATAAAAGATTTATATTGTGACTGACAGGAGAGCGCAGGAACATTCCAGAAATGAGAGTTGCCCAGATTTTTCTCAGTTCAGTTATACTTGATTAATTTGAAAATCTCTCGGGTTTTTTTTAACTTCGGTTCCAACGCCATGAATTTATAAAGCGTTTTCATGTATCATGTCAAATGCTATTAATAGTTTTATAAAATATGTACATTGATTAAATATATTATGATGGCCACCATAAATATTACGGGTTGTTTGTTATATTTGAGATGCGGTAGTGACGACGATAGTTGAGGGCATGGCTCCCAGGCCAGGATATTTGGTGCCCCCTCTACCTATCGCTAAGTTTAAAGGCAGTGTGACGCTCTACAGAAGCGTTTTAATTGTGTTCCATGTAAAATTAATGGTATTGAGTGTATTTTTGAATAAATACACTTGGATTATGAAGTTTTCGAATATCGACACATAATAATTAAAATTTATATCATACAACCAGATATTTTTAAATGTTAATATTCTTAAAGTAAAATAGCGTCGCAGGCGACTTTTTTACCATTAAAGAAATTTTATGATGCGTGTTTATCTCACTTGTTAGGTCTACCCGCCACGACGGGCACCCCAGACCCCGGGCCGCTAGGCTAGAGCCCTGCTAGCCCCCCTTCCTTGTGGGAGCCATGATTGAGGGTGTTCAGGACGAAACTGACTGCCTTCTGCATATCTACGTCATATTATTATCTAATTCTTTGAACATACTGGCAAGGAAAGCATAGAAGAGTTAACCGCTTTGGGCAATGTGCCTAGTAAAATATAATATGGAACTTCATAAAAAGGTGCCGTTATCCGAATGATAATAGCTGAAATACTATTCAATTCTAAAACGCAACTTTAAACACGAATTGCTTCTATTCAATGCTTGTATTCTAACTGTATCAGTTATGGTATCGTACGAAGGCCCATTACAATAGTAAGTGAGCTTCAAAAACATATGTTTTTGGCGGTTACCAGGTGTGCCCTTAGGGTATGACGTTAAGCATATCGAAAAGATAAGAGAACGCGACATGTGACTACATGATAATGATTATTGTAGATGATTTTCTTCAAGCCAATTGATGAATGTTGCATGACCTGGAAAAATATTAAAATAATGGTAAATAATACGAATTCTTGGAAACGGAAGAGGACATAGAAGAATAAAAAAGATAAAAAAACAGATATGGGTCTCCACTAATGGCAATAAAATGTTTTTAATTTCTTCCAAATACAAAATTACTAATAAATTTAACTGTATGAAGTAAACTTTTTAAAGTGTTTTTTAATTAAAATATATTTTTTGTCACAGGTCCTTCGTTAATTCAACAAGCCCAGCAAGGCAGCGAACTTGCCTTGCAGCTGGAAGGAGCAGGGCTGGGTGCCGGTGGAATGGGGGCAATGGCTGCCGCAGGATCCCAGCAAGCAGGCTACGTTCAACTCCTTGTCCAGCGCGAAGAGGAGAGCAGACTGGAAGTCGATAGACTCACAGCGGAAATTAGAGCTCTCAAGTTACAATTATTGCAACTAACTGGTGAGTCTTGATTTTATTATTGCACTTATCTACTTATTAACCCATCTCCATACCATGCCATGTCAATTTTGGATTGACTCACCGGTAATATATTCAAAATATTGTACATATATCTTTATGTTTAAAACACCAATAATACTCGTATTTACGTACACTATGATCAAAATAGGCTTTTAAATTATTGAATAAAAGATTACTTATACAAAATATTTCGACGATAAATAGAACAAGTCTTTTAAACTAGGCATACTACGGTATACCGATGGTGATTTTAAAGCGTTTCTTATATGGTTAAATTGGTTGTTGTGAAATTAAATATATTCTGTAAATTAAAATATTGAAATATGGCTGTCATAACCCATTAATTTGTTTGATCTAGACTGACTAGAAAAAACCAGGACACTAAATTTCTATTACGAAGGCAGTATTATTTTCGAATGCCCTGCGGTAACCTGTGAGGAGTTAATAAAGATTCTAGATTGTATATTTCGTTAAAATCAATTAACGTATTACTATTTATTTCAATGTGAAACAATAATCAGTTCTTGGAATACTTTACCATATTGCACTAAAAGTATGAGAAATAACTATTACTACGCTCAAAATTTACACTTTCGTATCACGAACTGATAGTGGGCATTGGGTTTGGACTATTTGACTGCAATTTACATAATTCAGTTTTAGTACAAGCCGACCATATTATAAAAATCATCGAATAACAACTATTTTGTTGAATTTAGTAAAATTAATATTATTTTTTTAATGTTCTCTACAATCTTGGATGTCTCAAAAAGAGATTTCATATCAGCTTTTTTAATGATAAATTGATGTTAGCCACATTCTCAAAATATTAGGTCCATGACATATTGAAAAATAAAATATGAATTTTACAAATCCGATATTCGAATCCGAGACCCTCAATTTCACAAATCACTCCGGATATTGACATTTTCCACCTGCGTTAGGATGAGTATTAGTGGACATTGTTTATTCCTTGTACCTACCTATCTAATTTTTTTTTGTATTTACACTCTTCTACTGTTGAATAACTTAATATTGATCTATTTCGTTGTATATAATACTGTTTTAATAATATTTCTTTGTATGTTATGTTGCGAATGTTTTAAATTATTAATTTACAATGTTCACTTTATGTAAAAATAAATACAGTTTGAATTTTAATTTTAATGTCATCATAAACTACTATTGTAAATTATATTTACATTCAAAGTATACCCATGACTCTCCACAAAGTTGAGGTAAATTTACGACTTTCATGAGGACTCTAGTCGGCCATTTACCAAATTCATTGGATCCTTACTTTTGATCAATTTCACATGAAAAATCAATAATTTGTAATTTTCGCCAGATGCTGAATTAAAAGGTAAGGCTTCAGAAATAGACGCTTTGTCCACCCTCTATAGACCCCAATTAGTTATATTATCCCAATTAATATGTATTTATTTGTCCATTAAACCAATCATTAAATATGCTATTTGGTGAATTAATAAAAGTCAATTAATAATATGGTTGATAAAAATATATTAATTGGACACTTATTTATTATAATTACATAGTTTATTTATTTTATTCTCTTTGATAATATAAAAAAAACGTGACGCAGAAGTAATATTTTGACGAAAATACCTTTTAATTAAATTTATTGAAGGCAATAAGGAATTATTATAAATATATATTATTATCATGAATGAATAAAATGTTATTTGCTCGTGGTAGCGTGAAACGATCTACTTTTATTTTATTTTATATTTCCTTTAAAATGCAATTAATTAGCAAATTACTCTGGACTGAATATCCTTTGTACAGCGCTTTCATTCGGTCTCTTTGGGCGAGTCAAGTCGATATAAAAATTGTAATTAAATCTCTTGATAACATCAAACAACGGGAGGCAAGAAAAAATACACTTTTATAATTAAAATAAGTTCAGTTTGTTTTTAGAGAAAAGTGTAATCTAGTAATGGGTACTGGAAAAATATTTTACATAAGCGAGAGGAAGTCAAGACAGCCAATTAATTTGTACTAATGAATGACTTGCGATTTCGTTTTAAAGTAAAGTATCAAGTATATTTTTTTTTAAATATCTATAGAAAAATACTTGGACATTTTTATACTTGTTAAAATACTGATCTTCCTTTATTAACTGCAATGACTTGCCGGAAAATAATTCAGAAGGTTTTGCTCTTAAGGCCATTGGACCCGTTTTTTCCTGTCTTCTCGGAATCGTGGAAATGATAAGCATGTTTAAAACGAATTGATACACAATAAACTCTTTATTTATTTAAAATCTAATAAATAGTATTCAACTAAAACGTTCTGTGTCATTAAAATTTTTCGAATCGCTTTACTTTTTAAAATAAATGACAAATAGTAAGTCCTGTTTTCGAAATTGGTCAAAACGACTGTCACGCCACAATGAATGTTGAACTTAATAATAGTTTTGCAGGTATATATTGTATGAGAGAAATGAGTATAACAATACATTTCATTGATTAACTCACGTACTTTTTTTAATTTCAGAAAAATAAAGATTTTATAGCCATTTTAGTTTGAGTATACATCAGCCAATTTTGAATGATTTTTTCTCACAAAATAATATATACTGCACAATAAAAATATTTTTTTATTATAATATAACATTTCCGTAATACTATAAATAATAATTTATAATAAAAAAAAAAAAAAACCCCATAAATTCGGTACAATTAGTGACGCTATATTACCAAAACACGTCGTACATTTTCATGTATTTAACCTGTTTTCAGACAATTTAGAAATATAATTATTTTGCAAAATTAACAAAAAGAGACCATTTGATCGATTAATCCATACAGTTTTTCTAATTTCTTATTTCTAACGTTAGTACATGGTTAGTACGATCTGGAATTTCAACGGGTAAGGACGTCTTTTTTTTCCCCAAAATTTAGTCCGAAGCAATATTATTTGACTCATGGAAAAATGACCTCTACTCTCTTTGCAGTAACAATCAAATTGGCAAGTCGCAATTATTTGTATCGTTCTATTCCGAACACAGGACACATGCCAGGTGTTATAATTTGTGTTGACTAAAATATCAAACAACATTATAGTACCACTGAATGTCAAACTGAAAAAAATGTAGTTTTATTATATTTATTATATTATTTATTATCTTGTAATTGAAATGGTTGCAGCATGTGAGATATTGTAAGATAATTGAATCTAACAACCACGATGGCTACAAGGAAGTACTGAAGGTTTTCGTTCGGTGACCCATTTATAAAAAAAAAATATTTTGGTCTTGAGCAGTTTAGATAAAATATAGGTGGACTTTAATTGTTTTGATAAATATGTACCTACTTGGTTAGGCTTTAAGCGATTTGAAAAACTTTGCATGTACTTAATACAGTTTTTATGTACCTGGGTGGCCATGTTTTGTTATTTTCAAAGGGACGTACGTATCCAGGAGTATGTTTATTGGCATTATCAAAATGCGTTTTCCGCTGTATCCGCTTTAACCGAACAGTACCGAAAATTTAAAGTAAAATACGTTTTCGAATGCTGTCATCGTAATGGCCACTGAAACATGTGTCACAATTTTATTAATCGTTAAAATAATAATAAAAAAAGTCTTTTGGGGCACAAAATTACGTATATGTTTTATGATATATGTATTTTTCAGATGGTTTGTGGTAAAATCTTTTTTTTCATACTGCCACAATTCAACTATTCATAATTAATTGTTTGTTAAATTTTTCATAGTGATCTTTGACTTAATAGGTAGGTGATAAAGTTTTTACCTTACTTTATTGTATTAATTTATTGTTAAGTGAGAATTAGCTGCTTTCGTTGTCAGTGTGTATTTGATGAGTGCGCATAGTGCCTGACGATGTCGAAAGGCGAAACCAGGATCGCATAAAACGACTCAAATGAAATAGTACAAAACTTAAATCCATTAGAATTTAATATATTTAATGCCGAGTTGAATTGAATGGAATCACTTTAGGCATTTATTAGTAATTATTTAACACAAGTAAAAAATATAATGAGGTAAGAACCTAGTTCATTGAATAATAAAAACAATATTACTCTTTACATCACAACTGACAAGATTTATATGAATTGTATATTGCCTGAACTCGTTGATCCTAGACTAACACGGTTGATGGATATAAGAAACCCTCAATATAATAATTATATTAGATGCTATCAATAGAGAAGAAAAAAAATTTAAAAAATAATAATTTATAATAGTTATTCTAATACATTACATACCGTTAAACCTGTACACTAATTAAAGAACCAATTATCAATTTTCTATACACTAATGTTCCGAAATCCTCCGCGGCGACCAAAACGTACTGCCGTCAAATACACGTTATTATAATAATGGTTTCTTAAATCTTGATTGTTGCGTACTAAATTTAAAAAAAATTGTGCCTCGACAAATATTCATTGAATTGCTTTCTTTTATGAGTCATGTTTTTATAATTCAATAAAAACGCAATAATAACAGACATCTTTTATGCCATCTTGTGAATGTTTTAAACTTATAATTTGTAATGTTAGCTCATGAAAAAATGAATAACTTTTGTATTCATACACACCGATATATATAAATAATATACCAATTTGAAACACCTCAGAAACATACATAAGTATTAGATTTTTTTTTGAAAAATATTTGGACTGAATTTGAACCTACAATATGATAGGTTCAAGAAAAGGTGTCACTTCACAAATTCAGCATATCAATAATATGAGGTTTTTTTTTGGAGGTCTACTATTTTTATTATTATAATTTATTCTACCTACCACAAAAATGTTTATAAAATATGTTAGAAAAAAAAATATTATTAATTCAACACTTTTAAAACCTCTGATTTCGTATCTACTCCCGGAGACGCCGAGCGAAGCGATTTTTGTTTTTTTGCTTTGATATGCGCTGAAGCTTATGGCTAATTGTTGAGGCGCTTACGTCAAATTTGATTCTTACGAATGAACCCATAGGCCTTAAATTTCATGGCCTATTATCAAAAACATGTAATGTTGACTTGCTATCTAGTATCTAATGACTAACTCTACCTAGTCTAGCTCTCAAGTATCTAGTACCTAACCGAAAGAAACGATTTTTTTTCGGATCTGTACATGTTCAAACAGGCACGTTAACCTAATCTTACTCCCTACTTCATTTATCGTTTGTCAATGTATGGCTATAGCCGTATGTTGTAACTTAATCACTGGGAAATGTCAATAGAAATGGCGCATTTCAAAAAAAATCCTACATTATTCTTAGGTCAATTATTATCATAAAACAATCATTCTTGGTAAGATTTGAATGGAGAAAGACCTAGTTTATAATTAGTATCTTTAGAATTATCTTCAAATATGCTAATCTTACCCATTTTTTGAATAATAAAATACCTAATGTTTGTCAAATTTGGGATCACAGAGATTATATAATATAATTTTTTATCGTAAATACTTCACTATATAATGTTAACATTCATTTTAGTAATGATTTTGTAAATGCGTTTAAAACTATAATTAAATAAATCTATACAATCTAAACACCACTGCACATGGATGTACTGAAATATGACTATATTCTAAAACATTAGATTAGAGCTTCGATGGCGCTACAGCTCAAGTCGAGCCCTGGCCTCTTCCACCGCCGTCCTCCAGCCGCAACGGTTCTCCGCACGTCTTTTCTAGTTCCTGATTTTTAGCAGCTGGTTGGCATCTTTTGTAATGTTATTGCCCCATTGTGTGCTTGGCTTTCCCACTAGCCTTTTTCCCCCTGTGTTTTCTTCGAGGATTTTCTTCGGTATCCGTGACTCAGGCATGCACTGGACATGGCCTGCCCAGTTTAGCCTCTGGAGTTTTATGAAGGTGGAGAGTTTTGAATCTTGATATAAGCGGTATAGTTCCGGGTTGTACCTAATTCTCCACTCCCCACCATCATTCATGGGTCCGTATATCCGTCTTAGGATCTTTCTCTTAAAGCAGTCCACCATTTCAGCTGCTTTCATATTTTGCGTCCATGACTCACACCCGCACTCGGTTTTATAAATGCGCTTAAAAATTAATAAATCTATACAATCTTAACACCACTGCACATGGATGTACTGAAATATGACTATATTCTAAAACATTATATCGAATGGCTTAAAAGAATACTATTGTATGTAATAAAATTTTGTGTAGTCATCAAATGTTTAAAATAAATATAAAGGATAATAAGGCTTCAAAATTATATAAATAGATTATCTACAACGTTTACGGAATGTCCAGGCATATGCTCTGAAAATATCATAAAAGCTCCATTTTGACCATTTTAAAGCTGTGTATTTTTCATATTCAAATTAAATACATTTCTGTATTCATTTAGAAAATATAATAATTGCAAAGAATTTAAATGTTTGTTACACAACACATATAATATAATATTATGGACGAAGAGTTTTTTACATTTTTTCTAATTTTCTTTTACTTGCACCGCCCCCTTATTTATATAAACGGCTCCCAATTGCTTTCAAGGATACTACCGATCTTCTACATCATTTCAGCACGCCCTCTAGGGGGCAATAATGGCCACTTTGGGAAACACTTATCTTACCTATCATAGAAATCCGATCATGCAAAGATGATTTTATTAAAAAATAAACCACAAATAATGAGAGAAAAGTCTTATCTCGACAATATTGATTGAATTTGTTAAATTTGATATGAATAGACCAAAAATAATAAAGGTTTTATAGAACATTATTATGCCATCTATTATAAGATCCATCCATCGATTACAATTTTTAAAATGATTGATCTGAATTTCACTTTTCAACATAGGTAGGCTCTATGTGCCCAACATAAATGGATACTAGCAGGTTAACTATTTCGCGGGAGAATGACTACCAGAGCCACGCAAACATGGACTTATCGTGTTGGGGCTTGAGTGCCTCTCCTGCTGGTTTATGTTCTGGTGACAGTATTATATACACAGCAGTATCGAGAAGTGGAGATTGGCTGTTAAAACCCGACATAAATAGTGCACGCTTAACTTTGTCAGAAATATTTATTTGGTTTGGTTTACGCAGAGTGTAATTGAATTTTTAAAACTAACAACTCTATCCGCAATTTGTAGTAGGTATTTGTTCAGTGAAAACAATAACGTACGACTGATAAAGTTTAGTGTGCACTATTTATGTTGGATTTTAATACTTTGGACGCTAAAGACGCACCTGGCGCGTAATGACCAGGTGGCCGATCGATGTAATTAAAGTGCATTTTAAATTAAGTAATTAAAAAATCATTATCTAGTCAGCAGCGAATGATTTAATCCTACCTCCACCCCTCGATACCCAGTTAACGCTTTCGCTGCTGAATAGATAATGAGATTTTAATTGCCCCCTTTAAAATGCACGTTAATTACATCGATCGGCCGCCTGGTCATTACGCACCGTGTGCGTCTTCCGCGTCCAAAGTATTAATGTAATTGGTATTTATTTCTTAATTATTATAATATATTTTATTTTAAAATACCTACTACTATTAACGGAAATTATTTTGTGAAAATATTCAAATAATCTATGTTTTTATTAAAATTATATTAATAATGTATGTAATATATTAGTTGATCACCTAATCGACATGTTGAAACCTACAACAATCCCTACACATGGATAAGTACCTAACTCAGATCATTTCGATGTTACAAAACCTACATCAGGACTGTTATAGTATGCCTACTTCATTTGCGTCACAAAAGCGCTTCCGCGCAATATTATCATGTGTACTTGTACAGCATTCCATTTCACATTATTGTCTCACAAAGAGGCCGTCCCATTCTAAGCGCGTCTCAAATTTGTCACCGCGATTTGTCGGATGTAATCTGAAACACCTGGAGCGGTATCAGGAAGACGATGGGGCTGAGAATGTGAATGCGGGGTGGTGCCCAGGCCAGAAAACTAATATCGCAAAGTAGTCGTACTACAATGGCGGCGCGTGATGTAAATCCAGAATGACGTATCGACGATCTGCCCACTCTCTAATGCGGCAATCCAAAGAGAAATATCATGTTTTCGCGACGAAATCGGCATTGAAATAAAGATATATAAAAAATATCTTCCGCAGAGAAGGTGTGAAATAAACATATTGGTGACACTACAAATATCAGATCAGTGATTGTTTAAGTGAGTTTTGGAGTCAAAGTGACAAAAAAGATATATCACCAACCTCACTCAAAATAGAACCTTCAATATTTCTAAAACTCTTGTACGTATCCTAAAAGATTTTAAACAAGGATTGATTGATAAACGTACACTCAACTTAAATATAAATATATTGATATCGTAGTTCAGAGGATCACAAACGATGTAGAAAGTGCACCGTTAGATATTCTTGTATACCTACAATAAGATTCAAACATTTACTCAATGTTGCATAATTCTTTTTATTTGATTTTTCATTTGTAGATATTTTGTAGAAAGGTGATAAGTATTTACTCGTACCTACATAATGAATGAATAGTGACGTATTTTCTAAGTTAAATATAAAATTTTAATAATAAAATAAGGTATATAATATGACGAGATTGCTCGCAGCCTTACAATCATTGTATGCTACCATTACAATATTAATATGGACCTTTAATATAAGAAAAATTCAGAAGCTGTTACAAGGAAAGGTACAGGTGGAGCATAACGCATAACTGTAGTTTAAATGCTAGAAGATATCAATATTTGGCAACGTATTTTTTTCAACTCATACGTGGTGTAAAAATGAGAACTCTGCCATTCTTGGTAGTATTGATTTGTGTGTTCCTGATAACTGTCTTAGAAATCAAAGAGCAGAACTAACCTGCACATTGGTGATGCCAATTGGGAGAGAAATAACTCCGTTCAACCAAATCACTTCGGATGTTGATATATTCCACCTACATGATGATGAGTATAGGTGGACGTTGTTTTATAAATTCTTAAAATAGGGTCCGCTTAGCTCATTCGGTCTACTTTCTCGTATCTATTTTTTTTTGTATTTACAGTTTTTTACTGTTTAATAATTTAAAACTGGTGTATTTATTTTGTATATAATACCGTTTTATTAATAATTCTTTGTTTATAAATGTCATGTTGTGAACGTCTTAAATTAATAATTTGTAATATTCACTATAATTATGTAAAAAAAAAACCAATGCTCATGATTTGATCATGATAATAAAATGCTGTCCATAAATAAGATCTCACAACATCCCTTTAAAATTACCATGGACGATACAAAAATGATTGCCAGTGTCTCTCTGTAATAATTCAACTGTCTTTATTAGTTAAATTTTGAAATATTGTCCAATCCTTAAAAAAAAAATTATATTCAAAACAACAAGACATTGGTAGTTATATGAACCATTTTTCCGTACAATGCATGCCAATCCAACACTCCATGCTCTTATAGCCAACTGATTCCATCTCAACGATACTACATGAGTGAGATACGCGCTGCAGTATTATACCCCCGTTTACACGTACATGGGTTTACTGCTGACATAACTGACATAAGCGACCATAACAAGAAAATGCACATGTAAACATGTATTATCATGGAAATTGCAAGATTGCATGCACGAATCAAAATGTTCGGAAGCTTCTGAATTTTCACGCGAAAGTTGGGATATGTTCAATATCTGCACCTGCGCAGTAAAACGATAGTTGCGAACCTGCCGATAAAAAAACGAATTACATCGCGTACTCATTTTCAGATTAACCGATTTTCACGACCTCTAAAATAGTACTATAAAATGACAACATCGCGTCTCGCATACTCTTGAAGAATGAGATTGGCGATACAGTCAGAGTTTTTTTTACATGTAAACGGTTATTATTGAAATAGTTTAAAATATACACTATTGTTGCAAGTAAATCCATGCACGTATACAGGCGTTATTATTGCATCGACAAGTTAAAGAAATTACTTATTACTTTTTGCCAGATCATAGCGTGATCATACGGAATAAAATAACACATGAATTGACAATTAACAAAATAAAAGAAAAAAAAAGAAAAATAACACCCGTTTATAAATTAATTTAATATTATTGTCAAGTGGGTTAAATTCGATAATTTTCTTGTTTTAAGTTTTAATTAAATTTTAGTATTATAGACCATGGATATCCATCAATTCAAGCAAAAAAAAAAATAATCACATGTTGAAAATAATGTTAGTACCTATTATGTTAATATTGTTTCTAAGTGGTATATTTTTAATTGTCCTGAGGCGAATGAGCGAAAGGAACCCGTCTCTTTTTATGAGTTGTATAAATAAACAAGCGAAGACAGTATCCGTAAATATGTACGTATGCAGTTGATCATATTACAGCTCACCCTAAGATGTTGTGTCGGAAATAAATGACCATATAGTGAGTTTTGAGATCAAATTCATGTATAAATAAAATACTTAAAAATACGTACAATAACCATTGGAATACAAGGGGAACACAAAAGAAAATAGATAAATAAAGTAAATTAGAAATACAATCATATCGTGTAAACCATATAAAACTCTAGTGGGTGCTTGAAAGTATCAAGTCGTACCTATCTAATATCAACTTAATGTTCTTATTGAATCTAATAAAACAACGCGATGTTTCAAAAATCCACAATGCTATACGGCCATCTTTTTCCAGTAATACAGCTCACCGTGAACGTTACAACTGTGAAATTTAATGCGTAACCAGCGGATGCAGGTCGTTTATTTTTCCGTAATTTTAAACCAAAAAAGCTATCGACTAATAAACCAACCCGTCAATACAATTTGTCTATCATCATTTTGTGGAATAAAAAAAATTATGTTTGCAAAATCAGCGCTAAAATTACACTAGGTATATGAGATTCCTTTGTCGGCGTTAAATAGCCAGAGCTTCACGCGCCTGGCTAATTTCTTGTTTCCCTGGAAGCCGTGTTGTAATTAATAATTAAACGCAACCCTTGTAAAAAGCTCACTAAAAGTAACCCCAACTGGTGCAAAGTTACAAGTTACAAGACGACCTCGGTACAACGCCAGCTTTGCCCGACATCTTGCACAGTGCTACCTAACAAACTTAATTAATTTGCAAGTCAGCGTTAATTTGTAGTCTTGACCGCTGTCTGGACGCCACTGCGTACGTGTCGGGAATTTCAGAGTGCGCCGGCGTGACGTGGCGTTAATCACATTTAGCCAGACCAGTGCCCCCTTTACCAAGAAAAAAGTGAACGCCTTTGCGCTTTTTGCGGAAGTCAAGATTTTTAATATAATTTGAAAAAAAATGCCGATTACTAAGTGAGATAAATGCACTTAAATTAGTTATACATATATAATATATAAAGTGAACTTCCAATATCTCCTAAGTTTTTATAAAAGTAAATTGTATTAGAGATAGAAAAAACTATCTAATTTTCTTTTAATAGTGGAAAGTGGGTTGCTTTTTAAAATTATACGTGTGACTGTAAGAAGTTTTGAGTCTATAAATATGAAATAAACTAAAACATGTATTAAAAATGTATTATTTTACAATAATTCTGTTTCTATTTTGTATTATAATATTATTCATTACTGTTTTCACGTGAACGAAACCCGCAGAGCGTCACTAATTATTACACCGAAACTGTCTTAAAAGTTTTTGTTCATGGCGACTACCTTTTATATTTATATATTATTAATCTATTCTGTGCTTAGAAGAGATCTTTTGGTAATAAATGATTTACAACAATAGCTGCCAGATGGCATACAAAAGACTTTTGAAGTTTATAAACAATGCGAGTTATCAAATTTTGACAGTTTGTTTACGATCAATATACCTATCTCCTAAAATATTATATTCATTCCATTAACTACATTGTTCAAACGTTGATAATTGTATACCTGCCAAAGTCGAAAAAATCTCAATAACATGGTTATAATGAGATTCGACCTTCATATTCATCACTTACTGTGCGGGTGCTCTTGTGCATTAAGGGGGGACATGCTCAGCGTAGGTCAAAATGGAGCTATTGGTCTATTTTCAAAGCATGATCCTGGACATACCTTAAACGTTGTAGATAATCTATTCATATAATTTTAAAGCCTTATTATCCTTTATATTTATTTTAAACATTTGATGACTGCGTAAATTATTTTTATTACATAAAATAGTATTCTTTTAAACCTCTCGCTCTAATGTTTTAGAATATAGTCATATTTCAGTACATAAATGTGCAGTGGTGTTAAGGTTTTTACATTTATTATTTTTTAAACGCATTTATAAAACTATCAGTATAATTTATATCGAAATTATTACAGTGAAATATTTATGATAAAAAGTTATATTGATAATTTCTGTGATCCCAAATTTGACAAGAATTGGGCATTATATTATTCAACAAATGGGCAAGATTAACACATTTGAAGATAATTCTAAAGATACTCATCGTAAGCTATGTCATTGAATA
This sequence comes from Rhyacophila brunnea, assembly GCF_057557595.1. NCBI lineage: Eukaryota > Metazoa > Arthropoda > Insecta > Trichoptera > Rhyacophilidae > Rhyacophila > Rhyacophila brunnea. The sequence continues at coordinate 32,356,656 of NW_028232752.1, forward strand.
TTCAAGTCTGATAAACATCCTACGAATAATGATTGCTTTATAATAATTATTGACCTAAGAATAAGGTAGTGTTTTTTTGAAATACGCCATTTCTTTTGGCATTCCCCAGTGCTTAAGCTACAACATACGGCCGTAGCCATAAATTGACAAACTATAATTGCATTAGGGAGTAAAATGATGTTAACGCGCGTGTTTGAACATGTACCGTTTAAAAAAAATCGATTAAGTAAGGTAAAGGTTTGTGTGTAACTCCTCATTTATATAAGCCTATGCAATTATGCATACACTTAGGTTAAATTATTGCATACATCTCTAGTTAGGTGCTGCTATGTACAATATTAAAATTTTAATGAATTAAATATTATTTTTTAAGTACTTATACTTTTTATAAGGAAACCAGAATGCAGAATAGGTTGAGCAAGTAGCTTACATATCTACATTTCTTAAGCTCAGTTAAGAATCCCCTTCGTGATCCGGTCAAAACCAAATCAGATTGTTGAGCCAATAAAATAATAAGGAAACCATTTAAGCTTGACTGAAATAATATTCAGTAAAATTCTTTCCAATACGATCTATTTAATTATAATGACACGTATTAAATGTGTTATTTTTCACAAAATCATTTAGATTTTGTAACTATAGTATCACATCTTTCAGATACAATTCACCGTTTGAGTCTATTCCAGTCCGCCCAAAATGGAAACTTTTATGAACCGTAGCGCTCGATAATTTTTCGATAATATTGAAATGTGATCAATCTATGTTATATATCGACTATGAATTACATATTAAACTGTAAGAAAAAATAAGTAATATAAAAGAATTTAATACTTTTTTAAAAATTCACGAACCTGAATACAATTTGAAAATTTACTAACCAGAGCTGCGTTCCGGTCTGCTCATGTTCATTTGAGTCCTGAACTCTATTCATTATAGACATATTATGTAACTCCTTAAATTAAGAAGTCGAAAATTCATCGTCATCAAGCGGCTGAAGTATCTAAAATTGCATTACACTGGCTTTTAAATAGATTAGCAATAATATAATACAGCATTCTAGTAATTATGTTAATTAATAATTATTTAACTCAGGAATTCCGCATGCTATAAAATGAATGGTATTATTAACTGATCTATAATATAATCCTTTTTACTAGGTATTTTATTGTGGTATCCTTTCCCGTGTCTATACAATATGTTACTAATTTATTATTATCGGTGCATTCGTGATTATTTCGGAATGTGATTGTACTTGTTTGCAATAAAAGGGTGTTTAGTGCTATAGAATTTTTGCCCCTCGGCAATAATAATTATGAATTACACGTAAACAATCAACAAATGGGACGAATTTAGCGTTTTATCTATCAGACAAAACAGAAAAAGAGTATGTACACATAGTACTTTTTCATATTTTAACATGTATATAATATAATATATATATGTTCTCAAAACGCAAAGTGTTCTACCAGTCTGTGCTTACCGTAATCACATATACGTGTGAAATATGAACCCTAAGTAAAAGAGAGATCCAGAAACTTAGAATAGCACAACGGGGTATGGAGAGATGCATCCTGGGCCTAACACCGAAGAGACAAAAAGGGGAATGAGTGGATAAGGAAATAGAAATAAGGGTTTGCGATGTAATAGAATTCGCTAAAAATCTCAAATGGAAATAGGCTGGACACATAACTCGAAGAAGGGACAATCTTTAGACAAATTTACTCATCCAGTGGAACACAAGAGGTACAAAACGTCCGCAAGGTAGACCTAGAGGCCGCTGGATCGGTGAAATGATAAAATTCTGCGGAAGTACGTGGAAGTACTTGGTCAGTACCAAATGCTACCTGTTGTTAAACACTTTCATTTTGAAATCATAGAACCTCAGGCAGACTCAAAGCAACGATTCCCTAAGAAGATATTTTTGCTGCCTAGCTCTTAATTTATACATGCCGTGATATTGAATTGAGTAATAGGATGGTAGTGCGGTAACCTGTTTCTATAAATGAAAAATTTCAATTGCATATTTCGTTAAAGATTTTTTCTTGTATGTGTGTTTATGATATTTTTTCAAAATTATCTAAGTTTAATAGAGAATCTTGTGAATGATTATTTGATTAAAAAATAGTTTATTAACAATTTATATGATTTATTGGTGACAACAATTTACAATATAAATGTGCGCCTCCGCAAACGTATAATATTAAAAGTTATTCAATTCCAATTGAACAAGCAAGTTGCCTCAGGCATCCACCATGACAAATAATAATTTATATCCAAAGTAATTCCTCAAACCAAACTAAGATAAACTACCACAAGTTTTGGTTGCCAACTTTATGCTTGGCCCAATGTGCCACATTGTTTCTATGGGACGCAGTGGCGTACCTAATTTGATGTCATTATTGCAAGTGCTAAATTTAAATAATACTAATTACATTTAACGGTTTAATATATAAGTAAGAGTTGAACTAAAGGAGTCGTTATTCATAGGGCGCTTGTATGCCTAAAGCCATATGCCTTGTCTTGATGGCGCGTGTCTCACCGCGCAAGTACCAAATATGTACTACGCCCATATAACGCGATTCATTTGGCAGTGTACAAGCTATGGGACGTATTTAATTCATTTTTGAATGGTCATAAAACACAAACGCACGTGCGAGAAGAAAGACTGAAAACTCAATCGTGACACACGACTCCTTTGAGGTGTAATATTTCGCGATGTACTAGCAAGATATATTCTTAGAAGTGCTGCTGTCACTACAATCACTGCTGACCTGTTAATTAATTTTCAATTAGCACATTTAAATAGCATTTTAATTATATCTAATGGCCAAGTAACGCAAACGCGCCAGTCGCGGTGTCTGCACTAAATGAGTTAAGTGATGTCATTTATGTGTGAATGGGCATAAAAAAAAGTCATCTGGAGTGGCGAAGCGGTCGACATCGCAGGTTCCTTGAGGCAAATTAAATTAATGCGCGCGTACTCGAGAGTCTAGCGAGTCAAATTGCCACATCTGGACAAGGCCATAGATGCGCACTCGTTCCGCGTCTGGCAAAAACTAAATACATTTTTTTAATATTATATATTCAGAGGAATTCTTTTGATAGTTTACACCTTACTTTCCTTTGGATCACGACCAAAGTTAGGCAAGGTCGATGGATTTAATATTACGAAAGTCAATAGGTTGACCGAGGCAAAGCTGTTACCCCGACGGTAAAGTTGTGAAACCTGGAGTACGCCGATGACGCTTTCCTATTTGACTTTGATTATCGGAGGCATTCAAAAAACAATCTAAATATTGTTTCATAACATTTTGTCGCGCGCTGGTTTGCAAATCAACGCGAAGAAAACCAACATTATGTACAATCCCGATTTATCTCTGACCAAAGACAAGCAGAACACATCGATAGCTTTAAATAGCTAGGACTAGGCACATCACATCACATCAGGTGGAACTTCGTAAAAATAGTTCGATAAGTATCTAAATATGTCTGGAAAAACAACATTCAACTATTAATATACAGAATATCTGACTAACAATAATTGAAACCTGAAATATGGATTCCGTATATTCGAAATTTTTAAAATATCTTTGTGCCTATAATTTTTATTATTCTTGTAATATACATATACTTACCTTGTTCGCTGGAGTGGGCCAAAATCTGCATTCAAGAATTTCAGTTCTATCCAGATCGAGTTTTGGACTCCAACGCATCTATTCCATAGATAAGACTGCTATCGACAGCTATCGAGGGTAGTTTTTCATATGTTTGTTTCGAAGTATTATAATTGTTACAATAAGGTAGCCGTCTAAACAGTCAAAACTGTATATCTCGCTTTAAAATATACCACAGCTAAGATAGGTGCGGTTAAACATGGCACTTATTGTAACAATTATTACTAACTTATTGTACCCTCGATAGTAGTTGCCGATATCGGCCGATAGCAGTCTTGACTGTGTATAGGATAGATGCGCAAATGTACAAGTTTCTTGCTTTTCCCTTCATCATCCACCATGTCTCCACACCCATTATACAGGCATATACAGTGGCGTTACTAACGTTATGTGCCAATAAATGATGTGTTGATAGTATATCAGAAACAACTTCTCAATACTTTAGTTATAATTTTGATTCTGATATAATATATTATTACGGTCAATCCTTGGTCATAAAAGATATTCTTGCTCGCCGTAAATTGCCGCAAACTATCCATTAATCAGTGACATATTTTTTTTAAATTCTGACACCCTTATAACGTCATGTAAGGTGGTTGTTCGTATTGATTATTAATAAATAATGTATTTTTTTACATATAACTTTAAGTAAAACCCACCACTGTTACAAAAGCTTTTACAGGCATTTCATTCGCATAGCGCGTGTTAATTTATCACATCATTTGATTGATTGTTTTTAGATGGACGCATGTAAACTTCACGGTACCGCATATGATGCCTTTATTTATTCTTTCCGGTATCAAATTACAGTTAATACTACCCTTAATATAAACCATCCATCGTTGTAATAAACTTGTTTGAGAAGACAATATCATGAACGCAACAATTTCTATTTAGCTTTTAAGATTTGTAAAAATTATTACATTGATAATGAAAGTATTTAGCAACGTTTATATTACTTAGTGCACTTTTATACGATGTTATATTTCCATATATCTATACTATTTAGCTATACATATTTTCTTAAATATAATATTATATTATGGCCCTTCGTTATATATTTAATCATAATAACATGCTAATAATTTATAATACGAGTACCGACGTAAATCCATAATGGTGATATATTCCAAGAGTCTTTCTTCCTAAATGCTTGCTTTCTCGTTCACTTTGAATTATTGTAAATTGTAACCCTAAAACGCTTTTCTTTGTTTATGTTGTAATATATTATATATAAATAAATATATTTTTTCAGCCAATACGTAGTTTGTTACTTTGTAATAGATGTTTTCATTTTAATCTGTTTTCTGATCAATTCTACCGAATGCATAAGTTGGAAAATATATTTTTTTCATATGTATATTAATTATTGTGGTGATAGATACATTATATTACTCATATTTATTTTGATGATTATAAAGTATAAATTAATAATCTATAACCATAATATATTAAATGTTTAGTACACCAAAATTAAAATAAAAGTGATCTTAAAGTATTATAAAATATTCACTATTTTATTGTACTTATCTTAACTTAGACTACTTCTTATTTAAATATTGCATACAAATGTAGCACTTAAATAACAAAATCTTCTAAGAAACCCTCAGTTAAAACGTTATAATTAGCGACTTGACCTAACATCAGTTTATCATTTTATCAATACAAATAATAATATCTCATTCGATCATTTTGCAATAAAAATCAAAGTACAGGGAGGAAAAAATGTAAAATAAAATAAGACGATTGGTAGTAAATCTCACTATTAAATTGAATTTCCATTCCTACCGACACAATTTATCAATGAAATGGGACAAAATTGTAAACTGAAACTTTACAAATCCGTTGTTTCGGGCCATATAAAATAACAATAATTATTTTACCTCTGCTAAAGTGGTTTCATATAAAACACTGTTTAAGCAGTAATCAATTTCTCCCCACAGACGGTTCCTTGGTGATATATTACTCACGCAATGCCGTGGTTTCTATCAGGTTTTACCAATCAAACTTTCTTGAAACATTATTGTTGTATTCTACTTTTAATAAGTGGAACTTTTTCAAAGAAATTCGACGAAATAATTTTCGTCAAAGTGAGTTTTTATTTAATCAGAAAACAATCATCAAATGCATTTGTTTGGTAAAAGGTTATAAATAAAATCACAAATATACACAATATTTTTAAATTCAATTACCCAAAATACAACAGGTAAATTAATGTCATATCATCACTAAACTGTTAACCCTAAATTTTCTACATACCACAAGAATTAAATATGAATAAGTAAAGACAATTTGGAGAAATAAGACCATAATGCAACCAATTTACATAGTTATCACAACTGAGTTCTAATAGTTGCTCGATGATAACGAGCTCTTCATTACACTCTACGCGGGGGGTGCGTTTTGGAGACGGTCACGATATGTGCAATTTGACAATCAACAGGGGATTTTAAAAACAAAATATTAAAAAAATGAAAACACTTTATTAATAAACTAATCAAAATAAACGTCATATTATATACATACATGAAATAACGTAATATAACTTTGCAATAGACTTAAAAATTGCTGCAAAGATGCAAAAAAATCTACATATATTACTCTTCCTGATCTGTCTGAACATAATATTATGCAAAAATTGTTGATAACTGCCTCATAGTATGCACGTGATTCTGCTTAGTATGTTAATTTCTACACGTGGCACATGTCAGAATAAGTGCGGGACAAAAAAATATTATTAATAATCGATCTCGATATAGCAAATTTGCTGTCGCCGGGGTCACTATAAACTATGATAGTCTATAAACTATTTTTTTGACGTCATCTAAACTTTCATATTTTGCAGTCTTTTCTTCTTCATGTTGCGAGACCACCACGAAACACAGAATAAATTATAATATACGGTATAAATATTTCGTTGTCTCATAATATTTTCTGTGTTTTCTTTCACCTGATTGCTCCACCTCATTAGCGCACGTCTTTAGCCACTTTGCCCTGGCGTAATTAAAGCTATTTACGCAAATTTTAAATGACAACTTATAATTTAATTGGTTTTGTTCCATTGTCAAATCTACAAGAACTTTTTTTAACACACTCTAAGCATCTGATACATGTCCTGACTATTATTATATATAAATCTCTATCTCATATTCATATCTAAGAAATCAGGAACTTCAGCTATTATTTTATAGATTTTGATATCAATAGCTAAAAGTAAATTTAGATGAACATTATTCTATAATTTAAAAAGTATTGTCTGTTTAACTCATTCGGTAGACGTGTTATGTATATTACATACTTCTAATCCAATCTCAACTAAAGCATACTTTATCACACAGCAACTTATTCCACTTCAACATTTTTTTAGGCAAAAGCCAAAAAACTATTTTCGGTGTTTATGTTACACATACATATTGTATTGGAATAAGTTACTTTTGTTACTAACACCGATTTTGATTAAATGATTGAATGCTATTAGGTTTTTCAATACATAAAATACTTGATCAGTGCCACGGACGAGTTAACTCGCCAAAGCATGTATGTCGCCAGACCACAGACGATTAACTCGCGGGTTCTAGTACACGTCATAATTTCTAAATAAACTATTTGTGTATATTTTCTAAACAATATGTATCATTTTAGTGTGAAAATTTTCACCATAAACTCGAGAAACATAAGTTTTCACAAATATTTATCATTCTGTTCCTATTTCATATATTTAAGGGATTTTTTATTCCAAAAATAGCTGGCCATCAAGTGTCCACCTAGTTAAAATTGGCTGGCAGTGATAACGTCAAAATTTTATCCTTTAAATTCTGGCATTCATAACTCATTTTCGTCAAATAGTGGAATAAGTTCACTTTGAAAATACACCCCTCATTTATAATAAGCGCAAAGTTAACCAAATTAGTGTCACTATTATTCCGGACGTCTCACTAAATAACACTATAACTTATTCTGTGATTATGTGTCATTAACTAGTGAATTAAAATATATAATATATACTTTATATTATAAATTAATAGTATTGTTTTTAATAAATAGACTTTTCGCTGTTTTTTCTAATCTTTGTATGCTAACATGTAGTTAAAACAAACCTAAATTTTAAGTTCTCATCGACTTTACGTGTACTATCATCTTAAAATAATTAAATTGAATTGACATTGAAAAAGAATATTTAGTATATTAAGTTATTATATAATTTTCTTCTATTTACAATATGTAAACACACTGTAAGTTAAATAATATATTTCATTATGATATGTTATATGGCCATTATAATAAGAAAGCAATGATTAATACGACCCAAAAAAAATATATTTTCAGCGGACCACAATATAAGCTTCGAGAAGTTTGTTTCACTTTATTTTGCGCCTGCTTTTTCTGAAAGGTATCGATCCTCCCCTTCTACTAGGACTAACAAACATAATATATCATATCTTATAAAGGAAAAATGAATAGCGTATAAATGAAGAAGGAAGCTCCTGATGCCATAATAAATGTTGTATAATAAATTGTAGACTTTTACGCAGTGTTAAGAGGCTTTCGATGACCCGAACATCCTTATTTATGGTTTATTTGTGTGTTTACTAAATTGGAGGTGTCGAATAATAAACCAACCATGACATAGAAGAAAAGCTTGTTACTTACTTCTTATAATACCAAGTATTGCATAAGTATTATTAAGTACCCACTATGTAGAAAGCAGTGGTGAAAGGTGGAGGTAGGCTGTTAAGATCAGCCATAAATAGTGCACTAAACTTTGTCAGTTATACGTATTTCTTTTCATTGAAATAAGACTACAATTTAAGATGGTGTTGGTTAGTTTTTAAAATTCAATTAAACCCTTCAAAAACCATACCATAATAGATAATAGTCAAAAAATACTCGTCTCTATATATATAAAATATCTAAAAATATGCAATTAAATCATACATAACTTTTAATACTTTATAGATATAATAATATTAATGAACCGAAAATATGTGTAATATATACTCTTAATCCAACGAAAACAAATAAGTATGAATGAAAAAGTGTGCATAATTTTGTTGTATCGCCCAAAGTATACCAAAACTATTATGGTTTGGTCTAGGCAGGGTTTAATAGATTTTTAAAAACTAACCAAACCATTTGTAAACTGTAATCTTAGTTTAATAAAAACAAAATAAATACGAACGACTAACAAAGTTTAATGTGCACTATTTATGGTAGATATTAACAACTTACCCTTCGCTACTGATAGGGAGATAGGTTGTTCCCAATTATTTTTTCTTTAACAAAAAAAATGTACACAGTTAATATATTAATACTGGGTAGGAGAAGGGCTTGCCATAAAACAGAGGAAATCTTTGCAGAATAATTGTATTGGTTTAATTTCAAAAATAAATTTACATTTTAATAGTATGTTTATGCACAATTATTAGTACCGGTAGTTCAAAATTTCAACAATTTCGACTCGATATAACACGGATATTGCTGGGATCAATTTTTGTGTACAAAACGGTCATCTAAACTGTCGCTGCACATGTTTAGTTTTATTGTTGTATTATATGGCGTTTATTATAAATGATACTATATTTTATACTTTATATTTACTTTGCAATTTGTTGAAAATATATTTAAATAATCAAGCAGCTAGCGGTCGAAAACTCTGGAATGGCGTTTTGCGCAGTGACGATGGTATCGCAATTATACCTATTATTTTTCAAAATCGCCGCATCTCAACATATTATAATTGTCTCTGTTTTGACAGTTTATATCCCGAGATAATTAATTTTTGGAATAAATAGCATTATGTATTAATTTTTAGCCAAACCAAAATTTTTATTTTTTGCATTGACAGAAAAAATGTTACGTTATTTTATATGAAAAAAAACGTTTAAATTCTCAATTATCTATATTAGTAATGATTGTTCGGCGTATTTGGTTACATATACATAGATTTTTAAAAAATAATGCGAACTGTCGTTTAACCAGCAGTTATTGTTAAATTTATATTACAATGTGAATAATTAGATTATGGTGCAAGTTAAACATCCTCCATGCCTGATCGTATGTTTATGTACTAAATAAATTGATCGTATGATGTCCATCGTCCAGTTGTCTAATCAGCGAAGTGCAGCCAATGGTGCTGAATTATCCTATGGCCATTAATATCCTTTCTTTTTCACCAAATGTTTTAAAATGGCACCTATTATAAAAACGAACTTATTATCAATAAGTCAACGTATCATATAATTTGCATACTCCTTTCACACTTCGAATTAGTAAGTCTTGGAAAAAATACTCTATAACAGCATTCGTTAAAGAACTAATATAAACTTTTAATTCATAAGCCGTTCTCTAAATCAATTCACTTAGACCAATATACCTGTATGGAATTACATTTTTCATAGCATCATTACTTTCGGGGCTATTTTTATCTATACCATGGCAGTGGAAGTGTAGTAGAGGGGGGACACGTTCTCCTATTTCCTTGCAAACGAATTTACATTTGGCTTCCTCTACCGCCGGAAAGCGGAAATTCAATAAACAAGAAGAGGGCTCCGGAGTAAAAAAGTCAAAAAATTGCATATTCCGCGGGAAATGCGTGTTTGCATATGACTCAGGATTTTGACAGTGACATTCTTTGAATATTGTATCACTAGCACAATAATAACATTTATATATTTCATTATTGTTGAAATCCATTCCTAAAAATCTGAAAAATATATAATAATCTTTACATAACAGCTGTATAAATTATCGAGAATGATATCTTACCCAAAAAAAAGTCGAATAATATTGACTGGGTGGGTTTTCAAATCATTCACTTACCGGGCGATGATTCAATTTATCAAGCTACCACATAATATCGGACTTATGAAGGTGTTCTGTATAATTGTGTGTAAAATTTTATTTATGCCATCCATATTTACTTAATTCAAAGTTACAGCAAACCGAATAATAGTAGTTTGGTAGTAGTCATGAAAAAATACAGAAACACATAGACTTTATAAATTACATAGATTGAGTTTAACCATAGCAATAACCAAAGCCGGAACCGGTGGCTGGTGTAGAAGCCATTGAATGTCTTACGCACTGAGTCTACACAAAAAATACGTTCATGTAATTATTTTGATCATAAATAATTTATAAACTATGACTTAAATATTTTGAAACGCTTTATTAATAATTATCAAGCATATCTTTTATTTAAATTGCAAATAGCAGACATATACATAATTAATTTTTAAAAACTCAATGTATAAACTGTTATGGCATTTTAATTTTGTAAAATGTGTTTGTACATCCATTTTTTTATATTATTTGACGTAAAACCAATCACAAATGTTATTCAGTCAAAACAGATTAATTCAGCAGTAAATATTATGCAAAAGCTTTTTGAATCCTAAAAGAAGTTGAAAATAAAATAAATGAGTTATTTTTACGTCTAAGAAAATGTTATATAATGACTTTATATTTCAAGAAAATCTAAAGTACGCTGGTATAACTCATCTATAATAAGAAAGCGTCAATATAGTGGTACGTCCCTTTAACGTCCAGGCTTTAACTCCGTAGCCGAATGTCTATATTTATGTCTCTATTGCATAAATCATTTATACAAAATTAGTCTTAGGTACTCGTTTCGTTTGAGGTCACCGATGTAGCTTATTTTAATAATAACCATATTAAATGCGCTTACGTATTTATATAATAATAATACGTTTTACAGAGACACGTTTTCCCGAAATTCGCATTAATTCTTGCAAGTTTTATTTTTAGGGAGAAAATTCGTATAGTTAAAATTAGTAACGTGCCATACCTTTAAGCCAGCGCGAGAAATGAGTTTTCAAATTATTATCAAATTTGTATTAACAACGTTACCAAAGCGTTACAAAATTTTTAATGAGTTTTATTAGAATGGGATGTATTATGAGTAAAAATTTCATTCGTTAAAATAATAAATAGATACAGTATCAAAAGTTAATCATGTTATTAACAACATTATCGACCCGGATCGATCCACTGTTTTCCCCGGCTCCTTCCACTCTTCGCAGTCCTTAGTTTTTTGCTGCCTCACGATTCCACCATATTTTAATGAATTAATTAATAAAATGGTATGGTAGTTTTTTATATATATAGGTATAATAGTTATCAAAACGCTGAGCGATTTTCTAATACCATTTCTATTTCGCCAGTGGAGATTGAATGTCATCAGATCTATGACGTTATATTGTATTATCATCTGCTTCCGTATTCATTGGTATATTTGGTTATCCTGCCATGTCATACGCAGGATAGATTGCTAATTCTATAAACACTGATAATTTTGTATATTTCGATAAACAACTTATAAATACATGAAAGCAATTTGTATTATTACCTAACCCTCCCAGGAACTACTTGAGGAGAAAAGAAGGACCATTGGGTGATATTTCTTTGCCGGGAGAACAGCGACATGAAAGCAGTAAAACAAAGGCATGGATTAATATTAAAGTAAAAACTAGTATAGATAATATAAAATGACTGAACAGCACACGTTTATTTTTATACCTGCATTAATTATTACAAATCTATATAATCAAATATTGAGCGTTTCGGTTCGTAAAATTTTCTATTTCGAGCACTGTAGCAGAAAGAACATACCGAGTAATTACAGACTTACAAATTTATATAAAGAATAGAATGGGGGAGCCACTGCCGAAAACTACCAAATCAAGACTCGTAACTGGACAAAATTTGACATTCGAATGAAATTTTCAAAATGGCGTCATATGGTAGTTCGTAGTTCCATTTTAGCCATTGTACAGATAAGTTTGCAGGTCTGTAATATGCATTATTCTTTTTTTGAAAAACGACGCAATAAGAAATTATTTAGAAGTTTTAAACATTCGGAATATATATAAAATAAAATGAATATACACGCATTTTTATAATAATATTATTAATATATCTTTAAAAGCATTCATATATACCTATATGACAGTATATTATACCTGGGAATGTAATCATAGATACCTACATTGTATTCCATAAAGCCAATTACAATCATGACAATCCACGATCGGAACATTTTCGTATAATCCATACGGATTTAGATATTTCCTAATTAATGTTCGAATACGAATTGATGTGAATATTCATATTCATGTAGATTCGAATATTATTTAGAGCGGTTGTTTTGTTGTATTCCATCGAATTGTCGCGGGAATTTAGCACCCATTAGAATAATATTAGAGCAGTTTTCGATTTCATTACTGGCATAATTGTTTTTCTACGTAATGCACAACAGCTAAGTTCATTCTATCATTATTCATTGATTTTTGGATTTCACTTTTAACATTTATCTATATATTCATAAATATTTCCCATTTCTTCTATATCTTCGATAAGATTCAATAGACTTCTTATATATTTGATCATATTAATTTATAGCTTCTTATATTATACACTCACTAAATAGTCGCGGGGAGTAGAATCTCAGGTTTGAATCCTGGGTCTGGCAAGTACACATATTGTTTTTCAATTGGTGTATGAGTCAGATTAAGGATTTAATAGGTTGAGCAAGTGGCTGACATCCATTTCTCGTAAAAACAAAATCTGTTAATACAAACCTCTACTCTGTGGAGGCCCATATGATCTTATTAGGATCGGACATGGTCGGGGGGGGGGTATTATACGGTAAATTGAATAGGCACATACTGGTGGACGAATACATCAATATGCATTATATTTTGATTCAATTATATTAAGTTTTTCAAATTCTGGAAATACATATTTTTAGAAATTATCCATTAATAGTCTCGGATAGACTCATGTATTATAAATGAGAACCATCATTGAATTCAATGACTTTAGAGTGTATAGTTAGTATTACATTTGTTTTTTTATAAACTTCTAAGAAAAATATATTTATAGCTTAAATATGTATTAAGTATATATTATTATTATAATACTCTCCAGTGGCGAGGGGTGGAGGTAAGCTGTTAAGATTCAACATAAAGAGGACACACTTTATTTGTCAGTCATACTTATTTGTGTTCATTGAACTATTAATATAAATTGCAGATAGTGTTGGTTAATTTCTTAAATTCAATTAAACCCTGTCTAAACCAAGCCATATTTATTTGTTTTCGTTGAATTGAGAATACATATTATTACAGATGGCGTTAATTAGTTTTTTTTAATTCATTAAGCCCTAAATAAACCAACTATATATATATAAAATATCTAAAATTATATATGGGTTAATGGCATAATTTTATATGTTTTATAGATAAAGGAATATTTTTTTACAATTATCTACTATGGCTTGGATTAGGCAGGGTCTAATTGAATTTTAAAAACTAATAAACACTATCTACATAATATGATTATTGCTGTCTTAGTTCAATCAAAACAAATGCGTTTGACTGACAAAGTTTAGTTTGCACTATTTATGTGGAATATTAACAGCCTGCTTCTACCCTTTGCCACTGATACTCTATATTTTATAAAAGTGATAACTTAACAGTGTTTCTTCGTTTACGTCTCCCTCGCAGATGATGATCGTGACCTCCTTTTAAAAATCTTAGTCGTGACTGTCCAGCGATTCTTGCATTCCACTATTTGAATGCAAACTGAGGGTATTGAACTTGGCCCAATTATTGCATCACCTTCTTTTGCGCTGACCCTTGCATCGAATGACAATTAACCTATCAAAATTATTGTATTATATTCTGGAAATTAAATCAACAATAATTATAGTACTCATTGAATTAATATTTTGGGTAGCCAATCTTTCAAATTTATTTGTTTCATAATGTAAATATCTCGCATGTTTGCGTTCATGGCATTTTTTATAAGTACGTCTTTAATAACACACTAACTAAAAGAATCAAACTTGTTTTTTTTTATGATCTATAAAGATAACGTCTTGACCAGGCAAACTTAAATATTTTTGATATGGCGCTACTTTTAATAATGCTATAAACATGCAAATACTGGCCTGTTTTAGAATGGCATACTAATCTTGTAATATTATCGTTCACAATTATAACAATACATGTACGCACCACAACCCAATAACATAGTGTTATTTGTCATCCGATCTATCAACCCCCCAAAAGCTCACCCTCTGGTTCTGTTCAGCCGAAACAGTTCGTAAGTCCACAGCCTTATGTAGATTACTACTTGAAAGGAGAGAAGCCTACAATGAGGCTTCTGTTACATACCCATTCAGATTGATAGACGGCCCGACCATGCAAATGAATTTCTGAAAGCTCTACGATGCTTTGGTATAATAGCTATATACATGGCTCACTAACTTGACTTATATGATGTATTCAATATTCGAATTGGATTATTTGATTGTGTATTGAATCGTTTACGGTTAAATAATATACACACAATACCCAGTGGCATGTCAATTTTGAGCCATTCTCTACGGCTGTCGGCCCAATAAGTTTTTTTCCCATTTCCATATTTTAACACCACGTTTAAATAACTTTGCCTTGGCTCTATAATATGTATCTGGTAATATATTCTCTTATAAATATTTATATTTTATTATATATTTATCAAAATGCCACAATCACCAAGATGCTGATGAAGTGATCAAATAAAACACACTCATATATTATGACTATGACGCACTTTTGATATGTTTTAGATTTATAATGTATGTTAATCATAACTTAACTTAATTAACTTTTGAGACCATACTCTTACCAATCATTTCAAAGTATCTCTTTACATAAAAACTTAACTTTCCGATGCATTAGTCCCTATTATATTATTATATTAAACATGTTTTTAGATATTATAATACTTTTACATGTAACCATTTCGAATTCAAAACGCATTATTTTGATATCTACTCATTTTGCACAAGAAACAAATAAATGTCGCTAATACTATCACACTATCCACTAATTTTATACAAGATAAAAAAATACCTATCCCATCTTCACTTCACCCATCGTCACTTGCATACAATCAACAATACATATTTATTTTCGAATATCAGAATGGGTTTTTTTTTTTTAATTTATTTATGTTTGTTGATTACTATAAATTTTAAAACATATCGGAACAACTTGGGCGACCTAAGATTTTTGAAATGTATTTTCTCGGTCAACTAATGACACATTTTAATTTAGTTTTTTCGCCAGCATAAATCTGAGAATTATCAGCTTACAAAATTGCTGGTGAAGTGGGCAAGCTAAAAGTGATTAACTTATTTACAAAATATGTTTTAACAAATATTCCACTTTTATGTAATATTAAATTCAAACTTGAAATTTCTTCTATAACAATTATATTTTAATTAGTAGATAGAAAACCTCATACCACACCACATTTACTCTCGTAGGGAGTTGTTATGGCAGCTAGAATAATATTTATTTTTTGAATATTTCCAATATTTTTTTACTTACCTCATATTAATTTTACTGGGACGCTTTAAATTTACCTGATTTAGGTTTTATACCAGTGGTTCTCATGTGCGGCCACCAGAGGATTATGCTGCGGCCACCAACATCATTTTCAGTATTCAATTTAATTAACTGGCCTAACGTTAAAAATGCATTATTGGAAATGAGTCATGACCAAGAAGGTACTTAAAAACCATTTTATTAATACCACAGTCGAAAATATTTAGTCGAAGTTACACGTTGACCAAGAATCAAGTAGATTTAAGAATTGGCAACAATTGCTTTACTAATTTTGTCAATTTTTCCTACTACCATATACTGTGAAAGATCATTCAGTGTAATGCACTTCATAAAAAATAAATATCGAAGCCAATTGACAGATGTAAACTTAAAAGCAGCCATGCGGCTCGCATTGGAAAAAAAAAGTATTGAGGAATTTCCATTTGCATTATTTTTAATATATGTACTAAAATCTTCAAATGTCTCTATAAAATGGCTTTGTCTATAAAAAAAATTGATTAATTTTTTTAGTAAATAAAATTTAGCTTTAATTTTTTCAATCACAACAAAAGTGAAATTTGGTGCGGCCACAGTTAAATTTCACGTGAGAACTACCATTCTATACGATAGTGACAGAGCATCCATCACGACGATATAAAAGGTGTATGTTTAATATAAATAAAAAATAGGTACTTCTGTGATGCATCAATTCTTCTGTAAGTTATTTATGATTCAAAATTACATTCAAATATAATATACGTGTATAATTACATTAATAACTGCCAAAATGTCAAACTAAAATAATGAATAAATATATACACGGGGTAGCTAAATAACAGTTGTTTCATTATCGTTATGAACAAAACCCGTTAAAAACAAATGATGTTTGTAAAATAGAACCATAAAAAATATGACAGACATCAATAATTTACAGTCGATAACAACGGCGATCACCGTTCGGAAATGAAAAAAAAGTATCACAGCCTGGAAATACCACAAAACAGAACCTTTTATTCCAGCGATAACGATATTTGGCGCATATAAATAGGCTATAAATTTCATTGTGAGCGAATACAATAAATACGGGCACTATTCAAGTAGAAATGATTTCACCCAAGAATTCCGTAACATTCACGTATTTTACTCAGTTTAGTATAGAAAAACACACAAAATGAGACATTTCGTAATTTTGAGTCAGTTACAATAATAAATTATAGATAATTTTCCATTTAAAAATAGTAAAAACATTGTATCGTTGATATTATGCTAGCTTGTTACAAAGTCATTTCTATAATCACTGTGTGCATTGGAGAGTATAATGTTATTTCCGGGCGTCGCGACGTCATTTCTTTTACTGCGCAGAATCGCGAATTTTGGGTTCGTTGTAAAACACTTTGGCCTAATGTGACATGCCGGTTTTTTGTTTATTTTTTACTGCATTGGCATAGGGAAAAATAAATAATTATGCATGTAGATGACGATGATATTTTAGTGTAAACTGTATTAAACTATCCCTTCATACTTTTTTAAACTTATATAAACCTCAATTACTCTCAGACTGACGTGAACTATCGTGAATAATCTTCAATCATAATTATTACACACAACAATTTAGAAAACATTATAAATGTACAATAATTTTGAGTATTTTGGGTAAGTAAGATGGAATGGTTTGAGAGGTACTGTGCATTACAACAGGCGTGATGTAAACACTGCTAGCGACAGCAATAATATTGGTAACGCCACTTATAACTTAATATACGTTCAATTGATCGAATTGAAAGTCGTTATTTTAAACAGTATTTAAAAAATATCTTTTTAGTCAGTTTGGTTGTAACACTAAATATTTTTTCCCGCCAAAAAAAAATATTTTTTAAAAATAATAATTGTTATAATATAAAAGAGAGAGTAGCATATCTCTTTTAGTAAGGTTAACCAGTTTGCGTTAGCATCGTCGTCAAAGCGATAATAATAATTATATAGTCAAACGTATAGATCAGAATATTCAAAAGGATATTTTTAACACAAAATCGGGCCAGATGTTTCGTTGACGTTATTTCATTTAATTTGCCGTTTCATTAGATTAAAAAAATATTTTGTAAAGTTGTCATATAAAAATAATAAGTAATATTGTAGAGACGGGGTGATAACAATAATAGGTACAAGTCGCGTTACGGGAACCGCGCCAATTTTCATAACCAATTCAAAAATGAAAACCTAACTTAATGTAATCTAACCTAACCTAACCTAATCTAAAGGAATCTAATAAATAATCCAGTATATCGGCTATTTTCAAAATTTTTTGGCCGCTGGCTTCCCTTAAACGAACAAGAACCGAATAATATTATTTAGGTATCGTGATCCCGTCTATTCTCATACTATTCAAAGAGCATACTTCACGACGGTAATGAAACCTATGATTAAGTATAAAAATTGTGGATTTAAATAATCTCTTTCTCTCACTCCTGCGGTAACACGTAAGATGTGAGTAATGCAATACGTATCAACGATACGAGGAGATCACATGGGCTTACACGTGGTAAATTTATAACCAACTTCCATGTAAGTTGGTTAAAGAAATAAATATGTGAATAGTTAATGGCTACCCTTCAAAACCTCTATGAAATCATATTATATTACAACGTAGACGTTTACATTTTCCCGTCTTAATTCCAATGCGCCATGGTGCGGTCAGCTAATTCGTATCGCGATCGACGCGTTGGATACGGAAAATATATAAACTACAATATATATCTATATTAAGCTTGAAAAACATATATTTATTAAAAATAAACTAAATCTTGATTCGAGTAAGATTCGGGTAAGATTTCAGCACAAATCTACAGCTTGCCTTATGCCATGTAGAAATATAATGCGGTCCAAATTTTTTACAGATGTTTTTTATAATATTAATACTATCGACCGAAGGTACTCGATCTAATTTGAATTTGAATTCTAATGGATTTAAGTTTTGTATTTGAGTCGTTTTTTGCGACCCGGGTGAGACTATATGGTGTAATGGTATTGATATATAACATGTATATGTGTGTATGTGGGTGTAGGTATGTATACGTGTATATATGTAATATATGTGTTACGCCGAATGTGCGAAATTGACTATTACATGAAATGGGAAAAATTTTGGCTAATTCATGTAATAGTCAATCTTGTTGCCTTATTCATGAATTAGGTAAATTTTCTGCTGAATACATGAATTCGCCAGGGTATGGAATTCTTGAACTGTCGACATGATAGAAGAAAAAGTAAATTTAATACGGATGGTTTTATTACTTATAATTGGACATAATATAATATTATTATTATTAGGTTAGGTTAGGTTAGGTTTTGTAATTCTGAATTAAATTATTCAACTGAATGTCCATTTTGAAGTTAGCTATCAAGCGTCAACAAACTATTACAAATATTCAATCGACCATTGCACGATTGATACCCAAGCACGAATCAAATCGCGAAAATACCTTTCAATAAAATTTTCCGTTATCATATTATAGTTCTAGATTTTTTTTGCGCATAGTAAATGGATATGAACGTCATTGTAGTTATTGATTGGTATATTTTAATATTATAATCAATGACATTTGACACATTTGTTTAGTTTGATTAGTTGCAAAAAACACCACCGGAGCGCAATCATCTATTTTGACCATAGATAATATATGTACATTTTGACCAATGCATGAGCATTTGATACATTTAGTTTAGTTGCAAAAAATACAACCGTAGCGCTACTATCTAATTTGTCCAATACATGAACTAGGCAGAAAAATTACTGCCGAATTCACACACTCTCCAGATATTTTGTCTAATTCATGAATAAGGCAACGGGCTTACATTTTTCATGATTTAGGCAAAATTTTCCCCATTTCATGTAATATTCAATTTCGTACATTCGGCGTAACATATTTATATTAGGTGGGTTTATTTGGTTATTATTTGTGGATTTGTTATATTTTAAAAAATAATATTGTAAAAATAAAAATAAAGTAGGTATGATGTAATAATAATATTGAATATTAATTGTTTAAGTTATAACTTTTAAAGACTGATATCATAGATAATAATATATCTCATTAGTTAACTCCATTAATTCCTAATACGTTACCATTATTTCCAGAATGGACGATTTTACATAGATGTAAAATTACTAATGATCTATTATTAGGTTTTGACGATTTATAAACGCTTACCGAGTGTATAATTGTAATTGATAAGGTAGGGATTCTTTTACAAACACTTCAACTATTCATAATTTATTTTTATATATTTTTTTATTGTTATCCTTGACTTAATAGGTAGGTGATAAAGTTTTTACCTACTTTATTGTATTGATTTGTTATATAAGTTAAAGTTAATTGTATTCGTTGTCAGTTTGTATTTGCCTTTTTTGCCTTTGCCTAGTGTACATACTGCTTGAAGATATCGAAAGGCGAAACCTGAGGCGCAAAAAACGACTCAAATGGAATAGTACAAAACTTAAATCCATTAGATGTTTTTATGTATATTATATTGAGACTTTTTAAAGTTATGTATACGGATATATATTCTAAAAACCACAAAAATATTGAAGGATAGAAAGATGAATCTATCGCACCGGTATGAGAAGCTTAAAGCTTGTCAGTAATAAATTACATCTGCCGAATAATACTGAACACTATTTGAAATAATAAGTTTAAAATGTGGCTTTGTTCATTTAAATCTGTTCAGGTTTCGGCCTAGTAGAATACTTTGGTTTAAAATCTGCCTTAAACATAAATGGATTGATAGAGATTAAGTTAAAACAGGAGACGGGCGTCGCTTTGGAGGATTAACTGGTATCTTGTAGCTATCTAAGCGGATCGGACATTTTTCGGTCGCGCAAAGTGGAACAGTTAAGAAGATACATTTCGTCTTAATGAGATGAACCCCACCAAACGGCTTAATACCCTCCCTCTTTTTAGAATTGTTCACTTTGACAATGAAGGGATTTATTTATCAAGTCAGTTTTCTGCGGACTTTAAATTTGTATTAACAACCGCAAGGTTTTGTCGATAAAGATGGCAGCCCTCTTAGACCAATGCGTAAGGCACTGCCTTATCATACTTGAAGTTCTTAATTCGATTCCCGGTATATATGTTCATGGCCCCCACAAGGAGAGGGCTGACAGCGCTCTAGCCTGAAGGCGAGGCGAGTTGACTAGATAAGTGAGATAAACATATATCACAAATTTACTTTAATAGTAAAAAAAAAGTCGCGCTATTTTACTTCAATAATATTGTTATTTAAAATTATTTGGTTGTACAATACAATTTTTAATTGTGTATCAATACTTGACAACTCCATAATTTAAATGGATGTATCAAAATAAGTATACAAAAAAATCAATAAATATGCACATTAATTTTTCCACGTATACCATTTATAAAACGCTACTGTAGAGCGTCACACTGCCTTTATTCTTAGCGATAAGTAGTTAGCTTAGTTCTGGGATCGATTCCCGGTGAGGACACAATATGTTTCTGTTTTTTTTTTAAAACCTGGGTGTTTTTGATCATTCAAAATTACTAAAAACTACCTTGTACGAAAAAACAAGGACATGGTTATTAATAATTCTGAAAGTAGCAACCGTGCACCTTGGTGCTCAAAGAAAAAGTTTAAAAAATAAAAAACAAATCTTGACTGACTCTGCCGTCATTTCTCTTTGGTGACATTAAATGTTCTCTATACCCTTGTACTGAGACAAACAGATATGTCAGGAGTTGAAAGTGATGAATCTAATGAGAGATCGGAATTATTTCGTCCTTCCGCAACAAACTTTTAAAATTCATCAAAGTTGGCATTGGTGGATATCAAGTCAGCATAGCAAATAACTCCACTCAGTCGGATCCTATCAGCAAGCAGTACTAGATGACGTGTTCACCGTATTGATGGTCGTACCCGCGTGTGAATTCCGGCCCATGTTCCATCAAACGAAAACTGCGTAGCTTGGCTGTGAAGTCCCCATGACTGGTCTCGAACTGGCTTAGACTCTTAACTGTCTCATCTGAAACCTGTAGGGCACATCTAAAAAAACAGATTCGTTTGTCATCCTTTTTTAGTGCATTCCATATAAATTGACACTAGATCAATGATATCTGTTGTAGCACAATTATTGACTTTAAACGTTTTAAACAACGGGTGAAAGCATCTTAACACGGTATACTAAAATTCTTTTCCATCCATTTACCCCACCTATTAGGTCCTTGAACAAATTTCAGCTGCATATATATGCCGGGTATAGATGGAGTAACTTAAAATATGGATCTTTTAACTGGATCAAATGCACATTGAAAAAATAATATGCATTTATTTTGACAAACCTTGGGCTCAATCCTGCGACACATAGCTTCTAATATATACAAAGATGGCCGCTCTACTCAATTAGCCAATGTGGGTGTGTGAAGATATAGTATGCATATGTAATATTATGATATTAATGAAAAATGTTTTTTTTTATTCGGTACTGAATATACACCAGATTTAACGTGGCATGATTCATTATAAATGCGAGGTATTCAAACACAGGTCGCTTCGTTAAGCTAGAAAATTCTATTTTTAATATTTGTGTATTGAAAATCGAAAACAAACTGGACGTTATTATGTAATTGAATGGGGCAATATCTTTCCAAAATCCTTATTAGGGTACATTTTTGTTACAGTATATATTATGTATGATGCAGATGGGACTTTTTTGTATAATAAGTCAGTAAAAACAGGACATAAAATATCTGTTCGCTAACCCAAAGATATCCTAATTAATGTTTCCATAACCCGTTGAATTTATATAACCAAAACGTATTGACTGATGAGTGAGGTGATCGAACACTGTACCATTATCCTTTGGCGAAATAAATTGCGGTGAGGAAACATCGAGACAAATAGTAGCATCGTAGACCCGACGTAGAGCGTCGTAGCGCCGTAGAGCATCGACAGCAAATTCTAATAAAAGATCCGACCAAACCGCATTGAGGGGCGTATATACAAAGCCCAACATAGTACAACATCTATTGCCTTGCAATCTCAAACTGCCATGCTTGACAGGGACCCAGGGAAGTGGATTAAGGTTATATTTTGCCAACGCGTATGTTTTTCGCCTGAATATAATATTACTGTAAATGTCGGAATTTATAAATAAAATAAATTAAATAGTAATATAATCACCATTAGCTGAATTAGTCCAATATAAGATTAAAGTTATTTCTAACTTATTTAAATTCTAAGGGTTGTTATTTTTTCACGGCCTATTATAATAAGGGACTTAGAAGGGGATGTAATTATATATGCATTAATAAAAAATACCTAAATTTTTAGTTTTCCGGTTACTTGGATCATTGATTTATTTTGTATAACAAATTATTTTTTAATACGATTTAAAGGGAAGTTTTTTTCTGCTTAAGACAACTGCATAATTATTGGCAAAATATTATTAAAACGGTAGACATTCACAATTTACTTGGATCACACAAATTTAGTAATGGATAATTAAGTGTCTTTTCATTAGAATAATTCTAAACTTTTGTTATAAAGTTACTATGTTATTTTCTTTTAAAATTATATTTTTTTTACTAACTAGTACTGAAGGTATTGAATATTATAGAATATACGACGTATAAAATTATTCCTGTAATGTAACATGGATCAGTTTTTAAAACAATATTAAGTTAATTTTGTCAAAATTAACCACATCAGCTTTTCCACAGCTTTTAAGCTCACCATGTAATGTGATCTAACCAGTATTACCGAACGCGTATGTACTATACCTCGGTACTTTAGTAGATGGATAGGACAATATTGTGTAGCGCTGGAAAGGTAACTAAGAATGTGTTAGGCCTTATAACTAGAAAGCTCTTATAAGCTCGCGTCAAATCGAACCGCAGGTATTAGCAATGTTTTGCTTAAAGGTTTTGTTGTGAATAATAATTCAATATTTTCGATAATCTTATCCACACTATATTATCAGAATATTCTCAGATAAAGTGATTTTGACTGTATGTGTGTTATTGTCACAGTTGTTTTAGAGACCAATATTTGAGCATAAAAATAAAACTAAAGTACTTCGCGAATGACACAACCGCGAATTTGGTGAACCGAACATATTCCAGTGCATCAAAATTTTTAACTAAAATTGACTGGCAATGTAAAACAAATAGCGTTAGATCGATCAAACCGAAAAATATTTATACGTAATATCTACACATATATAATATATTATATTGATATGTTTTCTAACATATCTAATTATATTATATGCTTCGAAAGTTCTTGTAAGTTTAATAAACAATACTAGTTTTCATAATACAATGACATTGCAACACTTATTTTAAATACCCCTAATGTAATATAAAATAATTAAGCGAGTAAAAATTTTTATTTTGACTTATATTACAAAAATGGTAGTCATCTATGGAAATTTCTAATATTTATTTAAATAAACTGACAAAAAAGATAGTTGGGTTGGCAGTTTATTTGCCAAAGTACTTTCTTGGTCAGCAATATATGATTGTATGTTTTTTTCAAATTCCACAGATTTTTCCGAGGATTTTTCTAATATACATAGTTTTGAAGCTTTTCCAAATTATGTATAGTCAATAAATTTTCTGGTATAAAAAAATAACAATTCATTAATTCATTCGAATGGGAACAAGGTATAAATGACAACATAGATATATCCAAAACTTTAACAACAGTCGCCCGCATAAAATCATACTCATAGAGCATCAATCCATGCCAGCACAATTTTGGTAGGTGACACAAAGTACCCATGATATTTACGTATATTTTTCCACATTCAGACAAATATTGATTTAACTACGTATTTTAAACATTGTTTTTTAGTTTCACCTAATATCTACTAAAGATGTGATCTGTAGGTCAATTAGTGTGAGTTCAAGGTTTTGTGGGTTTGGTTCACTCCGCAATTATGTATCCTTCAAATTAAAATTTCACCAAGGCGTCACTGCAGATAAAATACACACTTAACAGTACAGACTATAATAACTTTGTAATATTTAAGTATCATTGCAGGCCGCATCTTTTAAACCCCTTATCCATGGAACAAATACTGTTCTAGAGTTGAAGAGGGTTATATAACGCGACGGTATATTAAACCGCTTGAAGACAATCTTATTCGTATCGAGACATTCCAGCGCTACTGTCTTTTATTAGAACAAGCCTTATACGTTTTGAACATATTACTATATGTATAAACACTGTAGCATCGTTACATTATGCATTTTGTAAGAGTATTTTGAGTGACTCTTTTGTGTATTTCACCAGTAGTAGTTTATTCTATATAGTACAATATTAACAGTATAGTGTGATTAATAAATAATTACATAATTTGGAAACACTACAGAAAAATCTTGAATTGAAATAAAGCGCCAGACAGGACTCGAACCTGTATTCTGGCCAATGTACTTTATCAATTTAGCCACCTGCACTTTACCTAATTACTACTAAATTATCAAATAATCATGCGAATGTATATTTAGTACAGTAGTAAAGTAAAGTAAAGTAGTAAAGCTTTATATATTTTGTTAATATTGGCGACTGACTTTTATGGTTTGAATCATGTCATCAATTATTGTATATATGTAAACCTGTCGAATGGTACTGTTTTAACACCGAAAGATAATTAATTTTGCAAATTATGTTGTGAGATGGGAAGCGGTTAGGTTTAACTTAAAAGACCGATTTTCTGTCATGACTTGGATTTGTTGCAAACGTTCAGTGTCAGTTTTAGAAAATTAGTTATCATAGAATCCTTCTGGAAACATGTTTATAGCCCGAAATAAATTTAAACATCTAAAATATCATAAAATTTACAAAAATGTCTTCATTAGAAAACTTCAGTATTTATTCTGTCTGACTGCCAGTGTAAAAAATAATATGTAATACATTTAATAATATAAGCACTTTGCTACAATAACGTTTCAATGACTTTTTACTAAGTAGTTATTATAATAATTAAAAGTTATTTTTTAGGATGTGGATTCGATAAATTCATATACCTACCTACCTACTTATAATAATATATTTATTCAAATGATTTTAAAGAATGATTTTGTTTGATATGACCTTATACAGTTTAAGATTCGTACCGGATTTATATCAGAGCCAATAAAAAATGTAAAATTAACGTTTTAAAATTAATATTAAAATTTAAAAAAACGTATTTTTGAAGTTATACTTCTTTTGGGGCAATTAGTAGAGAGTGAAATTGAGAGCTGTAATCTGTAAAGAGCTGTGAAAATAGAAAGTAATCACAAGTGTTGTTTTTTTACGCCAAAGAAGTATAACTTCTAACGCGGGTTCATAAGTACACACACCGATTTTTTTACTTCATATGTCATTATAATGATCTCCAAACAGTGCTATATTTTGTTTCCTGTTATATTTTGCTTCCATGAATATTATTTTATGCATCGCAGCTCTAGCAATAAACGAGGTACGCCATTAAATGTGACGTTGCATCAATTTATTATTTTTTGATATAATGGGACACATCTCGGTTCAAGAAGGGGTGATAAATATTCAGTTACTAAAGCTTATATAAGTAGGTATATATACGTCAATGTAACTCTCTGAATTCGTTACTGCATTGTTCGTGTTTTATTCTTTCAAGTGTATGTCTTGTCATAAAGAGTTTGTGACTGTATGCAAGTTTTTTAAGTATACAGTTTCATAGAGATAATTTATTTTTGATAAAGATAATAGATTCGCTGTTATCATAGACACTAGTTTATCTGTGTTAGAATTTATATTGTATTACTTTTTTTTTCTCTTTTACAGAACTATTAGCTATTTGACCAGCTAATTGTAGTAGGCAGTGTATAATTGGGCTGATATTAGTTTACGTGGAATGGCAGGAACCATTGATATAATTTTGATTCGAGTAATAGCTAATTGATAATAGGTACGTATTTTACGATCAAGTACGACCCAAGATATTTATTTTGATACTAATGTACATCAAAGCATATTCATATGGTAAATAAACACGGTTATAGAATTGATTTTAAATATATTATCGGTGCTTATAACATACTCTTTTGGGCAGAAAAAAACTGTATTGTTGTTTAATAATTTTATTTAATAATATACCTTTTTTTTAATTCGTACTAAAATATATTTTTATATTGTTACAGGTAACGGAGCACCAGCCAATCTAATATCCCAACCATTGCCCCCCGACACCTCAAGCTTCAATGTCAATTTGAACACATCATCAACGTCATTGACTCCGGGAAACGGAGAATGCGCTCAATATATCAGACGACAAGTCGCATCATCAGAAATCCTCAGAGGACTTCCACTTAACAATGAATACGAGCTGATACCATTCAATCATTTCACATTTAGTAGAGTATATCCTATAGATTTAGGTCTAGGGAAACGCGTAGTAGAAAAACCAATCGGTTTTAAACGAAAAGACTTACTGGAAGCACTGGTGAAAGCATTAGATACCCTTAATAAAAATACGACTCAATCAAGTAGTAATAAAAATGTAAAATATATGTTGGATGATTTTTTAGAAGGTTTATATAGA
The DNA here is from genome assembly GCF_057557595.1 of Rhyacophila brunnea. Lineage (NCBI taxonomy): Eukaryota > Metazoa > Arthropoda > Insecta > Trichoptera > Rhyacophilidae > Rhyacophila > Rhyacophila brunnea. Next base: position 32,384,312 of record NW_028232752.1, read on the forward strand.
CTAGAACCTACTACTGGTACTCAGTACGAATTATACTTTAGAACTAAAATAGTAAAAAATAATAGCCATAACTCAGTCGATCATCATCATGTCTCTCAAATGTCTAGTTATAATCATAACATTAATGGATATACCAAAGTAACTCTAATGAGGCCTTTCGCGCCAATACAGCATATAGGAACAGAGACTTTGCCAATAGCGAGAGAAAAAGAATTAATTCATATAATCTTACCGTTATCAGGTAGGACGACAACATTTCAAGGCTTCATGGATAAGTTTGTTAAAATAGGTCTGAAGAATGATAGGAAGGTCTTGTTGACTGTAGTTTATTTCGGTGAAGAGGGACTCTCGGAGGCGAGAGCCATTATGTCCAGGGTTTTAATGACGAGGAACAGTGGTGGAAGTGCCAATAATTTGAGGCTTTTGGCTCTGAACGAGACGTTCTCGAGGGGCAAGGGCTTGAGGGTTGGCGCAGAAAAGGCGTGGCCAGGAAGAGAGGAGAGTGTTGAATCTTTGTTGTTTATGTGCGATGTGGATATCGTCTTCAGTGCGAGGTTCCTGGATAGATGCAGATGGAATACGAAACCAGGGCTAAAGGTAAACATTGTAATTTATTAATCACATTAAATACGGAAACTATCAATTTTCGATTGAAAGATATTGTACTAATAATTAAAATATAACACATTTATTTAATAATAATTATGGCTGATTTTATCTTCTTGAACATTTTTTTTTCGACCATATCCGATTCTAATAAGATCGCAATATGGGCCTCTACAGGGTTGGGGGTTTGTATTAACAGATTTTGTTTTTACGAGAAATAGATGTCAGCCACTTGCTCAAACTATTAGTTCCATACTCTGACTCATACACAAATTGAAACACAATATGATGTGTACTTGCCAGACCCAGGATTTGAACCTGGGGACTACGACCCTATATGCGAACGCTTTAGCCACATGACCAAATATTTTACAGTATATTTTATAAAGAAAAAGTGATAAAAAATAGTTTTTCTTAAATATCGGTTTAAATAATGAATGAAAACATCGGATGGGGTTTTATCGATTAATCATAGTAGGTACATTAATTTCATACTTAATATGCCACAAATACTTTATATAAATATAACCACTTTTAGTTTACAGAATAATTAATTTGTATTTGGTATATGAAACTTTCGATTCTAAGACAAAACGTTAAAATATTTCCTTTGAAGAATCTTTCAAACCCGACAGAATACCGTCGCTTGATAAATAATGACCAAAAATGTGATTCAAACTTTACCGTCTTTATGTGTCAGTAAATGTAAAATATTGAGGTGGTTGTATTTCAGGGGAGGGAATATCTCCCCCTCTGAAATTAAATAATTACTTAATTAGTCGCAGCTACTCCCTGAAAAACACGACTCCGTCTTTTAAATGCTTGCTTGACTTCTCTTACATCGAGGTTTATTTATTTCGAGCCCACACTCTATAGTCGTGTTCAAACTAACATAGGGGTTGAAAGCCAATAATTAAAACTGTAGCGAGCCTCAGTGCAAAACTTTTTTTAAAAATATACATCATTATCGTGATTAATGTGACTAAATTATTACTAACGTGATCCACAGTAGAACTTTGAAAATTATTCGGAATAATTGATACTAAACTTATACTAGTACTAAATATATTAATTTTATTTAAGTAAATCTACTGAAATAAATAAAAATAATAAATAAATAAAGTAAATAAAAATACGCCTTTGTTGTATGAAAGAGAGAAAATATTAATTTAAACATTCTCTTTCTGTCACGATTTAAGAGTTGCAAATGTTTAGTTTTAGTTTAAAATATATATTTTTGTCATTCTAATGATAGGTTGAAACATATGTCAATATACATATCAACACGTTAGAGGATGAACCACGGAAGTCACGTTTGGACTTTTGTTCAGGAAAGTAATTTTAGTGTAGGTTAAATGTTTGAAACTCTATAACTTTTTAAAGAACTATAGTAATTAGGGTCTGTAAACGGTATTATTCATAATTAAATTTATTTTTGACCAAAGCATAGATAGAAATACCAAATTATTTAGAATTAATAAATTAATGGACTTCCGTGTTTTATGTTCTAACACATAATGTAAAAGTACCAGTAAACAATTAATACTTCACCTATAGATAATACACGGAAGTCCATATGGGTAGGTATAAAATATTTTTATTTCCTGTGCATCATATTATTAATAATTATTTTATTATAAATAAACAAAATATTTCAGTAAGTCTAAATATGAAAAGGAATTAAATATTTTTTAATTTACATAAGTAAAAGATTACTTGAAATTTATTATTGCTCTAGAAAAAAATCAACGCAATGAGAATTATTCCTGGTCATTCTCCGGGACATCAGCTGATGAGGAATTATGTGGAATTCTATCATAAAATTGTTGAAATTCTGGATATATCCATTGTTTCATAGTTTGCAGATCTTAACCGGACATGGTGGTTTTGTCTCGAAGCTCTTGGCCTAATAAAATCTCCGACTTGCTTATGTGCCGAATTGCAGGATGCCAATCAAATCCTCTGGGAGTGCCCTCATATTATGTCGGTTGAAAGGGAAGAGCTTCTCAAGTCGGTTCGACCTTCAGTTGGACCGGTCGGCCATTGCGACTTGGTATCTACGGGTGAAAATTTGTCAGCTTTTAAAAAGTTTGCGGCGTTTTACGGCGAGCGAGAAGGTCGGAGGTCCACAGTTTGGAAATCTTCATCGGAGAACTTCGTCTTATAACGTAGATAACCAGCGCCATCTTAAGATATAAATAAAAAAGAAAAAAAGGTATGCCATCAGTATTATTTTTTCGAGCCACAAAAGGAGCTGAAGATGATGCATACAAAGAGCAATAATTGTTTATATCATTTAACTCCATATTAATAACATTAAAAGCCTTGTTTCTTTTACATGTCCCTACAAACTGAACCCAATCCCATGGACTAACAATCTGCATACCGTTCAGCATATTTTTTGACGTTCTGTTATAGAGTGGTCAGTGTCTATCTCCATGTGTGTATGGCCTCGTAATAGGAATTTGTGATTTATGATTTTCAGCGTAAGAATGGTTTTTAGAAACCAGGTATATGAAAAAACAATCAAGATTTTCCTATTTTTCCCAGGGCAATTAATTATCATACCAAATCGTCAGCTCTTCAATATTCGCTAAAATATTGCTAGATGCCCATTTCATCAAGCAGCAGCCAATCTTATTGTCATCCCTTCCACTTTTTATTCCATCCACATCAGTGTTGTATCTCACTCACCACTTGCATCATCGTAAATTGTAAAATTCAGAGTCCATAATTTTCTCATATGGAAACTATATCGAGTATGTTAACACTTCTCCAAGTCAGCCATTATTACTTTCATACTGGTAATTTTTTCTGTTGCAAGAGTTTTATCAATCTTATTTAATTGCAGCTGCTTCCTGTATATGGTCTTCCAAAAGGTGTCTTTGAATTTCTTTTTCTTCAAAAGAAATATTGACATCTTTAAGACTCATCTTAGGGCTATCGCAGGCGTCACAGGTGTTATTGCTTGGCAAATCAAACCGGAATTAAATTTTTATTTTATTTAATTGAGAATCCATTTTGAATAGGTACCTATATGGCGATAGAGCCACAATTTTAGGTTCATTCATGTGGTTATATTCTTTGAAGAATAAATCAAACATTTTTGTAAAACTTGTTTATGTATAACTAGCTGTATCACCCGGCGCTGCCCGGAAGTTACGCAGAGTGCAAGGGATTGAATTAAAAAATATATATAATATTTTAGATTTTAATTTTTTTGTACATTTATTGCATTTAAATATCTAAAAAAGTAGTACAAATTCTATTTATTATTATAAATCTGTCCCCGGGGTGCAATGGGTTAAAACTGAAATTCGAGATTCCGACCACGCACTCCGGCTCAAATGCGTCCCCGGGGTGCAACGGGTTAAAACTGAAATTCGGGACTCCGACCACGCACTCCAGCTCTGATGCCACTACATACAATTATTGTCCGTGAGTGAAGCATTCCGATCTACGCGTAACACGTCGCCCACGCCAACCTGGCGGTTATTAGTTTTTCTAATCTAACTTTGCCATTTGACCTCCGATCAAGCTGAAATAAACGCCAATATTTTTTAAATATACACATTCTAGCGACATTTTCAATAAAAAATGTGGGTTGCAGCATTAACTTCCGCGTTTCAAGACCTTGTACGCGGCGAATTTTTCTCCACAAAAACCGTAAAACTGTCCCCGGGTTGCAACGGGTTAAATCTGAAGTTTGAGACCCCAACCACGCACTTTGCCACGTCAGCCCCCGTCTACTGTCCAAATTTTGTCGAAATCCGACTGCGCGTGTGGATTTTTACAAAGAAAAACGAAAATTATGATAATACGTACCTACCTAACGTTTGTTGGTCTTCCGTGTTTATGGAATTATAATGGTTTAGAGCATAAACATCGTAAAAAGGACACCCGTTGTTTATGCACTAAAGTGAATTGGACTTCAGTGATTTTTTAATTAGCTATATCGGTTAATCCTTTCTATGCCGCAATTAGTTAATTGATAGTAATTAACATAAGAATTGGTGTAATTAGGGCGTCCAAAGACGCTTTGGGCACTTAACCGGTTAATTTACTATTTATGGACTTTAGTGTTTCATTCATTTGTGTAATGAAATAAAAGAAAATTTTCTGCATATTTAACTCAGAAACGGTAAAAACTGGACTTCCGTGGTTTAAGAAACAGATATATTAATTGTCATATAATTTAAAAAAAATTATATAAATTGAGCTCCATATTATAATGATAGATTTGCATATACGTATATAATATCATTATAAATCTATTTTAATTACAAAATAATTTTATTTAGGAAAATTTCAATAAACTGTATATGTACTGTCCAACAAGATCTTCTTGGCTACGTGTTATAATTGTGAACAAACAAGCTTCTCTCATTTTTAACCGCACTTCGATTATAGCGCCTTCCGGTTAGCGACGAGTTTTCCACGTGTTAAAACCGTGAACTAACAAACTCCTCCTACTTTCAATAGCACTGGCGACTTCCGGTAATTGCCTAGATCTTCTTGTCGGACAGTAGATATTAAAATGACGGTTCTTAGATCACACGTATATGCGCGGCGAATTCAAAACATGATATTTACACCTATTTTCATACTAGACATCTAAGTACACTAAAATTAAATTAAACGAAACCATACTAACTAAAGAAATGTATATTATATTTGCTAAATTTTAAAACGACACTCTTATATTTTTATATTATCTACACATTTGTATTTTTATAAAAATCGATGTTTTTTAAAATAAATATAAAAAAATATTTAAACTATAAATTAATCAAAAATCTATTTAGTACAGCATAGTAATTAATAAACTAAATTTTAATAATAAATATGACCATAAAATGTATGTAATAATAAGATAGAGTCCTTTGACAAATTCACATTTTATAACATGATTTTACAATTTTATTGTAAGTTTGAATTTTATTGGAGTTTTGAAAAAAATGTCTCAAATTGCAAGCTTCGTATTTTCCCGCTAGGTGCCTCTGGTAGGTAAAGACATCGCCTTAATTTGACGCGTAATGAAAATTGTTGTACGGCGCGACGGTGACAAAAAGATTTGATGAGCGGTCATAAAATTAATATAATCATCCAGTGATACTCGAGTTACCGCTAAAATGGAACCGAATATAGAAATATCTTTTGGTTATTTTGGCAGGATTAATAAATATATATATATAAATACTGCAGTTTACTGTTACTTACCTACCTGACTTAAATAGAGTCCATTTTATCTTGAACGCATTGCGGATATTAAACTTAATGATTTTATTCAGGTAAACATATAAATTAATTTAGTTTAGATGGTTCAGTTAAAGTTATAATAATTAGGTATAGCAAAAGATAGCTGTAACATATTTATTTCACCTCTTTGTATTTCAGTCTCTAAGCATATAACGAACTGCGTAATGCAGGATTAACATAGCTAGATACGTGGGTGTTTTACCGACGGAAATGTCATGACCTTGTGCTGGTCTTACACTTTAATATTGAAACAAAAGTAGTTGAAGTAAGTTAGTAAAAGTTATATGTTGCTATAATTGTATACAAATATTAGATCGAAACTAATTATTATTTAGTCAACCCATTGCTACCTTGACTTATGTAAACAATTATTTTTATTAATTACAAGTGTAAGTACTTTTAATCTCTCTTTAGCTGACATTCATGTAATATTATAATTCATTGGATTAAAGGCGTTTCTGTATTTGTTTACTATATTGGCCAAAAATGTATTTTCTAGACGTAATCACAATAAACTGATACGTACTGCTTACTTAAAAATAATATATTATACAATCTGTTACTTTATATACACATTTCTAGAAATTATAGAATGCGACATTGTTTACTAGACGACCGACGTTCACAGCTGTTTTCGGATTTGGCCAACAATTTCGTATGTACCTACATACCAGCATCGCATATATATTTAGATTATCTAAAATCTAATATATCTCACCTTATATTGTTAACTCGGAACTATGGTAATGATTTCTGGCTATAATGATTTATAATATTTAATTTAAACCGTTTCACTTAACTGACTACGACTATATTGTAAATGTATGCTTAACGTATTATAATATAACTTCTCTACGTAGCATCGCTCCAGGGTGGGGTTTTTTCTCGGAATCTGTGATGTTGTGAACCGCCTTTTCGTGATTCCATCTGTCACCAAAAACTATTGTTTTTATATACAAACTCGAGCGTCGTGGTGTGGCCGTACCAGTGTACCCTTGTCTTGAATACTCATTTTATTACTTTCACCAATTTTAATAAGATATCATAACTAAAAGTTATTAGCCAAATGGTGACGAACTTCTTTATCGTGCAGGAAAGAGGTATATTATTCATCTTATACGACTGCTGCAGAAGACATCGGAAAGTTGAGGTTGTACTGATTCCCAACCTTTTTTTATATAGCAGGATCATTCAGACTTTTTTTTTTAATTTCTCAGAACTCCTACATGGATGATAGGTACACGTGAAGATCCAGGGTGATAAATTCTAAATTTCTAATATTCACGTGATCTACGTTCAAAAATTGTATTATTCATATTCCTTCCTTAATCTTCCGTCCTCTTAAAATGTCTTACCCTTAACACAGCACAACCTGCCTACCAGAATTTTATGTCACTATTAATAGGGCTAGTAAACAATAAGTAGTAGGAACCTCCCTAAGTATTAAAAAGTATGTTAAAATAGTTGTTAAAACAACTGAATTCCTCAAGTTTCTTCCTCCATATAGCTGTTAGAAAAATTCTCTTCTCGGACACCATTCAGAAGAATAATAACTATGATGCAATATCAAAAATTTTCAAATAAGCATGCCATTGCTCAAATGCAAATCACTTCCAATCTTACTTTCAACCTTTTTTCAAAAAAGTTTCAAGATCTTAGTACCCATCTACAATTTTCATGATATTTTCCTCACGCGGGGTCTCAGGACTCTACAGAACCCGTTTGGTAATCAATGGATTACAGCCATACTTTCAGCACAGAACCTTTGATTGTTTCCATTATAATATGTGCCAAACCCCTATCGGGTGCATTAAGGAGAAGTTCTGTAAGGATAGGTTTAGTAAATATCAAATATTTTTTTATTTCCATATTGCACTGATTGGACAACGTGTAACAAAACATAGTTAAAAATGAGTTACAATGAATAGAATAATTAATTATAATCAGTAAAGTATGTAGTATATTATGAAATATGAGTAGTGACAAATAATAGGATACATTGATAATAAAAGTATATACCTACTGCCTGATTCATGATTATAATATATTATGTTATACCTGAATATGATATAAAGCTAAAACATATTATTATGTAATAAATTGAGAATTTAATATGAATGCCATGATCTTACGTCAATCAACACCGATGAAATTAGCTAAGAAAAAGTCATATGCGTATCAATGAATATTTATTGTTTTATCGGAGTAGGTACTCGTATATTATTTATTATATGAAAACTAATTATTAATTTAAATTTGATATCTAAAATATTCACACGTATTTCCTGTCATATTCAAAATATATGGTCGGTCCCATATATTGGTAAAGTTTTGTTATACTTACATAAGAATACCTCATTATTTGTTTCGTTAATATCATATCAGGAGTTCAAATTTTATTTAACATAAAATGTATAATAGTTATCAGACCTAATTTACAATGTTAACAATAATTAAAACCAGTATGTTTGCAATTTTACATATACACAGTTTTAGTACCCTACTATAATATTCACACACCTATGTGTTTACTACCCTCAGACGCTATTGAAGCTGTAATATCATGCACAATTTATACAAAAGACTATAATAATGCATCGACGAACTAAGTCAGAATGCGAGTATAAAACAACTGTTTTTTTTACAGAGATTTACTAAGACAGTAAAGTTTACACACCGGCACGACGACGGTAAAATATAAATTATACGTGTCGTTAAAATTCTGAGCCGTAAAAAGCGGCCGTAAAATAAAATAACAGAGTCCTGCGTAATAATTTCCGCGCCGGCAGTTTGTTGTGTCTTTAGCTGCTGCGGGGTGTTAAACTTGCCCGAAAATTAATATTCGTAGCATGTGGTTGGCAGTGGAAGGGTTGACTGGAGTTAGTATAAAACACTGGAGTGTCTGAAGACAGCACAGACGCAAATGAGTTGTTTAGATTTTCAGCTCACTTTTCTGTAATAAATATTTTATTTAAATTATATTAATTTACATAGGAGAACATTAATAATCACAACGCCGACACTTTCACTACTATAGCAGCGCTATTCTAACTTGTTAACACGTTGTAGCACGTTTCCGTTATTTTTCTTTTGATCCAAAATAAAATGGATATCACTCGGGCAATTCCGTATTAGTATTCCGTATTAAAGCTCCACGATAATTCGTAATACACGGCATCCAATTGGAGATTTTAATCAAATTATTTATTTTGTATGTCTAATCAAGTATGATGAATTTCAAAATATATTGCCGTACTATTCAATGATATTTGACAGGTCGTGGTAAATCAAAATCGCTGCATCTCAATACTTAATAGTCATTTGCGTAATCTATTCCGTTCTAAAACAATTAACGGTCATGAGCGGCCTTGTTAAAAAAAACATCACGCCAGACAATTTACATCCCGGGATAGTTAACTGTCTGAATATAATACAGCATTTTTATCACTTTGTTTATTGATTTTGGAGTTGATTAATACTATATTTTGTTAGAATACCGATGCACCAGATGAACATGTCCAAAGAAAAACAAATAACACAGTTTTCATGTGACATGCGTAGTCTTTGAAACTTAATTTTTTATTTTTAAATAGCGTTTATTTATATTGACATTGAAATACTTACATATATTTTGGTTTGCGTCCGTGCTAGCAAACATTTTTTTTTTGCACCACTTGAATATGGCGTTGTCAAATACTATTCGCCCCTCAAACCAACGTGTAAACAGTATTTTGTGAACACGATATAAAAATATCAAATTCGTTGGCCAAATAGATGTAGAAAACACGTTATATCATTTTCTACAAATACGAGAAAACAACTGCCAGACAAAATTTTCCATATACATGTGGTACTTAGGTACTCATGACTCACTAAATTGTCGCAGGTCCGCCCTGCTGATTGAGTTCGCCAGAAGCACGTGGCAATGAGCACCTAAAGACCAGTCAATTGAAAAATAGTCAGAGAAAAAATAGTACTTTAAATAATATTTTTATTTAGAAATCTTTTTATTTATTTAGAATCTGTTTTTTTGATGGTGTCACTATATTTATATTGAAGCTCGATTTGATATTAATAAAAAGGATTTCAACTTAAGTACATTTTTTTTCATATAAAACTGAATTATTTAATAAATATATTCATTGTATTTATACGTACACGTAAAAATTTATAATAAAAATAGACATATTGATTAAATAAAATACTTTTAAATGAAAATTATCAATATTAATAATCATCTTCTTTACCGATTATTGCGTCTAAAATACACATTGTTTTTAATATAATGTTTTTTTTCCAAGAATGCATAGTTGGAAAACATAATTTTAATATAAAAATAATATGTCACTGAATTTTATAAAAATAACATCATGGGTACCGCCAAAATAAATCACTCGAAATCATGTTATGTTAATTTCTCTGTGCTTTATATGCATGTTCTATAATATAATTATATTGAATGACCTTATTATTTTTCTAGCAAGCATACATTATTAACTCTAAATACTTAAGTTATCCAAATACCAACTTTTGACAGTAACAAAGGATATTATATATCATTGATCTTTTTTAGCAATTCCTTTCATTGTTTTTATAAAATACGTGCAATGTATTTGTTAACCTATTTTTTAAATATTTTTTTACCTATACAGTGCATACTATGTCTGAAATGCTGAAAGATATTATCCCTAAAGAAATATTTAAAAACATAGTAACCTAACCATTGTTAGTCCTATAGAAGTGGATACAAACGTACGAAAATAACTATTCTCGTAATTTAAACTAAAGAATAATTTTATTATTATTCAAGTTACGTAAATTTTATAATACTTGTATCAAATAAATCTTTTACGTAAAATATAACACTTTTTCAAAACGAATGAAATGAAACACGTACTTTTCTCAAATACGAGAATTTCCCAATGTAACTTTCACGTAAAACTTTACGCGGCGTAAAAATTCTGGCCTATTCCAGCGCTTTCTTTGTCCGCTTTAACTTTAACTGCTTGACTTGATGTCGTGAGAATAATGGATGGAAATTAAGACCGCGTTAATGTTTGAGCTAATTTTTCCTTGTCTCCCATGTTTTCATTGCGAGGTTATCTTTTTATTAACACGAAAGGTGTACAAATTCGAGAGCGTGTCTTAGAAAACCATTCTTTAAGCTCGCTTTTAAATGCTATCATTAGCCGATGTTAGTAACTACTATTTGAACCGTTAAAGGTCAATGTTTTTAAGCCACAATAAAGCTATTAATATATTATAATATTTTAAGCTCAATTATTCTCCACTAGCGCCCGTCTCTGAATACATGGGTTGCAGGTTCTATCCAGCGGCTGGAAAAAAATACATGTTATTTTTAAGTCTGTTTAAATACAGCGCAATGATTAAATAAATTCGTTAAAAAATACTAACAACTATTTATAAAAAAGCTGTCAATATAAATTCCACTTTCTAATGGCCCATATGCTCTGTTTAAAATAGAAAAAAGTTATTTAGTTTAGTAAATGTTATTTTCTTCTCTACATATTATTATAATGCAAACATCGTATGGTTTATATCTCAATATTCACATTTCAGCCATTGATAATTATTATCTTTACATCATCACTCACAACATTTTTGACTATATATTATACAGTCATCAATCTAGCTGATACTTATCTTTCTTCATTTATATTACTTATACATGAGTGAATAACCTTATGATAAATTGATTAAAATAAAATACATTTCGAAATTCTATTAAGAAAATACATTTTTTATTAAAACACAATCACTGCTGAACTTATTATTACCACATTTAAATAACGCGCTAATTATATCTAATGGGCAAGTACTCCAAACGCGCCAGTCGTGGTATTGGCACTAAATGAGTTTTAAGCTATTTCGATAAATAATACACAAGATTTGAGATTGTAACATTCTATATATTGAACATAAATTGTTTTTATGATTATGAATAATAAATTCCATATAAGAACTACTAGTTTATTGTCGTAATTAAGTAGGGTGCACATAGCTTAATTAGAAAAGCACACTGGCGCTAATCCATCAGTTACGGATTCAAGTCCCGTCGGGTGTCGTATTTTTTTTTAAGTTTTTTATAGTACCTAGGTATATGCATGAGATGTTTTCAAATTATGCATGTTCAATATTTTTTAACTATTCACACTTTCCTCAAAGCAATACGTAATATTAGAAAGAATCTACGGTTTGGTATTATATTAGGTAATATTGAAAAAAACGTAATATTTTTTTTTAATATTCATGCGTGATTGATTTCTTTAAAATACACATTACTTACTTACACAAAAGTGTTAATAATGTTCATCTTTTTTCCAGGTCTATTACCCGGTCGTATTCAGCCTGTACAATCCTCACGTAGTATACACGCTACAAGGAAGAGAAGTGCCTCCTGAAACTGATCAACTCCTCATTTCAAGAGACACTGGATTCTGGAGAGACTTCGGATATGGCATGACCTGCCAATACAGGTAATACTAACTTTACTTTTCCATCTCTATAACATAATATTACGTTTTATTAACCAGGGGAGTACATACAGTAAGTCATAGCTTATAAGGTTTTTTCTTTGTGCATTTTATTTCAAGGACTTTTACAACGATAATATATTGATATATTTACGTTTGTTTTCGTGTTCTTTTTACAATCAAGTATCTGGATTTTTTTCAAATATCCTCTTTATATTTCCCTATCGATCACTCTATTCCATTGTTTGCATATATAAAGGTATAGAGAATCCTATAGCATCCTTCACTTGGTGAAATTATCGAGTAGATAATCTTTTTCTTTCGTGACCAATAACACGAATCATTATAAATCGTTTTAAAAAGTAAACATATTACGGAGTCATGTGTCTAGCTAACTTACTCACTAAACCATTCACTCCTGTTAATAGGTAACTGTACTACTTTACTTAATCTATTATAATAAAATTTAATATGTATAAAATAAACAGAGTAATGGGCTATTTTGAGTTATCGCCTCACTATCGGGAAACTATGAAATATTAACGGTACACTTTCCCATCGAATAAAACACTTTGTAGTAAGTTACTGAATATTTTACATCTTTCATAATATTCAAGACAAGCCATAACGAAGGATTTATTATAATGACCTTTTGTATTTTATCGCAAATATCTTAACGACAATCTACTTACATTATAACTTACTTAAAATATAGGTTTACTTAAGAAAAATAACGTTTGGAAATAATGTTCTCTTCTATAATTATTCTAATATCCACTGATTGCATTTTACTCGATCTACGTACCATTGTTTCCAAATGTGATCTTCATAAAAACTCAAAAACAATTATTTTTTAAACTATTTCTTCGAAATATACCTTAAATAAAACTGTTATTTTTTTTAAAAAAATCATTGTCACTTTCTAAAAAACTTACCAAACTACAAGGTTGCGCTTTTCATAATGGACTATAATTTTATGATGGAATGATTGTTGTATCCACGATACGTATGCGGGGGGGGTTACGTTAGGATGCCAGGTACTAACCGTATTGCTGTTGAGGCTGGCTCCGTAGTCTGGTCACACTATCACTCGCGCGGTATTGTTTGTTGGGTTAACCGGTGCGCGGCACTTCACGGTACACTTTTGATGAATGGAAAGAGCCGGTATCAGGACTAGCCAGGTATTCAGAAGTATCGCTTAGTTGACGGTCACTCTATATCAAGCTGACCCGGCCGTAGTTGACAACTAACTTCTGAATTCGTCTATATAATCGGATTAATCACTAAGCAATGGCTTAGCTTCAACGAACCTAGGCACGTCTACTGTTTTGAGGTCACTCGAGCTAACTGACGTTATTTAATCACGGTCGAGTGATTATCCGTAACTGCCGGTCGCCCTGATTTGCGACAATATCTGGGGATTTGAGATAATTGGGAAAAAGCGACCATCATTGGCCCGACCATTATACTTTTTTGTCATCTCTGATCTTAATAAGACCATATAGGCCTCCACAGAGTATAAGAAGTTTGTATTAATAGATTATTTTTTTACTAGAGATGGATGTTAGCCACTTGCGCAACCTATTAGGTCCGTACTCTGAGTCATACCCAAATTGAAAAAAAACAATATGTGTAATTATTAGACCCAGGATTTAATTCTGGGACCTAGGAAATTATAAGCTGACGCTACATCGACGGTGGAACTACACTTTCAATGATAAAAATATTCATAAAATACGATGTAAAAATGGGACTTCCAATACACGTACATTTTATATTGTTATTTTTTTTTATTTAAAAAACGAATCTGTTTAATGTTTTAGATGTGTAGTGATTATTTAATATGAAATTTTAAAAATCTATGTAAAATGTATAAAATTTCAGTTTTTACCAAGACATTACTCTGTCTTTGAGGGTGACAAATTTCATTTCAAAACGACAATTGAATATTTTTTTTTGGTAATTTTCATTAATAACTAACATAAGAACAAAACAAATAAAAGTAAACTACATTTTTTTCAAAAATCGTTTAGTCACCTTCTAAAGAACTCATTATGCTACATTTTGTTTCAAAATTTTCATAAAATTCATTGTAGTATTAAAAGTATAACTTCCAATATACATTTATTTCACAAAGTTTTTTTTTAATATATTATTTTAGATTCGTTTTGATTATTTTTAAAGAAACTTATTAAATTTTAGTCTCTGCTAAAAATAATACGGCCACCCTTAACATACAATAATATTATAGGCAAGTATTGTTCACGCCTGTCCATCTGTTACCTACATAGCATATAGGTGACATAGAAAACTTGCCAAAATATTTCTCTTGAAAAATGGCTTATCATATAGATGGGAAAAGGACGAATCGAAACTCGCTTCCATATAATGTCAGCTGAATCCTTCGGTCGGTCCCGTAATGTTAATTTAACCGTGAAATGACGCCGATAATCTATCAAGGCTGGGTCAGATCTATGTCATTCTGGGATTGGAAAGATACCGCTTCCTTGACAATCTTTGCGATCCCTTCTCACAGACATTGTCATAAATCTTAGATATGCCATGCAAAGGGTGATCATTGTACCGTTTTATGTATTTTATTGTGTTTTGAACATTTTATATTGTAAGTATTAAAATTTATTTTACATAATATTACTATTCTTTAAATGCTTGTGGATTTACAATATTGAATGAATTATTTATTTATTTAAAAAAAGACACGTTGAGTACATAACAAATTATTAATTCAAGACGTTCACAACATGACATTTAGAATAAAAAGCACAAGTAAATCAACTAAAGAAAAAACAAGGTACAGAAAAAAAAACAAAGCAAAAAATAATTTTATAGAAAATAAATAAAATAAAAAAACAACTAGGTATAATTAAAAAAAAATACAAATTAAACAATAAAATAGAATTTAAAAAACAGAATACATAATGCATCGCTAAAAATGTCTACATCTCTAGGAAGTGCATTGACCAGCCGCACAACCCTCGCTATTGGTGCCTGGTGAGCATGACATGAGCAATAAGCTTTCACCCAAAATAAGTCATGTAATTGACGGGTGCATAAAAATTAAAAATTTTCAGAATATTGGAATCTATACAACGTGAGAACAGGGATAATGCTTTAAGAGCAGAATTAGTGACCTACGAGCTTCAAGAGAATGAAAGGTGAGCATACATTGAAGAAATTTAATCGGAAAATAATAACTCCACTATTCATACATAAGTACAAGAACGTCAATAATAAATACGTAGCTAGCACTCAGAGGCCTGTTACAATTTTAAGTTAGTAATTTCATTTACTTTAATTGATCACAAAACAGATTGTCTACTGACCGGTGGAATTTCAAGTTAGTACCTCAGTTTAAACGTAAATATAAGTTTGCATGAATTATATATAGAACGATAACTTAAAGCACAAAGCACTCATCCGGAAAGTGAAAGACGTGAGTTTGAGTTCCACTCATTGCAACTTTTTTCTAGATTTTTTTCTAATACTTATATAAATATTTTTCTGAGGTTTTTCAAAATTATGTTATTTCTATAATATGATTTGGTCAACCATATATTATGTACATTATATAGAAATAGTATACCTATCAGAAAAAAAAATTAAGCAGAGCAGGGCTCAAACCTACATCCATAGTATTACGGTCAATATTCTTAACCAATTATACCTACCCCTTGTACAATATCCTAACCCCTAATAAATAAACTAATATCTATGCGTCCGAGATATTATAGTTATAGTGATATAGGCATTTATTTAAGTTAGTTTATATTCTGTATTATGAATATTAATTGTTGAATTAACCAATTAAAAATCAGTATTTAAATAAAATAATACCTATATATAGGTATCTAGAGTTTGGCGACGGAATTGTACGGAGTTTTCAGAATGTCTGTTTTTTGATATCACATTGCACTTCTGTAAAAATCACATGTTTTTATTATTGTGTTTTTTATCAGTCTCTTATAAGAACATATTATATTTACATAATATAACATTTTAATTAACTGGGATAAGTTAAAATAACACAATCACCCAAACACCTGACCGTTTATTAGCAATATGCACCCTTATTACAATATACAATACACATTCAACACAGTTCATCAGTACATATGTATTATTATTATAATGAAAAATCGAACTATGTAATAGTAGACCCAGATTTATCTAAGTAAGATTGTCAAAGAAAGGATTTTTATCAATCAGATACTGCATACCGTCACCTTACTATTAAAACCTTGTAAGTCTGTTTGAGAAGAATTTTGAGGGGGTGGAAAAACGTAATAAAACCATTATCTTAAGCACCTTTCTAATCGATGAATCTGCACTGGTTATGACATACGAGTTTTTAATGCCATATTTGAGGTGGACAGCATACTAGACTAAAGAACCAAGGTTTTGATATAAGTTAAAATGTTTCTTTATTTAAATTTTGTTGAACAAATTTAATTTGTTTATAATATCGGACATACGAGGTCTTAATAGTAAGACGACGATACATTTAAGCCGATAGTTTTGCTCCAAAGCGTAGATCTAATAGATTAATCCAATGGTTAATAAATATTTCTTATAATAATTCTAATAAGGGACATCTTTGCGAGGCGATCTACACCAATTTATGGAGCCAATGACATTGTTTTTTTGGTGAATGAGCAAACTGTAAACTGTCAATTATGCATATAATAGTATTGGCTGCTTTGGCGACATTACAACCCATCTCATCCTGTATTCGCGGATTTTACAGGCCACTGTCTACCCAAGATGGGTCGCCCCTACAATAGCCGATAACAGAGTAGGTACGCCTGGACGAATAAAAAAATTGTCTTCGATATTACATTTAGATTATGGAATGAGTTGGCATTTATTTCTATTAATCTGATGTCACGACCTAAGAAGATAGATTATCTAGCTAAGGTTTGTAAACTAGAAAAAAAAACATAAAATATAACAGTACCTATACTAAGACTTACAATATAGCATTTTGCTTAGTAGTTATATAATATTTGTAAGATATTAAATTTTTATATTATGCTAGTAGCTCGGTACTACTCTCTACGTGAGGAAATTAATGTAGTGTAATGTGAAACTTGCTATTTGGTAGTTTAAAATAAAACTAGTATAATCAAACATTTAAATTTTGGCTTTGATTTACATGGAAGTAGATTTTAACGATAGATGTCCTCGTTATGTCCATTTCTCTTTTACCTTTCTCAAGGGATGAAGAGATCTTTAGTAGTTACTAATTTAAAATAAATATATAATAGATGTGTTAACAAAATAATGATTTCAAAAAGTATTATAACCACGGATATATTATTATCATTATTATCTATAAGAACAAATACATTTTTAATAATATATAGGTACAAATAATAATATACTATATGAGCATTAAATATTTTTATATACATAAGAAAAATAATAATGTAATAGATTTCTAGAAAATTAATACTATCGACCGAAAGAACTTCATGGAATTTGAATTTAAATTCTAATTGTTTTAAGTTTTATACTATTCCATTTCAGTATTTTTTGCGACCCGGGTTTTGCCTTTCGGTATCTGTTACTAACAGCAAACACACATTGACAACGAATAAAGGTAATTCTTGTTAACATAGTAATTTATTACATTAAAAGACGCTAAAAAAAATATAAACTACCAAGTCAAGGATGCAATTTTGATAATTTTGAATATTTGAAGTATTGGTGTAAAACCCTGTAGTAAATACTTTAGATACTATTAATACCTACTGTGTGCAATATGGGTTTTACAAACACTTCAAATATTTAAAATATTATATGATATTGTATAAATATATATCATCATCAGCCGGGGTCAATCCACTGCTGGATGAAGGCCTCCCCAAGCTTTCTCCAACTCTCTCGGTACTGTGTCGTTCGCTGCCACGTATTTCCGCCGAAGTTTACCAGTTCGTCAATCCAGCAGCTTTAAGGGCGACCCTGTGGCCGTTTCGTACCCCTTGGGTACCATTGGATGACGGCATTTGTCCAGCGGCCGTCCTTTCGGCGAGCAATGTGCCCCGCCCATCTCCATTTCAGCTGTTTGGCAACGTCTATTACATTGCGTACTCTTGTCTGCTTCCTAACCCATTCGTTTCTCTTACGGTCCTTTCGCGTGATGCCCAACATGCACCTCTCCATGCCTCGCTGTGTGACTCTTATAAATATATATACCTAACCTTAAACAATTATGATGTAATAGATATCGTTCCTACAAAGTTTATGAATTGTTTATGTTTAAGCCTTTAACGAAATCTAAAATTCTTTATTCTCAATTTATTTATAGCAAGTCTCCCTTAACGTAATGAAAGTTCAAAGTGTTTTTTGTCCTCAAGAATAAAATAAAAATATCACTTACATTAATAAAGCCTCCAATAAATCACTTAGTAATATCGTCTCTAAAGATACTTTCACATAATATACTCACATATATTATGTTTAGGTACATAATATATTATTTGGGTATAAGTACGAAAAGCCTTCCGATATAAAAAGCGAACGTTGTAATGGGACTTTCACCAATTACCTATTTATGGACTTTTTTCAAAGCACCCGAAACTTCCTCCTCAATCCTTCCGTTACAAAATAACAACATCCCACAGTAGTTGAAAACATTGAAAGTTAAGTACAATATTATTTAATCAATATGTACATCTCATATTATTTTTAGATGGCTTTGAGTTACTTATATTAATATTTAGATAAACGTTAAACTTTGAGAGACTTATTGATCCCAATATTTTGGGTGCCACCCAAAAAATACCAGAAACAATAGATAGCTATGGTGGGATATACCGCTCTGCTATTTAAAAAAAATATCTACGCAGTTTGTGCACTTATTATTCAAATAAATATAGTTATCCGCAACAACTCTTAATTATTGAAACCCGATTTTCTCTAGCCTCTTGATCAAGGCACACCCCCAAACGAGGTCTTGTTTCAAGCCCTATAAATAAATATTAAATATGCTAATTTTTAATTCTCAAGAATGACATGCTATTTTAAATAATAAACACTTATTTATAAGAAATAGGTATACTGTTATGTAAAATTTGGTTTCCAATTGAGACCATCCTTCTAGAGTCTAGACAGACCGGTCGTAGAAATCAAATAAAAAAGTGTTTGTTTTGTTTCCTTATATTATAATTACAATCAAATAATATACTTATCAACATCTCTTGTATCTATCCCTATCCTTAGTCAATTATATCAGATCATGAAACCTTAAAAATATTAAACCATTAAGAGTGATTTTGTAGCAGAGATTAGCTCTTCCTACATTGTATTTTTGCCTATCGCAGCTTACCCTAATGTAGTTTTTTCTGTATTTGTTAGTAGTAGTAACTGTTTTTGATTTAGTTAGTCTTAAAACTTCCTCATTGGTTACATGATGTCTTTCGTCGTCTACTATAATATCGTTACTTGAACATCTGGAACATCATAAACCCATACGGAAATGATGAAACATCTGTTTTCTCTCCATTGGATGTGCAATCTAAACTTGCTTGCAAAAGGCATTCTAACTCTGATTCTAATGACATGTTCTGTGTTCTAAATTTTCTGAATATAGAAACTGAAATATGTTATATGATCTACTTACTTAACCGTTTTGCTTTCATTATAGATGTAACATGGTGTGTAAAATTCCCACCTCCGCTCCCGTTATGTATATGCAGCCACGTCATACGCGGCCGGCTAACATAACCCTTACGTGTGCCATATCAAAGAATTTAAGCCCTCATTTTGTCCCGAGCAGAGCCGCACGGGACTGGTGATGCAACCTTGCACCGAAGTGCGAATGCATGATGTTAATTTATATGGCAACTATCAGAGTGACTTTAATTTGAAGAGTCGCAAGGGGAGTCGAGAGTGCCCCGCCCCCCGTACGCTCTGGCGAATTTAGTAAAGGCCGCAAAATTGGCCTCGGTTGCCACCATGTCCGCGTGTCCTATTGGGCCCGAATGGGGTTGGACCCGGACAAACAACTCCGCTCGTTCAGGGCCCATAAGTGGACAGTCCCACAGGACGTGCTCTGTGTCCTGCTGGTCGTGTCCACATGTCCTGCCAAACCAAGCCCCTGCAGTTTGGTCGCAAAGTTTCCATGGCCAGTCATGAATTGACTAGTCCAGTGGGTTGGCACCAGTCTCCTCGTCATGTGTCTCACCGAGACATCTGGAAAGTATAGAAAAGTCTGGCGGCCCTTAGAGGAGGTCACCCATCTCGCCTGCCATGCCGCATATGCGGTCTTGTAGACCAGCTCAGATACAGTCTTTCTGTAGCTCACGCCCTCCACTCTCGATGGCGGTGTCAGAGGGACACCGGCGAGAGTTGTATTGATACTCCTCATAAGGAGAGTGGTCGATCCTCTAATTTGAACGTGCAAGTCGAGGGGAAAGACCCCCGCAAGGACCGCCAGGGCATCCGAAGATGTGGTCCTATAGGCCTTAGT
This sequence comes from Rhyacophila brunnea, assembly GCF_057557595.1. Classification (NCBI taxonomy): domain Eukaryota; kingdom Metazoa; phylum Arthropoda; class Insecta; order Trichoptera; family Rhyacophilidae; genus Rhyacophila; species Rhyacophila brunnea. The sequence continues at coordinate 32,405,162 of NW_028232752.1, forward strand.
AAGGCCAATCAGAGCAGCCCTCTGTCCGCTAAGCAGAGCCCTCTTCACAATTGTCAGCGAGGCTTTGGTGTGCCACACGCTGGAGGTATAGCCAGCGATGCCCATGAATATAGCCTCGTAGGCGATTCTCAGGGCCCGAGGCTTTAGGCCCCAATTGTTGCCCGCCATGCGAGCAACCTTCTAATAGGATGAGTTGGCCTTAGCCACTCATTATAGATGTGTGCATTTTTGACATTTTATCTACCAATTCATGTTAATCTCATAAGTATCTTACATTGTTTACTATGGTCAGTATATATAGAAAAGCAGCGACATTCTTCGATGGCAACAATATATTCCCACAATAAGCACAAGCGAAGCAGAAGTTTTTCATATATCAGTATCTTGAAGCAATTCTGCCAAAAAATATAATGAATAAATATGTAATAAGTACTGTTTTCTACATTGTAATTACTTTGGCTTTTGTAACCAATAGTATCTTGGTGAGCGGGATTAATTATTATTGTGGAGTTTGTATCATTTTACATTGAAGTTTTTGGCCGCACCAGACCACAGCCACCACACATCACATCCAGTCTTAATCGGGCGTATCACGAAACCGTACGTTTCGATGTGAAGCATCATTTTTATGATTGGGAATGTTTCAGGAGCAGTTACCCAAGACTAAGGTCGCCATGCACTCAAATGTGTTTTGACTGAATTTACATGACTTTAACTTTAGGTACCCATGGGAGAGATGAGCACGTAGAAGCAATATTAAAAATTGCAGTAAGTAACAAATTAAAACTAATACAAAACTGCCGAACATTCTAAGTGAAGAGATCTTCACGTTTGCAGTAATAGTATGACGCCGCAAATTTTCTAAATGTGATGTTCTAAAATTATTTACAGAATTTTTTAAATAATGTGGCTTTTGATTATGCTCCTTAATTACAGCATCTATGGACCGCACGGTACTGCAAAATACATATCGAACAATACACTTTAAAATTATATTAAAATGTTATTTCCATTGAACAAAATACCTAATAAAAAAATTATAATTCAAAAAATAGAAACCGTAATTATTTCCCTGGTAACCAATTACAATTAATATATTAGGGGAAGGTTGCGATCATTGGACCAGTGCTTTCATTGGACCACGTAGGTATATCAGAAATAAAAGACATTAGAAACCATCAGTGACCTCACAAAGCAAGCTTTCCATGCCTCTTCCGCGCCTCTCTTGTTTCAGTCTCGTCTTGGATGTGGTAAATGAGTCGCGTTCGTTGGTGTATTCATCGTGCATAAAATATAACAATCAAGTAAAACTAAAACGAATGTAAGTATGATTCTATTAACTATATTTGGTTGTACTTACATCAATTATATTAGGTAATTTATTTCTATTTGCAACTATGATAATAGTTGTTACGCTAATACTTTGGTTTTTTTGTGAAACTTGTTTTTGTGACAGCACCCGTAGTTGCTATCATTGGACCATGGATAAACTCTACCATTGGACCGGTCCAATCATGGGAACGATTTTATAACATTTTTCATATTATATTCTTTTTGCATTCCATAATGGCGAAGAGAGGTAATAATATACCTGGAATAAGCCCAGCATGTCATTGGCATTACAGGCATTAAAGAAAAAAGAAGTAGGTTTGAACAAAGCAAGTCGAATGTTTGGAGTTCCAAAAGCGACACTGAAACGAAGACTAGATGGAAGCAATCAAAAACTAAAGAAGAAATTCAGATAGTTGGTTCCGAAGGTGATCTACCATTAGAATTATTAGAGACAGAGCTTTGCGAACACATTCTCGAGCTTGAAGATTGTTTGTATGGTATCATTCCAGTAGATGTCAGGCGATTGGCATTTCAATTTGCTGAGCAAAATAATATAAATAATAGATTTAATAAAGAAAAACGAATTGCAGGAAAGATATGGTATTACGGGTTTATGAAGCGGCTTCCAAACTTGAGCCTACGACAACCGAGAGCTACTTCATTCAACAGAGCTACCGGATTTAATCAAGCTACAATTAAAGATTGTTTTGATAAACTTCAGACATCTATGGATATGCATGACATTAACGATGCTCGGCGTGTATTTAACATTGATGAAACGGGTCTCTCCAACTTGCAGAGAAAACCTAGAACAATTTTGGCATTGAAGGGTAAGCACCAAGTTGGAGCAATCACTAGTGGAGAACGTGGCACAACGACCACAGCTGTATGTTGTGCCAATGCTTCTGGCCTATTCGTTCCCCCGCTTATCATATTTAAACGGAAGAGAGCAAAAGATGAATTGAAAGATGGAGCACTACCTGGTTCAATATTTGCTTTCAACCCAGACAGTGGCTATATTAATAAAGAAATATTTTTTCTATGGTTTTACATTCTCCACAAAATGTTGCATTTTGTGGAGAATGTAAAAAAACCTATTCCAGAGCTGCTTCTGTCGGTACGGCTGCAAATGGCTTTCTGAAGACAGGCATTTATCCTCTGCATAAAGATGTATTTGCTGACTATGAATTTGTGATAGCCCATGAAGAATCGGAGAATGCTTTTGTTTAATTTTTATAAAATATTATTATAAAGCACCTTGATTGGACCACGTGTGTAAATTATTATTATTTTTTCAAAGTCCAATGATGGAAACTTAGTGGTCCAATCAAGGAGCATGTGGTCCAAAGACGGCAATAAACAAAAATTTGGATTTCCTGTTAAATCTCGAAAATGGTTAATTTTATTGGACTGGTGTTAAGTGTATACATAATTAAGTAAATAATACATTAAAATGAACAATTTGTTTTATTTTATCAATAATATTTGATGAGTTACACCATCACAAAGTTAAGTGGTCCAATCATAGCAACCTTACCCTATATCGTAGCGTAAAAGGTTTGCGATTCAGGACAAATACGACACAGCACTTTCCCAAGTTACGACGCCTGTAAGTTATCTTGAAAAGCCGGCCCATAGTGTATTGAGGATAACAAAACTTTGCTATTGATAAGGGTTTTGCGATAGATACATCCTGATCTTGAGTTAACGGCGAAATGATTTATGCAAGAGAATTCCGAATGGAAAAATATGTAAAAAATAACAGTTTTATGAGCGGCCCCATGAAAATTTACGAGCACCGTCTATACGAAAGTTTTCATTTTGTCTTTTTTTTTAGAAGATTTATATGTCGAAATAAAAAAAAATACATAGATTTCAAAAATCGACATATATGTATCGATACCCGGGTGATTATTTTAAATGGTTTTGAAATGTTGGGGATACAGTTTAATTGTATTTATTGAAGTTATACTTATTTTGGGGCGTTTGGTAATGAATGAAATTGAGAGTTGCGCGCGCACACCGTTACGAAAGTGCGCGACAGTATGAAGTTAACTGCTAATCAATCAGCTGTATATAAACGCAAGTTTGATAGTAGACTAATTTTTCCTTTGCCTAAGCAACGGATTTATTATTGTCGACCATTTGCAATTCCTTACGTAAACAAACAGTGGAACGTCAGAGTGACAGTTGTCACTTTAAAAATAAAAACAACGAGATATAATTATATAATTTAATAATATAAGTTAAAGTGTATAGAAATAAACCAACAGTGCTCCAATAAGCGGCCCCTTTTCTTGAGTGTGTAATTTAATAAGATAATTAAGAGCGAGTCGAAGAATCTAGGTTATCACAAGTTTTTTTTTCGTTTTTTTACGCCATAGAAGTATAACTTCTAACGCGCGTACATAAGTACAAACACCGATTTTTTTTAAATTTAAAAAAAAACTGTAGGTTACAGCTTGAGAAAAATATGATAAAAATCCGGCGAACGCATTAGTTAAGTCAGATAAGTCATGTGTGAATTTCTTCGGGGAGTCATAGTTTGTAAATTTTAAGAAACGACATACGTCATGCGTACGTTCGAGTAAAGGCGCCTTTTGACGTAGTCGCTTGTCGCTACATACATACAATTATGTAGAAGTAATCATCCATGGTAACCTTTTGTACAACATTGTAGCATTGTGTACAAGTGACTCAGGTGATGTATGAATGCAGCACCGTTTCCGAACTGAACTGATAACTTAACGAAAACTAAAACTGAACGAACAACTGAACTGACCGTCTAAAATGACCATTAGATAATTTAATGTTTAACTAATCTAACTATTCTTGGTTGTATCCTCAATGTTGATGTTCACAAATAATTTCATCAATTTCAACTAGGCACAAATTATTATGATCAAAGTAACACAGGAGTTACAGTAGGTGTACATAAAATATTTCCGTAAGTTTAGTAGTTATCCACAAATCGAAATATTTGCCTATAAACTATAATACCTTTTGGTCATTTTTACGTGTTTAAATGTTGATTAATTATTTTCGAAGAAACCTTCAATATGCCTTTTGGGATTAAACCCCCCAATATGTAAAGGTTGGGTGCTGTCAATCAGTAGAAATTGAGTTATGGTTCTGGAATATATTTTTTCCAACAATTCGACGCCAAATAATAATTGCGGCAGTTATGAAATGGCATCCGGTTTTCGATAAACGACAGTTTTTAAACCGCGTAGCTGAACCGACCGTCAGATATAAATACTTGCCATCGATATGATGTAGGTACTGTAGATAATTATCAATAATTTAATCTTATGTTAATTAACTTAATAACTGACAACACTCAAGTTTGCACTAAAATAATATGATATTTTGGTTATAATGTTTTATATTTTTTCAACGTCAATATCAATTTACCTGGCAATTATTATTAGTACGTTTTCTCGATATAATATAAATTCAAACTAAATTATTTATTGGCTGTAAAAATAATTACTATTATTATATCATAATTATAAATATTATAATTATTACTATATTAAATTTCTTTTATTTTGTTAACTGTCAATTCATGGTGGAACTGCATTGTATTGTTTGTTGAAAATGTCCCTCTGAGGCGGACGAAACCGGTCCTAATTTATTGATTAAAAGTGGAATAAGTACTACAAAAAAATTGCATTTTATTAAATTAAAACAACAATATATTCAATTTCCTTCAAAATAATTATTTCCATGTAACACACTTATGCGCTGAAAAGTCAAAATTATTAATAGTGACATAACTCTTGAAAAACACTTTCAATAATTTAGAGTAGCAAAAACTTTACACTAGTTTGATTTGTACGTAATTAAAAAAGTATTGAAGTCTCACGATACACATAAACTAAGCTTTTTATAATGGAAAAGTAATTTCTATTTTTTGATGGCTTTATTCAGATTATAATACAATATATTTTTATGTTGTTTTATAATAAGTTCAAGTCATTAGAGGTATTTTCATTTCATGTTTCATCCGACGTTTCAGTCGACTTCTTATTTTTTTATATAAATATAAAATAATGTGACTTTTATGAACTTCTTCAAATATGTATTATTTCATCATCAAGAAAGACACTCAAAAGTTTAATAATAAATTGTAATGCAATTAGATTTTTTTGATTAATTCTAATATTATACTTATATATAATTATATACATGATATTACAATAGTAGTAACTTGTAATATATTATATATACATACTTAGCAAAAGAATATACTATTGTATTGAAATATCACAATTTATTTATAAAATGTATCTCTTACTTGGTATTCACCTTTACACAAATCAAATTAATACTGTGGATTTTTAAAACGTCATAGCAGCAATTTTTTCTGATTCCCACCAAAATTGACATTTGTGTTTAGTATTGTTTGCCAAAGCATCATGGAGAAAAACGCAGTAGTTGTATAGCGTATAAAAATGTCAAAATTAATGACAATAATGGATCTATTCGAGCTACGTTTCGTGCATTACGTGATATTTATGGTAAAAATAATCGACCTACTGATCACATACTATCAGAATTTATTTGGAAAATTTGGGTCAAATAGTAATATGTGTGAAGTTTCAAAACCAACCCGTTAAAACGTAAACGTACTGCTGCAAATATCGATGCTGTGAATCAAATTGTGGATGAAAATCCATAAAATTAATTATACGTCGTTCTCTAGAACTTGGAATTCCTTATGGTACTGCATTGAATATTCTTCATAAAGATTTGTATTTGAATCCGTATGTAGTTAACACGAAAACTTAACAGATCCATTATTTCATGAAAACATCATCTTCAGCAATGAAGCTCATTGTTTGTTTAATGACTTTGTAATTAGTGAAAACCCACATGCTATTCTTGAAACACCTTTACATTAAAAATAATTAACACTTTGTATGATCTGTAGGTGTAATTGGACCGTATTGTTTTGAAAACAAAAATGGAAATGCAGTTACTGTCAATAGAGAACGCTACAGAAACATGATTACTGATTTTTTCTGGGACGAATTAGACGATTTTGATCTAGACGATATGTGGTTCCAGCAAGATGGTGCAACATGTCATACTGCTCGTGACATAACTAATCAACTTGACAATACCTCGTATTTGATAACCCTATATTATATTATATTCCTCTTTTCCAAAAATATTATTTTTTAATACAACAGTCATGAAGCCCAATGACAGTGGTATAGATAAACAGTTATATAAGTACCTAGTGAAAGTGAAATAATCAAACACACAGGCTTTGATAAAAACACATATTATGTCATTTTATTGTAACCTGACCGGGATTTAAATCCAAAGCCTTGGACTGTTGTCAGAATTATTTTTATTTTAGCATTATATAATGCCTAAATACAGATTTTTGGTATTGAACAATTTAATTCTTATTTTTTTGTTAAGTAAATTTAAATGCAAACATTTATATTGATCAACGAAGCAAGCGATCAAAATCAGGTATTTAAATATAAATTAATAAAATATAATTTACGGAACATTTTTTGCACATGGCGTATGTCGTAAATATGTTTTACATGTGAGTGATACCGGATTTTAGAAATACTTTATAAATTATCAAATAAATCACTGTAAACTACTGTGAACTGTCGATAGGTTGTTTGCAGAAAAAATCACTAGCCCAAACGTGAACTATTCACCCCATAGCTTGTAAGATTGAAGTAAAGGCAAGGAAACGTTGGCGGGTACAGGATTAAGGGTAGTTTTGGCTTCCGGCAAAGGTTCTAAGGGCTAGTCAGGGGAAGCAGATTACAAGGTTTGTCTTGTCGGTTTATTTCCACAGTACGTACAACCATACAAGGTTTTGTTTATTGAAAACGATTCGGGGTGGGTATTTTTACTTGACAATATCGACAGTTCCTTTTTGTTTTTTGTATGTATATTATTTTATGTATTAAACCCGTATTTCGATTATTATAAATTTCTTACTTACCTTTATAAGAAATCTAACAAGTATTTTTTTAGCTATATATTTAAAAAAAAAATCGTACATGTATATAGTGTGATTTTTATAATAGTAAAGTAATATAAATTATCATTTACAAACCGAAGCGGTGCATATTATGGTATTATACAAGTCTACAGGGTAGAGGTTGGATTATTATATTATTATTATTATTGTGCGTACGAAAAATAAAATTGATGTCACCACAACTTATTATCCAGATCGAATACACATTGTAAAATAACATGTGCGTTTCTCAAACCAAGAATTCGATCCTGAGTTCTATGACTTTATAAGCCGACACATCGCCGTTCAATTATCGCCAATTTTTTTTTATAATATTTGAAAATAATATATAATATTATGTTCTTTGCGTTTAATTATGTTATGTTCTGTGCAAAATTAAAAGTGGTAAACATGTCTTTTTTTTAAATTTTAGGTTTAATTTTGAAAAATAACAGTAGATATACTTTCAACCTTAGGATATCTAAATTATATGTTTTTAGATAACCGACATATTATCTTTACTGAACCTTTCAATTAAGATTGTATTTTTAACATAAATATCAATAAATCCCTCAGTAAGACTTAACTGCTACTAGGGGAAGTTTTTGCGGAAAACTCTTTGTGAGGGAATTTCTGCAGAAATCTTTTTTCTTTGTGATGAGCCACACTAATAATATATCTGCAAGTTTTGTATTGACTGGCCTCTTATTAATACGTAACTCAAATATTATTTCATGCTCTATTGAGTTAGTAAGTTCTCCATAAATGCCACCAAAAGGAAGAGAAATAACAAACTTTGTCAATGGGATATTATTATTTTTTCATCAATAATCCTAACATAGAAATGAGCATTTATTTTTTATCTTATCTATCTATGCTTTTAGCAAACCTTTCAATAGTATTTTTTTTCTTAATGGCAAAAACGTTTGTTTGATATCACTAATACATAAATATCATAATTCATTACAACCAGAGCGTTAGAGTGGAGCTCGGAGCAGGAGCACGGAGCAGTGGAGATGGAGGTTTACCCGGAGTAGGAGCGGAACTAGAGCAACGAAAATTTGTAGTACTCCACTGGTCCGGAATTTTTTTTAATTATTAAATTTTCGTCTTAAAATCCAATGAGAATATTATATTTGACACTTTGCAACACCGGAATTATTTAAAATATGGCAACACTGCCGGAAGATTTAAATAATGAAAGACGATAACTACTTATTTTTTAAATTTCTTTGCATTTAATTTGTATACATATATTACCCTTTTTACCCAGAGCGGAGCAGACCCTGGACCGTAGCTGGAGCAAGTATTAGGCCCCGGAGCGGAGCAACTTAAAAAAGGTTCCATTCCTACCCTCTGATTACAACAAACCAAAATATTTTTTTCGAATGTTTATTGAAATCTGACCACACGTCGGACGCATAACTATTATATATGTTTCAGGTTGCTTAACCGGCTCTATGAGGTCGTAATTGACAGGCCGCATATACAAATTTTGCGAGTTATCTCGTCCGATTTTAATCTGAAATTATTAGCCACTGTCGATTGATTTGCAATTTACAAAATTAAAGACATATTGGCATCTGTTTGAATAATTATGAAACACTAAGCATCAAATTATCGGTATAACTGCGATTTTAGTAAGAGCTTCGCTCCACATTCAACGTATGTCGTTAACAATCTACGGCCTGTCATAGTAATCTTGTGAAGCATAGAAAAGGTTGACCTGTCAAGCATATTTGTTATATTCAGATGGATCCAGGTTCGAGTCTTGTTCGCTTCTAATTTTATTTTTAAATATGTTCTGAGATACTTATTTTGAATTATGTATATTAAATAACATATAGCTCATAACCCTCCTATATTATTAATTTTATTTTAAAAAAATATTCAATTAAAGCGTTTATACGTTTTTGCATTAAAAACAATTTGAAACATGGGTAGAATATAATATGCCAAATCTTAATACCCGTAGTTCTCCGTGGGTCTATTCTATCGACTATTGACGATAGATTATCATATTCATGTATTGAGGTACTATAATTGTTACATAAGTTAGCCGTCTATACTGTAAAAACCGTCTATATTGCTCTAAAAGTTAACACAACCAAGAGAAGGGCTGTTTAAATATTATATAAATTTTTGACAGTTTAGACGGTTAACTTATTATAACAATTAACCGCTTCAATACATAAATATAATAAACTACCATCGATAGCCGCCGATACTCACATTGTGTATGAAATAGACCCATAGATACAGTTAAGAAATAATTGAGAAATCTAAAGCATATCTAGTAAAATGCTTCAATTTTACTCAACTTTGATAGTCAGCATCAGCTATGAGAGTATTGTTTTTTATTATTCCACAACCGAAGACAATTATTTATGTATTTCTTTCATAGAAATACTTCATAAAAATAAAATAAAATCGTAATGCCAAACTATTTTTAAGCGCTCGTAGTGAGTTAATCGTCAAATCCCACGGCGGATTCGAATTCATTTGTTATTTTTTAGTCTGTTGAGCTCTAATAATTAGAGAATGAATCAAAAATACTGTAAAAAGACGATAATTATGATTGCTTAAGCATACTGTCTACACATTAAGTTTAACACACCAAAAATCAATATTCATTCATCACATCTTTTCACTTTTATACATTCATACATATAAAACAAATGTAGGTTTAGTTAGGTTAGGTTTTTCTGGTAACTCGACTATGCAGAAACATGCATCTTCACAGTGATTGAGTGGATCTTTTGTTTTCTCTTGTCTCTTTAAAATTAAGTTGCTCCAAAATTTACGACTAATTTTATCTGAACAACCACTGTTTCGATTGTATTTTTCATGTAAATGTCATGTAAATTCAAACAAAGCACACAAGCAACGTCAGTTTCAGATTACTGCTCCTGAAACATTTCCAGTCATAAAAAAACTAATCATTTAGATCAATACGTAAGGTCTCATATTATTCCCAAATAAAACCCATATGCCCACTTTAAGTTATGTAAATTCAGTCAAAGCACAGCATGGCGACGTCAGTCCTGGGTTACTGCTCTTGCGACATCCCTAGTCATAAAAATATTGATCCTTCATATCTAAACGCAAAGTTTCGTGATATACCTGATTAATACCGGGTGTGGTGCGGGACGGCTATTAATTGTTTGGTAGGACCATTATCTTCAATGTGTATCTCAGATAAACCGGATATTATAAAATTTATGAAGATCTGGATCTATCGCGACTCCGCTGCATCTAATATATAAGATGATGATTAATACATTAGCGCTCAGCGTCGAAAAAGCCAAAGGGACGTGACTGGGCGGATTATGAAAGGACGATCAGACTCTCGGTATGTCCAACTGAGTAGTGTAAGTGCTTATTTACACAGGTTTAGTACTCGCACTAATTACTACACGTGTAAACAGACATAATACTATTAAGCATTAGTATAAATGCGAGTGCGAGTGAATAAAAACCCATTCTATTTTCTAATCGTTTGTAAGTATAACCGCCCAACTCTTACCCAACTCTTACCCAACTTGTATTTAGCGAAAATAAGAATAAGAGTAGGAATATACAACATTTTTATTTTATATTTACTATTGTGCTACCAATACGTTTTTACTTGTTAACTCGTGTAAACTATACTCAGCATTTGAAGTAGCGTAGCGGCTAGTAGTACGAATCATTAGTATTAAGCCCGTGTAAACAAACCATATTATTATATTAGAGATGGTGGATACCAATATTATGCACCGGCTAGACAGCAGCAACTTGCCTGCGCGGTGTAAAAATATGGAACACTTTTACAGCGCTTTTCGGTTTTTGCGTACAGTTTTCCCGTCCATACACACGGGTTTCCCGATACAAACCAGTTTGCGCAGGTAAGCTTGTCGTAAAGCATGAGCGTCTAACCGGCGCTCTAAGAACATAACAGGGTGTAGTACCTTAATAATAATCTTTATAAAAGTACACCTACTTATTATATTGTATTAAAATATACTTAAGTAAATTAGAAGCTGACATCAGATATTGGATTTTATTATGAATACGTGCAAATTTTATTTTATTTTACCTATTCAACAAATTTAATTTCAATATACACAGGAAAAACTTTTCAGGCAACAATTTCGTAAATGTCGTTAAATGTGAAGGTGCGACGATAACATTATTTGTTCAAATACTTTATATTAAAATCGTTGATTTATTCATCAAAACCTCCTATTAAAAGCTTCATATAGCTTCCCGAATATTTCAACCTCGTTGTCATTAAATCCAAAAACATATTAGCTCCTTGGAATATATTCAAATTTATTTCCACATAAATTCACATAACTCGGGTCTCGCAGGGTTGAGCAACTTTCAACCCTTCTAATTCTACATTATTATTTTCATAAAGCCTCTATTCTCCACGTATCGATGCTAAAATTAATATTATTAACTAATAATTTATTGCTCTAAATCTGTTTTTAATACATTTATTATACTATTTCCTACTGATATTAAAACTCTAATATTGGATGCATTTATTTTTTAAAACAGCAAACATGTATCTATTTTTTTCAATGGCATTAGACACTGATCGTGACCACCCCACGAAAAGGTTTCACAACAGTTTTTTTTATGAGAAAGATAGCTCAACATATTAAAAATTAGATATAAATATATACTTAAATAGTTTTTAAAAAAACGTATAGAAGCTCGCCCCTTGATACACCATTGGTAGTCGAGTGGCGAAATTGGTTCTTTTTAAAATTCGCGAATATCTTAATAATAAGCTTAATTGATTCAACAAATAGCTTCGAAGCGGTTCTCCTTATGCATGAGATTTATAATTTGTTAGTTTTCCATAACATTGACATTCTTGCATTAAGCCATTTGACTCATTCTGCTAATGTATTCACATTAGTATTGAACTTCTATATAAGAGCTTATGTCCTAGTATAATACGACAATGGTTATACAGTTAAATAATATGGTAAAATTTGCTTTGAAATCACACAGAATAATACATTGTTTTCATTCATAAAATATTAATACTTATCGCAATATCTATAATATTATTTTATCTTTGCTTTGATAATAATATTTTATTAAAACCCTTTTCCAAAAACGTCTCAGAGCCCAACGGTAAAAAATCTTGCAAAACGTGTCACAATATTTTTTATCATTTCAATTTATCTTTTTGAAGCAGGTTTGAAAATTTATTCTCAGTTCGTCTTTCGTACCGCCCCTAGACCTTCCTCGCTCACATAATTCGTTTAAAGGGCTGAACAAGCAAACCTTTAAGCAAGCCTTCTCTTCTTTGATGCAATACCTTTACATTCTCCTACAAACATTCGAGTATTCTTTCGAATCTTTCGGGGAAAATCATGCAGAGATGGAACATTATCTATGAATACGATCATTTAAACGTAAGTTAAACTAAGTTAAAGTTCCTTTCCTCTAAACTGCGGCTCACTTTTCGATTTCTAACGTCTAGTGCATAATTGATGCGGAATATTATTTTCAATACAAATTATTAAAAGTATTAAAAGCTGTCAACACTCCCAATCTTTTACCCATCGCTAATCAAAGGAAAGTTTGAATCTGGCCAAGTGCATTTTCAAACCGCAACTAAACATTTTTTCCCGCAGCTTTTGTGAAAAGCTAATTATTTCTTCATTTAGTATCTATTGATTAGTCAGTAAAAACTTGCATTATATTTCTTTTTATTACGTAAATGTGACTTTATTGATCTGAAAAGAGCTGTTCTTAATTTAATGTATGCAATTATCATAGTACATCTTAGAATCAACCTATACTCACCAAAATTTGTCACATTATTCTACAACTGGTTAGTTGCTTATAGTAACTTGAAGTAATGTTCAGACTAACAGCAGTATACTGCGGTGAAATTTGTCTGCGCCAGTAAAGCGATACTTTTGCCAACCGCAAAGTACTCCCTTTTTGTGATAACTTTTTTGACTTTCAGATCGGAATTCGCTTGTATACATCAATTAGTAAACATTTTTATATTAAGTATGTCTGCATCTAATGCTTATCAAATGACGTCCTGTATTGGTATACAGGTAAAGTACTACTTATATGCGCCACATTCGAAGGGGCGGCAAATTAAGGGAAGAATACGAATGACACGAATATATTCGCCTGCGGTATTTACAAGGTGTGTGATATCTAAATTATAGTGTCCTAACTGATTTACCATATGCAATTTTGTTTTTGATAGAAAATTGTTAGGTTTTAAAAAAAGTTTTGAGGAAGAAAACAAAAATAAAACTGCCTAACTTTGATTTTGATTAGATTTTTTTTTTAGAAACAACATTCATGCTGAAATATTTTTTTTGTGAAGAGATCTTGAGAAATCGTGCTACAATTTTAAAGATTTCCATTAAGTATATATTTTTTTCAAGTAATGATAATTTATATAATGTAGTTTTACCAGTTTATAATTAATCCCTTTTGCATTATTTTAATCAATCAAATTATCCGAGAAAATGAATTTAATAAAAAGAAATGTGACTGTATTTGTAGAGAGTATTTTGAGTTCGTTGACAAAACATTAATTATAAGCGCTTCATTACTAATTATTATTGTAAAAGACTACATTTAACTTTGTTACAATTAGGTAGGGCACACATAGCTTACTTGGTAGAGCACATATGTTTGCGAGCGTACGCGTACGTTTGAATCCCGCTGGGTATCGTATTTTTTTCAAAAAGATTTTTTGTAGTGGTTATATATTAATTTCTCTGGGGTGTTTCAAATTATCTATGTTCAACAAGATTAATTATTTTAGTTCAATATTTTTATGGTTTCATCTTACGACCAATATGATAATATCGTCAGATAAAAAATAGATTATATTTTATAAAATATGGATAAATTGTTTACTAAAAAATCAATACTATCATAATAATTAGTGTTTATTATTTCTTTTAACTAACATATTATAATATCCACTTGTAAATAAATTGCCAATTGGGAGGCCGATAACTATGTTCAACCAAATTGCTTCGGGTGTTGATATATTCCACTTGCGTGAGGGTGAGGTTAGGTGGACGCTATTTTATAAATTCTTAAAATATGGTCTCCTATGCAAACTCGGTGTACTTCTTTGAATTTCTATAGATGTACAATTGTTTTTGAACTGCTTTTGTATATTTATATTATGTTCTCTTTTTATATTGTCATTTTTATCCCGTTTATTACTTTTCTTTTTCTTTCTTCTTTATAATAATGTTTCATGCCATGTAGTGAACGTCTTAAACTCATAAATTGTAATATCCACAATATGTTAAAAAAAATGAATAAATTGAAATTGAATTTCATAATATCGTTTCTACGATTATGTATGGAACTTTTTTCAGGGTCGACACCGTATTTATCACCCTTTATAGAAATCATAACAATATGACAAATCTTCATGCCATACCTTTTTTTGCTTAACCCTTGCCATGCCGTGCCGAAATCTGTCCGCTCCATCAGCCCCATCACCCCCGGCCGCTTCCATATTACGCCGGCGATGAAATCACACACGGCCTCATAAAAAACACTCACTTAGTATTGTCTCACGTAGAGGCGAACATATCTGTGGGCCTCGAGTGGTCGGCGAATCAATATTTATTCCGCAAGCCTCACTGCAGGGCGGCGGGTGCGCGCGTCCGGCGGCAGGGCCGGCCTCATCTGTATGCTGACTGGCCGCCGGCGGGCGCGCACGCCAAACGTGTGCCGCGGAGGCCCGGTGCTTTTGACTTCTTCCTTTTGCCCCGGTCCACTTGTTAGGGGTGTGTAAGTGCGGCGGGATGAGAGATGTAACAATTCCAGATCGGCAGTTTTTGGATTTTATTTTTATTTTATATTATATTATAAACTACACATTCTGCCATTTTTATTTATCTTATGACACACAGCTTCCTAAGCCAAAACCTAAACAAAAAGCGAGTGTGTTACATAAAATAAAACGAGTACTATGTATTATATATATATACTTAGTAAATTAATAGATTTCGAAAAATTGACCGCTGCACATAACAATAAAATTGATCAGAGTTTTTATAGACGATTATATTTTTAATCTCGCATGTTTTGTCATTCATTATTAAAAAAAAATGTATTCAAGAAAAAAACAAACACTTCACCGAGCCTAAACAAACACCCTAAACCGAGGTGACAAATAGCTGACCTTTTGGTTAGGTATGTTTAAAATTAAATTAAATTGTGTACCGCCTCTTAACAAATAACAGGCAAAAAATGATGTCCATTTTCACGTTGATTTTCACATTTTACTTTTCATCTTCAACTTTCAATTCATTTTCTATTAAATAGTTCTTCTATTGAGATATTCAATACCTCTGACTTTCAAGTATAGCAATAAATTAACCTTTTTTTCACCTTGATTTTTGTAATATTTTTTTAATATTATGTTTTACCTGACTAATATTTTATTATTATTGTTCTGTGTGCCTTATTTACTATTTTGTTTCTATATTTTTTTATATTGTAATCATTTATCTATGGCTTGGGCCGTTTATAAATAAATAAATATAATATACATACTATATAATATATACACAATACAAACAATACTAATAATATATATGTCATCATCATCATCAGCCAAGGTTAATTCACCACTGGATAAAGACCTTACCCAGCACCCTTCACTCTTTTACGTCCCCAGCTCTTCACTATCTAGTGTATTGTACATCCACTACACTTTATAAGTTCGTATATCCAGCTGGTTTTAAGGCATCTTTGTATTCATTTAGTGCCCCTTGGGTACCACTGTATTACGGAATTTGTCCAGTCTATTGTCATTTCGCTTAATAACATCTATCACATCGCAAACTCTTGTCTGCTTCCTAATCCATTGATTTCTTTTGTGGTCTTACCACGATATACCCAATTTATACTTGTCTGTGCCACGTTAGATCGTATTTTTTTTTTGATTTCTCTTACATTAAAAATCCATGTTTTACATGTATATGTGAACTCTGATAGCAAACATTGGTTTAACACTACGTTTAGAAGATACTATTTAGGTGCCCTATTGCACTCAATACCAGTTTTCACAACATAGGTATACATACAAAACATACATACAAAAGCCTCAAACATTATATAGGTATACATTATACACAAATAAATTTTCCAATTATACATATTATAAAGACGAAAGTTATACCTACTAAAAATATTAAAATAAAAAACTTTGCCAAATACCCGTAATTATTAGCATTTTTTTGCTATCTCTTTTACCTGACTCACTTCGGTGTGAAGTTTGATGCGTTCGTTTCATTTTTTACGATCTATCCATATTTGAACTAGACTTGGTATCTGTGTGTAGATGATATCATTCCACAGTTCATTCTTGTAACGCATATTTTGCCCAATTCTCATTTTTTTCCATAATATACAAAATTCTATACACAACTGCCAATACTAATTTAACCAACACTGAAACACTGATATGATATTCAATTAAAAGGCCTGATCTACGATTAAAATATATTATGAACGATGTTTATACATCATTATTATATACCGTTATATAATATCATCGATTCACAATAATTGAAATGTGTCTTAATCTAGATTACATTTTTTGAGATCATAATCGTATCTTTCGATTGAATGAGCTTGACAGCATGGCAACTTTTAACTTTCTCATTTAGTCGTACATACCTATACAGTTTATTTTTATTTCATTTCATTTATTTTAATTTCATTCCACGATATTATTATCAGTATTATTTTAGTTTAAAAAAAAGGATAGTAAAGCCTCTGTTGCTTATGAGGTTTTATTTTCCAACTCCACATTGGGAAATTTATATTTTTAAAAGTGCTTTCGGACGTCACGTTTTTAGATTTTTAGCGGCTATATTTATTCTAACCACGGACGTGTTGATTTAACGTCGACTCCCAAAGGAGCGTGTTGATTTTTGATTTCCCTGTTATTTTACTCGCTAATGAAAGGCCGATATCTCTTATATGAGTTATTTATGTTTGCTAAATATCATACATAAACAGAGATAAAAAAACAGATATTTTAATTGACGATTTTTTTTATTATCAAAAAGGAAAATAATGACATATTGTTTAAAAAATTAAAGCTTTGTCTGCCAGAGTTATTCCATAAAAAATCTTTTTGAATAAATAGATAAGTACAGATAAACTTAAATAATAACTACTTGCGTTGGCAAGATGACATTTATTTTAAGTTTATTGCCAATTTAGTTGCTATCATCAAATCCGTATACTACTCGACGTATTTGTAATATGTAATAAAATTTCCATCAAGGTTAACCTATCCAATAATGCTAAAACACATTACCATGGCTTATGCAGTTTTCCAATTGTAACTAAAAAATCAAAAACAATATTAGATTCATAAATTTGGCTTAATATAATTTAATTTAAGAGTATTTAGTTTTTAGTATCTACGCAACAGACACTTCTCTACTTTAAATTAAAGTTTCTTTGTGTCCCTCAAAGTTTAAACTTAAGGCCATTGCTGTTGACACCATGACACCAAATGACACCAATCACCATTAAAAATGCTACGTTTGTTTTATGACTTGAAAGAGTTGCAATTGATAATAAAAATATTATATTAGATTAACCAGGCGTAATAAATTGGACTTCAATATTGATAAATGCAATATTTTATCGTTGATTAAACCCTCGTGAGTATTGTTTTTTTTACGACATTCAATACATGACAGGTGTTCTTTCGTTGATATTATCTGTAAACGATCTTGGCATTAACGTTTGACAATAAACAGACGTCTAGTTATCTGTAAAAGGAACTATAAATGATGTGCTTCGTCTGGAAGACTTCACGGGTCTTTTCAAATGTTACTATAATATAAATTCTTTATAATTCTTTAGTTTGCAGCCGACTTGGAAATGGGTCTATTTTTTGGGCCCCGTATCGTTTGATGTACGATTCCTTTACTTGAGACAGTATGAATACTATATAATTATGGCTTTATCCAACTGACATTCTCTTAGTTATGCTTATATATTGTAGTCCAAATGCTAGAAGATATCTATATTTGGCCGCTATTTTTCCAACTTATACTACGCAGTGTAAATGTGAACTTTGTTTCTTTTGCTCATATTGATTTGTATCTCCTTGATAACTATCGTAGAGGCGTTAGGTAGCATCATTTTTTTTTGTTCAATGTGCAGAACTTACTTGTTATTAGTAAAGCCAATTGTGAGGGCAATAACTCTGTTTAACCAAATGACTTAATTGATGTATTCCATATAGGTACTTAAGATGAAATTATGCGGACATTGTTTTATAAATTCTTAAAATAGGGTCTACTGATTCATTCGGCGTATTTCCATGTACTTACTTACTTTTACGACGCCGGATTTAGTCTAAATACTATTGTTTATGCTGTTTTCTTAATATTGATTATATTTCTATGTAAAGTTCACTACATATATGTAAATAAATAAATTCGAAATTAATTATTTTTTATTCAATGAATACTTCACAAGATTTAAGAATGTAATATTCTATGTATTGAACATAATATATAATTTTCTTAAATCTTGTGAATTATTCGTTGAATAAAATAAATAGTTTATTAAAAATTATTAGAAAGTTCAAGTAAATTACAACACAAAACATCTTGGAGGAATCCGTGACGTAGTTAGTAATCAAAGTAATACCTACTTTGATTTGAAGTACAAAAGCCGATAGCCAACGCAGCTCAATTTCGAAATTCGCTGCAAAAAGTATTATAAGAGCCATTAGTTAAAATTTGTCGCAATTAAATGCGGCGCCTTTAGCATTATCCTCAATGTGCACGGGCGCGAAACCCAAGAGACACAGGTGCGATTCCTGCGGGGTATCTTACTTTGTTAAAAAAAGATTTTTTATATTGGTTATAATACATTTTCTCAGAAGTGTTTTCGAAATTATGTACCTATGTTAAATAAATTTGATTTTAAATTAGAATAGTTTAGCAAGTACCTAACTAACGTGATGAGTTTTTATTCTTTTATGTGATTTAAAATTAATTTAATAATGGATACCTACGTGAAAATCTTATATTTCTGAAAGATTTGGGTCGCGCGTTAATCTAATGAAAAATGGTTTTTATTTTTGCGCGAAGCTTAGGCTATTCAGTTAGAGCAGGGGCGGGCAAACTTTTTGGATGGAGGGCCAAATTCAAGAATTCAAAATGAGCGGCGGGCCGCAAGTAAAATACCATTTTTAAATATACACTATTTATTATCACGAAAAATAAACATTACAAAAAAAATAATGAGAAGAATGAAACTGTTGTACATTTTTGAACATTTTTTTTGTAGTTGATACTCTCAAAACTGCTAGTAGGTAAATGGGCATCGGAGATATTTGATCGTAAAGAAGTTTTATTGAGGTTCATGATCGAAAATGTTTGTTCACATATATAGGTTGATCCAAAAATAACGAACATTTTTCTTGCATACCTACTCTTTAAGTTGGTCGAATTTGTCTGAATTAAGGGCATTGTAAAATTTGGAGATTTCTTCACGACGATGCAATTCTCTTAAATCAGTGTCACACTGCAGATTAATAATCTCAAGTTGTAGCTCTGTCGGTACACTATCAATATTTATTGAAATCGATGTTCAACGTAGAAAATCGTGGTTACATAGTGTGAGACGAGACACAAGGAATACGTACTGAGATAATACATTTACGAAACAACAAATTCTTCAAATTATGATCTATTATCAATATTTTTTTAAAAATTATAAAAAAGTTATTCGTAATCACAAGTACAATTATCGATGGCGGGCCGCGAAAAAATACCCGGCGGGCCGCAGTTTGCCCTCCCCTGAGTTAGAGGCTTACTTTTGCTCCCGGCGCAACACTGTCCGAATTCAAATAACGCAAAAGTTAAGCGCGAGTCTTACAGGAGGATTGCGAAAAAATACAAGCTGGGTTCAGAATTGTTTCACTATTGCAATCAAAAGCAATAAACACGTAGGTACACTCATTTTCTCTAAAGCATAACAAATTGTTGACCATTTTCATCATGATAACATATCCTCTCGTATAACAAAGAATCTCACACTGCGTTGTTTACATGCATTACCTATAATCTTATTTTCCCATTATATCTGACGGTAAACCAAAATATTATGCAACAACTTATTTTATTAAAAGGTTGTATTAAAAAAAATAAGAGACTTCTCAGAGTTTTTCATCCGGTTACACGAGTGTTTTTCTAATGTCCTTATTTTATACCTATAAATAAAAATGCAATAACAAAATTAAACAATCTAACGACCCTCACTCGTTAGAATGTCTGTAAGGTATTATGTAAGCTGGGCGGAATTAAGTGATCATTTTTTGGCAGTTCTACTTTACGTATATTACTAAAAACTTGTGGATTAAAAAATGTGTCAAAATCAATAAATTGTAATAATGAGGCGGCTCTCTTGGTGCAGTGCGTAAGACGCTGGCTTTCCATCCGGGAGCTCTGGGTGCGATTCATGGTGAAGACACAATATATTTATGTGATTCTCTCAAAGCCTGGGTGTTTGTGATTGTTTAAATTACTAACAACCACCGTGTACAAAAAAACAAGGACATGGTTATTAATACTTAATATAAATTTAAAAAAATAGTAATAATTATTATTTTTTAAATTAAAAGCCGACAACCAAAATTTATAAAAAAATCACTTCAATAAACAGGTTGAAAACACTAGTAATTACGGATTAAACCAAGGACCAATATAGTTAGGCAGTGGCACAGCACTGTAAACTGTTACGGTAGTGTTAGTTATTGCGAATACTTCGAATACAGTATTGTAGGTATTTGAAACAATAAATACTATTTGTAGATAATTATGTTTGTTCCATATTGAAATATGCAATCTAAAATCTTCATTTAGTGCAAACAGGTCAATAACTAGTACTACCATCGTAATTGGCAATTCAGTTCATGGCCTGAGTATAAACGACCTTGGGATTAAGCACAATATTAAAAACATATTATAATTTTACCAGACACAAGATTCAAACTAGCAATTACTCCTTTAGATAAACGCACTCTGCCACTACTCCACCGTAAATATAATATGCAAACAATAAAGTGATGATATTTTTATAAACTACCCTCTCCTTCATTTGATTTAATATAGTCAAACGCATATTGTCAATGTGATTATTAAAAAGATAATAAATATAAATCTTTTTTAAAATACGTGGTTACATAATTTATTACAGAGGAAAAAACTATTCTCTAACCATTTTTTGTAGTTTATTTTTTGATGTTCTTTTTTAATCACACTGTGCTGCCTCTATA
This sequence comes from Rhyacophila brunnea, assembly GCF_057557595.1. NCBI lineage: Eukaryota > Metazoa > Arthropoda > Insecta > Trichoptera > Rhyacophilidae > Rhyacophila > Rhyacophila brunnea. The sequence continues at coordinate 32,426,821 of NW_028232752.1, forward strand.
TCCCCACATGGGAATAATCCACTTACTTTCTCTTCGGGCGGGCTTGCATCTGCCACTCTTGCGGGATAGGTAGAAACCCTCTTTATCCTTGTCTATGTTATTCTGGTGTCACCAATGTAACTTTAAAAAATACCACCACATATTGTTATGTAGTAAATTAACTGGCAGAGTACCAGCCTCCTGGTAGATTCAGCTTCGAATCTTATCCCTGGCAATAATGACATGATAAGTGTTATTTTATGTGATAAACTATGTTCACTAGTGTCTAGATCATGTTAGATGTTGTATTAATAGACTTATTTTAATAGGAATGATTGTTATAATATATTATACAGATCACTTTACTTCGGTATATAGCATATTATATCGCTGCATGTTGAGTAAAAAATATTCTCAGTGTTGTCAATTAGTATGTGGGAAGATTAATAATTGAATACACTTTTAAATGCGTAAGAATATTGAACATACATCATTTTGAAAACACTTCTGAGAAAATATATTATAACCAATAGAATAAAATCTTTTTGAAAAAACTAAAACACCCCGCAAGGAATCGAACCTGTATCTTCCGGGTATCGACACATGCACATATACCACTATGCTAAAGGCGTCACTTAATCGCGACAAATTTTAACTAATGGCTTTTTTTAATACTCTCTGAAGCGGTTCTATTCCTCTAACTATTCATTCTAAAATCTTATGAATTATTCGTTGAATAAAAAAAATAGTTATTTAATATTTATATTATTTAATATTAGTGATAGGTATTATTAATTAGGTTCTAGAAAATATTTAATAATTAGCCAACTAGTAATTAGTATTAATAACCATTGGATCTTAATTTAAGATAAATACATTTAGGTTCTATTTTAATACATACATGTATCATCGTATAAATCCTCCGTAGAATTATCATCGCATTACAATCTTGATATTCAGTATGCGAATATAAGAAAACACTTAATGTCGCTGAGACTAGCTGAGTCAGTTCAACCCTTCTCTATTCTCTCTAAACTATTTCTTTAAGGACCACGATTCGTGGTTGTTACATCAGTCCGTGCTGCTCCACAGATCGTCGCTATAGGATTGGTTTCCCGAATATCCGTTTTTGTCAAAATCGACCTTTTAATGCAGAATATTTTTTTGTATCTAAACGGACTAGAACCATCCTTTTCTTTAAATTACTTTGTAATGGTAATGAATACATCATTCATATACTGTAAAAATAACTATTTAAATATATCCATGTATTTAAATATATAATTATGAAATTTGTTTTTCGTCTCCTGAACATTTGGTCTATTCGGGAAACCAATCCTACAGCGACGAGATAGCAAAGTGACCACGTAAAATCTTTTCTTTCATACACGTTTTAAGCATCGTAGAATGCGACCCTGCATATACAAGGATGTACATGCAAAACGGATGGAAATGTGGAATCTAAAATGATTGTCCTACGATAATCAAAATCATCAAGATCAAACATAAAAAATATTTAATTATTTATTTAGAAAAGAGTATTATGGAATTATAGCGATTGGCCAATGCGCCATAATACATAATAAATACAAAATATAAAAATTACTTAATGACAAATTACAACCAATATAACAAGAAAGTATATGCTTATGTAGATATTAAAGTAAAATGATAAATACAATTATAAATTTTACCTATTTAACACGCCCACATACATGATATAGTTAATAAAAAATAAATCAACCTTTGTCGTGCTATCAAATAAGTTAATCGCACGATACATAGCATCATTAAACATCACATCTGTCTATGAAGACCGTATAGTTACGAGTGATATTGGTGGGAACATGAAAATTAATATTTGCCAATATATACCTATTGTAAATGAACCCACAAAGAAGTAAAAAGAAACGCTTGAAAAGAGCAATCACTTTTCGGGTGGATAGGGATTGCATTGATAGCATACCCAAAAGAAAACGAGTCGGAAAATTATTAAATGGAAAATTGGAAAAGATTAAATGCATTTTATAACTATAAAAGCGTCGGTCTTTTGCATTCCGTATATATGTATCTTCACCGTAAAAGCTAATGGAGAAGACTTCGAATCATAATAAATGTCATTTAGTGTGACTAACTATAAATGATTTTGCTGAAATCGTATTATTCTCAATCAGTTATTTCAATTCTTGTTGTGTACGTCTTGAATTAAGATTTTTTATGTCCACAATGTTTTGTATTCTTTAATAAATAAATTAATTAATTCAAAGCAGTGTTATTTTTTGTCGAAAATGACAATCAATTTTCTTCGAAGACATGGTCAAGTGACAAGCAGGAGTGAATTAAGTTAATACAATATCGAACATGGCTTAATGAACATTTAATTATTTTTTTACACAATTTACGCATTTTTTCCTATATAAACTTCAGTCAGTCTGTTTATATACCTACACACAAATATAATGTGTAATAACCAATCGTATCGTAGGTATTATTTCACATCACTCCAACTTTACTTGCTTGCTCTCACAGAGGATGGTTGCCAACCCTGATATCCTGAATTATATGAACTTTAATGCACCCGTCAATTACCTACGTCATCGCAGATACGACCTCTTCTGAATCAAAGCTGTTTTCTCTTGTCATACAGGCGCCATTAGCGACAAGTGTAAGACTAGTCAATGCGCTCCCAAGAGACATATACAATAATATCAGTGATGTACCATGTTTTTAGTTTTTGAAATTTTAATGTTTAATGTTATTTAAGTTTTTTTTTTCTTCTCTCTGTTGGTAAAGTTTACTTTTTTATTAAGTATTTAAGTTGCTTGTTTATAGCCAGCTCTTTTTCGATTTAGCTTTGTCATATATTATTATATTATAGAATACACGTTGCACTTTGGAAGCTTATGACTTCGTCGATTATTTCAAATTCAGTACCTCCTCTATATTATTAGAATTATAAAAATTTACAGCGCAATTCAGATTTATGTAATGCAACTTTATGGGAGCGATTTGAAGTTGTAGTACTTTAAAACATAAAAGTAAGCACCGCAACACACGGTGAGATGAATGCTTTTAAACTTTTAACTGCGTAAACTTTAAAAATTACGGAATTTTATTTCAAGTAAATGGCAGCCATCTATTACAAAATTATAAAATAAACTTTTCTGCTGCCAGTTGCGAAAATAGGTTTTTTACAGTTGATAAACTAATATTTATAACACGTTCCCAATTTATAACACCTGCTAATTCACTACTAACAAAAAACATATTATTATTATTTTCATCTTGATAATACCAAATTGGAATTTATTTTTTTCACAATCAGTGAGCTATACAATCTCTATAAAATATATATAAAAATCTCGTGTCACGATGTTTGTGGTCGAACTCCTCCGAAATGGCTTGACCGATTTTTATGAATTTTTTATGTATATTTGTTAGGTATGAGAATAGGTCAACAAGTATATTTCATACCGCTAGGTGATTAACCCTACACTGCATACTGATGCCATTTGGCATCATGATATTTTAATGCAAATATTAATAACCCCCTCTATGATTTCGTTTTTGAAATGTTTTAGTATTTTTCATTAGTAAATGTTCTAATTATATAGTAGTACAGTTAATTAACAGATGTCTCCAACTTAATACAATTCTTAAAATAATGTCTGATAGAAGCGAAAGTGATTGAACCTGAAATTCGCCTGTTTCAAATATACCTTTTAGCCAAAAAAAGTCCATTCAAGAACATAAAAAAAATATTTCGTGATGCATTCAGGTATGTACTTTATGATTTTATTATAATTTTTATGCTGAATATCAAATACATAGAAATAATTGGAAAAATGTTTGTGATGCCATTTGGCATCATCATGCATTGACGTACTTTTTTATTTGTGTACTCTATAATATACTTCAGTGATGAATTGGTTCTCAAATACTAATTTCTTTTCTAGATTGCATTCCAGAAAACGAGCATTAACTAACAGAGAGATTGATAATATTTTGGAAAGATGGGACTCTTCAGAAAGCATTGATGGCCTTGATTATTCCGATAGTGACAGTGATATTGAGCCAAATTGTCGACCTTTAGAATCAGACGAGAGTGATCATGAAGAAAACGTAGATCACATTTCTTTGGGTACTGGAAATAGGTTAGACAATACAAAACACCTTCCTAGAGAAGATCCAGCATACGATAGGCTATTTAAAGTCAGACCGTTAATCACACACTTAAATGAAAGATTCACTCAAATTCCGTATGAAAAGTACTTATGTGTGGATGAACAAATGTGTTCGACCAAAACTAGAAATTTTATGATACAATACATGCCTATGAAACCAAAGAAATACGGGTTCAAACGATTTGCTTTCAAATTCGAGATTTATAGTGGACAAGAAAACAGTCTACCCAGACCAGCAATTGAAGATGATTTAGGAGCGAGCTCAAATGTGGTGGTGAGACTCTGCAGAAATATGCCAAGACATCAAAATTTACAACTATATTTCGATAACTATTATACGTCAATCCAATTATTAACTTATCTGGAAAAGGAAGGAATACATAGCCTTGGCACTGTTAGAAAAAACCGGATTCCATGATGTAAGCTTCCAGATGAAAAGGTTATTAAAAAGGCAACTCGTGGCACTAGTTATGAATTTGTCGGTACCCATGATGGTGTTGAAATATCCAATACAGCTTGGAATGACAATAAAGTAGTGACAATGCTATCAACATTTGCCGGTGAGATTCCATTCACTTCTGTAGCTCGCTTTGATAAGATCCAGAAAATAAGACTTCCTGTGCAATGCCCCCACGTGATATCTGAATATAATAACCACGTAGGTGGCGTCGATCTTCTGGATAGCTTCTTGGGCAAACAAAAAATCAAAACGAGAAGCAAAAGATGACCGATGAGAACTTTTTACCATTTACTCGATCTGAAGTCGGTAAATGCTTGGCATTTATATGAGAGGATTTCGATCGAGAAGGGTAAACAAGAAAAAACACTTCTTAGTTTATATAAATTTCGCATCAAAGTTGCAAAATGTCTCTGCGCATCAACTTCTAACTCAACTTTTAAAAGAGGTCGGCCAAATGGAAATTCTTTGACTCCTGAACCAGTGCGAAAGTCAAAGTCATCCATAGGCCCCACCCGAAGATATACGACGAGATAACAAGTTCCACTGGCCGATGCACATATATAAGAAACTTCGATGTTAAGGATTAGGATGTAGTGGGTATTCCAGGACAATGTGTGAAAAGTGCAAAGTTGCACTATGTTTTACTAAAGATAAAAACTGTTTTAAAAATTATCATATTTTTTTAAAAAATATTTTTCAATTTACACCTTATTGCATGCAGATGCCATTTGGCATCATATTGTTTATTTGAATAAAAAAATACAAAAACTTATTATTTTTTTTTTTTAATATTTTTCCCTCGACTTTTACCATAATTCACAACACATATATTTTTTTCATCAAAAAAGAAAATGTCATGCATTGTAGGGTTAAGGTATCTCTATCCAGAAAAATTTTCTTTTATTTTTTTGACAATTTTTTTTTGTATTTTTTTATTATTTGGCATAAAAAAATACCTATAACCCCAAATTTTAACCCTCCTACCCCCACCCTTCCATTTTTTAATCGCGATTTTATTATTTTTGTATGAACAAATTTAACCGTCGTTCGTATTTCAAACAGAACGAAATTATTTATGTTGTTGAATGACAGATGGCGCTACGTCCGAGAAGAATTCAAGAGAAGCGTCGCGTCATTTTGACATTTCATTCAGCATATCACAACGCAATGCGTGCAAAATTTTGTACGATTTATTTTAATTTATCTATTTTTGTGTGCGTGTATTACAGTGCACAATGCCAGCAAGACGCAAGGGGGGCCATTCGGGCCGTCGAACGAATAAAGCAACAAACATGTGAAATAGTAGAGCAGAAAGAAAAGACGAACAAATCCAACAAGGTAACAAAAACGTGCGTGTGAGCATGTCGCAATTGCGTGCATCTAAATCACAAGAGGCACGAGCTGAACGAAATCAACAACGACAATTGGAACGCAGCCAAGCGCGCCGGTTCGTAGTTAACACACGCAGAGCAAATGACCGACAACGCCAACAAGTACATCGAGCATTTACAGCCGCTTCGTTCCTTTGTCTCGCATTCGAGTAACGAGCCAGATATTGAATATTCCGCTCATCCAAAAGTGCTGATTGGTGCTATGGACAAAGAATGTCCCCATTGCATGCGCTCAAATTCAAACATGAGTCAGCCGGAATGTGTTGCGCATCAGGAAAAGTGCAACTACCAGAAATTGAGATACCACCAGAACCATTGAACGGCTTGCTCATCGGCACGGTTCCAGATTCAAACCTGTTCCTGAAGTCCATTCGCACATTCAATTCATACTTCCAAATGACTTCGTTTGGAGCAACAGAAATAGTTCACAATACTGCGGCAAATGATCAACAATTCCATTCTACGTTCAAAATCAAAGGCCAAGTATACCACAAAGTAGGCTCATTGCTGCCAATGCCAAACAAACCACATAAATTATTACAAATCTACTTCATGGGCGGTGAGGACATCAATCATGTGGATGCACGTTGCGGCTACAATAACCTTAATTCGCCTGATGCCCGGCGCATCGTCGGCAAACTGGACGCCCTATTGAATGAGCACAATGAATTATTGAAATTATTCAAAGCACACATGCACGAATTGCAAAGTGACAATCATGCTATTGTCATCAATCCTAATAAAACACCAGCTGGAAACAATAATCTGGAGTTCATCGCTGACACACACCGTTCATACGACGCTCTCCAATATACGCTAATTTTCTGGAAGGGAGTTATTGCATAAACATTAAACAACGAGATCCTACCACAAGTAATTCATTCATTATGAACATCATTACTCATTTTGAATTGAGAAAATGAATGGTTGGTGTTTTTTTGTTTTTATCGGCGGTCATCGTCTACAGCGCTCCATTCCTCTTTCTGTCAGAACAGTGACGATAATTAATATAAACACGCAAAAGCAGTGAAAATACAATTATACATCTATAGTTAGTAGTTCAAAGAAGTACACCGAGTTTGGAAAAGAGACCCTATTTTAAGAATTTATAAAATAGCGTCTACCTAAACTCACCTCACGCAAGTGGAATATATCAACACCCGAAGCTATTTGGTTGAACATAGTTCGCCCTCCCAATTGGGATTACCAGTGGCAGGTTGGTTCTGCACCTTGAGAGAATAAACAACTGATGCTCTATATTTCTAAGATAGTTATCAGGGACACACAGGTCGACACTGCCAAGAATGGCAGAGTTCTCATTTATACCTCGTATAAGTCGAAAAAATACGTAGCTAAATAAAGATCTCTTCTAAATTGCAGACTGCAGTATCTAAGCATAGAGAAAGTCAGTTGGATAAATATGTATTGTACGTGTTACTAACTTCAGTTAGAGAGATTGTTATTACAATAATTATAACGATATTAGCAGATATGGATAAAAATTAATACATAGTGAACAACAATATTTAAAATGATACTATTTTAATATAAAATGCTTCTTAACTCCTTGTTTTTTTTAATATTTATTCACGTAAAGTACTAATTTCCTTTTTATAAACACATCGTAAAATTTAAATTTATAATGTCGCATATCTTTAGACTCCAAATGACGTGGCTGAGTTGATTCTTAAAGCCACTTCATCAGATAGATTGACGTCATAGAAGCTTTAAAAGGCTCTCCCGACTTATGAAAAGAAAACTTGAAACTGGCTTTCCGCATTTCAGTAGCAGCTTATATGAAAAGTTTTCAACGTTTTAATGACTCGACAAAAGTTTTTCTTCGCCTCGATGTTGTGATATTGGAAAAATTGGCTACCGTTCATTTTTTTCAATAATCAAGTCGAGTTTTTTTGATTTTTTTATTTTTAAATTTTTACATAACTTACATAAACGTCGTCGGTCGCTTTCAGTTTCAATTTATTTCTATAGAAAATCCTTTTTATGGTTTTCAATTATTTATGTTTTAAACTATTGGCAACATATTCATTATGTTTTTCAGGGTGGTAAACGTATCGACCTACCACACATAATCATCAGTTAGAATCAATTTATTACTGAATACGTCATGCTTTTTTTAATCCAAATTAAGTGTATTGCAACTGCCTACGTCATTCTAGAAATGAGGTTGTTAACTTAAACTCGATACCTGACATTTTAAGATAATCATAAAAAATCGTCAACCATATTTAGAACACACATAGAATATCATATTATTTATACAATTAGAACATCTGAACAGTGAAATAAAATATGATGAATATAAAGGTTAAATAACTATTTTTATTCAACGAATAATTCACAAGATTTAAGAATGTAACATTCTAAATAATCTTTTAATAATGTCTAAATTAGAACATTACATTCTTAAATCTTGTATTAAAAAATTGTTAATTAAAAATTATTAGCAAGTTCAAGTAAGCTACAACAAAATGATCCGTGACCTCGGTTAGTAATTAAAGTAATACCTACTTTGATTTAAAATACAAAAGCCGATCGCCAATAGTAGCTCAATTTGGAAAGCCCTTCGGTGAATATTAACAGCCATTACTTAAAATTTGTCGCAATTAAGTATGACTCCTTAAGCATAATAGTATATGTGCGTGGACGCGATACCCGAGAGATGCAGGTCCGATTCCTGCGGGATGTCTTACTTAAAAAAAAAATTTTACATTGGTTATAATATATTGTCTTAGAAGTGTTTTCAAAATTATGGTAGGTATGTTGAATATAAAGGTATTTCTAATTAATATATGAAAACAATAGCTTCAAATTATTCGTTATTCCAGCCCCTTTTTAGTATAGCTGTGGTAGAACAGTTTATATTCACCACTTTTTGATATGCATGTGATCATCACATCATGCGTCTAGGATGATTTGGCGCCGGGACAACTGGACGCCACGCAATTCGAAAATAAATAGACGTTAGGTACTTATAGCTACATTAAAAAAATATTTAATATTATTATTTATATTTAAATTATTATAATATTATGATTTAATAGTTGGTGAGAATTTAATTATGCACTCGTAAATAATGATTTAATCGTGCATATGTTTAAGTTCGAACGAAAAAAGAGTTTTTTATTTTTATGTAAAGCCTTGGGCATGGTAATAATTTTCAATCCGCAATAAAAAAAACATTATGGTAAGAGTAAAATGAATTAAAACTACTAAGTAGTAGATAGAAACTGATTAAAATTCCTCGTCTACGTCCTGTTTACGTGTCTACGACAGTGCGGCGTCCAGTTGTCCCATTCCCCACATCATCGCATTTATCGCAACATCCAGGGGTGGACCCTGGTCTTGAAGTCATCGTCCCCAGTTCGTTCCACTCTCTTCGCAATCTTCCTCTAATCCGAAATATCGATCACTCACGCGTCCTCGACACCAATTATAAGGATGACAATTTGTATCCACTCGTTAAACATGACCATCCGATTTTTGTCGGAAATTTTTGATACTTAGTATAGATTACCTATGTTAGGTTCGTCAAATTTCTCGTAGGTTTTGCGATTGTGACATATGCGCCACGCTATGTCTACAATTTTGGCTTCAAAGGTCAATATCAAGATATTTCTTTCAATTAATTGAATTTTACAAGAATTTTATTGAATAAGTAAGAGTATTCTAATTTAAAAAAAAAAATCAACGACTAAAATTATAAATAGCTAAGTAGCTCTCCGACTTGTTAATGGTGACCAATATTCTGATATAATCTGACTGGAATCAGTAGCATTTTGTGTATTTGAATCTGCATTGATTATCGAGATAGCACCTTAGTTTACGGATTGATTCTACAGTGATACTCATCTTTTGATTACATATCATAAAAAAGCGGTGACACATAACGCTTATGAAGTGAAATGGTCTGTTTTCTCGAATGAGTCATTTCTCAATGCCAGGCGCGCATATAGAAAAATAGTTTGGAGGGGGGTCCATTAAAAAAAATAGAAAGAGTTGGAGTTAACAAAATTTAGCATGTGTCACTGACTTCCACATTTACCCCGGCAACTACTTATAGCTTTTTGTCGCTTCAACCACGGAATTCCAATTTTTTATGTATATTCTCCATACCCAGACCCAGAGAAATTGCAAGCTGTTGCATTTACAAGTAGTTATCGAAAGCGCTTGAATTTACAGTCATAATGTTATTAAGATCAATAGTGTTCATTTATGATATCCGCGCTGCCTTGCCTTTTAGACAAACCTCACAAAAACTAGATGCCCCAGATAGTTTCACAAATTTATAAGTGGCACAAGTGCTCTAAAGGCCATAGGCCTTGCGTGTCTGCCCGGTCTCGATCCTCAATCATGAGATCCTGACGAAGACGAAGAAGAAGTAATATTCCATTCACCTAAATAATTTCTATTCCCTCCCCCCAATGGTTATATTCCCACGTAGCTGAATCGAGTATGTATATGATAGAATATATCAATAATTTTATATTACAAATTTAATATGAGACTTCTCTATAATTGAAAATATATATAATTCCCAGAATAACAGCTTTATTGTGGCGATGTGCTAAATTTATGGATACCGGCAGTTAGTGACTCGTTCAAATATGACACTATTGAAATCTAACAGGTTTATTTAAATTAAACAGTATACCATAACATTGAAATTGGTTTTATTTTGTAAAATTTTTAAATAAATAATTGCAGAAATATTTTTACACTACTAAAAATACATTTGTTTGTCATTTCAGTGTGAATTGTAAAATGTGAGCTGTAATTAACTTTGAAACTTGATAAATGAAACATGTTTTTGCATCTAGTGCTAAAAACTATCAGTCAACTGCAAGCCTGCAATGACACTTGAAATAACAGCGATTAAAAGTTTTCAATTTAAAATAAAGTGAAAAGCTTTGGCATATATATTATATTATATATATTGGAACGCCAAAATTTTTGAAAGCCAATATTTTCATAATATAAGTAAACACAATAGGTTTCATTTAAAATTAAAGTTTACCATCACGTTCTCTTTTTTTTTCTTTTTTTCCTATTATTATTTTGTACCAATATAAAAAAAGAAAATCATTATGCTGACATTTAGGATCTTATATTTTAAGTTATGTTCACATTTCATTCTCATTTCAAAATACAATTTGTTGGAAAATATTGTTCAATACGTACAATAATACCAAAGAAATCAGACATTATAATAAAACGTATATAATCCAATTACAAAGGAAAATATGTTATGTGTGTAATTTTTATTTTCTTTTATATTTTAGATCCGATTTCTTAAACGTGCGGGGGTTTGATGAGGACATAGTCGGGTGGGGAGGAGAGGACGTGATGCTGTACAGGAAATACGTGAGATCTAACATGAAAGTAGTCAGGGCAACGGATCCTGGGATTTTTCACATATGGCATCCAAAGGTAAGAATCACGTCTTATTTTTTTTATTCTATAATACATACGAACATATTTTGCTATTAAATGAATATAGGTATTGTATAACGGGAACAAACCTAATTGTTTTCATTTGAAGATTTTTGTTAGATGATACTGTTATCTGTATATTGCGAGTGCCGAAAGAAATACAAGTTAATAACGCCTTTAAATCCACAGTTTTGTTGTACGGACTTTGATGTGTTTGTCCTTGAAACATGACAACTGTCTAAAACTTCATTATATGATACTGGTAATACTTTCACGATAAAACCTACATATCTTTACAAATTGGTTATATTATTTTATGGACGGCAGGCAACTTAAGCTGACCTACCGCACAAGAAGTTCAACTAACCAAGTCGTATTTTTTGAGCAAATTCGACCTCCGGTTTAGTATAGGTACTAAACTTTTTATAAATTAATACAAGGTTAGTTTATTGCGTTTTATTATTTTTAGTGAAATATATCTTATAAAAAAAGTTAAATATTATACTATATAAAGAAAAATACCTAAGATGAAACTTAATTCAAATTCAAGTCCCGTAAATATGGCTGTCCTAGGACAATTTTTAGTTACTTACCGCAACCTATTCTCTTTCAATTGAAACCCTTCTCCATTGCTATTTCAACAGTTTCGTATTATTGGCGATTGTTGCTGATTCATTAAACTCATTGTTTTAATACGTTGGATTAAAATACATATCGACGGGCCCGAGAAAAACCGGTTTAAGTCTAAAATCAGAAATGTTCAGGAGAGCAAAAAAACTTAAATATTAACGCTATTAAATTCATCCTATAAAATGAGTAAGTTTTTCTTATCTCATTTAAATAAATCAGATAGACCATTTTATGATCTATATTCTTATCATAATTGAATGGTGATTAATTAATAAACAACTGAGATAATGTCAAAAAATCGTTTTTATTTGGAATACTATTACGGTGTTTTGACTTGATTCAACATGCTTTTACGCGGCCGAAATAGATTACAGACTCCGCATAACAGACTCATACTCTGAGATAGAAACCTTGTTTTACGTCACGTTTTTTCATACTCTATACGATTTTATTTAATACAACTATATACTCGTATATTACGCTCTTTAACGGAAGAACATCATTGCGCAATGTTTGACTCGAAATAGTACAGCGTGTCTATAAAGTTTTACAAGGAGTATGGGGATATATTGAAATAATTTTTTTTTAGAAAATGCAAATTATTTTTGATATTTACATAAATAATGAAAATATGTACAATAACAAACATCAGTTATTCAGGAAAAATGAAATAATGGAATAATAAAGAAGTTGTATAAGAAATTAGTACATAACACTGGTAACTATAAGATGAAAAAAATAGCTGTTGTTTTATACTTCACAACACAATTTTCATTAAAACTATAGAAAAAAAATAATGTCAATCGCCATGTATAATACTAAAACAATTTTAATTTATTAATAGTCAATTCAATTATGAAAACTAGGGAAATAATAATATATTCCATTACCTATATCATTGTAAGTTAGTTAATGGTTTACAAAAAGAATATTCTGAGTGAATGACTTTTAATTAAATAAGTAATTACCATTTTAGAAAAGACATGCGGTTTTATAAAATAATGTAAATTACTATCTGCTATGCTTATTTAAACATAATAATGTAGGTAGTAAATAACTACTGCAATATATTCATGAATATTTGGTACAGATATACCTACCTAAGCATCATAATATTTGCAAAAATATAGGTTTTCTAGTTTGAAAAACATGACTACGTATTAACAAAACTAACGGAAATGTTATGTATACCTAACAATTATTAATAAAAGACAGCTTTATCACTTTCGTTCTCAAATGAGACCGCATTAAACTGCTCACCATCAAAAATCAAATTCCTATAAAATCTATGATCAATATACTAGACTTGTAGTACAAGCGCATTCGATGATTATGATAGGTAATTACGTATCTAAAATGATATTGATACATCATCTTAGCTAGTTATGTGAACAAGAGCAATTCCTTCGTCAGTACCTACCTTTTATTTTCTTAAAGAGTGGGTATCTATATTTGTGCACCTAATGTTGTAATACCTTTCTATAATTAAACAAGTAGGGACACTTATTAGATTATAAAATTTCATATAAATTCTGACCATATTAATTATCGTTTATATTTTTTTAATTATTATCGTTGTTATGAATGTAATTGCCAATAAGTATAAGTACATATAGATTGATTATATTCTATTGTCAACAAAAATCATGAAACATCAGTATACTTTTATATTGAAAAATAACATATTACTTAATATGAATTCTATATCTGTTGCGGAATTTGAATCCACAATTTTATTTTCGCATCAGAGGTGAGTTTTTGCCACTGCTCAGTGTTCGTAGACTTTACATTAATAATATAATAATTTCAATTTTAATGACTACAATATTGAAACAATTACATTGTGCTTTAGTTATTCATTTTCTCTTGGTATATTTAGTTGGGTGGGTAATTAATAATTTCTCAGAAGGTCAATTATTAGACCTGAAAAGCCTTTTTGGCATTTATTCTAAGGTAATATAATTATATCATTTTATTACTTTGCAGAATTTCAGGTGTTTCCCTCGTGAAATATTATGATTAATTACCTATTCCCGTATAATACTTAAAGCAACGGCTTAAATAATAGAGCAATAATATTTTTAATTTCAATATTATTGCTGTTGCTCTTGATAACTTTGTGAAATATTAGTAGAGTTAATATTAAATTTATGTAAAACTTTCGAAACTTTACTTTTTAATCGAAACAATGTTGTTTTAATTTGCTTTTATGAAATTAAATAGATTTTGAGATAAGTACTTATAAATTAATTTAAAATTGCTTACGAAATTTAGTCTGTGCTTCTGTTTCTTACTTTTTCATATTTTTAAAGATTGTTAACGTTTATAACCAAACTACAAAGACTACCAGGTGGCGATGCCACATGTCAAAATTCTTATCGATGCGCTCAATAAAACTACTTATCTAACAATAATGATATTTTTAAATCGTTAGCAAATCAATATAGGGTTACAATATATAGCTAAAGAACGCTTCAATTGGAATACCAATATAGATTAGTAGGTATCTATTTCTATAAACCCGGTGTATTTTACGTAAGTTTATGGTATTGTTTTAAAATTAATTTTTTTTATATAAAAATAATTAAACTTTACTGAGTTGGTACAATACAATGAATGGATACAACACAAACTCTTTCGAATACAAAAATAATTAAACTTTACTGAGTTGGTACAATACAATGAATGGATACAATACAAACTCTTTCGAATACAAATTTACGAGAGACAGCATATGCGTTACGGATAGACAGATAAATCAATGTTTAATGTAAATTAATATAATGTAATAAATTTACCATACCATATTGGAACATGACGTGTTTATGATATTAGTTTATTATTGGTAATTTTAAATAAATCACTCATAATAATTATTGTAATTTCTGAGAAAAAAATATTTGTGTTGCAGTCACATTGGTTTAAAACCTGTGCGATGTGGTGCCCTGGGGCGCCGCAAGCTGTTTAAAAATGCAATGATAGACCGCAGTCGCAGATCAAGTTAAATTTATAATACATAGAAATAGTATGAAATCTATGGTTATGAAATTTAAGCTAATTCTAAGAATCTCAAACGCTAAAAACTTCGAAACACGTCAAGCTATTTTTTGATAACATCCAATAATTAGTCCTACTCTATCAA
Organism: Rhyacophila brunnea; assembly: GCF_057557595.1. Classification (NCBI taxonomy): domain Eukaryota; kingdom Metazoa; phylum Arthropoda; class Insecta; order Trichoptera; family Rhyacophilidae; genus Rhyacophila; species Rhyacophila brunnea. Next base: position 32,442,058 of record NW_028232752.1, read on the forward strand.
GCAGTGCAATTAACACACTAAGCGTTGCCTCATTTCCAATTGATTTATTCGAGTGTTGTACTAGTTTGTGACCTCCGATACTTTCTCTCACAATATAAATTTGTTTTTGAATAACATAATTTATCTCACATATTATATACAAGTGGTTTTATAAATATTTTCAGGCGGATACCTTGAAAAAGTTTACATAATTTATTCGAGATCTGAAAGAAAGAAGGGTAGCTACATGGTAACTAACTACTAATGCTCTGCGAATACTTGTATTGGAATTAAATTTTCTTGCATGTATCTATTTAAAATAACAATATATCGGGCGTCTTTTAAGACTATGTAACAGCCTATGTATTTTAGAAGGTTCCTGTGTTAACTTCGTTTCCAAGATGTGAGAATCTACGTAAATAACAGCAGGGTTCCTCACCTCTCTTATTAGTGTCGTAGGGCGCTATAAAAAATCTTAAAACACGAAGGGCGCCGTGAAGCAAAAAAAAGTTTGAAAATAACTGTGTATATAAAATGTAACAAACAACTTCATATTATACAGCTGTTTTCCAGCTGCAATATAATTTTAAAAACTTCGATATGAATATCCTGCCGTATGATTAAATTCTGTAAAGTTTAATTAAAAATAGTATTGAAGTATGTACTTGAAAACATGGGTAATTTTTGTAGGTATACCTATTATGTATTTATTACAAGTATGATAAAAAAATATAATTTCATATTGTTATCTAATATTTTTCTATGAAAATAAAAAATATTATTTACGACTGTAAACATTACACAATGTAATTTTATGAAATCTGTGATTTTTCATGAACATTTTATATGAAATATATCTGTCATAGTTAAGAAAATACACATACAAGACATACTGCTACTTACAAAATATTTTCTTTTGTTTTGTGCAAGATATAATAATACGATTTAACCTAATGGAATAGACTTTAAACTAAATTCGCATAAATTTGATGCCTACATAGTTTTATCATTTCTTAAGGCCAGCTGGGTTCAATATAATTGCGGTTTGCGTGTATTTCAAAACAAAATTAAGTAACCATTAAAGTTTAGCTGTCAGGTGGGTACTTAATACTTTTTTTTGATACCACTATGTTAATGTAGCGAGTCGGGAACATCTTTCACACTATACTTACGATACCACTACGATCGCAACATCGCTCACGTACCTGTGCATTAACGACGTTTCTCACGCGTTAACAGCATCGTCATATTTAATTAATTTTTACTCGCCGACTTTTGTCATATCATGTCTCGACTCACTCTAGCTAGCCATCTTACATTAAAGTTAAATAATCTAACACTTTTCCAAAAGCTTTTAAGTGGATAGTTCTGATCTGATTCTAATACTACCATACACCAAATCCTACACTTGAAATCCTTTTTATTTATATCAAATCAATTATTTTTATAAATATAAATAAAAAGGATTTCAAGTTATACACATTTATATTTTTTATAATAATCAATGTTTTTTAAAATAGATATAAAAAATATTAAAACTATGAATTATTCAAATATCTCTTAGGCGATGCTTAGAAAACTTAATAATCCAAATTTTAATAATAAATATGACCATAAAATATATGTAATAATAGGGTGCGGTCCAATACAACAAATTCACATTTTATTACATTTTTTACAATTGTAAGTTTGTCTTTGACTTAAAATAAAAAATATTTTTCATTTTAATGTTTTCAGATACATATTTATTCATTAATATAGTTGAAATTGTAAATTATCAAAAAAATGTCTCAAATTGCAAGCTTCGTATTTTTCCGCTAGGTGCCTCTTTAAAAAAGGCTCAGTGAAGACTTCGCCTTAATACGTATAAGAACGTATACTCATTTAAATACTAATTTTATACCCACGATAAAACTCGAGCAGAAATCTTTCATCGGACGTGATATTAATACTACTCCTATTAAATCCATTACTGGGCTTCAGTGTTGCCAGATATAACCGAGCATTTTTAACTTTAAAGTGAAATTCGATATTCAATCATTCCATGCCGTAAAGATATGAAAGATGATCTAATCCACCCGCTGCGTTATCTTTGAAAGTCTCTGCAAAGAGTGCACTATTGCATAATGGAATATGACAGGGATATTCAATCAAATATAATAGAAAGTTTTCAAATTTTGCGGTGTCTTCGTCAATTATATCGAATAAATATATGCCATGAAGCATTCTTATCTAGATATATAGACATAACATGTAATATAATGACATCGCACGGGGCATTTTGAGGGATGTCTTGTATGATGCAAAAATCTATTTTTTTAATTTAAAAAATCTATATAATACCCGATATTGGACGACTTTAAAAACAAATAAATGTGGTACTTAGTTTTACACTCACATTACACACTGGCTTGGAGTGTGAAAGATAAATTTTATTAATTTATAAGGTATTAAAGCCACAACGAAATATAATATGTGATCAAATCGCACTCGGTCCAAATTCTTTCCAACGGTACAAATGTTTTTTTTAACATTAGGTATATACATATTCTAAAATAAAATTATAAACTTATCTAATGTTTAGTATGGTAAAATAATATACCAAAAAACATAAAGTAAATGACTTTGATAGTGATTTTTATTTGATTTTCATACCCCTGAAAAACTTTTAAGTTATGAATCTTTTATATTATATTCCACCAAGAATGCGGTTTCGCGATAGGGAGGAAAGTCTGTGATATTATGGTAACATAGCATTCTACTTTGGTGGGAGTTTTTTTGAATCTGCGGCATTCTTCGGCGGGTAATTCATTTTCCTCTACGGACGTTATAAGGAGACATGATTACTACTTCATAGAGCTTTTATTACATCGATGATTATTCATTAGGATTATATTCTCAAATAACTCGCCTTCATCTTCTTAGCATTATTAAAATGCATAAAATCGTAATAAACTTATATTTTTAACAATTGAGATAGTATTAGTTAGCGTAGTTCTATTTTAATATAATAAAATATAACTTCAAAAAGCTTTTTTTTATTAATCATACTAACCAGTACCCGGCATGCGTTGCAATACCACTCAAAGAAAGAAATATTTTTGTAGATTCTGTTTATTGAAGTGCTTTTGGATAGACAATTGTTTTTCCGTCTGGTGCGTACGCGAATAAATCAGAAGGTTTTCCAACGCGTGAGCAGGCCACATACAGCTGTCCATGTGAGAAGCATGGATTTTCCAAATTTAGTCCACACACTTGTAGCGATTATCCCTGTGCTTTGTTGATGGTCATTGCAAATGCAAGTCGCACCGGAAACTGCAAACGTTTGAATTTGACTGGCATACTGTCGGAATTATTGGGATGCGTGGCAACAGTACATCATCTCCTTTAAATTTTCCATTTAAAATTGTAGCTTCGATGATATTGTTTATCATCTTTTTCACTGAAAGCCTGGTATCGTTGTGAAGTCGTGGTGGATTTATAATTCGGAGAAGAATGAAAGGCACGTCAACTTTCAATGTTAAAACGTGAGGCGGTATTCCTGGCAAATCAAGTGAATTCAAAAATTCAGTTGGATAATTGACAACTTCGTCTTGTTGCATTACAGTATCGATGGACTGATACGTTGACGTTTCGCCTGGTTTCGTTTTAAATGCTGACATTGATGACATTGACATCGTTGTTTTTGGCTTCTAGTATACCACACGCAGTGAGCCACTGATGATTTTTGTAACGATGTGCGATATTTGGGAAAACTTTGTGAATCAATTCGTTCGTGGTTGCTGTGATTTTACAGAAATTTGTTGGCAATGTGATAAATTGTGTGGATTCATCGAGTGTCATTTTCCCATTCCCAATATCATTTGATGCAATAATTCAATCCTGTCATGAGTGCGCACTCATACACCGAAAACACACGAACATTATGTATGACACGAACTGCCGCTAAACTATATGAAATACAGTTGAAATGATTTGCGCGCCATCTATTGTAAAATGGTTGTTCTAATTCAGAAACCTCGGGCGTGCGCACAACTCACAAAAGTTTCATTGCAATTGGATGAATGGTACAGGAACGCATACGAATAGAAGATGAAGAAGAAGATGGTTGTACTAATTCAGAAACCTTCGCGGGCGTGCGCTTCCAATGCATTTTTGTGCGCCATAGTATATTCGTCCCATATAATGAGTTGACATGATTGGAATACTTTACCCATTCCAGAATTTTAGATTTTTTTTTCATAAACCTTCGTTGCAATGCCGTTCAAGGAAAGAAAGTTTTGTGTTTTAATTCTGTTTATTGAAGTGCTTTTGGATACACAATATTTTTTATTTTTTCGTTCGACATCGGTCAGATCCTGGTCTATTATAATATGTTACAGAGTGAAACATAGATAGATAAATTAATCAAAACAATTATAATATAATGTTGTACTATAAATTTACCTTACTGTATAATATGATGTCTCTCAAATTACCTATTGTAAATAAAAAAATTTCCAACCCCAACCAATTATTGATAACTGATTTTTTTTTAAATTTAAAGTTATTCCCATTATGCCCCTTTTCAATAATTTCTAAACAAATCGAATTTTAAAAATAAATTGTTTTTGTTGTTCGTACAGGTATGCTCAGGCGGATCAAGTGGCCAGAAGCTGTCAACAGAACAATACAGGGCCTGCATCCGCTCACGAGCCCTAAACGAAGCCTCACATGCCCAGCTAGGGTTCCTGGCATTCCGTGAAGACATCGCCGCACACGCACCAGCGCCTCCGGCAAACTCGCATCCTCCTCGTCCGAGTACTTGATCTCGCCGTACCCAACCTCCTTCCAGTGATCTATGGAAAATAGAATTTTAAGGACCAAACATCGTTGAAACCAACTAAAAATCACCACCTTATTATCGTGCTGATTCATCATCAATTTTGTTATTCGTGTCTGTATCAAAACTTACATTACCAAAAATAAAATAGTTACTCCCTTTGTAGATAACAGTGATATTTCTGAGACGTATCCTGTCAATTAACTGTCGCGGACAGATTAACAAGCTTTTTCAAAATATTGATTTTCAAATTACTAATAACATCGACTGAGGGTACCTGATATTTTTTAAATTTAAATTCTAATAATTAAAGTAAATTCTGTACTAAGTATAGTCAATTTTAACCATTTTATCAACTCTGGCTTCTTCTTTTTTAGACACTCCATAGTAAATATACATAGATATTTGGTTATGTATAATAGAGATTGCAATACCGAATAAAAAACCTAAAATCGGTTTTCAGTATATACTGGTATTCGTTAAAACATATAAAAATAGAAGTACAATAAAATATAGCGATTAAAATATTTTAAGTAGGTATAACAAAATCATACCTACTTACATTTATTATGTTGACATTTAAAAATATGTTTTGATCATATAATATCGTTGAACTGGTGATTTATACAAATAATTTGAATATATTAATAATTTTAACTAAAGCCGTCAACATGGCTAGCTTTTTTAAGAGCAAATAAGTGCGACTGCAGGAAAAGCTTCTTCAATTTAACGCTTGTACAGTCATCAATAAGTTAAATATAGAATAATTTAACATTTGTCGTGAAAGTTTTCTATTTCGAAATAATATTATATTAATTCATCGTGACAATTTTATAAATAGTTATATTTGATGAATTTTGTTGTATTATTATTTCAACTCTGTTGGATTCGGTCAATATATTTGCATAATGTATAAACTCAATTTAATATGCAATACAGTACAAAGTAATGAAGAAATTACATTTTTTTTCAAAAAATAAACGAGTGTGGTTTCTTAATACCAAAAATTTCGGTATTTTTAATTTTTAAATCCGGTATTGAAACCCATAGTTATGTACATCATGCCTGAAGATGCCAAAAAACGAATCCTGAGTTACTAGAAATAACTCAAATTAAATAGTGCAAAATTGACATGTATTAGAATTAGGCATAATATGTCCCTAATTACAAATTAAAAACCTAATTCGATTTATCTATACAATAATCAAGATTATTTTTCACTTAAGTATTGTAATTTGCCCGCGACAGGTAATTTTGCGTAAACCCTCTATGGATGTAATAATATTAAAATGAAATATAACGATACTCGCTAACAGCATCATTACACAATAAATATTATTACGTATTGTTATCCGTACTGTACCATATTGAAATAGAAGTATAAATATGTACACTTTTTGACGTCTATATGTATATTTGTGTACCCGATAAAAACGTATAATTGAATACTGAACTAAAGATACATAGTATATAAAATGTTTTATTTTAACAATGCAGTATTAGTATACCATTATGGATATACCTACCCTTACCTACATAAATATTAGAATAAGAAATACAATATTCTTTACATATTACAAAACCGTGTAGATTATACATACATTCGTCACCTTTATATTAAAACCTCGTAAGTCTATTTGAGAAGAAAGTTAAAGGGAAGGTAAAAACGTAATAAATACAATATTTTAAACACCTTTGTAATTGATGAATATTGTGAAACGAGGTTTTAATTCCATGTTTAAAAACACGAGACCTATGAGTTTGTTGATAGATGGACAGCATACTAGTCTAGAGAACCGAGGTTTTGATATTATTTGAAATATTTTTTTTATTTAAATTGTTTCGAACCAACTTTATTTTTCCATAATATCGGACTTACGAGGTTTTAATAGAAAGGTAACGATCTAACATTCGTACTCCAAAGAAACTTACACTTTTTACCTTCAACACCAAAAACAAAACCACTTTTATCCATTTCTCCCAATCATGTTGACTAGCACAGAATACTTGAAATTAATAAATTTTATTTAATACCATTTTCACACAAAATGTCGTATACTTATAATTAACATTTAATTATTGGCTCTTTGTTAAAGTTATTTTCATTGTTAAGCTGTACCCAATTTTTCAAACAACTGCACAATATACTATTACTATTTTTTTCGAACATAAATATTCATAATAAAACATTGTAACAATATAATAATATCTAAACACAGAATAATCCAAACCACTGAGAATATTTATAAGACATGCACGCTGTGTATCTTTCTTGTATGACTTTAGGCCGCTTACCTGGTTGGTCTGCAATTCTTGACTATGTTGGTGGCTCTATAATAGAGTAACTGTGGACTATTTTGATTATATACTGCTGAATATTTGATCACTTACATGTTTATTATTTTTTAATCAATTTGGGGTGCTGATTTAGTATTCTAAAATATCTTATTTAATAAAGTAGTTGATGAGAAAGTGTTTTAAACATTGTAAATAAATTTGAAAAAATATCTTGTTACCTACTATAAAATTATAATAGTTGCATCAAATTTTATACAAGTAAAATATCAGAATTTAAAATAAGATAGCATTGATTTTAAATTAAATAATAACAATTATATATATAACTGCTTTTGTTTCTTTTTTTTATAATTGATGTAGGTCCTTAGTTTTTTTTTACCATAAAGTTATATTGTATAAAGAATTTATTGTAAATCTTAAGGTAGAAAAAGTTAGTTATAAGCCAATATATTACCGATATTAAAATAATCACTATAAAATAATTATTACGAGTGTTAAGAAAACGCATTTTGTAAATATAACTGTGTTGATCATTAAATGAATCAGATTTAGTGTTATCAGATGATAAATAAATGACTTTAAGAAATTATGATTTTTATTTTACTAACATTTTCCAACAACGATATGGCGAAAGATTATTTTATGAGTATACTATAGGCATGACGATATAAGTCGTCATGCCGATATTCACTATGGGCATGAAGAAATAACACACAATCCTGTACAAATAACAAATTTCCCATTGTACATATATACAATGTGACTTCTTATGATGATGACGATTAGGTTAAACCAGTGCTTTCCAAAGTGTGGTAGCGTACCCCCTGGGGTACGGGAAGAGTTTAGTGGTGGTACGCACTGTACCGGGCTTTGGCTGCGCCTGGTGCAACAAGCATTAATATGACATCAATACAACATCCATGCTAGAAGGTTTATCGCATGCGGAAGAAGAGCAATTGTTGTAATTAGTTTCAGTAGAAAGTTCTGAAATACATGTTGACTTTTCCAACTTCATATCTATTTAAAGTTGCTTTTTCAGCATTTGTAGACATTAAGTCAAAAAAAGGAACATGTTTTTGGATATGGAACCGCATCTCAGATTAAAATTAATTCAGGGAACCAAATTAAGACGATCCGTCTTACAATTTACAATTTCATTCTTCTCATTATTTATTATATTGAATGTTATTTATAATATAACTTTAATTTATATTTTATTATGAATGAATTTTATTTTTCGTTAATTATTTTGTTTATGTACTAAAAATGGAAAAAATAAATATATATTGATTGTTATTAAAGTACATGCATTTTTTTTGACGATGGGTACTCAGTGTTACGAAAATTATAGAAGGAGTACACATACGTCGAGAGTTTGGGAAACACTGGGCTAGACGATTACTAGCAATCGCATCCTGTCGCATAATTTCCTAAACAAGAATATCTTAGAATAAGGTTTAAAAATAAGTAGGTTCTACCTACCACCCGAATTTCTAATTAATTACAATTCGACTGCTTAATCTGTAAACCGGCTAACTGCATTTTTGACCAAAAATGAGATGTTGATGGCATTTTGTTATAAAGCATGTTTTTATGCTCACAAAATTTCAAATTCCTAAACCTAAAATAAATGCATCATCGTTCTTCACACAAACTGCCAACTGCAGATGCCAAATTTTCAATATTATCGTAAATAGTACAACTCCACTCTTTATATAATTTTTCTTTATATTATATTAATGGAAGCTAAAATGTAATATTGATTATTCATAGTGCAGCTTATTTGTAAAAAATAAAAATTTCCTAGTGTATCTTTGGAATTGTTATATTCCGCTCGATAGTTAAATTATTATTCCTTGGCCGTTAAATTATATCCTGTAGCCGTATCCCGTTATAGTTAAATTATTATCCCGTAGCCGGGTCAATGCATTAATTCTGGTATCTCCAGTCATCACAACTGACATAGCACACTATCACGCCGCTTTAATCTGAGCAACGTTTGCTCTAAAGGCCCGTTTACATGATTCACTTTTGACGATCATCGCAGAGGAATCATCCACAGTGACCCGTGTAAACGCACATTCACCAACGATTCACCGAAAGTGATCATCTTGAGTCAAAAGCGAATGAAGTTCAACTGGTTCTACGTTTTGATTACTATGGATGATTAAAATCCTGCTACGCGTGCGCACCAACGCCGCTGCCCCTGAATACTATCATTATATTCACATAATGTGGAACATCCAGGTACTCTGTACAAAGCCTCTAAAGATGCAAAGCTGTCACTTGTTGCAAGGTATTGTTAAATGGTTTATAACATCTAACGATCCATTAACACTGTTATCCAAGTCTATGTGGATAACAGGCACCGCTAGCTCAGGGTACCGGGTTTTCGCACTATCTCTCTGGTGAATTCCAATCCTGTTACGGAAAGGACCATCGGAATCAATTGGTATCCGATGGATGTGTTTATCATACCGTTGCAGCGGTTAATTGCGAGCATTGAAAACTAAACTCGAGCTGGACGCCAAAGCCTTTTCTGTGAAAGAAACGAACGTAAAAGAACGTAATATAGGGTACAATTAAATTAAATGAAACACCGTGATAATTTAACCTCACTGTATTTAATATGACATTGTAATTAAAAGTCAATGGTACTATATCGTAATAACAAATAATTACGAAAGTACATAATGGCGGTACAACGCCGAAGTGAAATCACCATCGTACATTCATACACGATGGCATTATAATACATAAACGAATATTTACGTTAAACAAAAGACGCTCTACCGTCTGCAAACTATGATATTAATACAATAAGTCCTCAGCAACTTAACCTAGCTTAAACAAAATATCCACATGTGAGTGAGGTTATAATTAAAACAAATACTTAAGATTAATTAATAATAAAAATGAAACGTATTTACAGCCGCATGGCGGAAGCCATGCGGACTCGCTGATCGCACGTCCTATCGTGTCAAAGTTCAACCAGAAAAGGAATTGATGCGAGCGGAAATTGATCGGCCGACAATCGATTCCCCCCACCACTTATCAAACCCGGCTGCTTTCTCGAAGTACCAACCGCAAGATTTTTGTGTTGCCCGCGAGAGAAAAACCTCTCCACTAATTAAAATTGTTAATTAGCCCGTAGGTGACGTCTACAACGTCACAATATCTCACTGCAATTTTTATCTTAGAGTTAAGGCTTTCTCTCATAATTGTATTTTCATTGGTAATCAACTACTTTAACGAGGAGATATTCAAATTCATAATTAATACTCTGACATTCTCAGATGATTGTTTGTAGATATTATCCTGATCTTCTTCAGCCCATTCAGTTAGTAGCCACATATGCTCCCATAATATTGCGTCGCATTACCAATGGTTTTAAAAATCTACCAACGTCTGTTTTTCCGATTCCTGTTTCTCTTGAAAAATGTCCGTATTCATATAATAAATAATCACATTTTTTTGAATTCCAACCTAGCACCGCGATTTTACTTGACGCCATTTTGGAATGAATTGAGTATTTCACATTTGGAGATACGTGGAAACAAAAAATGAATGCCTGGTTTCATTTCCCTGTGGATGATCATCCGCAGTGACTCGTCTTTTCGATATATTTAGAGCAGCGTTTGCACACATTTCATTAATACATTTCCTCTTGAGAATGGCCTCTGAAGCGTCGTTGAAAAAAGGAAAAAGAACATTCGGTGGAAACCCAAAAATCTATTACTTTAATAAATAACCGCGAAAGTATATTCATTATATATAATTAATAGTGTATTTGTATTACATACTATAAAGAAAAAATACTTTAATGCCCCCTGATGCTACCATTATATTAGAATTCAAAAACATATACATCCAAATACACCCCGATCTTTAATTAGATAATAGTAATATGATCAATTTGTTAAAATATTACAATCTACAGTCTTAATTACACTGAACTTATAGTGCATCCGAAGGGGTTTATTGACTTACAAAGTTAATTAATTAGAAATAATTAGTTTTCTCTCACATTGCCACGATGTAATTAATTTATAAAATTGCTTATTGTATTTCGATACGGCGTCTTTGACAGCGGAATTGGAAATTTATCGGATTAAAGTGGCTTATGCTGAACTAGGATGTTATCGTAATACGTATTTTGTACAAGAGCTTGTAGTAGCGAATGGTTAAAGTCGATTACATGTTGTGTCATAAATCATTACTAGCGTGTTCACTCAATATTGACTCTATTAAATTATTAATACTAAAACATATACTATTAGACAAACACTATAATATATACTAAGTTAAATTTTAATAGTTATCATAGTGCTTGGGTACATTTTAAAGCAGCGGTCCCCAACCGGTGGTTCGTGAGATAATTTTGGTGGTCCGCAGAGTAATTTTAATATATTTGCAATTTTCGTATTAATTAAAAAGTTTCAGTATATTCTTATAATATTTTTCGATAAAATCGATAATTGTAATTTGGACATAAAAGAAAAAGAAAGCCTAATTGATCTATCATCCGATGGTTTGAAAAGTAAATTCCACTATTCTATATCATGATCTCATTTTTAGCTTTCTGTTTAAAATGAGTACCGAGTGTTGAATGAAAAGGCCTTAAAAAATTATTTCATTTTCAACTACATATTTGTGTGAAAAGACATTCTCATCAGTTACAGCAATTACAACCAGGTACCGCAGTCGGCTTCAAATACAAACGACTCTCCGTGTTGCAGTAACGTCATTGGTACCCAAAAATTCAACAGCTTGTTTCAAACAAACATCAACAAAGTCTCACTGATTATCTTTCTGTTACCTGTAAATTAATTTTTTATGTACTTCTATGTCGACGCAGAATTCATATTAATTTAATAATTTATTGTATTGATTCTTTTTTAATAAAATAAAATTGAAAATATTTTGTTTTGCATTTTCGTAATGAATATCTGTGTTAATAAGTTTATTTATTACAATAATTCTTTTATCATTATATTGACATATCGAATTTTTAATAAGTGTGAAAAAATACGTGGTAGTGGACCGCGGGATTCAAGATTTTGAGTTTAGTGGTCCGCGAGGTCCAAAACGTTGGGGACCGCTGTTTTAAAGTAATATAATAATATGAAAGGTCCTTTGAGCGGTACGTGATATTTAAAGATGAAATTCGGCGAGCAATATACAAATAATAAAATAAGTATGTGAACGAATTTTGCAGTCATCCCTATGTTATTTCAACCGTGAGAATTTAAGGTGCCTACTCATATTTAGAAATATTAGCTAGGCATCCTCAAATCCAACATCACATGCTTAATGCTCAATAAGAAAAACTGAGTGAGGAAAGTATTTGGCGGCTTGGCGGGAAACAAAGAGGTACACTAGGATTGATCGACTAGAGAAAGAGGGTGGAGATAGAGTGGAGAAATCTACTCGAACCAGCTAAGATTCATCATATGCCAAAAAAGAAAAAATATTCTGTACTTACTTTATATTGTCTTCATTTAAAAATATATTTATCTCTCCGTAACGGTATTCCAGATAAAATGTCGTTGTTTTATATTTCGTTTGTGAATATGATAAGTAAAGAAATACCTCTCATCTATGATGATGATATATTGACGATGTGTTAATATTTTGTTTACATTTATGTGTATCTACTCTATTCCAATATTCTAAAAAAACAGTAATTAATATTATATGACGTAACCAATAACGAACGCATCACAATACATAATAAAAATACAATTATTTTAAACAGGATAAAACACCATTCGAAAAAAAATACTTTACTAGTTTCTGGTGATAATATATATGAAAAAATATGTTTTATAGTAATAAAAAGAATCTAAACGCTTAAAGCAACAGAAAAAATATTCATGTTTCTAAATAACCACATACTTAACTGTAGTTATTTTTAGTTTCATGTCGCGGTCACCATATTTTACTTTTGGATCTGCACATATTTTATTTTATTTTATTTAGCTTTAGAGAAAGCCGTTAGAGAAGCTCTGAAAGCAGAAAGTGGAGTTACCCTGAATGGGTCCCATAAAATATTGGGCTACGCAGATGATTTGGTGGTGCTCGAAGAATCTGAAGAAGAAGTCAGAGATATTTTCACTCCTCTGGTGGACACAGCGAAAAGGTTGAACCTACGAGTAAATGTGGGAAATACCAAGTATTTGAAAATTACAAGAGGCATTGAACCCTCTGGAAACATTGGAATAAGAAACTTTTCGTTCGAGAGAACCTCTCTCTTCAAATACTTGGGCTCCAACATTACCTCTAAAAATGAAATGTCCCTAGAGCTCGCTGACCGATTGAGAAGTGGAAATGCATCGTACTTTGCGCTAAGTCGTCTGTTCAGGTCCAAAATGCTGTCCATCAAAATGAAATTCCGGGTGTATAACGTAGTCATCAAACTGATCGTCATGTATGGATGTGAAACGTAAGGTTTAACGGAAAAACAAGAAAAGGCGCTCCAAGTCTTTGAAAACAGAATCCTCCGGAGAATACTTGGACCCGTCAATGAGAACCACCGGTGGCGCATCCGCACAAACGCTGAGCTCTTCGACCGATACCAACCTAGAATCACTAATATTCTGAGGTCAAGAAGGCTCAGATGGGCGGGCCACGTTGTACGATCTGAAAGATCTAGAACTCTCTATAGGATTTACAAAGGCACACCAGCTGGCACTCGACCTCTTGGCCGCCCTCGACGGAGATGGGCGGACAACATTCAAAGGGATGCGGAAAGGCTGGGGATAGTCAACTGGGAAGAGAGAGCGCTGGACAGAGATTCCTGGAGAAACGTTGTGCAGTCGGCCATGGACCTGAACGGCCCCTAGCGCCAGTTTAATAATAATCATAACATATTTTATTAATGACACGGAAATTAATTTTTTGTGTTTCCTACATTACGATACACATATTTTGAACTATAATTATTTTATAACGAAATGAAATGAATTTAATTTTAGTAGGTAGGATTACAGTAGGATTATTTCGATCTGCGCTTGTGCAGTAGAACGATAGTGGCAAACCTGCTAGAAAAAAACGAACTACGAACGAATTTTCATGTTGACCGATTTTTACTACCTGTCAAACAGTACGAACTAGTACCATAAAATGAAAACATTGCGTCTCGCTCACTCTTAAAGAATGAATTAGAGTCACAGTCAGCACTTTTACGTGTAAACAGTTATAGTCACGATAGTTTAAAATACGAACTATTGCTGCCAGTAAATCCATGCACATGTACAGGCGCTATTATTTACGAAAAATAAATATTTTAAGAAAAATACATCAACCAAGATTATGTAAGTTAACCATACGATGCACAGCATTATGACACATTATGTACGTTCAACGATATTATATCATTAAGGTGAAGCCTTTACTGAGCCATTTTAAAAGAGCAGTTTTAAGCGAATTTCAAGTTATACGCATTTTATATTAAATCGATATTTTATATTAAATAAAAATCGATGTTTTTTTTTAATTAATATAAAAAATATTAAAACTATGAATTAGTCAAAAATCTTTCCGAAGAAAAATTGAAAACTTAATAAACTAAATTTTAATAATAAATATGACCATAACAATATAAATCGATATCTTACTTTGAAAAGGTTCTAATTGCACTTGACCATGTTTTGAGCTATGAGCGTTTGAAGTTTGGAATGGTCATATTTTGAATATAAAAAGACATGTAGATAGAAGGAATACTGCTAATTCCCATATTTGACAATAGATGACTCTGAAATGAACGTATATGATAGAATATGGCTAATGGAATCTTTTCACACCAAAAAGTCATTTTAGGTCAAAATGTAAGTTAGAACCTTTTCAAAGTAAGCTAACGAAATGTAATAAGATGGGGACGTAAATAAAATTCACATTTTATTATATTTTTATTGAATTATAGGTTTATCTTTGACTTAAAATAAAAAAAAATCTTTGTAATGTTTTCAGATACATATTTATTAATTAATACTGTTGAAATTGTAAATTATCAAAAAAATCTCTCAAAAAGTCCCGTATTTTTCCGCTAGGTGCCTCTTTAAAAGGAGCTCAGTAAAGGTTTCATCTCAAGACAGCAGAAATACGAATACATTGATGAGAATACTAAAATGAATACTTTGTAGTATATAATGATTGTACGTATCTACATACTTTTATATCATTGTTCAAAATATTTAACTCTCAGAGAAAAAACTGCATTAGGTATCTGATAATATAATCATTATTTCAACAGAATTAAAGCTCAGTCCTCTTCGAGGGAAATAATTATTGCGATGTCAAACAAGTTAATATTACACAAATAAACTCATGTGGTGCATTTCAAAGTTTTCGACAAATCTTCATGAAGTAAATGAAAATAAATACAAACCCTCATTTGTATAAGTAAGGAACGCTTCTTTGAGAGCAAGTATACAAACTTTAAATTCAGAATCGTCTGAAGTAAACTTTCAGCACAAATGTTATAACGTTCAGGACAATAGTTGAAGGTCTTTATAAAAACGCTCATAAATACAACTTTCTGCCTGCACCGAACCATATTAATATGGTAACACTTATTTCTAAATATACAGTAATTACTTTACCTTACTTTAATTACTTACAATACCAAATCATGGCACCCTAAAATAATACCAGTTTTACATTTTACATTAAACTTTAAAGAAACAGTAACAATATTCGGAGTACTGGACCATCCCCAATATAATGTATTATCAGAACACTAGCACATATATATTGAATTTAAAATCTCTGAGTGTAGAACATAGTTACAGACCGTTACTTTACCCAATCCGAGATTTTAAATACTGATGAATAATTTTATATACCAACCTAATATGTTTTAAGTAGGTAAATACTTTACCCAGTTCCATTGTCTATAAGTAATGACATTTATTTTTAATGTACTCTCTGAATGTATTAATAGTGAGTATGTAGGTATTCCATAATATAATATTTAGTTTTTCGTTACGATATTTCCAGACACTTCAATTTTCCAACACTAGCCTTTATACTTGCCTCTTTATTTGGTAAAAATGTTTTCATTATATTATTTTGTTGTATTAATTTGTTATATAAACCAAAATTAACTGTATTTTGTGTCAGTGTGTATTTGCCATTGATGTATACGCATAGTGCCTGAAGATGCCGAAAGGAAAAAAGGTCGCAAAAATTACTCAAAATAATCAATTAGGATAATTTATATTTTTACATCATAAAGTTAGTAGGTAGTTTACTGAATTAGTAGTGTAGTGTATTAGAAAAATCCTGATATACGAATAGTTCTCAAATTGATATTATTTTCTTATTGCATTTGCTGCTGAGTAGATAATGAGTTTTTAATTAGCACCTTTAAAATGCACGTTAATTACATCGATCGGCCGCCTGGTCATTACGCGCATGTGCATCTTCAGCGTCCAAAGTATTAATTATCGATATATTGGTCACTTATATTTTTTTTGTCTACAAATTTCACAAAATCGAAATACTACTTGCAAATAAGCACTTTTTCACCTCCGCAATATTTAGTATATTAAACATATATTTTCTCAGCGAAGACTTGGGATACTCAGTGTAAGCATTTTTCAATCGCGGTGGGTTTCTATAAAAAGGCTATCACGATTGAACAGATATATCACTCCGCTTTTATCTTGATCGTGTAACTGTCACTCAGTATTGCCGAGCCTCAAGTTGTCTTATATATTGTATTATAATCTTTCTATAACTATGCAAACTGCACTTATCAATCCAGAAATAAAGCTCACCATCTCCATCAGCAACTACAAGTCTTCATACTCCACACATCACTCACATGTCAAAACATATTTTTAACCCATAATATCAGTTAGTTACTTTTACACGAAACTCCGTGTACTATGATGAGGGTAGGTACTTAATTAATTTTGTATATCTCATTAATATAATAGCACTAACGCGACAGTTTTAATAGTAGTAATTATTATACAAGGGAAACAACTAGTATTTAGTTAGAGATTATAATGTCAGATATTACCAAATATATAGCCATCGACATTGTAATACCTCGTATGTGCACAACAAAATATCAACTTTACTCAAAGAGAAACCACAACCGATTAAATTTCGGTAAGTAATATAAGAAGATTATTTTTATATTGTGTTTAAACAATTAAGATGATTTTAAATAGTGATAATTTATTTTATTCACATGATAAAAGTACTCGCATAAAATCTTTTTTTTATCTGTCTATGTTTTTTATTCATTTTGTAGATAGAAGTTATTGTATCGTTTATAAAATGTGTTTCGCGTGCTATTCTTGCGTGCAAGAGTTATTATTATTTTAGCCGCTTATCTTCGTAACATGCTCTAACTGACATTGCCGTGCTGAACCTTATCTAACAGGAAGTTGGAATTTTATAATTCAACGATAGGTCCAACTGATTTGTCTATTTCTGGAATTTGTCAATGTTTAGAACAATTTATTATTTTATTATGTCATTACCATAATAACATTGTAATACGCTTTCCGCCATATAGGCTTGTATTATTTTTTTCAAAAATAGGTATGTAGTATTAAATAAAAATATTTTGAAAAGCCACATTAGTATGTTCTATTATAATTAAACTACATATATGTAAAAGTTGGAATGAGTGCGATTCGAACTTACATCTTTCACTGTCCGGGTGAGTGATTTTTGCTCTTATCCGCTAAGTGACCCATCCATTTAATTCGATCCCCCTACAATGTCTCATAGCATTTATAATTAAGTTAAATATGTAGCGGTCGAAAGCTTCGGGCCTTGTCAGCATTATTTCGACAGTGTAAGAATTAGCAAGTCATTTAAACTATCGCACAATCGTCGGATCTACAGTCAGCTTATTCTACACGTGTGACATCGAAGTGCAATAATGGAGAGACCAGCAGATTTCTCAATTGCAAACTTCATCAGCAATGATTCGCAATTTACCGAATACTCATGCATATAATTAGCGGGTCATAGTTGATGAGTTAGTCAGTCTACTTGTAAATAGCTATTAGTATCAATCATAATCTCCGTCCGATCAGTAAGTTTAGTATCAGTCACTCCGCACAGCATTCTATTCCACCAAACTCGGACCTCGGAATAGTATCATAACTATTGTAACAACGCTCTTGTAACATACTCATGTACCGACTGTTTACGCTGCGAATAAAACTCGCTCCTCCATCTTTCGGAGCAACCACTAAATCTCGACTTCTCATCTCTCCTCCTGACGACACTCGATTTACACCTTCTGGTCATCCCCAATCACAGCGGTTACGTCCCTCCACGAGGACTCGCAAAAAATATCGGTAGGTACATGCATAAAAAGATTATTATGTTGTATGATATTCAGTAGATAATGAATAAAAATCGTTACAAATATATACATAAAAAATATATTATTTTCTTATATAAACATCTTGTAAGTTTTTTTGAGTAGGTACTCTCATGTGTTCCGTGAAAATCTATGGTACGTACTATGATTGAAAGGCATCTGCAATAAGCCTCGGAAAATTTATTATGTTCCGGAAAACGAGGCATGCCACATCGACATTGGAAAATTTATGCCCAATACCGCTGAAGGGAAAAACAAGAGAAGGATTTTCACATTTTCCGATATTGCACTTTGCATACACATTTGAAAATATATGTATAAAAATAAATTGAAACTTCAATTCAAGATGTATTTTTACATTCGCTTCGATTGAATCGTTGAAAACAATGTTAAGTGACATGCAATAAAGATTTTGAAAACTCATTCGGAACCATGAGTTTGGACTATGTATATCTAGCTAGAGGTACTCATACAAAATATTGTATTACAAAGCTTGCGGCTGATTTCGGATCAATTTTACTGTGTTTCACATATTCCGAATTGTTTAAGGTGAAGCCTTTACTGAGCCTTTTTTAAAGAGGCACCCTAGCGGAAAATACGAAGCTTGCAATTTGAGACATTTTTTTGATAATTTACAATTTCAACAGTATTAATTATTAAATATGTATCTGAAAACATTAAAAAGAAATATATTTTTTTTATTTTAAGTCAAGGATAAACCTACAATTTAAGAAAAATGTTATAAAATGTGAATTTGGTGCAGTATTATTACATATTGTTTTATAGTCATATTTATTATTAAATTTAGTTTATTAAGTTTTCTATTTTTTGAAGTAGAGATTTTTGACTAATCCATAGTTTTAATATTTTTTATATTCATTTTAAAAAACATCGATTTTTATAAAAATATAAATGTGTATAACTTGAAATGCTTTTTATTTCTATTGTAAAATTGTAAATAATCTAAAAAAAAATATCTAAAACTGCAAGCTTCGTATTTTTCCGCTAGGTGCCTCTTTAAAAAAGGCTCAGTAAAGGCATCACCTTAAGCTGTATTTTGTACTATAAATTAATTAATTAGAATCATTTGTTTTTCACTGTTATTCTCTCCCATTGGCACTTTTATTTAAAAGTCTCTGTACACTCAGTCTAAGCGCAATTAAGTGCGTGGCAACCTTAGTCTTGGCTATTTGTTCCTGAGACATTCCCATACTTAAAATCTAAAGGCTTCACACCCAAACGTAGGGCCTAATAATACGCTCGATTAAGACCGAGTGTCTCGTAGGGCAAGTTGGTTTGCAGTGGTCTATGTTTATGTTGCGTTTAAACAGCTAACACAATTTTGTATTATATACGTTGACTGCATTTAAATATGAAAGCATAAACAAGATGGTGGCCTGTATTGACATTATTATACTTTATTTATTATAGTATGTAGTTTATGACCATGTAAGTATTTTAAATAAATACGATGCATTGTAGAAAGAAACTTGTCTAATGCTTGTTACACTAATATAAATTTTGATCTGAGTACAAATAGACTGTTCAATTTGCAAACCAGCCAACTGCACTTTTGACCAAAGATGTGATTTTGATGGCATTTTGTTTTTTTATTGTGTTGCGTGTTTTCTATGCTCACACAAAATTTCAAGCTCCTAAACCTATAAATAAATGCGTTATCGTTCTTCAAACAAAACAGCCAACTGCAGGTGCTAAATTTCCAATATCGTAAATGGAACAATTCCCCTCTTTATATAAATTTTCTTTATTATAAAAGATATTTTTATATATCTTTATTATAATAGTGATAAATTTATAAATCAAAGTAAAAAAAAATGTAAAGTGTATTTTGTATGTGATTGTATTGTGAAATTCCGCTCGATAGTTAAATTATTATGTTTTTACTCGAAGGAGGAAGCTGAACAATTTTCCCAAATAGATTTAGGCGGTTTGTAGATTAAGCAGTCAAAATGTATGATATGTCATACAAATAAACCATGCTACGTAAAAATAATATAATATATATAAAAATATTTAGTTTTTATGTAATATGGTAGAACTGATGCCCCACCTTGTAGAAGAAGATTTACTTAATAATTTTGATAATATGAAGTTGGTATAAATTGTTTGGTCCTTGGTTGGTCTACTATAGACATACAGTAGAAACCTTAAGGCGAAGTCTTCACTGAGCCTTTTTTAAAGAGGCACCTAGCGGAAAAATACGAAGCTTGCAATTTGAGACATTTTTTTGATAATTTACAATTTCAACTGTAATAATGAATAAATATGTATCTGAAAACATTAAAAATAAAAATATTTTTTATTTTAAGTCAAAGACAAACTTACAATTGTAAAAAATGTAATAAAATGTGAATTTGTTCTATCGGACCGCACCCTATTATTACATATATTTTATGGTCATATTTATTATTAAAATTTAGTTTATTAAGTTTTCTAAGCATCACCTAAGCGATTTTTGACTAATTCATAGTTTTAATATTTTTTATATCTATTTTAAAAAACATCGATTTTTATAAAAAATATAAATGTGTATAACTTGAAATCCTTTTTATTTATATCAAATCAATTATTTTAATAAATATAAATAAAATATTATAAATATATAAATATTATTAATATATATATAAATATAAATAAAAGGTTCAAGAGTTTTTAAACATTGAAACGAAAAATATTTTTTTGGTTATATAGTTTATTATTTTATCAAATGAAGCTTTAGGAACTCTCTCTAATATATTGAAACGATTTTAATCATACAATTAACCTTAACATAGTATGTAATAATATAATTAAACCATTTAACGAGCGCATATTTTATGATTGTTTTAAAAATATATTAATTTCACTTTTTAATAATTTTAGATACCTACTTACATTTTGATTAATTGATATACTTTAAAATATAAATTATCGATTAAATTTATTGAATTAAAAGTTTCATATTCTGCCACTATTCTGTCCTTAGTCGGTAGAGTATTTATCTTAAGTAAAAATATTATGGAATTATGAATCCAGAGACTAACTGAATGAAATAAAATATTATGCTATAAACCTATTAAAATGAGCAGAAGTAGGTCTTGCTGTCTTTTACTTTTTGAGAAGTTTTAAATTTGTTTTTAAAATTCCACTCAAAAGTAAAAGAAACCCTTAATTTTAAAAACGTGTTCCAAAAAAAAGCTTTTCAAAAATTATACAGAAAGAGGCAGTTGTTATAAGACTGATAATTAATCACCTACCCTTCATTACAATGCGCGACTTCAAGTGAAGTTAAGTTTACAAAAGTTTACTGGAAAATTGCAAGTTACGTTAATTGATATTTTACCATATCTAAGGTCGTAATATAATTCATACTCTCAATTTTGTATGGCGTACGAGTATGTATTAATGACAGTATGAATCTACAGTTTCCAACACAATAATACATTCTGAAAGCGAATATTACAATGTATTAATATGTTTGGATATGAATTGAACCAAATAGCTGCCTTGATTTTTAATATCATATTAAGCATGGTTTTGAGACAACGGATACCTCCATAGTGACTATTTGCTCGAGTACCTGAACAACAAAGAAAAGACAAAGATTGGATAATAATCAGCTACAGGCGGCTCTCGTGGTGCAGTGGGTAAGTCGCTGGCCTTCCACCCGAGAGTTCTGGGTTCGATCCCGGTCATGACAAAAATATTTATGTGTTTTTCTCAAAGCCTGGGTATTTGTGATTGTGAACCACCTTGTACAAAAAAGCAAAGACATGGTTATTAATAATTCTAAAAAAAATCAGCTACAAATAATGCTAAACACTCTTCATCCATTTTCGGAGAATGAACGTGGTGGGAAATTACATACTCGAGAATAAAGTTTTTAGACTCATATTGTTCCACAAGATGCTTGGGACATATAATAATAGTTCTTTAATATTTAATTGATTTATAAAAATAGAATGCATAGTCTTGTATGACATTAAATCTAATTCTTTTTCTGATTATTATTTTTTATTTCTTAATCCGATTCTAAACAACAAGAAATAAATATATTTAGTATTTTAAGTAATGACTGCTACGATTATGAAAACCTCGTTAAATAATCTACTTAAGTCACTCAAACCATGTAAACTATATTAAAAACCAACAATTCCTCACACATATTCCAAATAAGCACAAATATATATAACACTAACTAGTATAAAAAAAGGATAATAGGAGCATATCAAGGTTGCTAATCCAACTGGACCTACTTATAATAAATTTTAGCAAAAATATTTTATCTATTAGATGAATCAATATCTCATCTTTAGTTTTTAAAAAATTCGGCCGCAAGAATTATTTCTACTAATTTACAATATTTGTTTGAATGTTATAATATGGTTAAAATTATTAGTTATTACAAAATGACACTTATACCTCCGTGACTTAGCAAGGTAATATATTCCTTTTTGTAACGAATTGTATGCTTGCGATGGTCGAGCGTTAAAGTGTCGGCTTACAAAGTCGTGGGTCTCGGGTTCAAATCCCGGCTCTGGAAAATCGAAAAAAAAATGTTGTTTTTTTGAATGTGTGTTGGGGACACAAAGCGTAGACGTAATAGGTTTAACAAGACGTGGTTAACATTCATTTTTTGTAAAACAAAAATGGACGTGGAGATATTTTAAGAAAGATTTCTCTATGCATAGTTACTATGAACAAGTATTTGCATGGTATTTATTATTAACATTTCTTATTTTAAGTAATTTGATATTTTATTTGGACTGAAAAATTATTAAAAGCTTCTGCAAAACGTGTTACAGTATGAAACTTGAAACTTGACTTGAGCATTATATCGCAAAAAGCTTCTTATTGTAAGTATTTCATAAGTGCATTACGTACAATATACAACTTTATTAGTTTGGCAAGCTTTCAACCGTGTGACGTATCGGCTGAGATTATTAATTACCCTCTTCTTCTTTCTAGGAACAATGGCCATACACTGTGTACTGTTATAAATAGTCATACAATATACAACAGCGAGAGCAAACCTTTTTATGTCAAAGAAAATAAATGAATTTTTGATATAGCGAAAAACATTTTTGATATTATTTATAACATATATACCTATATATTATTCATATATTTTTCATCGGCGAACTTCAC
The DNA here is from genome assembly GCF_057557595.1 of Rhyacophila brunnea. Lineage (NCBI taxonomy): Eukaryota > Metazoa > Arthropoda > Insecta > Trichoptera > Rhyacophilidae > Rhyacophila > Rhyacophila brunnea. The sequence continues at coordinate 32,465,661 of NW_028232752.1, forward strand.
CCCCTTTTGCCTCCAAGTTAGGCATAATATTGAGTTTAAAATTGATTAATAATTTGTATCGTTTTAATTTGAGGTTGGTTTCAGTATCAAAATGGATGCGCTAACCATAATGGTTTATAGCTTTAATACATAACAAATACGCATGATCTTTTCTCAATTTTTTTTTTATTCTTGCGTTGATTGTCTTGCTATTTTTTTCTTTATATCTAACTCAACAATATTGGAGAAAATTCTATTACCTATAATTAAAACAAATCTGAATTTCCGCTCTTCTAAAATTCCTCTTCACCATATTTTAAATTGAATTATATCTATCATGATAGCCTGATAACCCAGCTAGGCGTCGTAATAACCCTTACAGCTCATTCTATATTGTAACTTAGATCTTAGACGCTATTGTAGGGAAGCGACGCCGACGCCAACGACGCTCTTGCCATTAACGATATCTTAATAGACGTCGCGCACTCACAGAACGTAGCACGTAAGAAACACTTTCATTTTAACGTTAATTCGTGACAAATTCTACCGTACGTAAGTATCTACTGTGCGGAATATGCCAAGATGTGAAATTGCGCGCTATTATTTTGTAGAGATAATATGTGCCGTCACAACAATAGTACGTTATAATTTATAATAAGTGTATACTCTGAAACAAGAGGGTTGTAAATTTAATAGTGTAAGTCGCAAAGTCAGTTATCTCCACATTCTTTATATTGTTTTAACATTTTTCGCGCTCGCGATGGAGATGTGGTGACGTATCCATGTAAAAGTCGTGGATCCTAAGGCTCAATTACATTGAGCGAGTTTGCAAGCTCCTAGTCGGCGAGTTTAAAAGTGGGCGAGTCAGTTAGTGCGATAGTGATGATGACACACAAAATATTCCACTCGCTCAGACGCCAACAAGCTAGCGAGCTGAAACCAAATATTGTTTCTTTAATTTGTTCATACTCGCAGCTAGTTCACAAGCAACTATGATGACAGACGGCTAGTTTAAGTCCACACACCAGCGAGTAGCGAGTAAAGTAGCCGGCTTTCAACTTGTATCGTAGATTGTTTACAATCTGCTTGTTAGCTAGTTAGATGATTACACTGGGCGAGTTTACAAGCAGATAATAAATTCGCCGGCTTGTAGCTTGTAAACTCGCTCAATGGCATCGAGCCTTTACATTCGAATTCAAGATCTGAAGCATTCAGATATTATTTAATGTGTGTTTGAATACATAATGGACCTAGTACTTTGAGCAAGTGACTAGTATCCATTTCTCTTAAAAACTCTGTTAAACGAAGTGGAATTTCTTGACAAGGCGGCCAAGATCCAGACGTAAAAAGAACTTTTTCACCATTGACATCCTAGTTTAATATACATCCTTATCGAACTATGTACATAGATCAATTTCCATACACATGCAATATACAATGTAAAAAAAATCTACCATTGGTGATGAAAATTGTGAATATATTAGACCAAATTTATTTGAATATCGATATATTACATTTGCGTGTGAATGAATTGAAGTAGACATTGTTTTATTATTTCTTAAAATAGGATGGTCATTAGTGGCGTATGGTCTATGGGTGCTGCAGCTAAGGAGCAACCCCAAAAATAATCGAAGAACTACTATGCAATAATCTGTGTAATAATAATGCGTAATTTCTATAGTATACTTCTTTTAATGGTTATATAGTAACAATATTTTTAGAATATCGCAGAGCCACCAATCCGCAATTAATAACACACACCATATAATATTACCTCGTTGCCTACTTCATCAGCCCACATAAGCATAAGAACCGCACTCAACTGCTTGGTATTTTTAACTCATCGCTGTACTTATATTTTTATATTCTTCAGTATATAACTTGTTCTTTTTTTAACTAGGTGTCGTATTAGTATTTCTTATTTACGTGAAATGTTAAAATTAATTAATTTAAATTTAATCAAATTTCTAAATTATCCTAATTGTAGTTTGTATAATTTCATTTAAGTCGTTTTTTGCGACCCAGGTTTGCCCTTTGGCAACTTCGGGCACAATGGCCACTCACTATTTATATTACCTAGTTCCATCGTTTACTCGTAATAACATTTTTTACAAACATTTCGAATATTCAAAATTTGTTTTTATATTTCATCATTTAGTTGGTATGGGTAACAGTGTTTTTACTTTCTTTTATTGTATTGATTCATAATTTAAACGAGAATTAAGTATCGAGGTCGCTCAAAGGAAGGCGAAATTTAAATGTGGTCACGATCCTCACCCATGAGTGCATGACCAAGAAGAGAGAAGTATATTCATTGTCAGTGTGCATTTTTCATTCAATGGAATTGTACAAAACTTAAATCAGTTAGAATTTAAATTTAAATTTCGCAAGTGGCCTCGGTCGATTGTATTAGTTATTTAAATTATTGTTAGTAGAAAGCTCGTAAATTGATAGAAGAGTAATAAAAATAAAATGATATACATATTAAAATAGTAAATGATGTACTGAAATATAAATTATTAAAAATTCACATGCTTTCCGGGCTATCCTTTTTACATACAATTATGTAGCTACGTATATGTTTTTTCTTCGGTACCACATACTGTATGTTACAAAGCAATTTATAATTCTTATCCGAGTCAGTCTCATAATGTTCAAGTTATGACTTACGACAATAATTTCACTCTGTACTTATTTCAATTGTTTTCTACAATATGCAATGTACGAACATCCGTGAATAAATAAATTCCAGTGTCTTCAAGCCTAACTTAACATTGTGTATAATATGTACACTGTCTTATATTGCAGATAATATCAAATTCTACATGTCTTGTAAGGAAAATGATTTTCAATTCATTCATGTTTTGTACACTGTTACTTACCACACAAAATGATTTGTCATTATTTCCATCAGAGCACGGAATATAAAATTTTACAGACCGGAAAAATCAAAATATTTACAAAACCGTAAATTTTATATACTTTTTGAAACTATCGTATTATATAATTTATATATTTACATATATACTATTTACTCTCATAATCAGAATTCTAACGTTATATTACTAACAGATTACATTTTAAAGTACCCATAAATTATTATATGAAAATGGTTGTAATATACATAAATCATAATATAATAAATTCTATAACAGTAAAATAGATTCATTTTGATTGAAATTTTAGGTTTTGACGTATTTGTTAAGTTAAGTAATATTTAGTTGTCTTATTTACAGGCATCCATTTAAAATATACCTAATGTAACATTCTTAAATTGAACAAACATATGTAGTTTGACTGGTAAGTTTCTCGTCCGTAATTCGGGATATGTCATAATATAAAATTAATATTATTTTTTTTCTACGTCAAAACTTAAATTTCGAGAGTTCCTGAGACCATCTGGTATTTACCTAAAGTTTTTTTTTTCTTTCACCCTGTCACGACCCAGCATTGGGGCATAGGGCAAGCACAATTTCGCGTCACTTCCTTCGATCCATCGCCAACTCTTGCGCCTCCCGCCATCCCAGACCTGCAGCGTGTATATCACTTTTGTTGCACCGCTGTAGGGTGAGGGATGGCTGGCCACGACGACGGCACCCTTAAGGCTATGCCGCAAGGGTAAGAAGTGTCGCACTCTTTGGCGGCATCCGGAACACATGTCCCAGCTACGTAAAACGTCTCTTCGTGATTACCAATCTAATATATAAAAATTAATATTTGTGTGTTTGTTTGTTCGTATTTAATGCGCAGCCATACCGTTCATCCGATTGCGATAAAACTTTGTAAACTTATTGCTTGCACTTGCGGGAAGAGTATAGGCTATACTAATATATAAAAATGAATGTCTGTCTGTCTGTATGTCTGTCTGTGTGTCTGTCCCGTATGCGTTCCTATACCATTCATCCGATTGCAATGAAATTTTGGTAAGTGGTTGTATGCATACCCATAAAGGTTTCTGAATTAGAAAAATCATCATCTTCTTCTTCTTCATTATATTTTCTTTTATTCGTATGGTTCCTATACCATTCATCCGATTGCAATGAAATTTTGGTAAGTGGTTGTATGCACATCCATAAAGGTTTCTGAATTAGAAAAATCATCATCTTCTTCTTCTTCTTCATTATATTTTCTTTTATTCGTATGGTTCCTATACCATTCATCAGATTGCAATGAAATTTTGGTAAGTGGTTGTATGCATACCCATAAAGGTTTCTGAATTAGAAAAATCATCATTTTCTTCTTCTTCTTCATTATATTTTCTTTTATTCGTATGGTTCCTATACCATTCATCCGATTGCAATGAAATTTTGGTAAGTGGTTTTATGCACACCCATAAAGGTTTCTGAATTAGAAAAATCATCATCTTCTTCTTCTTCTTCATTCTATCTTCTTTTATTCGTATGGTCCCTATACCATTTATCCGATTGCGATGAAACCTTCATCAGTTGTTGTGGTAACACCCGCAATGGTTTTTGAATTAGTACAACCATCTTCTTCTTCTTCTTCTTCTTCTATTCTATATTCTTCTATTCGTATGCGTTCCTATTCCATTCATCCGATTGCAATCAAATTTTCGTCAGTAATTGTGCCAACACCCGCAAAGGTTTCTGAATTAGTACAACTATCTTCTTCTTCTTCTTCTTCTTCATTCTATCTTATTTTATTCGTATGGTCCCTATACCATTCATCCGATTGCAATGAAACCTTCATCAGTTATTGTGGTAACTCCCGCAATGGTTTTTTAATTAGTACAACCATCTTCTTCTTCTTCTTCTTCTATTCTATATTCTTCTATTCGTATGCGTTCCTATTCTATTCATCCGATTGCAATAAAATTTTCGTTAGTAATTGTGCCTACACCCGCGAAGGTTTCTGAATTAGTACAACCATCTTCTTCTTCTTCTTCTTCATTCTATCTTCTTTTATTCGTATGGTCCCTATACCATTTATCCGATTGCGATGAAACCTTCGTCAGTTGTTGTGGTAACACCCGCAATGGTTTTTGAATTAGTACAACTATCTTCTTCTTCTTCTTCTTCTATTCTATATTCTTCTATTCGTATGCGTTTCTATTCCATTCATCCGATCGCAACAAATTTTTCGTCAGTAATTGTGCCAACGCCCACGAAGGTTTCTGAATTGGTACAACCATCTTCTTCTTCTATTCTATCTTCTATTCGTATGCGTTCCTATACCATTCATCCGATTGCAATGAAATTTTGATCAACTGTTGTGCTCACGCCGCAAAGGTCTCTGAATTGTTACAACTATTTTCTTTTTCTTCTATTCTATCTTCTTCTATTTGTAGGCGTTCTTATATCATTCATCCGATTGCGATGAAATTTTGACCAGTTGTTGTGAGCACGCCCGCGAAGAGTTCTGAATTAGTACAACCATCTTCTTCTTCTTCTATTCGTATGCGTTTCTATACCATTCATCCGATTGCAATGAAACTTTGGTGAGTTGTTGTGCCCTTGCCCGCAAAGGTTTCTGAATTACTACAATCATCTTTTTCTTCTTCTATTTGTATGCGTTCTTATGCCATTCATCCGATTGTGATGAAATTTTGACCAGTTGTTGTGCGCAAGCCCGCGAAGGTTTTTGAATTAGTACAACCATCTTCTTCTTCTTCTATTCGTATGCGTTCCTATACCATTAATCCGATTGCAATGAAACTTTGGTGAGTTGTCATGCGCATGCCCACGAAGGTTTCTGAATTATAAAACCATCTTCTTATACTATTCGTATGCGTTCCTATACCATTCATCCGATTGCGATGAAACTTTTGTCAGTTGTGTGCGGTTTCTAAATTATTATTATATAACATACAAAGTTTGTTGTTTGTTTGTTCCATCCAATTTTGATTTTTTTTTACTACATATTTATAACATTAATAACGTTTTCATATTTTGGATTCGATATTAATTTAGTGTTCTTATGTTTGACCTTTACTCCTATTATAATTATTTTCATATTGCCATATTGTATTACACAGATATTTTAATATTAAAGAAATAATTACCTCTTATTATTTTTCAAATATCTAAGATAAATATAACCACGAAGCGACCCCGTGCGAAGCCGGGTACTTCAGCTAGTAATCTATAATAATAAGTAACACCTGATTATATTACGTTGATAATTATATAGAGAAAAATAATAAATTATATAGAGAAACAATAATAATAATAATAATAAATGAGTAAACAAAATAAGTGACAAAGGGTGTAAAATTAAACGATATAAGTACATGTACTTAATATATTAATCAATAAAATCCGTATAAATCAATAAAATATTAATTACAAAACTATTGAAATACCTACTAGGTCTCACTAAGTATATAAAATACCTCCTGCAGTCCCCTAGATACCTCAAGAGTATCTAAAACAGCAACTGCATTACCTATTTGGATATTATATATTATGTTTATTCGCTATCTTAGGTACTAAGTTGAATAGCACTCACCTGTTTTAATATTCAAGCGGCGACCGATCTTAGCCATCGTCTTCAAAACAGAGAGTCTGCAGACTCTCTGTTTTCTCTCGAAACCCAGACAAAATAATTAGTTGACAGACAGTCTTTTGTTTTTGTTAGACTCAGCCAAATGAGCTGCAATTGAGTAAGCTGGATTTTAAATAACCCCCAGTTATAAGATTGTTTGGAAATTTCTGTATGAATATCATTTAAACCGGTAGGTAAATTGATAAAACTAATCATCTGAATTTGATACATTTTTTTTTTCTAGAATTGATCCAAATTATTTTTTTTTTTTTTTGTTTGTTATTATTATTCAACAACTTATAATATCGTGATTCCGTCCCCTTTATTTTGATAAAAATATACAGTCGTGATTCGAAAAAAAAATAACACTATTAAATTTTATAGTATCACTGGACTAATACAACGATGATGCGATACGCGGATATGAAAAAAAAGTTGATACTAGCCTAAGGTTATCTCCAGTTACACTTCGAGCCCTGATTCCGATCCGAATCGCTCATGTAATTAT